>NC_059158.1:94245092-94870092 GCF_019923935.1 Bubalus bubalis | reverse complement strand
GCTGGTTGATTTAATGTAGAGATGAGGAATTAAAAATCAGTACTTACAAGGCTCCTTTAGGGAAATACTTTTTATTAGGTGTTAATCTAGCTGATTAGGAAGCAATCAGGCTTCTTTGTATTCTAAATAAAGCAGTTAAGAAGACAATATTGTTTCATTTACTCTGATTAGGACTCTCAATTAGGGCATGAAAGGTATTTAAGATAAATGATGACAGGTGTAGAAAGAAGTTGGGCACATGATTTAGAGCTGATGTTTCCACATAAGAGCTAAAAGAGACATCATGTATATTCATGTCTTAATCTTTATCGTGTGCATGCGTGCTAAGTCGCTTCAGTCACGTCTGACTCCTTGCGACCCTATGGACCGTAGCCGGCCAGACTCCTCTGTCCATGGGATTCTCCAGGGAAGAACACAGGAGTGGGTTCCATGTCTTCCTCCAGGGGATCTTCCCCTACCCAGGGATCAAACTTCCATCTCCTGCACTGGTAAGCATGTTCTTTATTACTTGCGCCACCTGGAAAGTCCAATATTTATCACATGAATACAATATTGTCTCTGTGGCACAGAGTTTCATAAAAATACTCATTGAAAATCATTTCCTGAATGTCTATTATGTGTATGGAACTTAAAGGTACAAAATTAAGAAAGATATTCCTTACAATCAAAGATCTTATGATTTGATGGAGGAGATAAATACATACAAAATGTAAGTCTAAGTACTGAAAAGAAATATAAATAAAATTCTGATAGAAGAAGGAAGAGAGAACAGTGTGAATACTCTGGGGGTGTATGAAATGTGTTCCCAAAGGAAGTGATTTTTCAGTTGGTGATTGAAAGATGAGGGCAACAGTGATAAGCAATGGTGAGATAGGACTCTGTTTACCCCAGGAAGTAGAAAGATCGATGCTATAAAGGAGGAATATATGTGAATGTACATCACATGGTGGGAAATGATTATATAAATGTATATTACAACCACATTTACAATGAAGGATGCTGAGTCTCAAGTTAAAAAATTTAAACTCCATTTTATTGTTAATGCAGAGATCATTGAAGAATGTATAATGACAGAGTTAAGGATTAATAAAATACTGATTATACAGAATAAGAACTCTTAAAGTTGCCTGAAGTATTATTCATTGAGAAGTTTCAAATTTCAAAGGAAAGTAGGAAGAAGATGGAGTAAAAGCAATCATCAAATGATTGTAATAGTCCAAGTGAAAACCATTTCCAGAATACCATTTGGGTGAATAACATAAATCAGAATTGAGGGGCCTTTAGAAAGAAATTGTATGATGTGAGGAATGAGGTAAATGTTAAAGTCAAGCATAACTGTGGCTGAGACTCGTGATTACCTTTTGGTATTAATTCTCTCCTTTGTATTTAATAACATTGCCCAGAATTTTAGCTGAGCACATGGCCATTCAGCTAAAAGATTATACTTTAGGGATTTCATAGCTGAATGTGGCTGTGGGATTAAACTCGAACCTGAGGCATAAATGCAATTTATAGAAATTCTCATTAAAAGAGAAACGTTTCCTTCTCCCATTTCCTTTTTCCAAGTGCTGAGACGTGGATGGGATTGTTATAGCACCACCAACCATCACGTGTCCTGATGTGGAAGCTATGTGCTGCAGAGGATGCCCCTGCTGAGGAACAGCCAGAAAGCAGGAGCCCAAGTCACTGCTGATTGCTGGATAGCTCAAGGACGCTTGCTTCTGGACACTTTTCAACTGTCACAGAAACAAAGGTAATAGTATCATTCTGTCATTTGCATTTTAGTTTTTTGTGTATATACACCTATATTTATTCCTGATTAATGCAGTGACATGAGATTTCATATGTGAGAAGTTCTATAGCAGTCAGTGGACTAGTTACATTTTAATAACACTCCTCAAATTTCAATGGCTCAGAGAAACAAAGGGTTTTCTCTTACTATGTCACATGATCATGCCTAACTTTAAAAGACTGTAGAAGTGTCATCCTCTTGTATGCCGAGAAAAGTAAAGAAACAGAAATATTGGTAAATGTCATTAATAGTTACTGCAGAAATTTTCGAAAATGATGACATTTATCAGAAAGAGAAAGCAAGAAAGAAGGTGGTAGAGAAAATGAGTATCATGATGGATATCTTGTCTGTGGAATTCAGGTTTCTCTGTATGCAATATAAAACTTAAAATCTAAACCTGGACTTGATCTTAGCCAAAAGGCCAAGAAGCGACCCCATAGACTGCAGCATGCCAGGCTCCCTGTCCATCACCAACTCCCAGAGTTGCTCAAACTCATGGCCATTGAGTCAGTGATACCATCCAACCATCTCATCCTCTGTCATCCCCTTCTCCTGCCTTCAATCTTTCCCGGCATCAGGGTCTTTTCCAGTGAGTCGGTTCTTCTCATCAGGTGACCAAAGTATTAGAGTTTCAGCTTCAGCATCAGTCCTTCCAATGAATATTCAGGACTGATTTCCATTAGGATAGACTGATTGGATCTCCTTGCAGTCTAAGGAACTCTCAAGAGTCTTCTCCAACACCACAGTTCAAAAGCATCAACTCTTCAGTGCTCAGCCTTTTTTATAGTGCAACATAACAGTGCTCACATCCATACATGACCACTGGAAAAACCATAGCTTTGACTAGATGGACCTTTGTCTGTAAAGTGATGTCTCTGCTTTTTAATATGCTGTCTAGGTTCATCATAGCTTTTCTTCCAAGGAGCAAGCATGGAGCGTGTCATGTGGTAGGAGCCAATCTAGGGATGACAAGGTTCCCCAGGGCACTCACTCTGCTGAAGCTAAACCCAGCCACTGCTGACAGTGCTGGGATGTTCACGTGGGTGCATCCCCGTGGGCCAGGGCTCTCACTCCATCCTCCATCCTTGGTCTAAGAAAGTCAGAGAAGCTGGTCCTCCCTGCAGCCCTCAGCCTCCAGAACTGACCACCGGGCTCCCAGCACAGAAACCTTTTTCTGTTGTGAGCATAAGCCTGTTTGTCCACGAAAACACAGTTGCTTTCCTCAGTTTACCTGCTACTTGGCCAGGCTGAACCATGAGACCTGCCCACAAGGTTGCTACCAATGCCTCATCCATTACTGAGGTCCTCTGTGGGCCACCCATGTGTGGACCATGAGAGCTCTCCCAGAAACCCAGAGAGATACAGTTGAGCTCTGGAGGCTCCAAGCCTAGCACAGAGGACCAAATTGTACATTTCTAGGTGAAAACCGAAGAACATCTAGACGTTCAGTGTTTCTCAACCAGTAGTTTCTGATTTCTTTTAAATTTGGGAACTTGTTTTTCCAGGTGTACATGTGACACACTCTCTTCTCCAGGGTTTTTGAGGTGGTAGAAATGTTGAGATTTAGTCATCGCTGCCTGCAATTTGCAAAGGTGCCTGACCTCTGTGCTGCAGCCAAAAACACAATAAATAAACAATTCACAGTCCCAGATGTGTGGAAACCAGGCTGGGAGGAACCAGGATGAGAACTCACAGCCGCCAGGTAACAATCCTATCTCATGCTTTTACCAAAGGGTGTTCTCCTTTGCAACTGGGATGCTTTACATTAGAAAGCTGACTTTGCCAAAGCCTCGCAGATCTAATTATCCAATACTGGACATGCTATGGGGTGGGGCTGTCTAGGAACGAGACAAGGCAGAGGGTGATTATTTTAGAGTTCCACACAGGATTTCTGTAAGGGCTTCTGCCTATGGAGATACCTTCACAATTATTTCTTTCACCTGAGTGGATCAGAACTGAGTATTTTATTCATGATGGAATAAGTTATAAGTCAACAACAACAACAAAATAAAATAAAATCTAAACCTGGGATTTGAATAACACTAGATGTAAGGCTGAAATTCATCCATATACATATAGAATTTGAGTCAGTGGGGGACAGTGAAACCACTGTGGGCCAAGAGAAGATATGTAGCAAAATCTTGAATTGCTACATTTAAGTGTGCCAACTGAGGAAAAGGACCTAGTGAGAGACTGTGAAGACTGGTCAGAGATGGAGCTGGAAAGCCAGGGCACAGTAGGGTCACAGAACCCAAAAAGGATTTTGCAGAGAATTCATGTCAAATTTTTTTAAAAAGTGATATGAAGTTGAGTAAGCAAGTTTCAGAGCACTGGTACCTGGGGAGGAAGCTTGCAATGAGTTATGATGCAATGGGGTGAGATAGAACATATGATCTGAAAGTAGCAGTGAGGTGTTTAGAAAATGATGGGAAGAAATTGATTAACTTGGACATAAAGGAGCTCCATAAGCCTTAAAAATGTCTAGGCAGATGATAATTTTAGGAATTAACATTTTATTGAATCACCATCTAAATTTTACAAGCACCCACTGGAAACCAATATTGAATATTGATCCAGCCAATCATCTTGTATTTACACTGTTATCTGTGAGAATTCTTTCCTGACAGAAACAACTGGTTCAAAAAGGACTTTCTACTATGGAGAAAAGTGTGGAAATTCCTTAAAAAAACGAAATAGAACTGCCATCAGTTCAGTTCAGTTGCTCAGTTGTGTCTGACTCTATGCGACCCCATGAATTGCAGCTCACCAGGCCTCCCTGTCCATTACCAACACCTGGAGTTTACTCAGACTCATGTCCATTGAGTCAGTGATGATATCCAGCCATCTCATCCTCTGTCATCCCCTTCTCCTCCTACCCCCAATCCCTCACAGCATCAGAGTCTTTCCAATGGGTCAACTCTTCACATGAGGTGGCCAAAGTACCGGGTTTCAGCTTTAGCATAATTCCCTCCAAAGAAATCCCAGGGCTGATCTCCTTCAGAATGGACTGGTTGGATCTCCTTGTAGTCCAAGGGACTCTCAAGAGTCTTCTCCAACACCACAGTTCAAAAGCATCAATTCTTCAGTGCTCAGCTTTCTTCACAGTCCAACTCTCACATCCATACATCACTACTGGAAAAACATAGCCTTGACTAGATGGACCTTTGTTGGCAAAGTAATGTCTCTGCTTTTGAATATGCTATCTGGGTTGGTCATAACTTTCCTTCCAAGGAGTAAGCATCTTTTAATTTCATGGCTGCAGTCACCATCTGCAGTGATTTTGGAGCCCCAAAAATAAAATCGGACACTGTTTTAACTGTTTCCCCATCTATTTCCCATGAAGTGATGGGACCAGATGCCATGATCTTAGTTTTCTGAATGTTGAGCTTAGTTTTCTGAATGTTGAGCTGAGTGAGAGAACTTTTTCACTCTCTTCTTTCACTTTCATCAAGAGGCTTTTGAGTTCCTCTTCACTTTCTGCCATAAGGGTGGTGTCATCTGCATATCTGAGGTTATTGATATTTCTCCTGGCAATCTTGATTTCAGCTCGTGCTTCTTCCAGCCCAGTGTTTCTCATGATGTACTCTGCATTGAAGTTAAATAAGCAGGATGACAATATACAGCCCTGACGTACTCCTTTTCCTATTTGGAACCAGTCTGTTGTTCCATGTCCAGATCTAACTGTTGCTTCCTGACCTGCATATAGGTTTCTCAAGAGGCAGATTAGGTGGTCTGGTATTCCCATCTCTTAAAGAATTTTCCACAGTTTATTGTGATCCACACAGTCAAAGGCTTTGGCATAGTCAATAAAGCAGAAATAGATGTTTTTCTGGAACTCTCTTGCTCTTTCGATGATCCCGCGGATGTTGGCAATTTGATCTCTGGTTCCTCTGCCTTATCTAAAACCAGCTTGAACATCAGGAAGTTCACGGTTCACATATTGCTGAAGCCTGGCTTGGAGAATTTTGAGCATTACTTTACTAGCGTGTGAGATGAGTGCAATTGTGCAGTAGTTTGAGCATTTTTTGGCATTACCTTTCTTTGGGATTGGAATGAAAACTGACCTTTTCCAGTCCTGTGGCCACTGATGAGTTTTCCAAATTTGCTGGCATATTGAGTGCAGCACTTTCACAGCATCATACTTCAGGATTTGAAATAGCTCAACTGGAATTCCATCACCTTCACTAGCTTTGTTCATAGTGATGCTTTCTAAGGCCCACTTAACTTCACATTCCAGGATATCTGGCTCTAGGTGAGTGATCACACCATCGTGATTATCTGGGTCGTGAAGATCTTTTTTGTACAGTTCTTCTGTGTATTCTTGCCATCTCTTCTTAATATCTTCTGCTTCTGTTAGGTTCATACGGTTTATGTCTTTTATTGAGCCCATCTTTACATGAAATGTTCCCTTGATATCTCTAATTTTCATGAAGAGATCTCTAGTCTTTCCTATTCTGTTGTTTTCCTCTATTTCTTTGCATGATTGCTGAGGAAGGCTTTCCTTATCTTTCCTTGCTATTCTTTGGAACTGTGCATTCAGATGCTTATATCTTTCCTTTTTTCCTTTGCTTTTCACTTCTCTTCTTTTCACAGCTATTTGTAAGGCCTCCTCAGACAGCCATTTTGCTTTTTTGCATTTCTTTTCCATGGAGATGATCTTGATCCCTGTCTCCTGTACAATGTCACAAACTTCCATTGAGAGTTCATCAGGCACTCTATCAGATCTAGTCTCTTAAATCTATTTCTCACTTCCACTGTATAATCATAAGGGATTTGATTTAGGTCATATCTGAATGGTCTAGTGGTTTTCCCTACTTTCTTCAATTTCAGTCTGAATTTGGCAATAAGGAGTTCATGATCTGAGCCACAGTCAGCTCCTGGTCTTGTTCTTGCTTACTGTATAGAGCTTCTCCATCTTTGGCTGAAAAGAATATAATCAATCTGATTTTGGTGTTGACCATCTATCTGGTGATGTCCATGTGTAGCATCTTCTCTTGTGTTGTTGGAAGAGGGTGTTTGTTATGACCAGTGTGTTCTCTTGGCAAAACTCCATTAGCCTTTGCTCTGCTTCATTCCGTATTCCAAGGCCAAATTTGCCTGTTACTCCAAGTGTTTCTTGATTTCCTACTTTTGCATTCCACTCCCCTATAATGAAAAGGACATCTTTTTTGGGTGTTAGTTCTAAAAGGTCTTGTAGGTCTTCATAGAACCATTCAACTTCAGTTTCTTCAGCTTTACTGGTTGGGGCATAAACTTGGATTACTATGATATTGAATGGTTTGCCTTGGAAACGAACAGAGATCATTCTGTCATTTTTGAGTTTGCATCCAAGTACTGCATTTCAGACTCTTTTGTTGACTGTTATGGCTACTCCATTTCTTCTAAGGGATTCCTGCCCGCAGTAGTAGATATAATGGTGATCTGAGTTAAATTCACCCACTCCATATGCCATATGACCCAGCAATCCCACTGCTGGGCGTACACATTGAGGAAACCAGAACTTCCATATGACCCAGCAATCCCACTGTTGGGCATACACACTGAGGAAACCAGAATTGAAAGAGACATGTGTACCCCAATGTTCATCGCAGCACTGTTTATAATAGCCAGGACATGGAAGCAACCTAGATGTCCATCAGCAGATGAATGGATAAGAAAGCCGTGGTACATATACATAATGGAATATTACTCAGTCATTAAAAAGAATACATTTAAATCAGTTTTAATGAGGTGGATGGAACTGGAGTCTATTATACAGAGTGAAGTAAGCCAGAAAGAAAAACACCAATACAGAATACTAACGCATATATATGGAATTTAGAAAGATGGTGACAATAAACCTGTATGCAAGACAGCAAAAGAGACACAGATGTATAGAACAGTCTTTTGGACTCTGTGGGAGAGGGAAAGGGTGGGATGATATGGGAGAATGTCATTGAAACATGTAAATTATCACATGGGAAATGAATCGCCAGTCCAAGTTTGATGCCTGATACAGGGTGCCCGGGGCTGGTGCACTGGGATGACACAGAACGATGGGATGGGGCGGGAGGTGGGGGGGGTTTCAGGATGGGGAACACATGTACACCCATGGTGGATTCATGTCAATGTATGGCAAAACCAATACAATATTGTAAAGTAAAAAAAAAAAAAAAAAAAAAAGGACTTTATAATCACTTTACCCCAGTGAAATTGTGGTCTGCAGGAAAATAATGCATAAACCCAATGACACAAAAGTAAAAACTCAATGTAATGCAGCAAGTATCTATGTCAATAGCCAAGACTATGCTTCTTCTAACAAATTGGAGTGATTCTCAGCCTGTCTACTAAAGAACTCAATCTGCTAGTGATGGTCTATTGATAGAATGAATTTTCTCCCTGGTCCTACCCTATTTTACCTACTTAAACATCTACTTCAGGACCAAACCATTTTTACTTAGCAACAGAATAAATATTCTTACTTCAGTATTTTTCAACTTTTTATTTTTTACTGGTGTATAACTGAAGTGCAACATTGAGGTCTGAATAATAAATGCATAAATCAAGGACAAATCTGAAATAATAGACAATAAGTAAACTTTTATGTACGTTAAATGAAACTTTAATTTTACTGACTATATGATAAAATTGTGCATAATATGTATGTGGCAGAATGAAAAATTAACCAATGGGCAGTAAGTTAAAAATTGGAAGTGAAATGGATTATTAATAAAGAGCAATAGTTAAGATCTCAAGGTGAATAAGGGTGAATATTCTATTTGAAATTATGAAAATTCTTGTTGAAAACACAAAAGTTGTCATAATACACATATGGTAATTATGCTGTCGTTGTTCAGCTGCTCAGTCTTGTCCAACTCATGACCCCATGGACTGCAGCATGCCAGGCTCCACTGTCCTCCATTATCTCCCAGAGTTTGGTCGAATTCATGTCCATTGAGTCAGTGATGCTATCTAGCCATCTCATCCTCTGTTGCCCTTTCTCCTTTTGCCTTCAATCTTTCCCAGCATCAGGGTCTTTTCCAATGAGTCAGCTTTCACATCAGGTAGCCAAAGTATTAGAGCTTCAGCTTCAGTCCTTCCAATGAATATTCAGGATTGATTTCTTTAGGATTGACTAGTTTGATCTCCTGGCTGTCCAAGGGACTCTTAAGAGTCTTCTCCAGCACCACAATTTGAAAGCATCAGTTTTTCGGTACTCAGCCTTCTTTAGGGTCCAACTCTCACATCCGTACATGACTACTGGAAAAACCATAGATTTGAATATATGGACCTTGTTGGCAAAGTGATGTCTCTGCTTTTTTAATATGCTGCCGAGGCTTGTCAAAGCTTTCCTTCCAAAGAGCAAGTATCTTTTGATTTCATGGCTGCAACCACAGTCCATAGAGATTTTGGAGGACAAGAAAATAAAATTATCACTGCTTTTACTTTTTCCCCTTTTGTTTGACATAAAGTGATACTACCAGATGCCATGATCTTAGTTCTTTGAATGCTGAGTTTTAGCCAACTTTTTCATTCTCCTCTTCCACCATCATCAATAGGCTCTTTAATTCCTCTTCACTTTCTGCCATTAGAGTGGTATCGTATGCATATCTGAGGTTATTGGTATTTCTCCTGGCAATCTTGATTCCAGCTTGTGATCCATCCAGCTCAATATTTTGCATGATGTACTCTGCATAGATGCTAAGTAAGCAGGGTGACAATATATAGCATTGTCGTACTCCTTTTCCCAATTTTGAACCAATCCATTGTTCCATGTCTGGTTCTAACTGTTGACCTGTATACAGGTTTCTCCAGAGATAGGTAAGGTGGTCTGGAATTTCTATCTCTTTAAAAATTTTCCAGTTTGCTGTGATCCACATAGTCAAAGGCATTAGTGTAGTCACTGAAGCAGAGGTAGATGTTTTTATGGAACTCTCTTGCTTTCTCCATGATCCAACAAATGCTGGCAATTTGTTCTCTGGTTCCGCTGCCTTTTCTAAATCCAGCTTGTACACCTGGAAGTTCTTGGTTCATGTGCTGCTGAAGCCTAGCTTGAACAATTTTTAGCATAACCTTGCTAGCATGAGAAATGAGCACAATTATGCAGTAGTTTGAACATTCTTTGGCATTGTCCTTCTTTGGGATTGGAATGAAAACTGACCTTTTCCAGTCCTGTAGCCACTGCTAAGTTTTCCAAATTTACTGATATATTGAGTACAGCACTTTAACAGCATCATCTTTTAGGATTTGAAATAGCTCACCTTCTTTAACTTTGTTCATAGTAATGCTTCCTAATGCCCACTTGAGTTCATACTCCTGAGAGAGTCATTTCCTAGGCAGGTTGATAGGGAGTCTAGGGGTCCCCAAGGAGAGAGGGGTCTGGAATTCTCAAGGAGGAAGAAAGGACAAACTTTTTTTCTTTCTCCACATTCCTTAGGATTATATAACAATAATGTATCCTGCCTAAGGATAGTCTTTGGATTCAACCTTCTGTTATCTTAAAATTATGGGAGTAGACCTGGTCTTTACAAGGATGTATCTTGCCTGAGGACAGTGTTATCTTAAAATGTAAATTATGGGAGGAGGTCTGATGAGGTCTTTACACCCTCCAGACATTCTTTGGATTATATAACCTCATTGTTAACACTAGCAAGCGGGTACTCTTTTTGCCCCCTTCTGATGCCTATGTCAGAAGATTTCTCTATCTCCTTTATACTTTAATAAAACTTTATTACACAAAAGCTCTGAGCGATCAAGCCTCGTCTCTGGCCCCGGATTGAATTCTTCTCCTCCGGGGGCCAAGAATCCCGGTGTATTCGCATGATTCAACAACAACCTTTCACTCCAAGATGTCCATTGTGGTTATCAGGGTCATTAAGACCTTTTTTTGTATATCTCTTCTGTGTATTCTTGCTACCTCTTCTTCAATCTCTTCTGCTTTTGTTAGGTCCTTATGTTTCTATCCTTTATCTTGCCCATCCTCGCATGAAATATTTCCTTGATATCTCCAATTTTCTTGACAAGATCTCTAGTATTTCCCATTCTATTCTTTTCCTCTCTTTCTTTGCATTGTTCCCTTAAGAAGGCTTTCTTATCTCTCATTGCTATTCTTTGGAACTTTACATTCAGTTCAGTATATATTTCCCTTTCTCTATTGCCTTTTGCTTCTCTTCTTTCCTTAGTTACTTGTAAAGCTTCCTCAGACAACCACTTTGGCCTTTTGCATTTCTTTTTCTGTGGGATGGTTTTGGTCATGGCTTTCTGTACAATGTTATGAACCTTCATCCATAGTTCTACAAGCACTCTGTTTACCAGATCTAATCCTTTGAATCTATTTGTCACCTCCACTGTATATGTATAACGGATTTGATTTAAGTCATACCTGAATGGCCCAGTGGTTTTCCCTACTTCCTTCAATTTAAGCCTTAATTTTGCAATAAGGAGCTCATGATCTGAGCCACAGTCAGCTCCAGGTCTTTTTTTTTTTTTGCTGACTGTATAGAGCTCCTCCATCTTTGGCTGCAAACAACATAGTCAATCTGATTTTGTTTTTGACCATTTTGTGATGTCCATGTGTAGAGTAATCTGTTTGAAAAGGGTATTTGCTATGACCAGCATGTTCTCTTCAAAAAATTTTGTTAGCCTTTACCCAAACTTGCCTATTATTCCAGGTATTTCCTGACTTCCTATTTTTGCATTATAATCCCCTATGATTAAAAGGACATCTTTTTTGGTGTTAATTGTAGAAGGTGTTGTAGGTCTTCATAGAACCATTCAATTTCAGCTTATTTAGAATTAGTGATTGGGGCATAAACTTTGATTAGTGTGATACTGAATGGTTTGTTTTGGAAATGAACCAAGATCATTGTCATTTTTGAGGCTGCACCAAAATACTGCATTTCAGACTCTTGTTGACTATGAGGTCTACTCCATTTCTTTAAAGGGATTCTTGCCCACAGCAATAGGTATGATCATTTGAGTCTGCTATTTCCATCCAATTAGTTCACTGATTCCTAAGATGTGGATCTTCACTCTTGCCATCTCCTGTTTGACCACATTCAATTTGCCTTGATTCATGAACCTAACATTCCATAACATGCAATATTATCTTTAACTTATTCTTAACTTATTCCTAACATGCAATATTATTCTTTCCTGGAACAGACTTTACTTTCACCACCAGACACATTCACAACTGAATGTCATTTCTGCTTTGGCCCAGCTGCTTCATTCTATCTGGAGCTGTTCTTAATTGTCCTTTCCTTTTCCCAATTAGCATATTGGACACTTCCTGACCTGGGTTGGGGGGGGCCTCATTTTCATATTTATTTTCCTTTTTATACTGTTCATGGGGTTCTCATGGAAAGAATACTGAAGTGGGTTATGATTTCCTACTCCAGTGGACCACATTTTGTCAGAACTCTTCACTGTGACCCATCCATTTTGGGTGTCCCTGCACAGCATGGCTCATAGCTTCATTGAGTTACTTATGCCGCTTCACCACAACCAAGGCTGTGATCCATGAAGGTAAGGGAATTAATTTTGAAATTGACTTCTATAGCTATATTTTAATATATTTAATAAACTTGTTCAAATATCCATTTCTTTCAGTAGAAAATTTATAAATGAGACACTGCTCCTTACTTTGAAACAAATTTGAATTAATAAGGTCTCTGGGAAAAAATGTATAGTATGTAGTACAATAAGGTAGAAGGAAATCCCACTGTCTTCCAAGTACTTAGTGACCACTGCCTAGGAAACCAGTTTCTCAGTGTCCACATAGCATGGAGTTCACAATTCAGAGGACTTATCTGCTGAACTTATGTAATATGTAATGATCTCTCTCACACACACATATCCCTAAGAAGGTTATATAGAATCATATAAAATATTTCCATTTTGAAATATCCATACTTAATATTTAGTTGAATTCATTTCCTAAATGAACATTTTAATTTCATTGGTTTTGAGAGTATTTAAAAAATT
Source organism: Bubalus bubalis (assembly GCF_019923935.1). Lineage (NCBI taxonomy): Eukaryota > Metazoa > Chordata > Mammalia > Artiodactyla > Bovidae > Bubalus > Bubalus bubalis. The sequence goes on along the minus strand of NC_059158.1, from coordinate 94,857,335 downwards.
TAGTCACAGATAATTATAGAAGCATAAGCTTGAATTAGATTGGGGGTTGTTTTATGCCACAAGTTAAATTGTGACCTGAAAACAACTTAACAGTATATTGGTAGGAAAGCAGTTTATTCTGGGGTTGAAGGAGGAAAAATATGGTGTGTTTCCAAGTTTCTCTTTGGCTTTCTGCATTGCCATCTTAAAGTTACCTAATTGGTCTGTTTTAATTAATTCATATAAAGTATCATGATAACATATATACCTAAGAATAAATTTGCTCCCTGATTGATTTTTCAGTAAAGTCTCCAGTTTACAATTAAGATGCACTACAGTATCAATGGGAAGAAGGCATTACCAAATTACCATGTCCAGAGCTAATTTGAACCACTGATAAGTGGCAGATTGGAGAAGGCAATGGCACCCCACTCCAGTACTCTTGCCTGGAAAATCCCATGGACAGAGGAACCTGGTAGGCTGCAGTTCATGGGGTCACTAAGAGTCAGGCACGACTGAGCAACTTCACTTTCACTTTTCACTTTTGTGCATTGGAGAAGGAAATGGCAACCCACTCCAGTGTTCTTGCCTGGAGAATCCCAGGGACGGGGGAGCCTGGTGGTTTGCCGTCTATGGGGTTGCACAGAGTCAGACACGACTGAAGTGACTTAGCAGCAGCAGCAGCAGCAAGTGGCAGATAAATCAAATGAATTGTAATGCTTCATAAGACAGAAGAATATTCAGCCTCACTGAGAAGATACAGAATATATTTTGATGAGCTTTGGTATTTGAAGTAGTATGATGAATAAAGGGAGTGGAAATGGATGAATATTAAAAAAAAATACCAATAGGATAAGATATGGAACTGGGGACAGAAGTTTTGAATTCTCACCAGTAGAAATTTGAAGAGAAGTTCATTATGGGAAAATTTAAATAACAAACACCCGTTTCCTATTCCTTCATTTGTAAAATACCAGGAACATTTTTGTGGATAAAAATATTTCAAATGTATGAGTTCTTTTCTTTTTTTCCTCCTCCCCACCCCAAAATAATGTTGATTTCCTGTGGTAATTCCCTATTTACAAGATCTTTGTTAGTTGTAGAAATGATTCTGTCTAGAAGAGGTAAATGATTAATTACTGTGACCAAATGAAATTTTAAGACATCCTATTTCTCTGCAAAGCTTCATCCTTATAGGCCCATTTTGAAGAAATATTGAAAGCAGTAGAGTTATTCTTGAAAGCAGGGATTCTTAATCAGACAGGTAACATAAATGAGTGAATCAGGCTGGTTAGAAGACAAGTAGGGAGTATGGAGGCAGTGAATTAAAGAGAACATCCTATTTAAAACAGACATTTACCACTCACTGCAGCTCATTGTTGCCATATTGATGTCCTATCTTGCCAGATCTTCCAGTTTTTAAAAGCAAGACAAAAATTTGAACCTTTATGTAAACATCTCTTGGTTTTTAAAAGACACTCTTGCAAAAATCTAAAGAGTAATATCTCAACCAAATAAAACACATCTGTGTATCTTGTCCAGTTATCTGACTTACTACCTTTTGTTTCAAAAAACACCCAAAAAACTCTTTATTCTAAAATCAATCCAGAAACTAGTTATTAGTGTGTCAGGGGCATGTAATCTGCTTGGTTCTGTCTCGTCACAACAAAAATTTGAAGCGAGGGACATGAAAGCCCTCGGCGAGTCACAGCTCTCAGATAGACCAGACAGTGTTATAGCTCTCAGACAGATCAGTGTTACAGCTCCATGTTACAGCTCAGTTTTATTTAGAAAATAAAAGGAAAATACATCCTCGAGGTGAGAGGGCATGCCGACCCAAAAGACAAGAAAAGAGAGAGCCCCAGCCTTTTGGCTCCTCTTTTTATGTTTTTTTCCTCCCCCTGGGCCTGCCCTAAATAAATTGGGCTAGCCAGGAGTGCTCTTTGTTCTACATGAGGTCCTCACTCCGGTCCTCGGACCTTCCTTTGTTCTATTTTCATGGGCTTTTCCCTTCCTTGTCTTTTAGCCGCCACCATTCTGGACTCCTGTTTCCTATTCTAACTACCTAACAAGTGTAAATTTAAGCATGGCAATGTCCCAGGTATTGTGAGGGACACACACAAAAAATGAGTATGAGAGGACCACAGACTGAAAAACTTGAGAAAAGTAAGAATACATCAAACTAGAAGCATAAAATGGGATCGCCAGTGTTTATGTTGACACTTTTCTATACACACACACACACACACACACACTTCAGTGGCAAATTAATCTATTTAAAATCTATTCTTGGTGGGGAAAAATAAAGACAGTAGTAACTTGTATTTTTTCATATAAAAACAAGTAGTGGCTTTCATACCATGATAAAATTTCTTGTTTCTGGGAATTTTTGCTTTCTAAAGAATCAATGTCAAACTCAAAATACCATCTGACCCCTTAAAGGGAAATTTTTATTATTTTTTTTTTTTTTGTACAGAGCTCTAAATTCAGTACTCAGTGGTCCACATATGTTAGATTTTTAGGAGATCTGAATAACTTCTAAGCAGAGAATAATTTCTAAGAATAATTTCTAAGAAGAGAAATTCTGTGTTGAACTGATGTGACAGTAAAGCAGTGAACTCTTATCTTAAATAAGCAGAATAAAATTAATCTGAAAGTAGTTGGCTTGAACTAAGAGCAATTTTAATTGGGTGATTCATTTGTAAGTCTTTCTCTTTATAGTTGAGCAGAAAACTGCATTAAATGGAATGAAAAATTTTTAGGGGACCTGAGAAGCATTGATATTTTATTTAATAGCTTTGAAATGAACATTTCTCCAATCTACTGAAAGAGGCAGCATTTTCCTCCCCCCAAGTTCTCTAGTAGATTTATTTTTTCTTTCTCCAACAAGGGTAACCTTTCCATCTTCTGTTCCAAGAGTGAACAAGGATGATCAGAGCTCAGGGTGCCTTATAACTTGAGTATGTAACACACTCTCTCCCAATACAGCTAAGTATTTTTGCTCTCTCTTCTCTCTTTCCCTCTTGCCCACCAGCTAGGGAGGATTAACCTCCTGGAGCTCTGAACTAAGGAGCCTGTCAACTCTGGGTGTGTACCCCAGTCCTGCTTTGTGTGCTATGTCACTTCTGTCATGTCTGACTCTTTGTGACCCTCTGGACTGTAGCCCACCAGACTCCTCTGTCCATGGGATTCTCCAGGCAAGAATACTGGAGTGAGTTGCCATGCCCCCCTCCAGGGGATCTTCCCGATGTAGGGATCAAACATTTGATTTAAAACTCTCTGAAACTCTACCTGTGAAGTAGAGATAAGAAATATATACATTGTAAGATTTTTTGTTAAGTGAAAGTGAAGTTGCTCAGTTGTGTCTGACTCTTTGCAATCCCATGGTCTATAGCCTACCAGATTCCTCCATCCATGGGATTTTTCCAGGCAAGCATACTAGAGTGGGTTGCCATTTCCTTCCTCAGGGGATCTTCCCAACCCAGGGATTGAACCTGGGTCTCCTGCATTGTAGGCAGACGCTTTACTGTCTGAGCCACCAGGGAAGATTTTTTGTTAGAATGAAATTAAATAATGCCTAGTAGTTTGTGGGACTTGACTTTCTTCCCTTCTGTTCAACCCTACTGCTAACTTCAATTTTTCTTTTCTGTCTTGCTGTTTGGTTTCTCGGGAGTGCTCAGAGGCATCTGGAGGCAAAGCTTTATCCCCAGTGGTGGTATAAAGTGTTGAAGAAGTTTTATGGTGTGAGATCCAGAAAGCCATCTATAATCATTCATACCTCAGAATATAAAATTTGAAGCATACTTAAGTTTTACTCCATCATTGTGATCTTTCTTAAAAAATCTATCAGATAGCAAGTTATAATTAATTGTTGAGTATTTAGTATGTGCTGAGTGTTGCTCAGAGTCTAGTTAAAGTATGATCTTTACTAGAATCACCTACCCAGAGAAGCAAAATGAGCTTTAAGAAAAAAAAAAAAAAGAGAGAGAGGGTGGGATGAATTGAGAAAGTAGCATTGACATTCATAGACTACCATGTGTAAAATATATAGCTAGTATAAGCTTATATGTAACTCAGGGAGCCCAACCTGGCACTCTATAATGCCATTGAGGAGTTGGGTGGGGGTGAGGGAGGCTCAAGAGGGAGGGGATATAAACATAGTTATGACTGATTCACGTTGTTGTACAGCAGAAACCAACACAATATTGTAAAGTAATTATCCTTTAGTTAAAAAATTAAAATAAAAAAGGAAAGACAAAGCAACAGAGAGAAATAAAAGAAAAATATAAGTTGGTAAAGTGCTAATGCACTCTTCTGGACTCTGTGAGCTCTAGAAATGAAGTATGAGTAGAACTGGACTAGACAAAGTTGGCTGGTGGTGATGTGGGACCTGATGTCTTTGAAGGAAGAAAAAGGGGAGAATATTCCAGGCAGTGAAAGCAACCAAAGGGGAAGTAGGAAAGAGTATTCCTTAGCCCATGTGTTCAAGCTTCCACTCGCAGCTTAGAAACTGTTAGATTCATCAGTGCTAACAAGGCCCAGGGCCTAGGTCCACATGCCCCTCCACATGTATTTAGTATAATTGATCTTCTCGTTGGACACAACACTTTATCTCCACATGTAATAGTGGCCAGGTCTCCAGAGATGTATATTTCGATCCAGGCCTCCTAACACTTGTGCATTTGCTTATCCCCTGAATGTGCTCCAGGCCACAGTCTCCACCTGGGCCTGGAATGTGGTAGGCAAAAATAAAAATAATAATGTCAGCAAAGATCTCAGGTTTATAATGCGGAGCAAACTTAAAAAAAAAATAAATTTCTGTCCTTCTCTCTCCAGAACATCTTATTGTTGACAATCCAGTCTCAGAAATTCTGATTTGGAGAATGAAAAAGAAAAATGATTGTATTCATCATTACCCCATAGTATTTGGCCCTGGCACTTTATTCCAGAGACCAAAAAGTAAAGACATGCATTTGAAAGAGAAGGGATGAATGATATTCCCTGAAAGGAAGCCATTTTCCTTCTGAGACAATGAGAAGGCAGAATGAAGTGTGACTCTATAAAAATCTCCGGTTACTTATTTTGGTTTCTGAGCAGATTTAAATGATGATATGTTTAAAAAATAAGAATAGGATTTTGCAGCACATAAACACACACACGTGTAACTAGATTGTGCAGGTATGCTTTTTAAAATTTGCTACCATCAGGTACTTTCATTTAAAATCTGCCCCCATATCGCACTCAGTGTCCTAGAAGTTGGACTTCTAATTATTGCTTTTCTGTTAGCTGCTTTGTTTGGATTTCATTGACTAAATTTGTTGTAAAGGAGTTTCATTTTCAGTGTTTAAGCTATTAGTGAATTTCCCTTCTCTTTAGAAGACTGGACATCAAACATTATGGGAAATTTATGCATTATTAGCAACCTATTGGATTTATTTGCTGTCTCTGAGACATTCATAGCTGTTTAAGATGCAGGAAAAAATGTTTATTTTTACTTATTATTAAATCTGTGTAAAGATCAAGAAGCAACAGTTAGAACTGGACATGAAACAACAGATTGGTTCCAAATCAGGAAAGGAGTATGTCAAGGCTATGTATTGTCACCCTGCTATTTAACTTATATGCAGAGCTCATCATGAGAAATGCTGGACTGGATGAAGCACAACCGGGAATCAAGATTGCTGGGAGAAATATCAGTAACCTTAGATATTCAGATGATACCACCTTTATGGCAGAAAGCAAAGAAGAACTAAAGACCCTCTTGATGAAAGTGAAAGAGGAGAATGAAAAAGTTGGCTTAAAACTCAACATTCAGAAAACTCAGATCATGGCTTCTGGTCCCATCATTTTCATGGCAAATAGATAGGGAAACTGGAAACAGTGACATATTTTATTTTGGGGGGCTCCAAAATCACTGCAGATGGTGACTGCAGTCATGAAAATAAAAGACGCTTGCTCTTTGGAAGGAAAGGTATGACAAACCTAGATAGCATATTAAAAAGCAGACACATTACTTTGCCAACAAAGGTCCTGCTAGTCAAAGCTATGGTTTTTCCAGTAGCTATGTATGGACATGAGAGTTGCACTATAAAGAAAGCTGAGTGCCGAAGAACTGATGCTTTTGAACTGTGGTATTGAAGATGACTCTTGAGAGTTCCTTGGACAGCAAGGAGATACAACAATCCATCCTAAAGGAAATAAGTCCTGAATATTCATTGGAAGGAATGATGCTGAAGCTGAAACTGCAATACCTTGGCCACCTGATATGAAGAACTGACTCATTGGAAAAGACCCTGATACTGGGAAAGATCGAAGGTGGGAGGAGAAGGGGATGACAGAGGATGAGATGGTTGGATCGCATCACCAGCTCAATGGACATGAGTTTGAGTAAACTCCGGGAGTTGGCGATGGACAGGGAGGCTTGGAATACTGCATTCCATGGGGTCGCAAAGAGTTGGACACAACTGAGAGACTGAACTGATAAATAAAAATCACTTAGCATGACTTTTAAATAGTAGCTAAAACTAGTTTTTATACCTTCAAAGCTATAAATTTCAATTATTCCCATTATCCATGTGTACAAAGAGGTGAATTTTTGAAAGTGAGATGGTGTAATTAAAATTAGCTAAGGGGGGAGGAGCCAAGATGGCGGAGGAGTAGGACGGGGAGAACACATTCTCCCCCACAAATTCATCAAAAGACCATTTAAACGTCGAGTAAATTCCACAAAACAACTTCTGAATGCCGGCAGAGGACATCAGGCACCCAGAAAAGCAGCCCAACTCTTCGAAAGGAGGTAGGAAAAAATATAAAAGACAAAAAAAAAGAGACAAAAGAGGGAGGGACGGAGTTCCTTCCCGGGAAGGGAGTCTTAAAAAGAGAGAAGTTTCCAAACACCAGGAAACCCTCTCACTGCCGAATCTGTGCCGAGCTTTGGAAGCACAGAGGGCAACATAAAAGGGAGGGGAAAAAAAATAAACAATTAAAAATCGCGGATTGTGAGCCCTACGGTAACTCCCCCAGCGGAGAAGCAGCGCAGACGCCTGCACACGGCATTAGCAAGCGGGGGCTGGGCAGGGAAGCACGGTGCGGGCTGTGTCCCTTAGAGTAAGAATCGGGCCGAATGTCCTGAGCACTATCTGAGCGAAATAATTTGGGCTAGCAAACCAGACTGTGGGATATCTACCACGCGAAAAGCCAGCCCTAACCTAAGACACTGCCAGGCCCGCGCACAGAACAAAGGACTGAACAGAGATAGTCGGCTGCAGACATTCCCCCTCCGGTGACAGGCAGCCAGAGCCGGAAGGGGGCAATCGCAGCCCCAGAGAGACACTATCTATAAAACTGTAAGCAGGCTTCTTTGCTAACTAAAACTTCTTGGGGGTCTGGACGGTCAACATCTGCCTGAGAAGGTGCGCAGGTTTTACACCCAGATAACCGAGTGGCGGGGAGGCGATAAGTCGCAGCATTGGCGCCCGCCAAACACCTCATCACCTGAGCTGCTCGGATCTGGGAAGAACACAAAACGCAGGCCCAACCGAGTCTGCGCCTCTGAGGACTACCCGAGTGCCTGAACCTGAGCGGCTTGGACCTGGGAGCTCAGCCCAGGGCCGGCCTCTGATTGTTCCCTGTGGAACAACCTAGAGCCCGAGCAGTGTGGGCAGGGAGGCTACACGCGCCGTGAGCGGGGGCAGACCCAGTGTGGCTGAGGCACTGCGAGCACACGCCAGAGTTATCTGTTTGCAGCATCCCTCCCTCCCTCCCCACAGCGCGGCTGAACAAGTGAGCCTAAATTAAAAAAAAAAAAAAAAATAGTGTCCTCAACCATCCCCTTTGTGTCAGGGCGGGAACCAGACACTGAAGAGACCAGCAAACTGAAGAAGCTATAACAGAGGGAAACGCCTTGGAAGCTACAGGCCATAGATTAAAACCCTGTGGTTACTACGGATTACATAGGAAGGGGCCTATAGATCTTGAGAAATATAAGTCGGACTAAGGAACTGCCAAAAATGAACTGAAACCACAATACTCACAACAAAACCAGAGAAAGACCTAGATATATTTTTACTATTTTTACGATCAATCTTTCTTTCTTTTTTTTTTTTAATTAAAAAAAAATTTTTTTAAGTCCTCTATTGTCCTTTAATTTTCACTTTTATAACTATTACTTTGCAAAAAAAAAAAAAAGACCCTATTTTTTTTTTTCTTCTTCAGCAAACTTCATATATATATTTTATAATTTTTTGACCGTGGTTTTTTTTTTTTTTCTTTTTTCTTTTTCTTCTTTTCTTTAACATTGTATTTTTGAAATTCCAAACTCTACTCTAGATTTTTAATTTTAGCCTTTTGATATATGTTATCAATTTTGTACCTATAGTTTTTTTCATAATTTCTGTGACTTTTTTTTTCCTCTGTTTCTTTCTCTTCTTCTTTTATATAACATCGTATATCTGCAATTCCAAACTCTACTCAAGATTTTTAATTTATGCTTTTTGGTATTTGATATCAATTTTCCACCTGTATTTTCTTTATAATTGTTGCGACATTGTTTTTGTTGGTTTGTTTGTTTTCTCTCTTTATTTTTCTTCTTCTTTTTTTTTTTTTTTTTAACGTTGTATTTTTGAAATTCCAAACTCTACTCTAGATTTTTAATTTTTACTTTTTGGTATTAGTTATCAATTTTGTACCTGTAGTTTCTTTATTACTTTCACGACCTTGTTTGTTTTTCTTTGTTCATTTTTTCTCTCTTTCTTTTCCTTCTTCTTTTCATTAACATCGCATTTTTGAAATTCCAAACTCTACTCTAGATTTCTAATTTTTGTTTTTATGTATTTGTTACCAATTTTGTACCTTTAAGAACCCAATCTTCAGGACCCATTTTTCACTAGTGTACGAGATCACTGGCTTGACTGCTCTCTCTCCCTTTGGACTCTCCATTTTCTCCACCAGGTCACCTGTATCTCCTCCCTAACCCCTCTCTACTCTACCCAACTCTGTGAATTTCTGTGTGTTCCAGACGGTGGAGAACACTTAAGGAACTGATTACTGGCTGGATCTGTCTCCCTCCTTTTCATTTCCCCCTTTTATCCTTCTGGCCACCTCTGTCTCCTGCCTCCTTCTTCTCTTCCCTGTATAACTCTGTGAACATCTCTGAGCGGTCCAGTTGTGGAGTTCACATAAGGAAGTGACTACTGGCTAGCCCACTCTCTCCACTATTGATTCCACCTCATCTCATTTGGGTCACCTCTAACTCCCTCCTCCCTCTTCTCTTCTCCATGTAACGCTGTGAACCTCTCTGAGTGACCTTCACAGTAGAGAAACTTTTCATCTTTAACGTAGATGTTTTATCAGTGGTGCTGTATAGAAGGAGAAGTTTTGAAACTACTGTAAAATTAAGACCGATAACTGGAAGTAGGAGGCGTCCAAACCCTGACTCCAGGGAACTCCTGACTCCAAGGAACATTAATTGACAGGAGCTCATCAAACGCCTCCATACCGACACTGAAACCAAGCACCACACAAGGGCCAACAAGTTCCAGGGAAAGACATAACAAGCAAATTCTCCAGCAACAAAGGAACACAGCCCTGAGCTTCAAGATACAGGCTGCCCAAAGTCACCCCAAAACCATAGACATCTCATAACTCATTACTGGACATTTCATTACACTCCAGAGAGAAGAAATACAGCTCCATCCACCAGAACATCGACACAAGCTTCCCTAACCAGGAAACCTTGACAAGCCACCTGTACAAACCCACACACAGCGAGGAAACGCCACAATAAAGAGAACTCCACAAACTGCCAGAATACAGAAAGGACACCCCAAACTCAGCAATTTAAACAAGATGAAGAGACAGAGGAATACCCAGCAGATAAAGGAACAGGATAAATGCCCACCAAACCAAACAAAAGAGGAAGAGATAGGGAATCTACCTGATAAAGAATTCCGAATAATGATAGTGAAATTGATCCAAAATCTTGAAATTAAAATGGAATCACAGATAAATAGCCTGGAGGCAAGGATTGAGAAGATGCAAGAAAGGTTTAACAAGGACTTAGAAGAAATAAAAAAGAGTCAATATATAATGAATAATGCAATAAGTGAAATTAAAAACACTCTGGAGGCAACAAATAGTAGAATAACAGAGGCAGAAGATAGGATTAGTGAATTAGAAGATAGAATGGCAGAAATAAATGAATCAGAGAGGATAAAAGAAAAACGAATTAAAAGAAATGAGGACAATCTCAGAGACCTCCAGGACAATATTAAACGCTACAACATTCGAATCATAGGGATCCCAGAAGAAGAAGACAAAAAGAAAGACCATGAGAAAATACTTGAGGAGATAATAGTTGAAAACTTCCCTAAAATGGGGAAGGAAATAATCACCCAAGTCCAAGAAACCCAGAGAGTCCCAAACAGGATAAACCCAAGGCGAAACACCCCAAGACACATAGTAATCAAATTAACAAAGATCAAACACAAAGAACAAATATTAAAAGCAGCAAGGGAAAAACAACAAATAACACACAAGGGAATTCCCATAAGGATAACAGCTGATTTTTCAATAGAAACTCTTCAAGCCAGGAGGGAATGGCAAGACATACTTAAAATGATGAAAGAAAATAACCTACAGCCCAGATTATTGTACCCCGCAAGGATCTCATTCAAGTATGAAGGAGAAATCAAAAGCTTTTCAGACAAGCAAAAGCTGAGAGAATTCTGCACCACCAAACCAGCTCTCCAACAAATACTAAAGGATATTCTCTAGACAGGAAACACAAAAATTGTGTATAAATTCGAAGCCAAAACAATAAAGTAAATGGCAACGGGGTCATACTTATCAGTAATTACCTTAAACGTAAATGGGTTGAATGCCCCAACCAAAAGACAAAGACTGGCTGAATGGATACAAAAACAAGACCCCTGCATATGTTGTCTACAAGAGACCCACCTCAAAACAGGGGACACATACAGACTGAAAGTGAAGGGCTGGAAAAAGATTTTCCATGCGAATAGGGACCAAAAGAAAGCAGGAGTAGCAATACTCATATCAGATAAAATAGACTTTAAAACAAAGACTGTGAAAAGAGACAAAGATGGTCACTACATAATGATTAAAGGATCAATCCAAGAAGAAGATATAACAATTATAAATATATATGCACCCAACACGGGAGCACCGCAGTATGTAAGACAAATGCTAACAAGTATGAAAGAAGAAATTAACAATAACACAATAATAGTGGGAGACTTTAATACCCCACTCACACCTATGGATAGATCAACTAAACAGAAAATTAACAAGGAAACACAAACTTTAAACGATACAATAGACCAGTTAGACCTAATTGATATCTATAGGACATTTCATCCCAAAACAATGAATTTCACCTTCTTCTCAAGCGCACATGGAACCTTCTCCAGGATAGATCACATCCTGGGCCATAAAGCTAGCCTTGGTAAATTCAAAAAAATAGAAATCATTCCAAGCATCTTTTCTGACCACAATGCAGTAAGATTAGATCTCAATTACAGGAGAAAAACTATTAAAAAAATCCAACATATGGAGGCTGAACAACACGCTGCTGAATAACCAACAAATCACAGAAGAAATCAAAAAAGAAATCAAAATTTGCATAGAAACGAATGAAAATTAAAACACAACAACCCAAAACCTGTGGGACATGGTAAAAGCAGTCCTAAGGGGAAAGTTCATAGCAATACAGGCACACCTCAAGAAACAAGAAAAAAGTCAAATAAATAACCTAACTCTACACCTAAAGCAACTAGAAAAGGAAGAAATGAAGAACCCCAGGGTTAGTAGAAGGAAAGAAATCTTAAAAATTAGAGCAGAAATAAATGCAAAAGAAACAAAAGAGACCATAGCAAAAATCAACAAAACCAAAAGCTGGTTCTTTGAAAGGATAAATAAAATTGACAAACCATTAGCCAGACTCATCAAGAAACAAAGGGAGAAAAATCAAATCAATAAAATTAGAAATGAAAATGGAGAGATCACAACAGACAACACAGAAATACAAAGGATCATAAGAGACTACTATCAACAATTATATGCCAATAAAATGGACAACGAGGAAGAAATGGACAAATTCTTAGAAAAGTACTACTTTCCAAAACTCGATCAGGAAGAAATAGAAAATCTTAACAGACCCATCACAAGCACGGAAATTGAAACTGTAATAAAAAATCTTCCAGCAAACAAAAGCCCAGGTCCAGACGGCTTCACAGCTGAATTCTACCAAAAATTTAGAGAAGAGCTAACACCTATCCTGCTCAAACTCTTCCAGAAAATTGCAGAGGAAGATAAACTTCCAAACTCATTCTATGAGGCCACCATCACCCTAATACCAAAACCTGACAAAGATCCCACAAAAAAAGAAAACTACAGGCCAATATCACTGATGAACATAGATGCAAAAATCCTTAACAAAATTCTAGCAATCAGAATCCAACAACACATTAAAAAGATCATACACCATGACAAAGTGGGCTTTATCCCAGGGATGCAAGGATTCTTCAATATCCGCAAATCAATCAATGTAATACACCACATTAACAAATTGAAAAATAAAAACCATATGATTATCTCAATAGATGCAGAGAAAGCCTTTGACAAAATTCAACATCCATTTATGATCAAAACTCTCCAGAAAGCAGGAATAGAAGGAACATACCTCAACATAATCAAAGCTATATATGACAAACCCACAGCAAACATTATCCTCAATGGTGAAAAATTGAAAGCATTTCCTCTAAAGTCAGGAACAAGACAAGGGTGCCCACTTTCACCATTACTATTCAACATAGTTTTGGAAGTTTTGGCCACAGCAATCAGAACAGAAAAAGAAATAAAAGGAATCCAAATTGGAAAAGAAGAAGTAAAGCTCTCACTGTTTGCAGATGACATGATCCTCTACATAGAAAACCCTAAAGACTCCACCAGAAAATTACTAGAACTAATCAATGACTATAGTAAAGTTGCAGGATATAAAATCAACACACAGAAATCCCTTGCATTCCTATACACTAATAATGAGAAAACAGAAAGAGAAATTAAGGAAACAATTCCATTCACCATTGCAACGGAAAGAATAAAATACTTAGGAATATATCTACCTAAAGAATCTAAAGACCTATATATAGAAAACTATAAAACACTGGTGAAAGAAATCAAAGAGGACACTAACAGATGGAGAAATATACCATGTTCATGGATTGGAAGAATCAATGTAGTGAAAATGAGTATACTACCCAAAGCAATCTATAGATTCAATGCAATCCCTATCAAGCTACCAACAGCATTCTTCACAGAGCTAGAACAAATAATTTCACAATTTGTATGGAAAAACAAAAAACTTCGAATAGCCAAAGCGATCTTGAGAAAGAAGAATGGAACTGGAGGAATCAACCTACCTGACTTCAGGCTCTACTACAAAGCCACAGTTATCAAGACAGTATGGTACTGGCACAAAGACAGAAATATAGATCAATGGAACAAAATAGAAAGCCCAGAGATAAATCCACGCACATATGGACACCTTATCTTCGACAAAGGAGGCAAGAATATACAATGGATTAAAGACAATCTCTTTAACAAGTGGTGCTGGGAACTCTGGTCAACCACTTGTAAAAGAATGAAACTAGAACACTTTCTAACACCATACACAAAAATAAACTCAAAATGGATTAAAGATCTAAACGTAAGACCAGAAACTATAAAACTCCTAGAGGAGAACATAGGCAAAACACTCTCTGACATACATCACAGCAGGATCCTCTATGACCCACCTCCCAGAATATTGGAAATAAAAGCAAAAATAAACAAATGGGACCTAATTAACCTTAAAAGCTTCTGCACATCAAAGGAAACTATTAGCAAGGTGAAAATACAGCCTTCAGAATGGGAGAAGATAATAGCAAATGAAGCAACTGACAAACAACTAATCTTGAGAATATACAAGCAACTCCTACAGCTCAACTCCAGAAAAATAAATGACCCAATCAAAAAATGGGCCAAAGAACTAAATAGACATTTCTCCAAAGAAGACATACAGATGGCTAACAAACACATGAAAAGATGCCCAACATCACTCATTATCAGAGAAATGCAAATCAAAACCACTATGAGGTACCATTTCACACCAGTCAGAATGGCTGCGATCCAAAAGTCTACAAGTAATAAATGCTGGAGAGGGTGTGGAGAAAAGGGAACCCTCTTACACTGTTGGTGGGAATGCAAACTAGTACAGCCACTATGGAGAACAGTGTGGAGATTCCTTAAAAAACTGGAAATAGAACTGCCTTATGATCCAGCAATCCCACTGCTGGGCATACACACTGAGAAAACCAGAAGGGAAAGAGACACGAGTACCCCAATGTTCATCGCAGCACTGTTTATAATAGCCAGGACATGGAAGCAACCTAGATGTCCATCAGCAGATGAATGGATAAGAAAGCTGTGGTACATATACACAATGGAGTATTATTCAGCCATTAAAAAGAATACATTTGAATCAGTTCTAATGAGGTGGATGAAACTGGAGCCTATTATACAGAGTGAAGTAAGCCAGAAAGAAAAACACCAATACAGTATACTAACACATATATATGGAATTTAGAAAGATGGTAACAATAACCCTGTGTACGAGACAGCAAAAGAGACACTGATGTATAGAACAGTCTTATGGACTCTGTGGGAGAGGGAGAGGGTGGGAAGATTTGGGAGAATGGCATTGAAACATGTAAAATATCATGTATGAAATGAGTTGCCAGTCCAGGTTCGACGCACGATACTGGATGCTTGGGGCTGGTGCACTGGGACGACCCAGAGGGATGGTATGGGGAGGGAGGAGGGAGGAGGGTTCAGGATGGGGAACACATGTATACCTGTGGCGGATTCATTTTGATATTTGGCAAATCTAATACAGTTATGTAAAGTTTAAAAATAAAATAAAATTTAAAAAAAAGAAAACAAAAACAAAAACAAAAACAAACAAAAAAAAATTAGCTAAGGTAAAAATGCTTCATATTCTTCTGGTTTAAATATTGAGGACTTGATTGTAGTATCTAAATTAGTAAAGAAAACAAGGGTATGTTATAGTAGAATTCAAAGAGTCCTCAGGTAGCCTCTTGGAGGAAAGGAGTATTTATAGCACATAAAAATTCTTTCTAATCTACATGTAATATCATACAGTTACTTTGGGAACTATGGAATGAATGAAAAGAAGGGAAGTAGAAGGAAGAAAAGAAGGAAGGAGAGAGAAAGGAAGGAAAGGAAATATGGGTCATATTCTTTGCTTTGTTACTTTTTAGTTTTTTAAACTTCTTCCCTTGATGCCATTTTCCACATCTGTAAAATTAGGGCTGAAAAGTGACATGAACAGAGCAGCCAGCAGACTAAGTCCATAGGATCGCAAAGACTGGACATGACTGAAGTGATTTAGCACGCACACAAGGGTACCTTAACTCCACATTCTATGATTGAGTCATTCATCTAAATAAATAACAGTAATATTTTTGTATGTGATTCTTCAAAGCTCTAGAGGTCTCAAAAGCCAGTTGTTTATAAGAGGCTTTGTGGTATGGGGCTTCCCTCAGTAGCTCAGATTGTAAAGAATCTGCCTGCAATGCAAGAGACCTGGGTTTGATCCCTGAGTTGGGAAGATCCCCTGGAGAAGAGAATGGCAACCCACTCCATTATTCTTGCCTGGAAAATTCCATGGATAGACCATGGGGTCGCAAAGATTTGGACATGACTGAGTAACAATTTCACTTTCTTGTGGTGTGGAAGGAATAAGGACAGACACCTGCCCCAGAGTCAGACATCCCTTATGCAGATTTCTCCTGGGCCTGAACTTCCTCAGCAATATAGCACAGGTGTGCTGGCCTCACTGGCTTGAGGTGAGGACTGACAGCAAAGTATTTAGCTTGATGTCATGCATTTGGCCCGGTGTCATGCATTTGGCTCATGGGCAGGATTTCAGGCATATGGCATATTCTTGATACAGAGGAAATCTTCATTAGAACTTTTAGGCATCTATCAAGGAAGGATTAACTATTAATTCATTAGCCAGAGCATAGAGTAATTAGATTTTGAATTTTGAAGGGGTCTTGCTATCTTTCAGTCCAACACTCTCATCATTACTAATTAAGGAACAGAAATTCTAAGATTTGCTGACTTGCTAAGGTCATTCAGTGGTCTTGTTGCAAAGCCAGGAGTAAAATTCTGGCCTCCTATCTCCCAGTCCAGGGTATATTTCTTGAAATAACACAAGCCTAGAAATGCCAAAGGACTGAGTGTCATAATACAGGTTTCTCTGCTTTGATATCCAGACACCTTTCCACTACTATTCCTTGGGGGGTTTTCTTTTGAACAACTGAGGTCTACTTGGAGAGAATAAAAGTAGCCCCTCACATAGTGCTTCTGGGTATTTCCCCAGGGACCACAATGAAAAATCTTGACCATAAGAAGGTGCATGAGGTCTTCAATAGAATTAGACCCTTAGTAACATGACCTCACGTCAATAGAGTTCATCATATGCTCTGAGGGGGTGCTGCTCTACTCACTGCCTACATGTATGGAGTGGTTAGTTTGCTAATACCTGCCTTAGAGTATTCATATAACACTAATCCAGACTACGCCATTTCTGTTACGAATATGTACAGTGTTTATTTGCAGCATAGCCAGCTTGACAGCCACAGTCCTTTGCAAATACTCTTCATTAGTGATAGTTTGTTCCAGTTTATCGTTCTTCTGTTGTTGTTTAGTTGCTATGTCCTGTTTGACTCTTTTGCGACCCCCGTGGACTGTAGCCCACCAGACTCCTCTGTCCATGGGATTTCCCAGGGAAGAATACTGGAGTGGTTACCATTCCCTTCTCCAGGATATCTTCCCGACCCACAGATTGAACTCATGTCTCCTGCATTAACAGGCAGATTCTTTACCACTGAGCCACCTGGGAAGACCTGTCTTTCTTTACCCAGGTGGAGATTTACGTACATGTAGCACAGGTACCAACAAAAGTCTGTCTAGTCAAGGCTATGGTTTTTCCAGTGGTCATGTATGGATGTGAGAGTTGGACTATAAAGAAAGCTGAGCACTGAAGAATTAATGCTTTTGGACTGTGGTGTTGGAGAAGACTCTTGAGGGTCCCTTGGACTGCAAGGAAATCCAACCAGTCCATTTTAAAGGAGATCAGTCCTGGGTGTTCATTAGAAGGATTGATGCTAAAGTTGAAACTCCAGTACTTTGGCCACCTCATGCAAGGAGTTGACTCACTGGAAAAGACTCTGATGCTGGGAGGGATTGGGGGCAGGAGGATAAGGGGACGCCAGAGGATGAGATGGCTGGATGGCATCACCAACTTGATGGACATGAGTTTGAGTGAACTCCTGGAGCTGGTGATGGACAGGGAGGCCTGGCGTGCTGCAATTCATGGGGTCGCAAAGAGTCAGACACGACTGAGCGACTGAACTGAACTGAACTGAACTGAGCACAGGTACCAGCAAGGAGATATAGCTGGGGAATAAATTGTCTGAACCAAAAAGTTATAAGAGGAAAGACTCACCTTGGCAGCCCCTAAGCCTACACTCACATCAACTAACTCCAGACTAGGGGTTCAGCTCCAAAGAGTCATAGGGTCTAGAGCCAGTTACATTATTTACCAATCATGCTAAACCACCATTACACACATTTTCTATTGTGATGTCAACAGAATGAACTAAAACAATAGCATCAGGAAGTCTTAAAAGATGAAAGAAGGCCCTGAAGTTTCATTTGTAGATTTTAAAATACAGATGTGAAAGAGTTCTACAAAAATTGCCTTGAAGGTGGTGAAATAATTGTGAACCAACTCACATAAATAGGATTTTCCATGATACCTCTTGGGAGAGAGTCTGTTTGGAGAGGCCTCCAGACTGGGAGCAAAATACTGGGGTTTGTTTATCTTAGGTGACTTTCTTTAAAAAGCTCAGTTTCTGAGATGCAGCTTCTAATCCATTAAATGAAATAATAATTGTTACTTATTTCGCAAGTTAGAATAACAGTGTGTATAAAACACTTTAGAGATGATAAAGATCCAAACAAATATACTCTACCTCATAATAATATCAGTCATAGAAGACTTTTCACATTTCATATATAGGCACTGGTTCCACTACAATACAGATCAGAAAGCAGTGATTAATATTAGTATTATATTTCATGTATTAATATTCATGTTATATTAATATTTCTCCCTACCATAACTTCATGAAGCTCTGCCCATTCACTAGTTAATGCAGTCACATTTTTCATCCAAAGCATATTTTCAAGTTTCTGTTCTGTACCAGGTACTATTCTTGGCTGCTATAATAATTCAGAGGACAAACTGCCTTCATTGTGTTTACATTCTAGCAGAGAGCTGAAGATAGAGGGAAGATGATAAACATAATAAATAAGAAAATTGGGCTTCCCTTG
Organism: Bubalus bubalis; assembly: GCF_019923935.1. Taxonomy (NCBI): domain Eukaryota; kingdom Metazoa; phylum Chordata; class Mammalia; order Artiodactyla; family Bovidae; genus Bubalus; species Bubalus bubalis. The sequence continues at coordinate 94,838,873 of NC_059158.1, read as the reverse complement.
TGGGTAGCTGGTAAATAATCCATTTGCAATGCAGGAGACCTGGGTTTGATCCCTAGGTTGGGAAGATCCCCCCCCCCCCCCCCCCAGGAGAAGAGAAAGGCTACCCTCTCCAGTATTCTGGCCTGGAGAATTCCACAGACTGAAGGTAGAGGGAAGATGATAAACTTAATAAACAAGAAAATTATAAAGCATAATAAAAAAGAAAACTATGAAACATAATAAAGAAGAAAATTATAAAACATACTGCATGGTGATTAGTATTATATGTAAAAAAATTAATACACAGAAATCTCAGTTCAGTTCAGTTGCTCAGTCATGTCCAACTCTCTGTGACTCCATGGACTGCAGCATGACAGGCTTTCCTATCCATCACCAACTCCTGGAGCTTGCTCAAACTCATGTCCATTAAGTAGGTGATGCCATCCAACCATCTCATTCTCTGTCTTCCCCTTCTCCTCCTGCCTTCAATCTTTCTCAGTATCAGGGTCTTTTCAAATGAGTCAATTCTTCACATCAAGTCACCAAAGTAGTGGAGTTTCAGCTTCAGAGTCAGTCCTTCCAATGAAGAAGCAGGACTGATTTCCTTTAGGATTGACTGATTTTATCTTCTTGTAGTCCAAGGGACTCTCAAGAGTCTTCTCCAACTCCAGAGTTCAAAAGCATCAATTCTTTGGCTCTCAGCTTTCTTTATAGTCCAGCTGTGGCATCCATACATGACTACTGGAAAAACCATAGCTTTGACTAGATGGACCTTTGTTGGCAAAGTAATGTCTCTGCTTTTAAATATGCTTTCTAGGTTGGTCATAGCTTTTCTTCCAAGGAGCAAGCATCTTAATTTCATGCTGCAGTCACCATCTGCAGTGATTTTAGAACCCCCAAAAATAAAGTCTGTCACTGTTTCCATTGTTTCCCCATCTATTTTCATGAGGTGACAGGACTGGATGCCATGATCTTTGTTTTTTGAATATTGAATTTTAAGCTGGCTTTTTAACTCTCCTCTTTCACCTTCATCAAGTGGTTCTTTAGTTCTTCTTCACTTTCTGCCAAAAGGGTGGTGTCATCTGCATATCTGAGATTATTGATATTTCTCCTAGCAATCTTAATTCTAGCTTATGCTTCATCCAGCCCAGCATTTCGCATGATGGACTTTGTATATAAGTTAAATAAGCAGGGTGACCATATATAGTCTTGATGTACTCCGTTTCCGATTTTGAACCAGTCTGTTGTTCCACGTCCAGTTCTAACTGTTGATTCTTGTCCTGCAAACAGGTTTCTCAGGAGGCTGGTAAAGTGGTCTGGTATTCCCTTCTCGGGTTTTCCACAGCTTGTTGTGATCTACACAGTCAAAGGCTTTGGCATAGTCAATAAAGCAGAAGTAGATGTTTTTCTGGAACTCTCTTGCTTTCTTGCTTTTTCAATGGTCCAATGGCTGTTGGCAATTTGATCTCTGGTTCCTCTGCCTTTTCTAAATCCAGCTTGAACACCTAAAAGTTCACAGTTCATGTACTGTTGAAGCCTGGCTTTGAGAATTTTGAGCATTACTTTGCTGGCGTGTGAGGTGAGTGCAGTTGTACAGTAGTTTGAACATTCATTGGTATTGCCTTTCTTTGGGATTGAAATGAAAACTATAGAATTGAGAGATCAGAAAGAAGAGCTCTCTTGCTGTGTGATGATAGCAGAGCCAAGAAGAAGAAAAACAACTCTTCTTTCTTGGGAATAACTAAGGTAATGAAAGTCATAGACTCTTTGATTACTCTCAACTTGTTTTCCTCTCTATAAAAACTTTCTCTCTCTCTTGCTGTGGGGGGACTTGCAGGTGACTCATCATGCTTGCAGACCTTAAATTGCAATTTTCAGCTGATCTTGACTGTCACTCTATCTTTCTCACCAACTCTAGAGTTTGAAGGTACCTCTTTCTCCTGGATCAGAGCTCATGTCACCTTTGCATTTGAAGCTCTCCAGACTTTTTTGGGGAATCTATTTAAATGTTTTATTGTTCTGGTTCAGCTTTTGTTCTATATTCGAGTACTTGCTTGGTATTTCTCAAGATCAGACTGTTTGGACCCAAGCTAGTGGCTGAAAATGCCTTTGACCCAGATCCATCAGGAAGGGGTGGCTTCTTTTAATCTGTGCTCGTTATTCAGCCTTTGTCACACTGCTTGGAAAGACTGTCCTCTGGAGTATGATTGAAAAAAATCTTTGGCCTGCCCCACTGGGACCAATCTGTCTTATAAGGATGGCTAGGATTAGTTTACAAGCTATTTGAATTAAGCCATTCATTTTGTAAGCTGTTTAAGCTATTTGAAAGTGATCCTTTACTCCAGGAGAAAAAAAAAAATCTGAGAAATGAGATCCAAGTTATCTAAATATTTTGAGGGCATCTCCACCACAGAGACTTTAGCCAATTTTATGTCTAAAAACTGTAGTTCTTCCTCGTGTGCATTTCTAATTAAATGGACCAACCTGACTAAAGGTAATTTGGAATACCAATGGCCACTACTGGGAACTTTTGAAATCCTCAAACATAATTTCCTTAAGACCAAATTGGACTACATCATTAAAAAATTTCCAGAACTGTATGGAATGGTTAAGCTTACTTAATGGATAAGTAAGCTTATTTACTTACTTCAATGGGTGTGTAATTCAGTGGGTAAGTAAGTAAGATTACTTACTTACTTCAGTGGGTATTTTGAGGCTTTCCAAAGTTATTGGGAGTCAAAAATTGCCTGTGTGCAAAATACATTTTTAAGATTAATTGAGGCAAATGAACAATTTTAAAAAGATAAAAGGGTCCCCAAAGCCTCAGATTTCTCTTGACTTCTTTATCTCGGGCTTTGCCTCTGGAGAAGGAAATGGCAACCCACTCCAGTATTCTTGCTTGGAGAATCCCATGGATGGAGGAGCCTAATGGGCTACAGTCTACGGGGTCGCAAAGAGTCGGACACGATTGAGCAACTTCACTTTGCCTCTGGAGTTAACTTCCTCATTCCTTTCTACATCACTTACTCCTCCTCTACACCCTCAATTCCCCCATACTAATTACCTCACCAGATTTTCCATTTCCTCTGAACTCTTTCCTCTCCCTTTTCTTCTGAACTTGTCAGAACCTCTCCCTCTAAGCCTTCTGAGGATCCAGAGGCTAAACCCTTAATTTCTTAAACTCGCAGGACTAAAGCTGAACTTTGAGTCACAAATATTTTCCCAAAGTAACTGAAGCTCTCCACAGATTTGCTAATAAATTTAATATAGTCAATCAAACCTATCACCTGGTTTGTCTGACTTATATCAGCTAGTCTCTATGCTTGTCAGCAAAGGCCAGGCACAGCATTGTATGAAAACCACCAATTGGAAAAATCCTGAAAAGTCTCTAGAATTATAACTGAGAGACTAGCTTGCTAACTTATTATACTATCAGGCATCAGTAGTTGATAGGTGACTTTATTGAGCAATTCTTGGAGCTTTTCAGTAGTCTGTTGATTAGAACAAAATACAAGTTTGTACACAGACATATGTTGAAACTGTTCATTATTTTTATAATTGATTTCAGATTGTTTCTAAAGAAAATTCTGGTCTTCCTTCAGATGTTGATTCCAACTGATAGCTTTTAATTCTACATTTATTAATGGACTGACCTGGGACCTTTCCCTTCTAGTAAAAAGGACCAGAATGGAATGAGAAACAATGTCCACTCCAGATTTAGTTAACCTGGCAAAGCAGCTCTCTGTTCCTCCAGATGTGTGTATGTGTGTGTGTGTTAGTCTCTCAATCATGTCCAGCTCTTTGTGACCCCATGGACTACAGCCCAAACAGGTTCCTCCGTCCATCAGGATTCTCCAGGCAAGATTACTGGGATAGGTAGCCATGCCCTCCTCCAGGGTATCTTCCCAACCCAGGAATCCAACCGGGGTCTTCTGCATTGCAGGCAGATTCTCTACCATCTGAGCCACCAGGGAAGCCTTTTTTCCTCTAGATGAGTCATCTCCAAAGAAGACCATCAAAATTCTTCATCTTCACCTCTAACAAATGAAGGCTCTGCTGGTAAAGAATCTGCCTGCAATGTGGGAGGCCTGAGTTCAATTCCTGGGTTGGGAATATCCCCTGGAGAAGGGAAAGGCTACCCACTCCAGGATTCTGGCCTGGAGAATTACATGGACTGTATAGTCCATGGGGTTGCAAAGAGTCAGACACGACTGAATGACATTCACGTCAAACAAAATCAAAACCCTCTTGCAAAGACCCAGAACACTGGAAAAGAGATTGTTGCAAAGTACTCTGGGTGCCTTTCCTATGTCTTCCTAATTCTCTTTGAAAGGACTTTAAGGAACTACAGGATTTTTTCCAGTCCTCCTTCTTAATTGACTTAGTGAAGCATTTCTTCAGTTCTGAGGTGAATCTCCACCAGTCTAATTAACATTGGAGCTACATCCTAAGTGCTCAATCACAGGACTGTAAAGCAGCTCTTCCACAGAGTACTAAAATATTTCAAATACTAGGAAATCTCTTATCAACCTCAAGAAGTTTGTCTCTGAACTTATAATTTCCTTCTATTTAGTCTCTTTTAAAGGTGCCCACTCTTTTTTCCTTAGCTCCTCCACCCCTTTCCATTCATTAGGCTGCTACTTCTTAGTATTATGGTGGAATTTCTTTCTCCCAGAAGGGAGAAATAATTCTAGAAATTGACAATAGTCATCAAAGCAACCCATCAGGTGAATTACATGACCTCTGATGTCTTTTATTTATTCCTTCTCTAACAATACTAGAGCAGATTCTGGAAACACAGATCATTTGTCCCTACTGAATCAGCTACCACCTTCCTATGGGCAAAATCTCCAACTGAAGTTGGCAAAATTCACAGCACACCGCCCATCAAAATTCAAATAGACCCTTCAAAACTTCTTTCCAGAATTAATCGATACCCTGTAGGAAAGAAGTCTTTCAAGGCATAAAGCCCATAACAGAAGATTACAAATTTCATTATCCTTTGTGCCAACTTTTTAACACTCCATAGAGGTTTCTCCATGACCTCTAAACAAAAAACAACATTATTATTCCTCAACACCCTGTTTTTACTAGGCCTTATATGTTATGAACATCCATTGCCAGCATAAGTAAATTCTTTATTGTAATTGATTTCACAGCCCATTCTTTTTTTATTTATTTTTAATTGTAGGATAATTACAGTAATTATGTTGGTTTCTGACACACACCACTATAAATAAGTCATTGGTATACACATGTCCCCTCTATCTTGAACCTCTCTCCCACTTCCCACCCCATCCCACCCCATCCCACCTCTCTAAGTTGTCACAGAGCCCTGGTTTGAGTTCCCTGAATCATGCAGCAAATTTTCATTGGCTATCTATTTTACATATGGTAGCGTATCTGTTTCCATGCTAATTTGCCATTCATTCCACCCTCTCCACCCCCTTCTATCTCCATTGCTGCCCTGCAAATAGGTTCAACAGTACCATTTTTCTAGATTCATATATATGCATTAACATACAACATTTATTTTTCTCTTTTTGGCTTACTTCACTCCATATAATATGCTCTAGGATCATCCACCTCATTAGCACTGACTCAAATGTGTTCCTTTCTATGGCTGAGTAATATTCCATTGTGTGTTTGTACCTCATTGTATGGACCACCACAGCTTCTTTATCCATTCGTCTGTTGATGGACATCTAGGTTGTTTCCATGTCCTCACTAGTGTAAACAGTGCTGCAGTGAACACTGGGGTATATGTGTCTTTTTCAATTACAGTTTTCCCAGGGTTTATGCCTATTGGGGGGAAGGTTGGTTCATATGGTAGTGTTATTCCTAGTTTTTTAAGTACTCTCCATACTGTCTTCCGTAATGGCTGTATCAGTTTACATTCAAACCAGCAAGAAGGTTCCCTTTTCTCCATACCCTTTCCAGTATTTATTGTTTTTAGATATTTTGATGATGGCCATTTTGACCAGGGTGAGGTGATATCTCATTGTAAGTTTGATTTGCATTTCTCTGATGATGAGCAATATTAAGCATCTTTTTACATGTTTATTAGCCATCTGTACATCTTCTTTGGAGAAATGTCTGTTTAGGTCTTCTGCCCACTTTTTGATTGGGTTGTTTGTTTTTCTGATATTGAGTTACATGAACTGCTTGTATATTTTGGAAATTAATCCTTTGTCAGCTGTTTCATTTGCTGTTATTTTCTCCCATTCTGAGAGTTGTCTTTTCACTTCGTTTATAGTTTCCTTTTCTGTGCAAAATCTTTTAAATTTAATTAGGTCCTATTTGTTTATTTTTTGTTTTTATTTCCATTATTCTAGGACGTGGGTCATAGGAGATCTTGCTGTGATTTATGTCATAGAGTTTTCTGCCTATGTTTTCCTTTAAGAGTTTCATAGTTTCTGGTCTTATATTTAGGTCTTTAATCCATTTTCAGTTTATCTTTGTGTATGGTGTTAGGAAATGTTCTAATTTCATTCTTTTACACCTAGCTATCCAGTTTTCCCAGTGCCATTTATTGAAAAGGCTGTCTTTTCCCCATTGTATATTCTTGCCCCCTTTGTTAAAGTTAAGGTGCCCCTATGTGGGTGGATTTATCTCTGGGCTTTCTATCTTGTTCCATTGGTCATATTTCTGTTTTTGTGCCAGTACCATACTGTCTTGATGACTGTAGCTTTGTAGGATAGTCTGAGCAGACCACCTCCTAACTGCTTATAATGATCTAAAGGAAATCCACTGGGTACCCTTAACTTCTCATGGTTCACTGATGGTTCTTATTTAAAAGGTAACAATGGCAAATATGTGCTGGATATGCTATTATAACTCCTATTGAGGCTATTGAGGCAGCACCTTTACCTATGATTACTTTGGCCCAATAGGCTCTTATATAGGCTGGTACTTAAGCCAAGGACAAAACTGGCAAAATTTATCCTAATAGTGGATATACTTTTGGAGTAGGTCATAATTTTGGAAGGTTATGGAAGCAATGTGGCTTCCTTACTTCCAAAAGAAATAAAATTAGAAGTGGCTTATATGTTCAGGAATATTGAATACAAAAATTTACCCCTGCCTTAGCTATTATTAAGCCAATACATTCTAAACTTGACTCTCTAGAACCTAAGAGAAATCACTTTGATGATATTCCTTCAATGAATGCTGTCCTTAAAGGGACCAAGCACAGCCAAAGGACTCTGTCATGGACTCTGTCATGTACAAAGGGACATTTCCCCAAACAATAATTTAGAAAAGGATTTTTTCTCTTTAGAGAAAAACACTCAATTCCTGGGTTTTTTCTCTCTTTAGAGAGAAAGAATTGGCCTCAGAAAAAGAAAAACCAAACTATAAATTCAGCAATTGTTGGTTTGATAAAGAGAAAGATTTGCTTTGGAGCAAATGAGACTCTAAAATATTCACTCTTCATCACTGTATGTGCATTAAACCATTTGTTTACTGACAAAATGATAGCTGTCATGAATCAATATTGAAGGGGAAATATTAACAAGGCACAAAAAGTGCCTACTTCACTTTCCCACTCATCCAAAGCATAGCCTAGAAAACTCTGCTCCACCTGTTCTTAGACATTTTGAACTGTCTAATGGGCAGTTCAAGCAAATGAATTTCACCAACTTCTTCCATCTAATGGATATACGTATGTTTTAGTCATGGTTTGTATGTTTTCAACACTTGACTGAAACCTTCCCTTGTAGAGCAGTTACTGCTGCTGTGGCTAAAGTCCTTTTGGAAAATGGAAAAGATTATCCTTACTTGGAAGAACTCTTGAACTCAACAGTGATCCCATTCTAATGGTGAGATGCTTCCACAACTATGCTGTTTGATCTATTTTACAACAATTACACTCTGCTTGCTACTCTCAATCTTCTGGTTTAGATGAATATTCTATCAACATTAAGACTCAGTTGGCAAGCTCTCCTACCATCTTGGCCAAAAGCATTGTTGTTGGTTTTTCTAAATCAGATTTATCCTTTTTTGAAACTCAAAAGCTCTTACTCTTTGATGTAGTGACAGGCGATCCAATGTACTTGGCTCCTTCTTTTTTTACCCACAACTGATAAAAAAAAAAAATACTACAGTATTGCAAAGCTTTCCTTGCTTTTTATTTAAAAAATAACCATGACTTTGTATAGCAATCTTGATTGCACTCCCAGGAGATCAAGACCCTAAGCATCACACTTTGCAACCTGGAGATTTTGTCTATTAGAAAAGATGCTTCTGAATGAACTCTTTCAACTTTGCTGGAGAATCCCCTATTAGGTACTACTAATGAATTCTTCTGCCACTAACTCCAAGGAAGAGACTCTTGTATTCAAATAAAACACCTAAAGAAAATGTCAAACCCTGACTTGAACTAGACATCGTCTGGTGACCTGAAAGTGAAGATATCCCAGAACTGAAGCAGAGAACATCTAATGAGACAGCTTTCCCAAGGTAATACAAACCATGCCTGTTGGAAGATTTTGCCAAATGTTTGATGATGACATAATGCTTTAAATGATCTCACATGTGGTCTTGATAACATATGCATTTTAGATAAAAGTTCTTGAGAGTCCTCTCTCCTTCTTGTCATTATATGAATGTGACCTTGTTGTTCAGTTGCCAAGTCATGTCTGACTCTGTATTGTTCTAGTCTGTGCACTTTTTCTCCAAAGTAAGACAATATACCCAGAAAATGTCATTCCTGACATTGACAGAAAAAAGTAGATGAAGCTATAAAAACTGACTCTTGATCAGTGATGTCTTCAGAGAAAGATTTTGATCAAAAGGGGAAAATGTAAAAAAAAAAAAAAAAATTCCCTAGACGCCTCAATTAAATAGAGTTGCAAGACCAGAAGGGGAAATTCACACACTGCACCAATAGTAGAACCCAAGAGGGAAAAAAAAGACTCCTCTGCTTTCCTGGTCACAACTCAGTCAATGAAAGGTCATTGACCCTTTGTTTACTGTAGTCCTTCCAACTTCCTTTCCCCTCTATAAAATCCTTCTCTGTCACTTGCCATGAGGGAATTTGTATATGGCTCTTCATGGTTGCAGACCCAGAATTGCAATTCTCTGCTGATCTTAAGAAAAAAACCCAGCTTTGCTAGAAATGTATCTGGCAGTCTACTTGTTTCATACCAATGCATAGAGAAAAGAAAAAATGGAACATGGTAAGGAAAAATCAAAATGTCATAATTAGGGGAAATTTTAAATAGGGTAATCAGAGTTGGCTTTATTGAGAAGATGCAAAGAACTCAAGTTGGTGAAGGAATTTGCCATTCCTATAACTGGGGAAGAGCATTCCAGGAGGAATGATTACTGAAGTTTTACAGTGTGAGATCATGAAAGGTCTTATATGTGGTTGCAACAACGTGACATTTTATTCTGAGGGAAATAAAGTCTTTGGGAAGGTGTGAACACAGGAGTGACATGGTCTACCTTATGTTTTGACATTATCACTCTGACTGCTCTCTTGAGAATTGGCTTCAGTGAGACAGAGGTGGCAGCAGTTATAGAAGTTAAGAGGTAACTGTAGGAGTCCAGGAGCAAAATGATGGTAGTTCATTCCACATCATAGAGGTGGATACACTCAAAGTAGAACTACGTTATAGCTTAGCTGACATACTGTTATTTTGGTAACAAGTGTATCATCTATTTAGGGTTCACTTATACTTAAAACTAGAAGCTGGGGAAGGGATTTTTAGGGTATATCCTGAAATAAGAGAGACTGTAGGACATTTCTACTGGCAATATTATGGGCATGTCTTTTATTAAGAATAGGAAGAATATATCTCTAATTTATCGTTTTAGACTTGAAACAAAAGATTTGTCATACGGGTCTTGAAATCAAGTCATTTTTACCACCCCCCTGATCTCCTCCATGAAAAGAATGAATTCTTTAAATTTATGGTAGAGTATGAGCCCACCAATAAGAAATTTGCAAGATTTTTTTTTCAGAGCTAAGATTTGCTTTTGTGCCTTTTCACTTGCATATTTTGTTACCTGAGTGTGCTAAGTCACGACCCTAAGATAATAGCCCAGCAGGCTCCCCTGTCTATGGGCTTTTCCAGGCAAGAAAGCTAGAGTGGGTTGCTATGTTCTCCTCCAAGGGATGGACCCAACCCAGGGATAGAACCCACATCTTTTACGTCTCCTGCATTGGCAGGTGGGTTCTTTACCACTTTGCTAAGGATATTTTTATTGGTTTTAGTACATCTGTATTGGTAATAATATAGATATTTACCTTAAAACAACTTTTCAATGGGAAGTCATCATTTCTAACCCCTATGTCTTCCAACTAAATGATTCTGAACCTAACTTTACCCTTTGGGATATATATATATTATATACACATATGAATAATATTTAATAACATTAGATAAGCAATATGTTTAATGTATATGTATAATATATAAATTATATTAAATATGTACCATATTTTATGTTTTAACATGAAATAAACATTACAGTACTTTTGTAAATTCCACAAATAACCTAATTTGTAAGCATTATACACATTTTTCTTTAAGCGTTTTAAGAACCATAAGATTTTTGAAGTGCTTTAATTTATTATCTTCAAAATTTTCACTATAAAAAAGAAATCAAACTATTAAAAAAAACTTTGCTAGTAAGAGGTCATTTGTTTGCATCTCAAAGCAGATTAACCTCCTTAGTTGAGGATCTTACATAGTTTCTTAGGGAAAGATGTTGGCAGTCACTGAATTTGTTGACAAGGTTTTACCAATTAGACTAGAGCTATTTAGGTTGTCAGATCCTTTGAATCTCTGAGTGTTAGTATTCCATAATCATGTGAATCCCAATTCGCTTAGCCTTACTCTCCCCAATTCAATTATCTTCTTGAGATCTTCAAACCTTGTCCCACTTAATCATTAAGTTCAGAGCCACAGCTGTCCTTGTGGTTTGCTATATAACTGTAAGCCAGAAACCTTTTCCAGCTTCTCATTAGACATTAAATCTTAATTTACTTTGTCATCTCAATAACCAGCTCAATAGTTGTTAATATTTTGTACTTCTTGGGGAAATAGATACATGGCAGACAGATCTCTCCAATTTCTTTGGCTGATTGCAGTTTGTTTTCATGGTGTTCACCAATGTTTTCAGCTCTCTGCCAACCAAACCTATGGTAGTATTGCACTTCCTTAGAATTTATGTCGGAGAAGGCAATGGCACCCCACTCCAGTACTTTTGCCTAGAAAATCCCATGGACGGAGGAGCTTGATAGGCTGCAATCCATGGGGTCGCTAGAGTCGGACACAACTGAGCGACTTCACTTTCACTTTTCACTTTCATGCATTGGAGAAGGAAATGGCAACCCACTCCAGTGTTCTTGCCTGGAGAATCCCAGGGATGGGGAAGCCTGGTGGGCTACCGTCTATGGGGTCGCACAGAGTCGGACATGACTGAAGCGACTTAGCAGCAGAATTTAGGTATGAACACACAAGGAATAATTTTATGTGTCAATTTGTTGGCCACAGTAGCCAAATATTTGGCCAGACACTATTTTTCTAGTTGTTTCTGTGAAAGCATGTTTCAGATGAGATTAACATTTAAATTAGCAGATAATGAACAGGGTAGATAACCCTCCATAATATGGTGCGTGTGTTAGTTGCCCAGTCATGTCTGACTCTTTGAGACCCCACGGATTGGGGCCTGCCAGACTCCTCCATCCATGGGATTTTCCATGCAAGAATACTAGAGTGAGTTGCCATTTCCTTCTCCAAGGGATCTTCTCAACCCAGTTTCCAGGTATCTCAGAGGTAATGAATCTGCTTGCCAATGCAGGAGGTGTAAAAGATGTGGGTTTGATCCCTGGATTGGGAAGATCTCCTGGAGTAGGAAATGGCAATCCACTCCAGTATTCTATCAGGAAAATTCCACGGACAGAGGAGCCTGGCAGGCTACAGTCATTGGGGTCATAAAAAGTCAAAACAACTGAGCATGCATGCCCTTTGGGGCTCAAGTTGCAATAATAGCTCTTACCTGGGTCTCCAGCCTAGCAGCCTGCTTTACTGATTGCGACCTTGCAAGCCTCTAGCATCATGTGAGCCAAGTTCTTAAAATAAAGACACACACACATTCTACTGGTTCTATTCTGTGGAGAACCCTGACTAATATAGGCCAACAAGACTTTTTTAGACAATGAAATGTGAAAAGAAATAATGCGTGTCTGTTTCAAGCATAAGATTTAAGATTCCATGCATGATTTGCCATATTCACATTTTCCTGCCTCAGAAAATGTGAAAGCAGAGAAATGGCACCATTAGAGCAAACCATGATGAACTTAAAGCTTGTACAAGAATTAAACTTTCATTTTTGCAAGCCTCTATGATTTGGAGACTGTTACCATGACATCACCTATATTTTCATAAGATACAAAAATCTCTAAATTTACACTTCAGGGTCAGAACTTTCTTCTCCTTCTAGATTTTACTATTTCACACAATTCTCTTTTTAGCTTTGGGACTTCAAGAATTTAAGTTGAGTTCATGCAGATATCTGAACCACTAGTCCAGTTGACTCTGAAGAAAATGTCTCCTCAGGAGTATGGAACCAACCAATCCAGGCTATGCAAATGATAATTTATCCTCCCTTCCCAGACTTATAAAACTATCTGACTACTCTGCACCTGCAGAGCCTGATCATGGACTTCTCTCTTAGTATATCCTAATCACAAGCTTCTGATACTTGACAACCTAGGGGCTGTATAGAAATGTTACAATTACAGTGATCAAAATATATGTATTGTCATTTCAAATCAATGTCTTTGTAACCCTAAGGAAAAATTTAAGTAATCCTCTTTTTGTTTCCAGTCACAGGGTATCTTAGTTTTCTATTGTTGTATAACTAATTACCACAGACTTAGAGGCTTAGGACAACATAAATTTCTGATCTTACAGAGAGCTGTGGTATTCCAGGCCATGCTAGGTGCTGTCCCATCTGGCAATACAGTGGCACAAATCTGCTTCTCAAAGTCACAGGCTCATGACAGAAGAAGCAGACGTCACAGTGGGGCTGATGATATTCCTGGAAAAGGCTGGTGAGCATGGTGTGGAGGGGTCAACCTCTTCTCCCACCTCAGTGACACTGGGTTTAGGCCTGGCCATGATGGCACACCCCCCCCAACTCTGGTTGCCATTGTCCTGATCCTCCCAGGGTCAGGATACTGACATATTTTGGCTGTATCTTCGTTTGAGGCTCTCACAAGGCTAAACTGAACTTGCTGGCCATCTATGTCCTTACCTGGAGGCTCTAGGGAAAGATAGACTGCCAAGCTCCTTCAGTTTGTTGGCAGAATAAATTTGCCTGAAGTTGCACTATTGGGGTTCACATTGTCAAATCTTAGAAGCCACTCCCAGGTCCTTGCCAAGAACCCTATCATACTTGCATCCCTCTGCAGTCTGTTATGAAGGATTCTTAAGGAGTTAAAAGTAATCACAAAAAGACTATCCCATCATCATTTGCCATATAGCATAATTTAGTCAAGAGACTATTATCCCATTATGTTCACAAGTTCCATCCACACTCAAGGGCTGGAAATTATACAAGACATGGACACAAGGTAATAATTATTTTGGTCATCTTAGAGACACAGGGTCACAGTTATACAGAATAGATAGGAGAAGTCGGGGTAACAGATCAGGTGACATTCCTAATTGAACAATTATGAGCCCTTTCACCACATGAATGCATAAGACCATGATGCAGAGACCTTCATAGATATTGAGGGATATTCCTTTTGGATACCCTTCCCACTGTTTCTTGTTTCTTATTTTCAGAAACTCTCTTGCAGCCTTTTCCTTTTTTAAATCCTTTCATTGTGCTAGGAGTAACAGCTCAAGTCTTTCTATTTAGAAAAATTGTATAATTACAAGATGGGTGGAGATGTATGTTTATGGCATGTATGAGAGTAGGCTTAGAGTTTCATTGTGAAAGGTTTTCTTTTTTGTTTTTCCATGAAGATTGAGAAAATGCCACATATTCACAGAAGAAGGGAGTCAGTTGATAACTATCTCAGGGAAGAAGGTAGGAAATTGACAAGATCATATTTGTATATAAGAATGATTTCTTTGGGACCCGTGAAGAGGGGCCTGGGGTGGGAGCGTATGTGTAGGAAGGGATGGAGTGGGTAGAAGATGACTATTATAGACTACTGCAACTAGCTAGGGGTTGTCAAACATTTTCTATAAAAAGCTAGATAGTAAATTTTTCAGGTTTTGTGGTCCAGACAGGATCTTTGCCAGAGTGATTCAAGTCTGCTGTTGTAGTGTGAAAGCAGCCATAAATCTTATGTGAACAGATGGGTGTGGCTCTGTTTCAACACAACTCTATTTACAAAACCAGGCAGCAGGCTGGATTTGGATCGCTGGTTGTGGTTTGCTGACACATAGAATAGACTATTACTGCTCTAATCAGTGACAGTAGAGGTGGACAAGAGATGGAATTGATTGACTTAGTTTTTTATGTGTGGAGCACTTATTTTGGGCTGGGTGTCCTTCTAGACGGCTTCCCTGATAGCTCAGCTGGTAAAGAATCCACCTATAATGCAGGAGATCCCAGTTCAATTCCTGAGTCAGGAAGATCTGCTGGAGAAGAAATAGGTTACCCACTCCAGTATTCTTGGGCTTCCCTGGTGGCTCAGCTGGTAACGAATTCACCTGCTGTGTGAGAGACCTAGGATTGATCCCTAGGTTGGGAAGATTCCCTGGAGAATGGAAAGGCTACCCACTCCAGTATTCTGGCCTGGAGAATTCCATGGACTGTATAGTCCATGGGGTTGCAAAGAGTCGGACACAAATGAGAGATTTTCATTTTCACAAGGAGATATGCAGTGAACCAACCAGACAAAAATGCCTTCTTAAATAGTTTTCATTCTGGGAAATCTTTAAATACAAACGTTCTATCTTGTAGATTACCTATTAGTAAAGAAATGAAGATACATAAGTTGGGGCATGTGGAAAATATCTACTTCATTTCACAAAAATCCACTGTGGCTGGTCTGGTATGGTGCAAAAGAACATGGTTTTAATTAAAGAAAACTTCCTCAGTTACACACTATCTCATTTTTCAAAATCCATAAACATATATTACAATATGTTTTCTGTTCAATGTAATGTGTAAAACATAATCAGCATACATAAGAAAATATTTCCATGTGAATGAAATGGAGCCTCGGCTAGAAAATTAAATTTGCACAAGGATGAATAATGTGACCAAACAATGAACTGTACAAGAACCACACAGCAAAGAGTAATAAAACAGATGCTCCTATGTACAACACTAAGCATGCAGCCATTCCTAGGAAATCAATCAGCAAATTTCATAGAAAGGCTGAATGATCTATTCCTCTTTTAAGGAAAATATGAATAGAACTTTGGTTTATTAGGAACATTGGATTCCCTGTTTTTTGTTGACCTTTGCCAACCCTTTGTGTTGTCTAGCTGCCCAGGTGAAAAAAGCTCCTCGTAGCTAAAAATGCAAGAAAAATTTGTTTCTCGCTATGGCGTATGTGTTGGGACTTCCCCTGTGGCTCAGTAGTAAAGAATCCACCTGCAGTGCAGGAGTTGCAGGTGACACAGATTCGGTCCCTGGGTCAGGAAGCTCCCCTGGAGGACAGCATGGCAACCCACTTCAGTATTCTTGCCTGGAGAATGCTGTGGACAGAGGAGCCTGGTGGGCTACAGTCCATAGGGTTGCAAAGAATTGGACTTGACTGAAGCAATTTAGCACGCACATACACGCTCATGACATATGTTGAGTGTGAATATGGCAAAGAATAATGATGCAAAATAATGAGAAACTATTATGGCATGGATAACAGGAGAGTAACTTGAGGTTAGTTTTGTCATATGCTTTCACCCTCTGAGTCATATTTAGAAAGTAACCACAGGCTTAATAATCGATTCTTCTCTAAGCTTATAGTTGGTTATATATAAAACTTCCAACCAGTGGCTCTATAATCAGCATCTGCTCTAATAAAAATGCCCTTAAAATTGTTAGTGTCAGAGAGTAAAAGGATGCTGTTCATTTCTATTGTGGGATCTTTATTTTTCCTGTGTCTCCTGGATGAATCTTCAAATCAATGCATTTTACATGAGATATATGCTCAAACTCGGGAGACTTTATATATTTTATCAATATTTTATTAACAACAAGGTGCAGGACTCTATGAGTTAATGCAGAGCATGGGAAGAATCAATACAAATCTGTAAAAACCTCTCCATTACAGGGTTGTATGTCACCAGGAGAACTGTCCTTCTGTACAAGCCAAATAGGTCAGAACTTATGTGCTGATATTTTTAGGGTGTAGAGAAGCCCAGAAAAAAAAAAAAAAAACAACCTCACCCAGTGATAACCCATGGCTGCAATATTTTCAATAGATGGTCCCAGCCTGGCACCCAGAATTGGAATTAGGTATATCTAATTCCATACCCTACAGTGGCATGGGAAGGAGGGCCTGTGGAAGCAGAGTGGGAAAGGCATCTCCAAGGGGGAGAAATTGACTACAGTACTACGAAGATGAAATCTGCTCATCTGTTTGTTACTTGTGATCGGTCTCCAGCATCTATTCTGTTTTCCTCCATCTTAAAAGAACTCCAGTCTATTACAGAATCTATATGTCCCCTATATGACTCAGAGAGCTGACTCTGTCTAATTCTAGTCATGGATTCTAATCCATCTGCATGATGATACATTTCCCTGATAATAAGACTCACATGAGATCTTTATTACGTATATTGATTACCAGATTCTTCCATTTAAATTCCACTCTGTAGGTCTTACCTGGGCTTCCCTGGTGGCTCAGTGGTAAAGAATCCACCTGCCAATACAGGAGATACGGGTTCAATCCCTGAGTTGGAAAGATCCCCTGGATAAGGAATTGGCAATTCCAGTATTCTTAACCTGGGAAATCCCATAGACAGAGGAGGCTGGTGGGCTATAGTCCATGGGATTACAAGAGTCAGACATGACTTAGCAACTAAGCAACAATAAGTCTCAGTTGGGGGGAGGGTGGGTCTCAGAAATCTGTTTTTTCTGAACATTGCAAGTATCTCCTGCCTTTAGGGAAGTTGTAATAAATGCTGATATAGGCCTATTGGTGCAAAACCCAGTGCAAAAACTGGCTGGAGATTCAAAGTGGTCCAACTTGACTGATAGGAAGGTTGTTAGTTTCAATGTTTTTGAGAGAATATTTTTTTCTGCTGTTTTATCCTGAACAAAGAGACGTGTTGCCCCAGTTGCTGCTGACAGCCATCTCACAAAAGTGAGGGTAATTAGCCATAGGATGAAACCAGTGTGTATTTGTTAGAGCAGAAGAAGAAAATGAACCAGAGATCTTAACAACAAAATGAGCCATCAATCAACTAATCCAGAAGGCCGCCCTGCCTCTGGACTTTTTGTTATGTGACAATCAGTATCCTTATTTTTTAAGTAAGTTGTATTTTCTGATCCTTGGAGGTAAAAGCTTTTAAATTGATACACCTAACTGTGATTCTATTCAGTTATATGTTCTTGCCATTAGAAAAAGGAGAATCTGGGAGTAGTGTTTCTCATTTTACTGCTATTACCATGTAAAACAATAATAAACTATTAGTTCTTATCATCTCTTTCTGATAATAAGTTTAGGACCTAGGGAAGAATGATACATTTTTTTTTTTTTACAATTATGCAATGAACACCACTTCAGGATCAATTTCTACAATTTCTGTGTATTTGGTATTAGTGACTATGAAAAAATAACTTACTATTTAATAAATACATGAACATGTATTTGAAAATAAATTAAGGAAACAAAACTGGTTAAATGCTAAAGTAGCAAACATTTCTAGTCCAGTTTTTAAGATGAAATTTAATTTTCCCATGAAACAGTGAAATGCAAAGTTTTACACAAATATTCACATGTGTGTGAAATGCTCATTTTAGCTGTGAGATAGGCTTTGGGTACGATCCCTGGGTTGGGAAAATCCTTCAGAGAAGGGAAAGGCTGCCCATTCCAGTATTCTTGCCTGAAGAATTCCATGGATTGTAGAGTCCATGGCATTGCAAAGAGTCCGACACGACTGAGTGACTTTCACTTTCAGGGTTCCAGGGCACAGCCTCTGTTTGTTGGCTCTGGATAAGGCAGGTGTCCCATTTCCTACAAGCATTTGCATTTGGTGATTGCATACTATAAGTGGACAGAGTTTGTGGTGTCCTTCCCCTCAAAAGCCTTTTATATCCAATAAGTTACACATGAGACTGATAAGTTTCCTTGCACGCACAAAAGGATTGGATCTCTGACCTCAGTCTCCTAAATTTTATATATTAATATAAAAATTCATCTGCTGGGTGGGTATACAGATTGCAAGAAGGACAACGGGATTTCTACGTAGGAATAAGAGGTCGGTGCCTGTGCGAAGGTTGAGAGACAGAGCTTAAGGATGGTAAGGGACTCATGCTTCACAACTCCACAGAAAGCTGAGACCGGGATCCACTTCAGTCAGTCTGACTTCACGGAGAGGGGCCCAAGGGCAGGGTGGGTGTGCGCATGTACACCTGTGTGAGTGCCTGTGCTGTTGTTGGTATACAGGACTGTGTACCTTGGCTAAAGGACCCTCCTTGTCTGACCACAGCACAGGGGAAGGAAGCATTCTTCCTCACTTTGACAGGGACTGCAGAGCTGTTCTCAGCAGTTAGCTGCTGTTGATCAGGTTCCCATGTAATTGTCACTGAGGATACTGGAGCTCAACTTTAAAGGATACCTACATTTCTGTTCTCCCACGGAGCACTGAGAGTAATTTGGAATGATTGATGACTATGAATTCTCAGAAATAGTTGAAAGTGGAAATGTTAAGAAAATATTGGAATTTTGGCAATCAAGCAGAGGATGGGGGAAACACAGGATTTTGAAAGACTAATATAAATATGATCTTATTGGTATTAAGCTGATGGAACCTGAGGAATACTAATTATGATTGCAGCACAGGATGGAGGTATGTAATATTAACTACCCTGCATAGGCCTTCCTTTGACATTTCAACTTTCAACTTTATTACACCTCAGACCTTATGATGCCCTGGGATCAAGTGCAAGGAAGCTAAGACTGACAGGTAACCTAAAATAGCAGAACTAGTATTCCCTCTCTGATCCTTGAACTAGAGAGGGGGGAAGTGCTAAAACAAAAATGTTAGAAGCAGCTATGAACAGGCATTCTAACATACCTCCTTCCCCAATCTCATAGTGTTGGAATAAAGGGGAGCATGAAACAATTCCCCATGCAGTTTGGGGGGTTTCAATGTATTTTTAACATTTTTGTTGGTTGCTTTTGTGTGCACAAACAAAATTATCCAGAGATGACTTCTTTTTTTTCAATTATTACTTGTGTCATTGAAATTTCAGATTAAATTCTAGCTCTTCCTTATACTTTGAAGTCCAAATTAAAAATCTTATAATTTTATTAATTCATATGCTTATTACTGCAACAAAATTTAACATCACTTTTAAGGGAGATTTTACAACCTAATTAAATTCTCTTAAGTACTTTAAGTTTACAAATTTAATATATTCAAATTTCTTTTTAAGTGCTTTGTGTAACAAGCAATCCTTCCTAAATACCAAAGCATATCTTGCAAATCTAATGAATGAAACATATATATATAGCTTAGTACTTATAACAAATAAAAAATCTCTTAAATATTCCAACACTGTTTTTATGCTTGGCCAAACACTATTTCACTTACAACCTAAAACTTAAATCACTAACTCAATTATGTACTTAAATTGGAAGCATAAGGGTGGTTTTAGGTTTTCTAATATTCTAAATTCTCTTAAAGATTAAAACAACTAAAACAATAAATGTACAGTGGCTACTCCCAAATCTAGCACAAAATATTGTTATAATTTTTATGACCATTTCCAGTTTTAGTTCTCAAATGCGGTCCCAATAAAAGAAGCATCAGCATCGTGTAGAAACTTGTTGTTTAGTCTCTGAGTTGTGTCTGACTCTTTTGCAACACCCATGGACTATAGCCCGCCAGACTGCTCTGTTTTTGGGATTTTCTAGGCAAGAATATTGGAGTGGGTTGCCCTTTCCTTCTCCAGGGGATCTTTCTGACTCATGGATCAAACCCATGTCTCCTGCCTGTCATGTGAATTCTTTACCCCTGAACCCCCTGGGAAGCCCAGGAGCTTGTTAGAAATCCAAATTCTCAGCCTCTACTCTAGACCTCAGAGAAGGCAATGGCACCCCACTCCAGTACTTCTGCCTGGAAAATCCCATGGACGGGGGAGCCTGGTAGGCTGCAGTCCATGGGGTGGCTAAGAGTCGGACACGACTGAGCTACTTCACTTTCAATTTTCACTTTTCACTTTTGTGCATTGGAGAAGGAAATGGCAACCCACTCCAGGGTTCTTGCCTTGAGAATCCCAGGGACAGGGGAGCCTGGTGGGCTGCCGTCTATGGGGTTGCATAGAGTCGGACACAACTGAAGCGACTTAGCAGCAGCAGCAGTAGCACTCTAGACCTGGGTTTCCCAGGTGGCTGAGACTTAAAGAATCCGCCTGCAATGAAAGAGACCAGGGTTCAATCCCTAGGTCAGGAAGAACCCCTGGAGAAAGAAATGGCAACCCACTCCAGTATTCTTGCCTGGAAAATCCCATGGGCAGAGGAGCCTGGTAGGCTACAGTCCAGGGGTTGCAAAAGAGTTGGACTTGACTTAGTGACTAAACAACAACTCCAGCCTTCCTGAATCTGAAACTGAGTCATGAGGTCCAACAATTTGTGTTTTAATTCTAAAGTCTGCACACTAAACCTGACAACTGCTATTTTTAATTTGAAAGCTCCTCAAGGGTAAGGCATTCACCATAAAAATAATTAAACTATCCTAAACATTTGGAGTTACCTTCTCAGATAAATCTGGGGTTAAATTAGCTGGTGGAAGCTACATTTTAATGAGAGAATTTTGAGGGGCCAGACAGGAAGTTTATCACCGGTGAGTTTTCTAATGACAATGGGTTACACGTTGGAGCTTCATGTAAACTAGGCCAGTATCCTCATAGTTACTGCATAGTCCCCACCTGTTGTACTCAAATCATGCACTAATTGGCTATCATATCTGAGTTAAGGCTGCAGCTCCTATCTTTCTGCCACTTTATTAGATTCAAATAATTTTTATCTTGCTTAGTCCTCTGGATTCTTTTCATGTATACTCTTCACTGGTAGGACTACAAGAGGTAGTCCTGTTAGGTAGTCCCTATAGGTATCTGAGTGATATCCACTTCTATTTTTAAGTGCTATCCACTTTGATTCTGCCTAACTCTAAAGTTTTTGTGTCTCTAGACTCAGCATTAAAATCTTGCTAGTAACAGAAAGTTTCAAGAAGAAGGAGGTGATTTAGTGTTGCTTTCATCTGAAATTTTGTAAAGAGGGCTCTGTAGAGGTACCCCAAACCAAAAGCATGGAAGGAGAAGTGGAACTGGTGTCATGTTTTCCAAAGGCCTTATTTATAGTAAAATAATAACTGAACTGAAAATAATAATAATATGGATATGGGAATTCCCTGGTTGGCCGGTAGTTTAGGATTCAGTGCTTTCACTGCTGGGGACCAAGTAAGATTCTTAAGCTCCTGAAACCTGTGTAGCATGGCTAAGAAAAAACTGTCAATGTTACCCTTCAGAACTGTGCAACAAAGCAGCCCTGTGTCTGAACAGGAGTGGGGAGGAGACCCTAAATTTCCCCTGGCTTCTCCTGTATCTCCAGTGGATGATATGATTAGCTAAGAGTACCCACAGGCCTGTCAGGAAAAGCATCACCAGGACAGTTGACCACGTTACAGAGGTGGAGGGCTAGACTATGCACTGTTTTGTTAGGAAGAGAATGTGGCTCATTTCAGAAGGAATTCCAGTCCAGGGAACTGATATCTGGTTGTTATTATCAGGAGGGGTGGTGTGGCAGGCACTGAATGACACCTGTACAAAAGAGCTAATAAGATGAGATACATCTAGAAAGAAAAATGATGAGCATATGATCAAGCTAGAACAATACAATAATAAAAGGAGGTAGAACAATAGAACAAGATAAAATATGCAAAAACCATGAAGAAATGAGGAAGGCAGGAAGAAAGGAATGATGAAGGGAAGGAAGAAGGCAGGAAAGAAGGAAAAAAATAAAGTGGTTAGGCCTTTAACCCTCCAACTTCAGTAAACTTTCCTTATTTGACAATCAAAAGGTTCCCGGTTCACTTGCTTGTTTCTACCATGTATTGTAAAGAGAGTCCATCTAACTGTGCTATCAGTTCAGTTCAGTTCAGTCACTCAGTCGTGTCTGACTTTTTGTGACCCCATGGACCTCACCATACCAGGCTTCCCTGTCCATCACCAATTCCCGGAGCTTGCTCAAATTCATGCCCATCAAGTCGGTGATGCAATCCAGTCATCTCAACCTCTGTTGTCGCCTTCTCCTCCTGCCCTCAACCTTTCCCAGCATCAGGGTCTTTTCCAATGTGTCAGTTCGTCACATCAGGTGGCCAAAGTATTGGAGCTTCAGCTTCAGAATCAGTCCTTCCAATGAATATTCAGGGTTGATTTCCTTTAGGATTGACTGGTTTGATCTCCTTGCTATCCAAGGGACTCTCAAGAGTCTTCACCAACATCACAGTTCAAAAGCATCAGTTCTTCGACACTCAACCTTTTTTATGGTCCAACTCTCACATCCATACATGACTACTGGAAAATCCATAGCTTTGACTAGAAGGACCTTTGTCGGCAAAGTAATGTCTATGCTTTTTAATATGCTGTCTAGGTTTGTCATAGCTTTTCTTTCAAGGAGCAATCGTCTTTTAATTTCATGGCTGCAGTCACCATCTGTAGTGATTTTGGAGCCCAAGAAAATAAAGTCTGTCACAGTTCCCATTGTTTCCACATCTATTTGCCATGAAGTGATGGGACTGGATGCCATGATCTTGGTTTTCTGAATGTTGAGCTTTAAGCCAACTTTTTCATTCTCCTCTTTCATTTTCATCAAGAGGCTCTTTAGTTCCTCTTCACTTTCTGCCGTAAGTATGGTGTCATCTGCATATATGAGGTTATTGATATTTCTCCCGGCAATTTTGATTCCAGCTTGTGCTTCATCCAGTCCAGCATTTCTCATAATGTACTCTGCATAGAAGTTAAATAAGCACGATGACAATATGCCCACTGTATTTACCCATACAGTCCAGAGCCTACCATTGGCCCTCTCAAGCTGGGGGCAGGCTTTTTGTGAAAATGTTATAGACAAATGGTGAGGAAACACATGCTACTGAGTTAAACCAGTCAGTTATTAATTGAGGCAGAAATACTAATCAGCAACTACGGATTTTAAAATATTTAGAAAAAACTAATATTCCAGAAGAGAATAAAACATAATAAACAAGTCATATAGCCACAATAAAAGCAAGGATACTCAAAAATAAAAGATAATTCTCAAAAATTAGTCAGTTAGAAGAAATTTAGGAGGATATTTTATTCATAAACACAAGAACTGACTACCATGAAGAACAAGTCACCAGAAACTACTAAGAAAGAATACAAAATAATAAAACACATATTAATTGCTAAAATAAATAAACACAATTACTAAAATAAAACAGAAGAAATGCAAAACAATGTAATGGACAGAGCTAAAGATTACCAGAGATGAGAAAGAAAAAGTTAAGGAAATTTCCCAGAGTATAGAATTAAAAAGAGCATTAAAAATGATTAAGAACAAAAAAAGAAGGAAATATATAATAAAACAAAAAATTTCTTAACTGAAAACACCCACACACACACACACACACCCCTTCAGACGTGAGCTCATGCAGTGTGTCAAGCATGCATAAAGTAAAATGTTCCAAACCTGGACACAATTTAGTAAAAGTTGTGAACTTCAAGGGGAAAGAAAAACAAATTCCTAAAAATATCTAGAGAGAAGTAATGGATTACTTACAAGAATGAGTATCAGAGTGGTTTTAGTCTCCTACGCAACTCGGGATACTGGGAGACAACACAGGGCAAAGTCTTCAAAGTTCTGAATGGATGCTTTCAAACCTAGAATTTGCTATCACACAAATAGTATTCAAAAGTGAGAGTACAGCAGAGACCTTTATACAAACAGGAAGAGCATTTTAGAAAAGTTCGTTTTATATGATGATGTCAACCGATTGATCAAAAAACTCATTCAGAAAAAGGGAAAGAAGATACAGAAGACAGAAAGCAGTGATGATATAACCTATAAAACTTATCAAGTTCAACACCTAGATTAAATACTATTTTGTGGGATGGTACTTTTGTTAAGAAAGTATTTCCAAAAATGTGCCAACACAGCATAAAACCATTAATAATACAATTGATCCTTGAATAACACAGGACTGAACTGCACGTGTCCACTTAAAGGTGGATTTTTTCCCAATAAACAGTCAGCCCTCCATTTCCTTGGGATCTGCATCTGTGGATTCAGAGGACTGACTATGAGACTTGAGCCTCTGTGGCAAGTCTTGAAACCAATCTCCTTTGGATGCTGAGGGACAATTGTAATCTCAATTAAAATTCCAGATAGTTTGAATAAAACATGGTTAAGAGATGGAGAAAAAGACATGCTAAAAATCTTGTATTGATTACATAGTTTTAGCACTAAGATATTTTAAATTCTAGAATTTGATTAAAAATATTTAAATGCATATATATTTAAGTGGAAGGGTAATACATTCAGGGATTAATGGGATTAATACAGTAAATTCATTCATTCATTCAATAAAGATTAGTTGAATACTTGTCCCTGCAAAGGCCTGGGTTCAGTACAGGGGATACAACAGGGACCTGTGGCCTTTCCCACAGGAGCCTGGGATATATTTCAGTGAATGAGAGATCTGACCTGAAATCTCATGATGCTCCAAGAGCACACAGTGGGGTACCTGACCCAGTCTTGGTGAGGGGTGGGAAGGGCAACTGATTTCTTGATGAAATGAATCCAATATGAGATTAGAAAAAGTTATCCAGGAAAGAAAGAAATGTACGTCTGAGGGTGTGACAATGAGAAAGTTTTTGGTGCTTTTAAAGAACTAGAACATTTTCAGGTTGGCTGGAATATAGATTTCAGTGGGATGAAGATGCATGAGATGAAGCTGGAAAGGCAATGGGCTGGATCATGTCAGTCTTTTAATAACAGCTATTGAAACATTTTAAGCAGAGGAGAGATTGACATGATAGATTTGCATATCAGTGAGTTAACTCAACTTCTGGTTAAACATAATACAAATATATTCTTTTGTGCCTCTAAATCCAATACAATTTTGTTGTAAATAACTTATTTAATGTACCTTGAGTTTGTAATTTGGGGTACAATTCTTAGCTCTGTCACTTACTAGCCATGTGATCTCAAATGTGTTATTTAACTTCTTTGAACCTCAATTTTTATCTTATGAAAGAAAATACTTATATCTTACTTGCAGGGCATTTTTTAAATCAAGAGCTGCAAATGAGAATTTAATATGAAAGCATTAAGCACAGTGCTGGCTGTATGCGGGATCTTTTGTTCCAAGAAACAGAAGCCCAATCTTAACTAGATGAAGTCAAAGGGAGGAAATTGTGAGAGCGCCTTGGCGAGTCTCCCAGAAGCCAAGGGTGAGAATGAGCTCACCTTTCCTGAAAACAAAAGATCCAGCACTTGTCGTCTACAGTTGCCTTTTGTTCTCATTCCCTAGGATCTGACATCTAATTGTACCCACCAAAAACTTGGGGTTGATGTTTCTCCTGTACAAGAGTAACAGTTTTACTTGCAATTTATTAATAATTTCATTTCCAACTTTCTTGGATGAAATTCTTCTTTGCTCATCTTTTTAAAATTCATTTTTATTGGAATATAGTTGCTTTACAATGTTGTGTTAGTTTCTGTTGTATAGTAAAGTGAATTAGCTATCTCTTTGCATATATCCCCTCTTTTTTGAATTTCCTTCCCAAAAAAGGAAGATCACCACAGAGCACTGAGTAGAGTTCCCTGTACTACATAGGGAACTATAGAGTAGGTTCCCATTGGTTATCTGTTTTATACATAATTGTGTATATATATCAATCCCCATCTCCCGATTCATCCTGCTAGCCCTCTTTCCCTCTTGGTATCCATACGTTTATTCTCTATGCATGTGTCCCTGTTTCTGCTTTGCAAATAAGAACAACTATGCCACTTTTTTTTTGGTTTTACATCTATCTGCTGAAATATAATATCTTTTTCTCTTTCTAACTTACTTTACTCTGAATGGCAGTCTCTGGATCCATCCACATCTCTGCAAATTACACAATTTCTTTCCTTTTTATGGCTAACTAATATTCCATTGTATATATGTTATTTGCTCATCATGGTCTTGTGTGTGTACCCAACAGACAGTGGCAGTGAGTGAGTTCATGTACTAATATGAGTGTGCAGATGGGGCTATCTCCCAGAAGAGGGGTAATTTTTTAAAAGGATATGTAACAGTCAGAATCTCATAAATTAGGATAATTCAGAAAATATTTCTAAAAAAAATGATTTCAGTTAACCCTTGAAAAATGCAGATTTGAACTGGACAGATCCAGTTATATGCAAGAGTATCTACAGATATAAAGGGCTTACTAGACTTACAGCTTCAGTTCAGTCGTTCTGTCATTTCTGACTCCTTGCAACCCCATGGACTCCAGCACACCAGGCTTCCCTGTTCATCACCAACTCCCAGAGCTTGCTCAAACTCATGTCCATCGAGTAGGTGATGTCATCCAACCATCTCATCCACTGTTGTCCACTTCTCCTCCTGTCCTCAACCTTTCCCAGCATCAGGGTATTTTCCAATGACTCAGTTATTTGCAGCAGGTGGCCAAAGTACTGGAGTTTCAGCTCCAGCATCAGTCCTTCCTATGAATATTCAGGGTTGATTTCATTTAGGATTTACTGGTTGGATCTCCTTGCAGTCCAAGGTACTCTCAAGAGTCTTCTCCAACACCACAGTTCAAAAATATCAGTTCTTCAGAACTCAGTCTTCTTTAGGGTCCAATTCTCACATACATGCATGACTATTGGAAAGTCCATATCTTCGACTAGACGGATCTTTGTCGGCAAAGTAATGTCTCTGCTTTTTAGATGCTGTCCAGGTTGGTCATAGCTTTTCTTTCAAGGAACAAGTGTCTTTTAATTTCATTGCTTCAGCCACCATCTGCAGTGATTTTGGAACCCAAGATAATAAAGTTTGTCAGAGTTTCCTTTTCCTCCTTGTCTATTTGCCATGAAGTGATGGGACCAGATGCCATGATCTTAGTTTTCTGAATGTTGAATTTTAAACCAGCTTTTTCATTCTCCTCTTTCACTTCATCAAGATGCTCTTCTTTCTCTTTGCTTTCTGCCGTAAGTGTGGTATCATCTGCATGTCTGAGGTTGTTGATATTTCTCCATGCAATCTTGATTCAAGCTTGTGCTTCATCCAGCCCAGCATTTCACATGATGAAATCTGCATATAAGTTAAATAAGCAGGGCAACAATATATAGCCTTGATGTACTCCTTTCCTTATTTGGAACCAATCCATTATTCCATGACCAGTTTTAACTATTGCTTCTTGACATACATACAGATTTCTCAGGAGGCAGGTCAGGTGATCTGATATTCCCATCTCTTAAAGAATTTTCCACAGTTTGTTGTGATCCACACAGTCAAAGGCTTTGATGTAGTCAACAAAGCAGAAGTAGATTTTTTTTGGAACTCTCTTCCTTTTTCTATGATCCAACAGATGTCAGCAATTTGATCTCTGGTTCCTCTGCCTTTTCTAAAACCAGTTTGAGCATCTGAAATTTCTTGGTTCACATACCGTTGAAGTCTAGCTTGAAGAATTTTGAGCATTACTTTGCTAGGATGTGAGATAAGTGCAACTGTGTGATACTTTGAACATTCTTTGGCATTGCCTTTTTTTGGGATTGGAATGAAAACTGACCTTTTCTAGTACTGTGGCCACTGATGAGTTTTCCAAATATTCTGGCATATTAAGTGTAGCACTTTAACAGGATCATCTTTTATGATTTTAAATAATTCTGCTGAAATTCCATCACCTCCACTAGCTTTGTTCATAGAGATACTTACTAAGGCCCACTTGACACACTCAAGGATGTCATGGTTATCTAGGTCTTTTATATCTTTTTTTAATAGTTCTTCTGTGTATTGTTGCCATCTCTTATTAATATCTTCTGCTTCTGTTAGGTCCATACTGTTTCTGTCCTCTATTGTGCCCATCTTTGCATGAAATGTTCCCTTTGTATCTCCAGTTTTCTTGAAGAGATCTCTAGTCTTTCCCATTCTATTGTTTTCCTCTATTTCTTTGCATTGATCAATTAGGAAGGCTTTCTTTTATCTCCTTTCTATTCTTTGGAAATCTTCATTCAAATAGGTATATCTTTACTTTTGTCCTTTGACTTTCATGTCTTTTCTTTTTTCAGCTATTGGAAGGCCTCCTCAGACAACCAGCTTGTCTTTTTACATTTCTTTTTCTTGGGGATGGTCTTGATCACTGCCTCCTGTACAATGTCTCGAACCTCCATCCATAGTTCTTCAGGCACTCTGTCTCTCAGATCTAATCCCTAATGGCTCTATTGTAGGGTTTATGGCAAACTCCTTCCAGTGCCCCTTTCTCTGTGGGGAGCCCCTGCTGACCCACGCCTCCAACACTAGCAGGTAATTTTGGTTCAGTCTCC
Organism: Bubalus bubalis; assembly: GCF_019923935.1. Lineage (NCBI taxonomy): Eukaryota > Metazoa > Chordata > Mammalia > Artiodactyla > Bovidae > Bubalus > Bubalus bubalis. The sequence goes on along the minus strand of NC_059158.1, from coordinate 94,810,168 downwards.
TGTGGGGTCACTGCCCTCTGGGACTTCTTCCTGTAAAATTTTGTGTGTGCCCTCCAAGACTGAAGTCTAAGTCTATTTCCCCCAGTCCTCTGGAAGTCCTGTAATCAAACCCCCCTGGCCCTTAAGGCCGGATTCCCTGGGGATTCCCAGTCCTCTTGTTGGATCCTCAGGCTGGGAAGCCTGACTTGGGGTTTAGAGCCTGCACAACAGTCAAGGACTTTGGTATTACTGTTCTCCAGGCTGTGGGTCACCCACCTGGTGGGTATGGGATTTGATTTTTTCACGATTGCTTCCCCTCTTACTGTCTCGCTGTGGCTTCTTCTTTGTTTTTGGACATGGGGTATCTTTTTTTGTTGGGTTCCAGTGTCCTCCTGTCTATGGTTGTTCAAAAGTTAATTGCAATTTTGGAGCTCTTGGAGGAGGTGATGAGCACATGTCCTTCTATTGTGCCGTCTTGAACCAAGCCCTTTTTAATGGATAAAAATAATAGGCATCTAAGTTAAGAATGCTAACAGGGTAGAAAGATTTTCTTTAAATGATCTTTACATCGGCCACAAAAATAAAAGGTGAAGTCATGACAAGAACCACTAAGTGAAATACATCCAAGTAATTCAGAAAGAAAAATCTTATCACTCTAATGACCCTTGGTTGGATTTGTATATAAACAAATGGAATTAGACATGCAACAATACTGGAATGAGACTTTAAGATTATGAAGCAAAAGATTCAGATTTAGCAATCTATTTATTCACTAGCTTTTACAGCTTAAAAAATACTCTCTTTTCCCCTACTCTACTCTGGGGGTCCTTCTTAACTCTAAAAATAAATTCCCACCTTCAACGTTTAAAGTTTATAAACTTTGAAAGGTTAAAATGTATGGGATTTTCCTCAGACCAACTGTTGATCTTTACAAATCAAACTGTATGTTTTAAAATATTTTAGGCCAACCAGGTTGCAGAGCCCTGGTAAGGAGAGGGCAGTGTTTTCCTTGGGAAGAAGGAGAGTGTTTTAAAGACATGGCCAATTATAATTGCTTTACTGCCCCAAGTAGTAGGCATTCCAGACTTTTCTGGAAAGCACTGACATAATATTATTTATGGTTTTGGTTTCTTAATATGTAAATTTGACCATTCTATAAAATTCAGTTTGGTTCAGTCGCTCAGTCGTGTCCAACTCTTTGCCACCCCATGAATTGCAGCACGCCAGGCCTCCCTGTCTATCACCAACTCCCGGAGCTCACTCAAACTCACATCCATCGAGTCAGTGATGCCATCCAGCTATCTCATCCTCTGGCATCCCCTTCTCCTCCTGCCACCAATCCCTCCCAGCATCAGAATCTTTTCCAATGAGTCAACTCTTCGCATGAGGTGGCCAAAGTACTGGAGTTTCAGCTTTAGCATCATTCCTTCCAAAGAACACCCAGGGCTGATCTCCTTTAGAATGAACTAGTTGATATAAGTGACTTACTAATTAAAAAAAAAAAAAAAAAAAAACTTTAAAAAACAGAAAACATTGGAAAGGATATTGGCTTTTTATTATCTTCCAAGTGTTAGAAAATTCACACATAATCTTGCCCGTTCAGAAGAACCATCCAAAGCCACTGCCAAAATTGTGTGATTCCATCATTAAAAGGATGCCAATTAGTTGAGTTACAATATCTCACTGTTGGTGAGGCCAACTGATTCACAACCTTTGATAAGTAGTTGTTCAAGTCTGAATTGGAATTACCAAAGAGAGCAATGGGCTCATGTACTTTATGCAACCTGACTCTTTGTATTAAAGGCAAAACAATTTCATGAAAATGGCCCTTAGCTCTGGTTTCATTTAAGTGAAACTTTGATTCTAATTACTTACAGACTATTATGTTAAACGTTAATCAGTTCTATTTTGGTTTGCATAAAAATAGGGGTACATGACCAGTTTTATCATATTAATAAAATACAATGCATCTATAAAGTTAAAACAATGAGTTTTAAAATTTTGAACAACATATGATATGAGAAAATGTTCACAATACGAAATTGAATCACAAAATTGAGAAGCAAAATAATATTTAGAGTCAGATCCTAGCTTTGTTAAAATATAGTTTAAAATTTATTGTAAACTAAATTTACAAAAATAGAAACTGTTTATGTGGGTGAGAGTAGGAAAAACTTTCCTCTTCATATATGTATCTATACATTGTAATTTTCTTTACAATGAAGTAATAGAAATTATTTTAATAATCAGGAAAGAATTAACTAAATGTCTACAAAGCAAAAAGAAAAGAAAAAAGTTCTGCAATAGCGATACATGCAGCCCATTTAAAAATGTTTAATCATTCTAGGTAATTGTTAAAAGAACATTTGCTATAAATAAACAAGCCTAGCAACAATTCCACTGGAATTTGGGGCCTCTATTAGAAAACATATATTAATGTTGCTTATAACTAAAGACAGCAGTACAAAAGCAGCTCCCTGGTTTTGTGGCTTGTGATTCATAACCAATCATTTTCTTATTCAACATTAAAATTACTCCTAAAATTACTATTGTATTAAGAATAAGAAAATGTACTTGTGTGCTCTTTGAAAAAATGCAAAGACCACAGTAATGTGACTGCTTCTGTTTTGTGAGAGCAGTCCACAGTATCTTGGTTTGCTGCAGACATCCTGGAATATAGCCAACATAAGAATATTGATGAAGAATAAGTACTGAGCAAAATAATTTAATTATTACTTGTTGGTTTCTATCAAAATTACATGAATCCTTATTTCAAGGTCATAAAGGCATCATTTCATTAAAGCTGGCAAATAATTGCTTACATATTTTCCCATACTTAGATTTTGCCTTGTATATTGCATGAGTTTTTTTATTATTATTATTATTCGCTTGTTTTTTGTTTGCTTTTTTTAAATTTATTTTTATTGTGTATATGTTTTGTTTTTTATCTTAACTTTTATCTTTTATCTATCTAGTCATGGCAAATATTTTCCTATACTGCTGACTGCTATTTCATTCTGCTTTAACAATTTCTTTTAAAAAATATAGAGTTGTATCTGTTGGTTATATCCACAAATTTCTTTGTGATTCCTACTGATTTTAATAGCTGGTTCAAGAAATATCTATCATATACTGTAGGCCAGGTACTCCTCTATGTGCTATGGATGCAGCAGAATCCAAAATAACAAAAATCCCTGGCTTTATGGAACTCACACTCATAGAGGGAGACAGACAATAAACAAGTAAGGCAGATCCAAGCTTTGCAACACCTGAAGTTTATGTAATTTGGAAGCTGCCTTTAAGAGGAAGAATATGAAACAAGATACCAGGCCTTGGAAGGAACCCATGCAAATGAAGAGCACTAGAATGAGTTCTGTGGAGATGAATAAACTGGGGAGAAGGCTAGGAAGTACTCAGGCAGATGGGGAGATCCGAGTTTCCCATTGAATGGTCAGAGAAGGCCTCATTGAGAAGACCATTAAACAAAGACACCAAGGGAAGGGAGGGAGCATACCAAGATGTGTCTGGGAGACAGCATATCAGGAGAATAGAGAAGTACAGAATCCCCACAGGAAGAGTGTACCTATGGTGTTTAAGAAATGGAGAGAGGTTTGGTGGGGCAGAAACAGAGAGAGCCAAGGAGAAAGGAACAGAAGAGGAGTCACAGAGGAACAAAAGACAGGCTGTGGGAGAGGGTAGCAGATGATATAGGGCCTTGCAGGCCTCCATAAGCTTTCTTGACTTTTTTTCTCTGACTGAGGAGAAGTTACTAGAGGTGAAATGATTAGATGTATGATTTCACTCTCATTGCTGACTTAAGAATAAATTGAGGGAGAAAGGAGAGAAAAAGGGAGATGGATATAGAGACTATTACAGCAATCCTGCAAGAGGTCCTGGTGGCTTGGACTAGCTGCTAGTGGAGGTGAAGACATGTCATTTTTTTGTTTCAGAATGTGTCTTGAAGGTAGAACTAACTAGATTTTCTGGAATATTGTCTATAAGTTGTGGAAAAAGGCAGACATCAGAAGAAGAACTACAGGTTTTATCCTAAATAAGCAAATATGAAATTTTAAATTAATAATGTGAAGAACTCTTTCAGAGAATATGCTTTTGGGTACAAGATAAATGAGAAATTCCATGTGAGGTAGGTATATTGAGTTTGCGATGCCCTTTGGAAATACAAGTGAAAATTGTCAAATATGCACTTGGAATTCAATAAGAAGTTCAGACTTATGATGTACGTTTGAACACCATCAGCATATATTTGGAATTTGTAAACCATATGATTATGAACTATATGAGCTACTAAATTTATAAACCATATGATATGTGAAGTAGATGAGCTACTATATCACTTAACCTAAGAAATAAGAATAGACACAACAGAAAAAAAGATCTGAGGATTGAGCCCTTGGAGCATGCCAAGTTTAGGCTGCTGCTGCTAAGTCGCTTCAGTCGTGTCCGACTCTGTGCGACCCCATAGACAGCAGCCCACCAGGCTTCCCCATCCCTGGGATTCTCCAGGCAAGAACACTGGAGTGGGTTAAACAGATGTAAAACAATTAGCAAGGAAAATATTGTGGGCAGAATAATGGCCTACCAAAGATACCTTGGTAGAGCACATGGTTAGTGTGCACAAGGTTGAGGGTTCAATTCCCAGCACTTCCAGGGCTTTAATCTCAGCCATAAAGTAAGACTCACAGCTTACTGCTGCCAAGTGACTTAGCAGGCTAAGTCAAAGATTTCATTTTGCTTCCCTGGTGGCTCATATGGTAAAGAATCTGCCTGCAATGCAGGAGACCTGGGTTCAATCCCTGGGTTGGGAAGATCCCCTGGAGAAGAGAACGGCAACCCACTCCAGTAATCTTGCCTGGAAAATTCCATGGACAGAGGACCCTGGCAGGCTACAGTCCATGGGATCACAAAGAGTCAGACATTACTAAGAGACTATCACTTTTCAATGATATTGGTCCTAATCCCCCCCAAATTGTGACTGTTTCCTTACAGGACAGAAGGGATTTTTCAAATATAAACTAACAATCTTGAGATGGGGAGACTTTTCCTGGATTGTCCAGATGAGACCAAAGTAATCACAAGAGTCCTTATAAGAGGGAGGCAGGAAGGTTATGATGAGAAAAAGAGGAGTGATGAAAGAAGCAGAGGTCTGAGTGTTATGATTGCTAGAAGGGGCCATGAGCAAAGGATTGAAAAACATCTTTAAAAGTAGGAAGGAAACAAGTTTTTCCCTAGAGCCTCCAGAAGGCTTTGGACCTTGATATTAGGTCCGTGACATCCATTTTGGACTTTTTGTCCTCAGGAGCTCCCGGATAGTAAATATGTGTTGCCTTAGACCACTATGTGCATGCTCAGACCACTAAGTTTGTGGTAATTTGTTTTAGTAACAATTGGAAACAAATACAGAGACTGAGAAAAGAGCAGTTAGTGAAATAAGTAGAGAAATGAGAGACTGTCATGTCTTGGAGCCAAATGAGAAAAGTGTTTTAAGAAGGAAGGAATGATCAAGTATGTTTAATGCTGCTCATAAGTTGGGTAAGATAAAACCCTAAAAATGATCATTTAGCAACATGGAGGTCATTGATAACCTTAACAATGGGAGATTTTGTAGAGATACTATAAGGAAAGACAGAAATGGCTTCAAGAAAGAATGGAGGGAAAGAATTGAGGACAACTGCTAGGAAATGATTACTGCTATGTGCATACTGGTGTTTTTTTTTTTTTTTTTTTTTTTTTCTCTTTTCGAATGAGAGGATCTGTGGTCCTTGTGCCATGGAACAAAAAGGAACTATTGGTACATGTAACAACTTGTATGGTTCTTAAGACAAGGATTATGTTGAGTGAAAAATTTGTCAATTGCAAAATTCTGTGTACTCTATGATTCCATTTATATACATTCTTGAGATAGCAAAATGATAGAGATGGAGAACAGATGAATGGTTTGCAGGAATTGGGAGAGAAGGGGGATAGAAGAAGAGGAATATGGGTGACAAGAGGAATCTGCAATGGGACTGTTCTCTGTTTGACTATGGTGGTAGTTACACAAATCAGCACATGTAATAAAACTACATAAACCTAAACACACACACATTTATATACTGGTAAAAATTGAATAAGGTTAATGGTTTGTATCATTGTCAGTTTCCTGGCTGTGATACTGTATTATAGCTATGTTAGATATTATCACTGGAAGAAACTGAGTGAAAGGTATATCTTATAACTTCACATCAATCTATGATGATCTCAAAATAAAGGTTAATGAATGCCTAAAAAGGTTAAAAACATTTTTTTGAAGTTAAAGAAACGATACAAATAAATCCAAAGTAATTTGACTAAAATTTCAAGTTAAATGACAAGAATTCTGATACTAAATCAAGAAATAATCCATCTTTCTGGCTTACTTCACTCTGTATAATAGGCTCCAGTTTCATCCACCTCATTAGAACAGATTCAAATGTATTCTTTTTAATGGCTGAGTAATACTCCATTGTGTATATGTACCACAGTTTTCTTATCCATTCATCTGCTGATGGGCATCTAGGTTGCTTCCATATCCTGGCTATTATAAACAGTGCGCCAGTCCAGGTTCGATGCACGATACAGGATGCTTGGGGCTAGTGCACTGGGACGACCCAGAGGGATGGTATGGGGAGGGAGGAGGGAGGAGGGTTCAGGGTGGGGAACACATGTATACCTGTGGCAGATTCATTTTGATATTTGGCAAAAGTAATACAATTATGTAAAGTTTAAAAATAAAATAAAATTTAAAAAAAATTTTAAAATTTAAAAAAATTAAAAAAAAAAGAAATAATCCATCTGCCTGTTTCATTTATAACAGATCTGCTTAAAATATAAAGACACAAAAATGTGAATGTAAAGGAATAGAAAATTATATTTGTGATAAATACTAAACAAAGTTGATGTCACTAATAACATCAAACAAAGTAAACTTTACAGCCAAAAGCAATTTTAAGGAAAAAGAAGATTGTAGCAAAATAGTAAGAGGAACAATTCATAATACATACTCAACGGTGTTGCCCCAAACACATAAAACAAAAATGGACTGATTTACAAAAAATAAAAATCTAATCGACAACCATCATAGTAGATTTCAACATACGTTTTTTTTGTGTAATGTTCAGATCTATTATACACATTACTTTGCCAACAAAGGTCCGTCTAGTCAAGGCTATGGTTTTTCCAGTGGTTGTGTATGGATGTGAGAGTTGGACAGAAAGCTGAGAGCCAAAGAATTGATGCTTTTTGCACTGTGATGTTAAAGAAGACTCTTTTGAGAGTCCCTTGGACTGCAAGGAGATCCAACTAGTCCATCCTAAAGATGATCAGTCTTGGGTGTTCATTAGAAGGACTGATGTTGAAGCTGAAACTCCAATACGTTGTCCACCTGATGAGAAGAGCTGACTCATTGGAAAAGACCCTGATGCTGGGAAAGATTGAGAGCAGGAGGAGAAGGGGATAACAGAAGATGAGGTGGTTGGATGGCATCACCGACTCAATGGACATGGGTTTGGGTGGACTCTGGGAGTTGGTGATGGACAGGGAAGCCTGGTGTGCTGCGGTACATGGGGTCGCAAACAGTCGGACACGACTGAGCGACTGAACTGAACTGACATATGTATATGCATATTACATATATGCATAATTATGCACATGTTATGGACTTCCGGTGGTGCTAGTGGTAAAGCACCTGCCTGCCAATGCACAAGATATAAAACACACGGGTTCAATCCCTGAGTCAGGAAGATCCCCTGGAGGAGGGCATGGCAACCCACTCCAGTATTCTTGCTTGGAGAATCCTATGGACAGAGGAACCTAGAGGGCTACAGTCCATAGAGTAGCAGAGTTGGACACAACTGAAGCAACTAAACATGCAGGCACATACTATATATGTATATTAGGTATATAGAAGAGGTGGGAAAAAGATACAAGGTTGACATTAACAGAAGCCAGTACCCAAGAATTAAAGTGTAAATTTCTTCAAATATATATGAAACCATTAACAAATGACAAAATATTTAGACATAAAGAATACAGTTTATGCATGTGCCTATAAAAAAACAGAAAAGTAGCAAGAAATCCCCATATATTTGAGGATCTAAAATATGTATAACTCCAGACTTTTAATAATTCATGGAACACTTTAAGAAGAAATAGTGATAAAAATTAGAAAATACTTAGACCTGTATGATAATTCAACACCATAAATCAAAATATGCAAGAAATAGCTGAAACCACAAATAGAAAGCAGAACCTTAACTGCACATATTAGAAAAGAAAAAAGACTAGAAATAAATCAACACAACTTTCAATTTAAACAGAAAAACAATAATGATATCATTCAAAGAAAGTAAAAGGAAGGGGAAAAGTAAGTAAACGAATAGAAATTTGAAAATAGAAAATAAAGAAGCAACAGAGAGGCAAAGGATACCCAAAGTTGCTTTCTTTAGAGAAACTAAACTAATGCTAATCTTTGTCAGAGTTAGCAAGAGAAAGAGAGAAACTATAATGAAAATTAGACCAGTTACAAAAGAAGTTTGCCAATAATCTTGACAATGTAAATTACTTAGAAATATAAAGTTCACAGAATAGATTCAAGAAGAAATATAAAATTTGTTAAATCCTATTAAAATAAATTAATTTGAATCAGCAGTCAACAATTTAACCACTGGGAGAAGCAGCAACAACAAAAACCGTGATAACAAAATGAAAACAAGTCACCAAACAAACAAAGCAATATGATCCTATAATATATTTACAGGATTATTTTGAAGGAGGAAAGAGACAGAACAGGCTCCATCTTGAAAGCAGGACTCCATCTTCGGCCGGACTGTGGACTTTGAGCTATTTTTCCAGTATTTATGGAAACAACATACCAACTGGAAAACCAGGCCCCCAGAAGGAGGAGCCCCAGGGCTCGTACCTAGACTCCCCATCGCCTAAAATAATACCCTAATTATCTGTGTAACCCAATAGAATTATATATTCTGTTTATTGGGGTACGACCACAGGCCTATTTATAATTGTCTACTGTTAACTACCTAGGCCTAAGGCATATGAATCAGGGGTTAACTTTGATTGTATCTTTCTTTTCCTTTGTTCAGACTAGTTTCAGGGAATTTGGGGAGGTGAGTTTGGGCACGTACACTTAGGGTATACAGTTCAGTTCAGTTCAGTTCAGTTGCTCAGTCGGGTCTGACTCTTTGCGATCCCATGAATTGCAGCACGCCAGGCCTCCCTGCGGAGAAGGCACTGGCGACCCACTCCAGTACTCTTGCCTGGAGAATCCCATGGATGGAGGAGCCTGGTGGGCTGCAGTCCATGGGGTCGCAAAGAGTCGGACATGACTGAGCGACTTCACTTTCACTTTTCACTTTCACACATTGGAGAAGGAAAGGGCAACCCACTCCAGTGTTCTTGCCTGGAGAATCCCAGGGACAGGGGAGACTGGTGGGCTGCCGTCTATGAGGTTGCACAGAGTCAGACAGGACTGAAGCGACTAAGCAGCAGCAGCAGCAGGCCTCCCTGTCCATCACCAACTCCTGGAGTTCACTCAGACTCACGTCCATCGACTCGGTGATGCCATCCAGCCATCTCATCCTATATCGTCCCCTTCTCCTCCTGCCCCAAATCCCTCCCAGCATCAGAGTCTTTTCCAATGAGTCAACTCTTTGCATGAGGTGGCCAAAGTACTGGAGTTTCAGCTTTAGCATCATTCCTTCCAAAGAACACCCAGGGCTGATCTCCTTTAGAATGGACTGATTGGATCTCCTTGCAGTCCAAGGGACCTCAAGAGTCTTCTCCAACACCACAGTTCAAAAGCATCAAGTCTTCAGTGCTCAGCTTTCTTTATAGCCCAACTCTCACATCCATACATGACCACTGGAAAAACCATAGCCTTGACTAGATGGAACTTTGTTGGCAAAGTAATGTCTCTGCTTTTCAATATGCTATCTAGGTTGGTCATAACTTTTCTTACAAGGGAGTAAGCGTCTTTTAATCTCATGGCTGCAATCACCATCTGCAGTGATTTTGGAGCCCAAAAAAATAAAGTCTGACACTGTTTCCACTGTTTCCCCATCTATTTCCCATGAAGTGATGGGACTAAATGCCATGATCTTTGTTTTCTGAACATTGACCTTTCAGCCAACTTTTTCACTCTCCTCTTTCACTTTCATCAAGAGGCTTTTTAGTTCCTCTTCACTTTCTGCCATAAGGGTGGTGTCATCTGCATATCTGAGGTTATTGATATTTCTCCCAGAAATCTTGATTCCAGCTTGTGCTTCTTCAAGGTCTTCACAAAAACTTGTTGGGGTCCTTGGCTAAGAGGAGACTCTGACTTGGGCCTGCCGGGTGTAATAAACCGCACTCCACTATCTACATTGTCCTTCTGCGTGAGTTTGTTTCCCAGCACATGTGGCTACAACAATTTCACCAAAAATCAGAGGTTAGATAATCTGTATTTTATTCATACGGCTCAGAAGAAGAGAAAAAAATAATTTCCTCAACAATTTTGTTTTTATAAAGCAAATGGAACATTTTCTATAACCTTAATATAATTTGATAAGGATAATTACTAAAGTAGAATTTCAGACTTTATAACACAGGTGTAAAAATCCTAATTAAAATATTACTAAAACAAAGAAATATTAATATATGTATATATAAATTATGACAAAGGAAAATTTTTTCTAAAGGATATTGGTAAAACAATATTAAAACATTTATTAGTATGATTTATCACAATAATAGATTAAAAGTTTTTAAAACATATGATTATCCCAACAATTGAAGGAAAATCACTGGATAAAGTCAGGGCCCATTTGTGACAAAAACACTTGAAAAATAGAAATAGAGACCCTAATTTACTGTGTTTAAAATTTAGCCAGCAAACATTACCTACATGAAATAAGAACTTGATGATAAAATATTAAAACAATGTCTTTAAAGTCAGGAACAAGATTTAAGGCCTTGTATTATACATCATTGTAGTGGAGTCTCTGCTAAATCAATGAGGTATGCAGAATAAATAAATTCATAAGGACTAGAAAGAAAGAAGGCTGTTATCATTTGTAGATATTATGATTATGCAAATGAAAGTTCATGGAAGCTACAAAGAATGGTCAATATTTTTAAAAACTCAAAGAAATTATTGTATAAAACCTATAAACATTTTTAAAAAGTAATTTGAAAGTACATCAATCACCACAATTTAAAAGAAGAATATATAAACCACTGTGGCTTAAACATTCTGGTTCTATAGAATCACTGAGAACTGCATGTGAAAATCATACTTTGGGTTTCAGTGAATGTGGGCACCATTTTGATTTGGTGCCCATTGCTACATGAACTCAGGAAGGAATAAATACAATGGGCAGGAAATTGCTAAAGGTGGGCTTCCCTGGTGGCTCAGCTGGTAAAGAATCTGTCTGCAATGTGGGAGGCCTGTGTGTGATCCCCAGGTTGGAAAGATCCCCTGGAGAAGGGAAAGGCTACCCACTCCAGTATTCTGGCCTGGAGAATTCCATGGACTGTATAGTCCATCGGGTCACAAACAGTTGGATACGACTGAGCGACTTTCACTTCACTTATGATTCTCTTAGAAATAAATGGTAAAATCTTGGCTTGTGAAGTCTTCTTTTCCATTCGCTTACCTGCCACACCAAAGGAGAAACATTGATCTGAGATCACATATTAATGGGAAAATGAAACAGAGTACACATATGGCACTTTAATGGAAGTTTTCACAGTGCTACATGTGTATAGAGTGACATTATAGCTATACCTGAAAATAAGGACAGTTTATTTAGCCTAACAAACAGTGCCCTAAGCCATGGTCTAAAAATTTGTCATTTAAAATGTTAAAAGCATGGTGAGTAATTATAATCAATACTTATCCCATTACCTTCTATTTGAGTTTAGTAATACAAGATTGGCTTTTTCCTCTTCTGAGTCATTTTACTTTACTACCTCATCTTCCCTCAGAAGTAATTATTCTAATCAGTTATGGTATTGAAAACAAACAAAAAGCCCTCTGAGCTCATCTTGATGCCTTATATTTCCTTAGATGTTACCAATTTTGTTTATTAGGTAATATAAGGTCGAATTCTAAGTTAGTCGAATTTATGTTTGAATATTAATAGCAAGAGTAAAAATAAAATATGAATAATGACTTGACCATTACATTTTGCCTTTAAAATTGAAAGCTCTATAAACACAGCCATCTCACATTAGCTCCATCTAGGCTATCTTTGTTGCCATTAATCAGCACAGGAGATTTAGGGTTTTTAGATCATTGTTTTTTAAATTGATACTTGCTCAGTTTCATAGCCTCCATTGTCTTAAAAACACATAAAGATGAAATATTTAAAGTGTAAGACAACAGGGCACTGCATTTCTATCAAGCACAGAGTACTGATTTCCATATGTTTTAATTTTGCTACCAATGATTACTATGAACATAGACTCAGATTTTGTGCTCTTAACATGGGATTCTTCACTAATGACTCTCCCTGATCCTAGACCTATTTGTGTAAGAAATAGTGCTACAGATTAAAGCTAACATTGTAAGTCCTGGTTCTTCTTTACAGTCCTAAGAAGAGAACTATTAATAAAAGCATCCTAAGTGGAAATCATTTTATTTACACCATGTTCACACATTCACGTAGATTTCATCTATACTGCAATCTTCAAAGTTATGTTCATTACTAGACTTCTTGTAAACCCAATTCTAGTGTCAATTTATCTTTCCATCTTGCATGTTTAAACCTGCTTTGTTAACACACACACCTTGAGGTAAGTCTATGTCATCTTGAAAGTGAAAGTCACTCAGTCATGTCTGACATTTGTGACCCCATGGACTGTGGCCTGCCAGGCTCCTCTGTTCATAGGATTCTCCAGGCAGGACTATTGGAGTGGGTTGACATTCCTTTCTCCAGGGGATTTTCCAACCCAGGGACTGAACACTGGTCTCCCGCATTGCAGGCAGATTCTTTACCATCCGAGCCAACAGGGAAGCCATGTCATTTTAAGATATAGCTCTGTGTAAAGTTGGATGGTTTAGAACAATTATTCCTCCTGTTGTCTGACTGAGTCAACTCAGAATGTTTAAGTATATTAATAGTATCCTACATTGTGAAGGTATTTTTCTGTTTTAAGATAGTAAAAGTTAGCTAAGAAGACAAGATCAAGGAAAGATGAAGGAGAAAGGAAATTAACAGGTAGCAGATAAAGTTAGAGGTTATCCTTGGGGAAAGAATGAGTTCTCTATTCAGAGCAAGGAGAGAAGGAGAAGAAGATGGGCAAATGTTTGGGATATTTGGAACTTAGAAAATTATTTCATCCTTTATATTGATTGAAACATATAAAATTGCAGATATTAAACTATTTTTTCACTTAGAAAACATCAAATACATATGGCTCAACCTATTCTTATTTTTTCTCCACAGTTTTCATCACCAACTTAAATATTATATACTTGTTTATTGCCTCTCCCAGCTAGAAAATAATTTTACCAAAACAGGGATCTTTTCTAATTTGTTATTAATTGAAAAAATACTTGCACATAAAACAATGACTGGCACTTAAAGGACAATAAATATTTATAGAATAAATGACCCCAGAAGACTTTTTTCTCTTTCTTTCTCTTTTTTGTTTGTCTCATTCTTGTTTTCTAACTAAAGAGGGATTTGAAATTATATATATAAAAAAATGCGCATTCATTGCAGAATCAAAGATGATCAAAAGGATTATTTCCTCCAAAGAAACTCAGCAGTGAACAAGATCTCTGTATTTCTTGGATAATCTAAAGAAACATTTTATTATTAAATACTTTTATAAAATTCCAATGGTGGGCAAAAATTGAATTAGAGATGATAAATATGAAAAGGAATTGAGTAGTGTAGGGAATGGGCAAAGAGCACATAAACTTTTCTAATAGAGCAGAAGGTTATGAAAATGGTAGTATGGGTAATCCATTGACAATTGAACCTAATTAAAAAAAAAAAAAAAACTGGTTCATCATTGGTAAAAGAGTATGACAAGGCTGTATATTGTCACCCTGCTTATTTAACTTATATGCAGAGTACATCATATGAAATGCCAGGCTGGATGAATCACAAGCTGATATCAAGATTGCAGGCAGAAATATAAACAACTTCAGATATGCAGATGCTGCTGCTGCTGCTAAGTCCAGTCAGTTGTGTCTGACTCTGTGCAATCCCATAGATGGCAGCCCACCAGGTTCCCCCGTCCCTGGGATTCTCCAGGGAAGAACACTGGAGTGGGTTGCCATTTCCTTCTCCAATGCATGAAAATGAAAAGTGAAAGAAGTCGATGCCGCTTCTAATAGCAGAAAGTGAAGAGAATTTAAAGAGCCTCTTGATGAGGATGAAAGAGGAGAGTGAAAAAAACTGGCTTAAAACTCAACATTCAGAAAACTAAGACCATGGCATCTAGCCCCACCACTTCATGCAAATAGAAGGGGAAAAAGTGGAAATAGTGACAGATTTTTATTTTGTTGGGCTCCAAAATCACTGCAGATGATGACTGTGGCCATTAAATTAAATGACACATGCTCCTTGGAGGAAAAGCTATGACCAACTTAGACAGCACACTAAAAAGCAAAGGCATCACTTTGTTAACAAAGATCCATCTATTCAAAGCTATAGTTTTTCCAGGAGTCATGTACAGTTGTGAGAGTTGGGCCATAAAAAAGGCTGAGCACCAAAGAATTGATGCTTTCAAATTGTGGTGCTGGAGAAGACTATTAAGAGCTCCCTTGGACAGCAAGGAGATCAAACCAGTCAATCCTAAAGGAAATCAACCCCAAATATTCACTGATAGGACAGATGCTAATGCTGAGGCTCCAATACTTTGGCCACCTGATGCGAAGAGTCAACTCATTGGAAAACACCCAGATGCTGGGACAGAGTGAAGGCAAAAGCAGAAGAGGGAGGCAGAGGATGAGAGGATTAGATAGCATCATTGATTCAGTGGACATGAGTTTGAGCAAACTCTGGGAGATAGCGAAGGAAAGAGAAGCTAGGTGTGTTGCGGTTCATGGAGTCACAAAGAGACAGTTAGGAAATAGTGACTGAACAACAACAACAAAAATAAAATAAAAAAGAAGCTTCAGTGGGTCTGGGGAAGTTGAAAATCATGTTTCAGAAAGGAAGAACTAAGTTTGATGAGGCATGGATGGTGATTGAGTTTGTAAGTTGACTCTAAAACAAGAAATGTAACAGGCATCTCCTTTACTGTGAGAGAACATTGCCTGTATTTTAAGAAGCTAAGCTCCATGGAAGTAGGTGATATTCTTTACCAGTCATCAAACATTTTCTTCTTCCTTTCTTTTCCCTATAGCTACTGTGGTTTAGGTATCTTCTTTTTTAGATTTAATAATCCTTTTCCTGCTGCACAACAGTGCCCAGATACATTATCTCATATGGTCAATAGAATAATAATGTTAAAAAAACCCCACAAACACACAGTGGTCATCAAATACTTTCTGGAGTCCACTCATCACGATTTAAAAGAGTAAATGAGTAAGTTTTTTTTGTTTTTGTTTTTTTAGTATTGCAAGGACTTAAGCCTGAAAAATGTTTAATTCATTACTATATTTTTTGTGTGTGAAAACATCAAACATATGCAAACAAAATTTTGTTGGCATAAAGTTCATTTTAGGAGGTCAGAGATGTCTATTTCTTTTGAATGTCCTGATTCTCCCAGCTTATTTGTTGGTATGTTACTTCCCTGGTGGCTCAGATGGTAAAGAATCTGCCTGCAGTGCAGGAGACCCAGGTTCAGTCCCTGGGTCGGGAAGATCATCTGGAGTAGGAAATGCAACCCACTCCAGTATTCTTGCCTGGAGAATCTTATGGACAGAGAAGCCTGGCAGGCTACAGTTCATGGGGTCACAAAGAGTAGCACACGACTGCACAACTAACACTTTCACTTTCACACTTTCATAACAGACATAACAAACGTATGTGGACCACTAGTGAATTGGAAAGCTTTTAATGTGATTGATCTTTTACAAAGACAAATATAATTAACTTTATAGAACTTTTATTTAACATAGGCTTTGAGTTAATTTGACAAAAATGATACGCATATATAAATATGTTGCTGCTACTGCTAAGTCGCTTCAGTTGTGTCCGACTCTATGCGACCCCATAGACGGCAGCCCACCAGGCTCCCCCGTCCCTGGGATTCTCCAGGCAAGAACACTGGAGTGGGTTGCCATTTCCTTCTCCAATATATAAAGTACCAGTAGCAAGTAAACAAAGAAAACTAATTTTTTTTCCATATTTGACGACCGAGATTAATCTTGCTCTAAGATTTTAACTCCATGCTGCTGCCTCTGTTTTGATAAGGTAGGTGATATTGTAAAATGGTATTGCCAAGATGATATAACTACCATCTACTAAATTAGGATAAAATTCACCATGTTCTCTTTTAAAGTTACATTTCTGATTATTTAACATATAAATCTTGGCAATACCACTTTACAATATCACCTACCTTATCAAAACAGAGGCAGCAGCATGGAGTTAAAATCTTAGAGCAAGATTAATCTCAGTCGTCAAATATGGAAAAAAAATTAGTTTTCTTTATTTACTTGCTATTGGTACTTTACTAAAGAAAATTAGAATTTTTTATGCCCCCTATTTCATGGAGTAACTTCATTTAATGTGCTACCTATTTCTCTCTGAAATTCAGCAATCTTATAACATCATAAAATATTTAATAAACTGAAGTTTAAAATTTCTCTATCTCATGTTATTGCTAATATATCTTGCATTTATAAAATACACTTGCCTTCTTCATCCAAATGCTTTGATGTGTATTACCTCACTTTGCCTTCACAATTATATATTTTTTCAAAAGGTTTTACCCATATTTCAATATAAAAAGATAGCAATCACTAAAATCATCACAGCAAATGTAAACTGTGTCCTCAGGAAGAGAGTGAGATAGTAATAGGTACAGGAATGTATTCTGTGTACAAGGAATTTTATAGGAGTTTCTTTGCATGCATTCATATTGCAAGCGGGAACTAGAGTCACTGGAATTGTGTGAGTCATTACATTTTCACAGTATGGGAAGCCTTGTCTCTTCCTTGAGTGACAAGTTTTGGATTGGACCCATCAACGTATAATTTCTATAGACAGCCAGCAGTATAGATTATTGAAGTTTAAGAAAAAAATTATATACTTTAAATCCCAGAGCACATGACTTATAAGAAATAACTGGAGGCATGATTTTCAAAATGAGTAGCCAGTTTTAATCTGAATTTCTCTGTAGAGGAAAGTGATGTTTAAATATTATATTGAAAGCTTGCTAAACACTTATAGCTATTGCTTTAAGGAAAGAGTCTTTTAGTGATAGTGTTTATGATACTGTCTGCTGTTATAACATCATGATTAGACATTGAAATAAATAGCATTAATAACCAACTCTGTGATTCACAAGATGTTGCGGTAATTGTATTCTCTTGAGTTTCTCATGTGGAGAAGGAAATGGCAGCCCACTCCGGTATTCTTGCCTGGAGAATCCTCATGAAAACTAGGGTCCTTTTCCCTCTAATAAATAGATGAAAGGTGGGTAGTTTGGTAGGTAGATATCTAGATACGTAGATAGATACTATATCTAGTTTATATTTCCAGGGAGTCATAGACCACTTGAGTCTTTAAGTTTCCACTGATCACATGTGACTTTGGCTTCATTATTATAACATGTCAATTAATTGCTTAGACCCTGGGTATAGAGAATTCATCTGAAGATAGTTATATTATCTTGATATGAAATCTCTGATTGATTTACTCACCACTTACTATTTCACAAATAAAATACATTTATTTGAATCTAAATTCTTACCAGTTACTCATATTTTTATACAGAAAAACCATTTAGAATTATGAAGAGGAACAATATTTAAAAGTCTTAATATACTTCAGAGCATTCTATTTTACTAGGACAGTTTTAAACTGATGTTATTAAACTAGGCAAACCTAGGATTTCCTAGTTTAAATGAATAACCTCCTTTCACCCTTTCTTGTCTTAGAGCTTAGACATTATTCCAGATCTTCTCTGTTGAGTTCCCTGTTATTTGGGTTTGAGATTTAACATGTCACAGACAAACATGAGGGATGTTGTATGTCAAAATCTTTCAAGTAATAAGTGGCAATCCTCAAACTGAGCCTGTAAATGGTGGTTATTCAGATAAGGGCACTGATTCAAATCACAACTGCACAGAAAGGTAAAGGAGATAGCAGTTGTTTTGTCCCTTGTTTCTTGAGGTATGTTTGATCCCATTAAAGAAGACTCTATGTGTGAGTCGTCTTCCCTTCTCTCTTGAGGCTTCTAGCCCCTCAGATCTTTGTTTCAGGTAGAGCTCTGCTGAACAGACAAGTAGCCATGGGACTAAAGCAGGTTGTTCTTGAGCTTTCTGCTTCTGCCAAAGTCATGGGAAAGAGTTACTTTTTAGTTCTTTTTTAAACGAGATATTTTAAGAGTCACCCACTTCTTTTAAACATCTAGTATATTCTACATGCAAGGGCTATGGAAAACTAACCAGTTATATGGGCATAAAACTATTGCTTTCTCAACAATTGCTGAAGACAGTTGGAAAATCAGCCAAAAGACAATCACATTATATTGAACAGCACTTGCATACTTCATTTATTTCCCCCTCAAGCACTGCAGCTGGAATAGCTGCTAGGAAGCAGAACATTTTAAACCTCCAGGAACACTCAGACTTCAAACTGCTTTTTCTTCTTGTATAACATCTTTAAATAATTAAGTATTTCTTTTGTTTCTTTTTTAGTCTTCTGGCTTGGGAAATATTAAGGTAACTGGAAATGAAAGAAAAAAATCACAGAGGAACTTATTCGTGATTTTTCAATTTCCATAAAATCAACAACCTTGCTCTTGAGACTGCTGGAGTGGATTCAGACCAAGGTCAAGAGTACACTTCTGTGTCAGTGACATTTGTTAGCACTCCTGTCTAAAAGCCGCAGGGCAGCATTCTGCAACCCATATGGGCAACGCCACAAGGGCTCCCCAGGATTCTCAGCTTCTGTTATCACCAGCGGTTGTTTTTTTTCAGAAGCATTTTTGAGAAATGGTTGTAAGCTAGCATCAAATGGTTTGGAACGAATCTGTTTTGTTGGAAGAAGGGGTTTAATTAACTTTTGAGCCACACAGATTCATCTGGACCTGAGTGAGGGCTGAAAACTGATTAAACTGTGAGCTCCTATTCAGAAAGTATTTGACCAGGAAATAAATTCATTTATTCAAGGTCAATGACCCTACAAGTTGATGGGTAGCTGAGATTAATGCGCCCTGGGTTTCCAGTTTCAACCATTGCTTGCTGGAGCTCTCCCCTCCCCCACACTGCTTGTCATCTACCTGGTCTTCTGTCACTTTTATTCTCTGGACCAACATTTTCTCACAGAAACTCTTAGCAGCATTTTGCCTTGTCTTATGAGTGGGGAGAGGGCTTGTTCATTAGGCATTGCAGTCAGTGCCTTCTAAAGTTTCATTTTATCCAAAGGTGTATCATAATATGCAATGATTAAAAATAAGATAAAGAATGGTCTTACCCAGATTAATTTTTTCTTCTGAAAAATATTAAATGGACAGCAAACAGAATGTGTTTATCAGTTTCATAAAATCTCACTTGATTAAATGGTCTGCCTATTTTTCAGCAGTAACTTTAATTTTTTTTCTTGAGTCTAAACATACACAACACACACATACACACACATACACACACACACATACACACACACAAGCATTTAGAAACTATCCTCTGTATATTATCTTGTAAGGCAAGCTGGGGAGTCAGGTGTTAACTGTAAGAGAATATTGAGATAATTAGGGAAATTTTTTTTAAGGAATGAGTTAAAAGATTCTCTGTTTATTCTAAGAGGAAAGGAAATAGCAAAAAAAAGTCTCATTGAGTTAAGAAGAGAATTTGAAACACAGTTCAACCTTGCTACCCTCTTTTGAAAAATAATAAATTGTGATCTTACAAAGTTCTCATCTACTACATTCTTGCATAGTTTACATGAAGTGACAATGGGGAGATTTAAGGTGTTTCTGCTTCCATTTGATTTAAAGTCTAGTATAATTTAGTGGACAGTTATGTACAATACATTTGATAATTAATTTTCCACACCAAATTAGGTTTGGCAACTCTTACCATTGTATAATTTTTCTTGTAGAATAATCTAAACTTTCTTTTTTTTCCACTTTCTATATAAATGTTTTAATTATTTTGAAATAAATATTAACTTTTCCACATAATTTGTAAGCAAAATCTTCATATTTAAATAATAAATTTGTTTATCATAGAGTGAAACATATTCTTTGTAAAAATGCTTAGCAATACCTTAGAATTCAGTCAAAATTTAGGAAAACAGAGCTTTTCTTTTGTAAATTAGACAGGTTAAATGGAAAAATTCCATGCCCTTTAACAACTTTTTGCTCTAAGGGAGAAGAGTTTTAATATTTGAAAAAAGCAGGAATATAGTCTTATCAGATTTTTATATTTATGATTTTTAAATAATTGGAAACACGCCTCTAAATAAATGAAAAAAATATAACTGTTTTTCAGAATAACTTCTGCTGTCAATAGTATCTCCAATACATGGCCCAAAGTGTGTCAAATTAAATGTTATTTTACTCCCTAATTTTTATTCCAAGTATATGACTTTTGTCCCCAATCAAATTGTAAGTTTAAATCACAGACATGGCATACTTCTTTGAATTTCCTATTGCATTAATATGATGCTCAGTGGATAACAGATTCTAAATACATGAATTTATTTGAAGATGCTGGAATAGCACTGAGAAGCAGTGAGCAGCTGGCCACACGTGTTGCTAAGCACTCATAGCTCTGACCTTCAAATCTACTGTGTCAAGTTAAGGAGACTGGAGAGATACCAAAGAAGATGAAAGGTGTGGGGTACTGGCAATGATCAATTTTTATCACCTTCTTTCCTGCTGAGAGTATTAAATGATCAATGTGAAAAATATATACCACAGATAAAAGCAGAAAAGGGGGGAAAGAATCCATAATCCCCAAACTCAAAGAAAACCACAATTAACATTTGTAACATTATAACCTTAATATTAACACTTGCTGTATTCCACCCTGTTTTTTCATATAACATTGCTCTAGTAGTGCTTGTGCAGCGGTATGTTATAAATTCCCCTTATAATTACTGTTTTTATCAATTATGTAACCATCCATTATTTCTCTGTATCATGGCTTCTTTCAACATTGTCTTACTGTCAAAAATGTTAGACTATTTCTAGTTTGCAATATTATGAATAATGACTTAATGAATACTTTTATGTGTAAAGCTTTTTCAGACTTTTTATGAAAGTCAGTGTAATAACTGGAAGTTAGGTTTATGCATTTGGATTTGGATTTTCTGTGACTTATCAGATTTAGGGTACTGATTTGGATAAAAGACCCCTTGTACAAACAATTATAATGGATTTTCTTGCTTATTGATCCTATTTAAGTGAGAAATAAATACTTTATTTTGGGGACTTCAAAAATCACTGCAGATGGTGACTGCAGCCATGAAATTAAAAGACGCTTACTCCTTGGAAGGAAAGTTATGACCAACCTAGACAGCATATTAAAAAGCATACACATTACTTTGCCAACAAAGGTTCATCTAGTCAAAGCTATGGTTTTTCCAGTAGTCATGTATGGATGTGAAAGTTGTACTATATAGAAAGCTGAGCACAGAAGAACTGATGCTTTTGAACTGTGGTGTTGGAGAAGACTCTTGAGAGTCCCTTGGACTGCAAGGAGATCCAACAATCCATCCTAAAGGAAATCAGTCCTGAATATTCATTGAAAGGACTGATGCTGAAACTGAGACTCCAATACTTTGGCCACCTGATGCAAAGAGCTGACTCATTTGAAAAGACCCTGATGCTGGGAAAGATTGAAGGCGGGAGGAGAAGGGAACAACAGAGGATAAGATGGTTGGATGGCATCACCAACTCAATGGACATGATTTTGAGTAAACTCCAGGAGTTGGTGATGGACAGGGAGGCCTGGCATGCTGCAGTCCATGGGGTCACAAAGAGTTGGATACAACTGAGTGACTGAACTGAAGTGAGAAATACTGCTTTTCTATATTTGTCAACAGCATCTCCAACCATATGAGTGGGTGGAGTGGGGAGATTAATAAGGAAATCTTGAAATTTATTCTTATGTGTTTTCTAGCTTTTTAGAGTAGAAGCTTATTTTTATTTTGTTCCTGTAATAGTTTATCTTTTTCATCAGACAGGCAAATCATCTTTGTTGTCTAGAAACAAAATTTCTACAATGCTTCAGTAATCATTAAGTTTCAAGTTTAGGGGAAATTATTTTTAGTGATAAATTAGCCATTTTCTATAGCCAAGATTTTGATTACAACTGTCAAATTTATGAGTATATACTGATCTTCCATTTATAGTAATTAAGGAACACATATTTCACCAAATTATATTACATCCATTCAATGTTATTATTTTTCTCCAGGTTCCATTAAAAATAAGATTAAAATAATTCTGATGGCAATTTTACAGGTTAACATCCTCAGGTCTATTCTGCCTCTCCCCTATTTCTATATCTCACAACATTTCCTGGGGTCCTTTGCCCTTTGACATTTCAGCCAGAAGCAGCATTATGGACTGTCTCCCCCAAATTCATATTCTGAAGCCCTGACCTCTAATAAGTTAACCATGGGCTTCCCTGGTGGCTCAGTGGTAAAGAATACGCCTGCAAATGAAGGAGACATAGGTTTGATCCCTGGGTTGGGAAGATCCCCCGGAGAAGGAAATGGCAACCCACTCTAGTATTCTTGCCTGAGAAATCCCATGTGGGCTACTGTCCATGGCGGGCAACAGTCTGTGGGGTCACAAAAGAGTTGGACATGATTTAGTGACTAAACACCAACAGCTGTATGTGGAGATGGAGTGTCTAAGAAAGTAACTGAGATTGTGAGGTCATAAGGGTGGGGCCCTGGTCTGATAGAATTAGTGTCCTTATAGTCAGACAGCATACAGAATGCTTCTCTTTCTGTCTCCTTGCCTATGCCTGAAGAAAGGCCATGCGGGGACACAGCAAGAAGGCAGTCTAATAAGCCAGGAAAAGCAATCTCACACAGAAATCTTGATCTTGTACTTCTAGCCTTCAGAACTGTGAGAAAATAAGTTTGTTTTTTAAGCCACCCAGTCTATGGTATTTTATTAAGTCAGCCCAAGCCCACTTATACAGGAAGGCATTGGCTCAATATTAGAGGGCCTAAGGAGGAGAAAAGCCTAGCTGTTTCTGCCCCCATTCCTTCTGCTCCTGTGGTGTCTCTATGAGTTACTGCTTCTCCATAACTCCAATTCCCCTCCAGGAAGCCCTTCACTTTGAGGCTACAGTTACAGCCAAGACATTTCCATTCTGACTCTGGTTCCCAGGTGGGTTACACTGCCTGCCATGGTTCCTCCTGCTCTTGAGGTAGTAATGTCTTCCTGAGGTTGCCTTACTTGCTTCTGTTTGCTCCTCAACAATTCTATCATCTGTGAAGCAATTTTCTATATAAATATTTCTGGATTAAAGACCTAGGGTGGCTTCTACTTTCTTGGATAGAGTTTGACTAATATAAGGGCATTTTACTTAACAAGATTATTTTTTCAGGGGTTAGAATGAGGCTTCTAGGTAATGCATCTCTCAGGCAATAATTGTTGGAAGTTCCTCACAATCCACTTTGACTGGATGAGTTGGTAATGTGAAATCTGTTTCTCATTTTCTGCTTAAGTCTCTCTTTCTCATAAATCATATGCATTAAAAGAGCAAAACAGCAGCTTAAAAGCTTCCTCTGGCATATCATAAATTATGGTGTTCACTTTTTATTTTCTTTCATGCTCTTTCTCCTTCTTGCTTACTTATTTTTTGTTATAAATCTGTCAGTCTGAATTAAAAAATGATAGAACCAAAATGATCCATGATAAAATTTACTGCTAAGAGACTCAGAGAAATCATGAACTCAGACATACTCAGACATTGATTTTGTCATTGTGATTGCTTCTCTAAGCAGTGGTCCTTAAGCTGTTGTAGTAGGAGATGAGTTCTGATTCACATAGATAGTTTACTTATTTTTTTTTTTTTTTTTGTCTACACTTTACATTGTGCCTAGAAAATTCTCTGGATGGAATTTGTCTATAGATGCCTATTATATTCTGATGAACATATATCTGCTGAGTCATCCAAAGCATCTTCTATTAGAGTGAAGATAACTTTGTAATATAGCAGCACAAAGGCCATTGAAATGTCTCTCTTAGGTCATAGTAAACAGTTGCAATTGACTAGGAGAAACTTTGATGCAGCTCCACTGGAAATTTGTCTGAATATGTTTTTCACTTTGATTTCTTTCCTTAGGGCCTTGATTTTCTTTAGCATATTTCAAGTGAGGACTGCAAGAAAATGAGATACAAGATTTTAATTAAGACTTAACTGTCCAGCATCCCACAGGAAAGGATTTTCTATAGATTTTGATCATGAATACAAAGTGTTTATTGTACACAATTCATTATAATATTTCAATATTTTTTAATGCCCCCAGGAGATGTGATATGCTTTCTTCTCAATTGCTGTAATGTTTTGCTTCATTCAACTAAAAAAAGTATTGTTTAATTATATAAATGTTAATATACCAATATTTTAATTGAAATTATGACAGTAATCTAAGTTATAACCTCAAAAACATATTTTAATCTATAATTATCTGTATTTATAACAAATTCTATGCCCCTTTGTTCATCCAAACTTTCAACTAAGCAAATAGGACAGTTTTCTCAACTAGTATTGGGAATGTCATTAGCTTGCCCTCAAAAATCTCTTCCAACCCATGTGTAACTCCAATCATTGTCACAAAGACTCACTTAGCTAAATTACCAGAATTTTAAATTTACAGAACCCTTTTCTTCTCAAGCTTGGGAAGAGGGTACCGATTTCTCAGTATCTTCATCACCATTACCATTATCAAATAATACTTACTGGTCTCCCCCAGGTTCATGATGCTGGGCTGAAAACAACTAATTATGTTAACTGCCTCTGTCCCTTTTTTTGTAAGAGAAATCTGCCCGAGAGTTATGCAGTATAAAAAGAGAAAGTGAGAATTAACTATCAGATCCAGATCATGTGCTCCACTGCACAACCAGTATTTTACAGTAATTGAAGTATACTGTATGTTTTCTTCTGAGCTAAAACTGAGCTTGGGAGAAAATTTCACTTTCTACACTGTGAATTTGCTGTGCAAGAAATGGGAAGAAATGTCCCCAGTAGTGTCAAAATGACTGCTGCTTTCTCCTCTCTTGGCAATTAGAGAGTTGTGGCCCCAGGTGACGGGGTAGGTACAGACACAGGGCGTTCATTCTTGATTGACAGGCTCATGAAGCCTGCTGGGGGATTCCTAGGAGTAAGTGGAGAATTCCTTTGCCTTCAGGGCTGGTTTGGAATAAGCCCTAGATTCCTGACTAAACAAATACTTGGATTCTCCTTCAGATCAGTCAGAATTAGAGTTAAGAGTTGGAAAGCTTATAAGGGACAACCTCTTAAAAAGCATCTCTCATAAATCTTCTACAGTAGATACTGGTCCTGTCTCTGACTGACATGGTTCTATGAGAATTTTAACACTTTGGGTTTACAGTTTCAGTACTTGATTCTTTCTGCCTGCTCAGAGTTTCCCTCCAACTGGCACAGTGGACCAAACAACAAAACATATGGCAAAAGAATACGCTAATTTTCCTGAAATTAACATGTGGGCTTGTGACCAAATTGAAGAATTTAATTATACTCTTTCCATAATTTAAATATAAAAGAATATAACTATCAAATGATATGAATTTAGCCTTAATAAATGAAATGCATGCTTACAATATAGCAGTATGTCTTTTCAAGTTGAAAGTAGTCTTTTTTTGTCTTATAGGCATTACTATTCAAGTCATAATAGAATCACTTTCTTTCTTTCAGACTCATCTAGAGTCCCACTTGAATTCCTACATCAGGCTACTAATTTCTATCACTGTCCATTTTTAGTCTGCTACAGAAGAAACTTGGCAGCCACGACCTGTTTCTTGAATTTCAGGCAACTATATCTAATTACTTATTGGAAAGCTCAACTTGGATGCCCCATAGACTAACTGAAACTTAACCTGTAAAAAATTGAAGCCATGATTTCCGCCTATGAAAAACCTTTCTATGCTGGCATTCCTTAGTTCTGTGAGTGTCATCCCATATAATTATTTATCCAAGAAAGAAATCTGGAAATTGCCACTTCATATACTATCTTGCCATCTCCACTTCTCAGCAACTAAATTCAGGTCTCCAGCATGTCTTGAATGAAAAATATACCAATATGCATGAATATATATACACACACACACACACAGTAACATAATTTTAAAGTCCAACAACAGAGGATTTGTTACACAAATCATCTATACATATTTCATTCAATAGAATACAGTGCAGCCATTAAAATACTGATATGTATATATTTATATTTAAAGTTTTAAAGTATGGTATAATTCCATCTGTAATTTAAAAAAAATGCACACATCAGTTCAGTTCAGTTCAGTTCAGTTGCTCAGTCGTGTCTGACTCTTTGCGACTCCATGAATCACAGCATGCCAGGCCTCCCTGTCCATCACCAACTCCTGGAGTTCACTCAAACTCACGTCCATTGAGTCAGTGATGCCATCCAGCCATCTCATCCTCTGTCATCCCCTTCTCCTCCTGCCCCCAAGCCCTCCCAGCATCAGAGTCTTTTCCAATGAGTCAACTCTTCGCATGAGGTGGCCAAAGTACTGGAGTTTCAGCCCCAGCATCATTCCTTCCAAAGAAATCCCAGGGCTGATCTCCTTCAGAATGGACTGGTTGGATCTCCTTGCAGTCCAAGGGACTCTCAAGAGTCTTCTCCAATACCACAGTTCAAAAGCATCAATTCTTCGGCACTCAGCCTTCTTCACAGTCCAACTCTCAGATCCATACATGACCACTGGAAAAACCATAGCCTTGACTAGACAGACCTTTGTTGGCAAAGTAATGTCTCTGTTTTTCAATATGCTATCTATGTTGGTCATAACTTTTCTTCCAAGGAGTAAGCATCTTTTAATTTCATGGCTGCAGTCACCATCTGCAGTGATTTTGAGCAAACTTGATTTTTTTCTTTTTGTAAGAACATAACTTAAAACTGACAAAGTGGTTATGTTGAAGAAAGGAATAAAGGATTGGGTAAGGTAGGAAGATTTTCCATTTCTTTTCTTTGTTTTAGGTGGTGTTTAAATGTTTAAATACAGTTCTTCCATAAAGAATAATTTTAAAACTTCCAATGAACTCATGCATATGATGATAATTTATAAGGATTAGAAACGAAGGAACAAAGTTCAGTCTCAAGGAACCTAACTATAGGAGTAAAACACATTACAAGAGATGAATGCGTTAGGTGCATAGCTGGTAAGTATCAACATCTTCACAGAAACACTGAAATTGAATCAAAGTGCTGACCCCTTTTTCTAGAGTCACTAAAATGGGCCCTGTCTGGGCTTTCAAGGAGCCCAGATTTGGCTCATCCTCTGGAAGAAAAAACAGAAAGCATGAATTGCAAGTGCTGAAATCTAGATGTGCTGATAAGGTATAGATGAGTATTGGTAAACCATGGTTCAGAGAAGCTCCAGAATGTGAATGGTGTTAATTGGAGTGGCCTCCTGAGAACAGGTTGACCTCAAAAACATCCATTTGTACGTGCTTTCAGAACAGCTAAGAAAAACATCACTTACTTCCTCAGTACACAGCCATGAGCACTAATCTGTTGTCATGTACTGTTCTATAGTTGTTTTTAATCCACATGACAACTTTTAAATTAAGTATTAGTGTCCTTATGTTAGTTGCTCAGTTATGTCTGACTCTCTGTGACCCCATGGACTGTAACCCACCAGGCTCTTCTGTCCATGCAATTCTCCAGACAATAATACTGGAGTGGGTTGCCATTCCCTTCTCCAGGGGATCTTCCTGATGCAGGGATCAAACCCTGGTCTCCTGCACTGCAGGCAGATTCTTTACCGTCTGAGCCATCAGGGAAGCCCATGGTAGAGATGAAAAAGACACAGTTTAGAGAGGTTAAATAAAATTGCCTAAGGTCAGATAATAAGCACCAGAGTCAGAATTTAAACCAGTTATTAGGAAAAGAAAGTTTCGGTGATGCAGGTGGATAAATGCAGAGTCCTAGGCAGATAGTACAAGTGAACATGAAGAATCAGATGTAAGATATCAAACAGGAAGTGGTAGAAACAATGTGAACTAGACAGCCAAAAGCAGAAGCTGATTTTTTATACAAAGCCAGAACTCAGAATCGTTTCTTTAGAGTCAGTAGGTTCAAGCCTTAATTGCCTTATTTTGGATTAGTGCTTCCTTTCTTGGGTATTTTGACAGAGGATAACTAGGCAACTGGCTGTTTCTTCAGCATAAACCAATTTGCCACAGCCTGAAAATTTTCATGCCTCCTGAGTGCCTTATATTTGGGTATATCATCAAAATGACAACTGTGTTTTGTGTGGAGACAATTTGGGAAAGTTTCATTAAAAAGGGTCAATAATTTTTCAATCTCAGTCTCAAAATTTATGTTACTACAGCATGTGCTCAGAAAATGCCTGCTTGCCTGCTGGTCTAATACTCAGAGAACAGACTTAACAAATAAAAGTCTTTTGACTGGAGACAAATCATCTAATCTCCTTTCTTTTCCAAACATCTGAAATAGAGACAGTGATAAACAATGTATAAGGTTGGAGTTCAAATTGAAAATGGGACCTCATTTCTCTCTCCCTGTACTCTTAAAAAGAAGTTATTAAGCACTATTGAACTAGATGCTTCACCCATATTATTCTATTTAATTCTCACAAAGACCCTGTGAAAGCATAGAATTTTATACTGTTAATATGATAAAACCATGACTCTGAGAAGTAATTGTGTCAAAAAAGTCACCAACTAAGTGCTCATACACAATGTGGTTGTACATATTATTTCAGTTGCTTTTTTATACCTCCCTCCAACCCACTGAATTTTCATTTTTAATTTGGCCAACCTCCATTAGGTGTTGTCAGCGGCTGGCACACTGTATCGTTGTCATCACCTGCATCTTCACTCCTTTCTCAATAACCATGATCATGTCCTCAACAAACCTCATGATCTCTTCATGCTCCTACCCTCCCCATCCTGTTGAAGAGAACAGAAACCCTGGACTTCTTCCTTGATTCATCCATCTTTTCTCACTCCACATCCAATTCCATTTTAAAAACCCTCCTAATTGTCCCCCTACAAATTATTCATGAACTCCTTATTGCCAAATTCAGACTCAAATTGAAGAAAATAGGAAAAACCACTAGACCATTCAGGTATGACCTAAATCAAATCCCTTATGATTATACAGTGAAAATAACAAATAGATTCAAGGGATTAGATCTGATAGACAGAGTGCCTGAAGAACTATGGATGAAGGTTCAAGACATTGTACAGGAGGCAGTGATTAAGACCATCCCCAAGAAAAAGAAATACTAAAGGGCAAAATGGTTGTCTGAGGAGGCCTTACAAATAGCTATGAAAATAAGAGAAATGAAAGGCAAAGGAGAAAAGGAAAGATATACCAATTTGAAGGTAGAGTTCCAAAGAATAGCAAGGAGAGACAAGAAAGCCTTCTTCAGTGATCAATACAAAGAAATAGAGGAAAACAATAGAATGGGAAAGACTCTTCAAGAATATTAGAGATGACAAAGGAACTTTCATGCAAAGATGGGCACAATAAAGGACAGAAATTGTATGGACCTAACAGAACCATCACGACCTAACACCATCACGATGGTGTGATCACTCACCTAGAGCCAGACATCCTGGAATGCAAAGTCAAGTTGGCCTTAGGAAGCATCACTACGAACAAAGCTAGTGGAGGTGATGGAATTCCAGTTGAGCTATTTCAAATCCTAAAAGAGGATGCTTTGAAAGTGCTGCACTCAATATGCCAGCAAATTTGGAAAACTCAGCAGTGGCCACAGGACTGGAAAAGAACAGTTTTCATTCCAATCCCAAAGAAAGGCAATGCCAAACAGTGTTCAAACTACTAGACAATTGCACTCACCTCACACGCTAGCAAAGTAATGCTCAAAATTCTTCAAGCTAGGCTTCAACAGTACGTTAACCATGAAATTCCAGATGTTCAAACTGGATTTAGAAAAGGCAGAGGAATAAGAGATCAAATTGTCAACATCCATTGGATCACTGAAAAAGCAAAAGAGCTCAAGAAAAACATCTACTTCTGCTTTATTGACTATGCCAAAGCCTTTGACTGTGTAGATCACAACAAACTGTCAAAAATTCTTAAAGATATGGGAATACCAAACCACCTGACCTGCTTCCTGGGAAATCTGTATGTGAATCAAGAAGTAAGTTAGAACTGGACATGGAACAACAGATTGGTTCCAAACTGGGAAAGGAATACATCAAGGCTGTGTATTGTCACCCTGCTTATTTAACTTATATGCAGAGTGCATCATGAGAAATCCTGGACTGGATGAAACACAAGCTGAAATCAAGATTGCCAGGAGAAATATCAATAACCTCAGATATGCAGATGACATCACACTTATGGCAGAAAGTGAAGAACTAAAGATCCTCTTGATGAAAATGAAAAAGAAGAGTAAAAAAGTTGACTTAAAACTCAATATTCAGAAAACTAAGATCATGACATCCGGTCCCATCACTTCATGGCAAATAGATGGGGAAACAGTGGAAACAGTGTCAGACTTTATTTGTGGGGGCTCTGAAATCACTGCAGATGTTGACTGCAGCCATGAAATTAAAAGATGCTTGCTCCTTTGATGAAAAGTTATGAACAACATGGACAGCATATTAAAAAGCATAGACATTACTTTGCCAACAAAGGTCCATCTAGTCAAGGCTATGGTTTTTCCTGTGGTCATGTATGGATGTGAGAGTTGGACTATAAAGAAAACTGAGCGCTCAAGAACTGATGCTTTTGAACCGTAGTGTTGGAGAAGACTCTTGAGAGTCCCTTGAACAGCATGGAGATCCAACCAGTCCATCCTAAAGGAAATCAGTCCTGAATATCCACTGGAGGGACTGATGTTGAAGCTGAAACTCCAATACTTTGGCCACCTGATGCAAAGAACTGACTCATTTGATAAGACCCTGATGATGGGAAAGATTGAAGGTGGGAGGAGAAGGGGACGATAAAGGATGAGACGGTTTCATGGGATCACTGACTCAACAGACCTGAGTTTGAGTAAACTCTGGGAGTTGGTGATGGACAGGGAGGCCTGGAGTGCTGCAATCCATGGGGTCACAAAGAGTTCGACATGACTGAGCAACTGAACTGAACTGAACAAATTATTCTTTCCATTTCAATGCTAGCATGCTAGACAAAACTACTGTGAGCTCTCAGTGGCACTTTTGCAGCAGCCCCTTCCCCTAAGACTTCTCTCTATGCCTCAAATCCATTCTTCATAGAGGAAGAGCCTGGAAGATCCATCCATCCAGCTACAGAGATCCTATTATGCAAATATTGATCAAGTCAATCATCCTTATTCTACCCTCAAATCCTTATTCTATTTAAATATTTCAGTGGTTTGCTGACCTAAAGATCAAAATCTTTAACCTGACCTAAAATGCCTATCTTATTGGCTCTAGTGTACTTCTCACTGCTTCCCAAGGCATCCAATTCCTTTCTCTTTTCATTCAAGCTTCAGGAGAGGTAGAAACTGCCAGATGCCACCTGCCTTGGAGTCTGAGACTACAATATTCCTCTGCTTCATAAATTCCCTCCCACCACTCTTTCTTTTGACCTCAGTTTAATATTTGTACTTTGGGAAAGCCTTTCCCAGCCTTCCTAACTAGATTTTCCCCCCTACCGATGATCCAGCACTTTGCTTCTTGGGTGAGTGAGTGATTGACAGTTGCTCAGTCGTGTCTGACTCTTTGCAACCCCATGGACTGGAGCCCACCAGGCTCCTCTGTCCATGGAATTCTCCAGGCAAGAATGCTGGAGAGGGTTGCCATTTCCTTCTCCAGCTTCTTGGTACAGAACTTAATTTTATAACTACTCAGATGATATAATCTCCTGATAGACTCTAAGCTTCATTTTATGGAGCCATTGTGGTACACTATTGAATTCCCAAGACCTATCTCAATTTTTGGAAAAAGTGGCTTCAGTCAGTGTCTGCTGAATGCAAATTTTTGTTTATGCTGTTCCTCTATAAAAAACCAAATTGGCCTTATTTCCATTCACTAATTTAAAAAGGTCCATGATGTTTGTTTTGACTGTTCCAATAAGCATTATCTTCTTTGAATATCACACAAATTATAAATTTCATACTATTGGCATTTACTTGTTTTTTATGTTTCTCTAGGTGATATGCCCCTTAAAACAAAGGGTCATCCTATACACTTTTGTTGATTACCTGCTCCACTGCATCCCTCCATATTATATTACACCTTTTCCCACAAACACTACTACTTTAGATTTGGTATTAAATAAATAATAATAGATGTGAGGTTTCATAAAACTCTTTAGGAAATGGAGGGAGGGAGTGTGAGAGAAACAACTCTGGCAAATTAACATGACTCTGTTTTTGAAATTCAGTGTGTACCTGACTTTGGAAGTTTAAAAAATAGTATTACAACATACAAAGATGTAATGAGAAGAGAAAAATGAAAACCAAATAACAGACAATTGTCAACAAACAAACTAAGAATAGAAATATGAAAGCTATACAGAATGAAACTTAAGGGGAAATTTATTTTTTAAATGAAAATAGTTTATATTGATTAAGAGCCAATCCATTAAGTACCTCTTGCATATAAACTCATATGCACTGAATATAAGATCATAAATGTAGGACAACTGACAAAAATACAAGGATAAACTGAAATAACAATTATTCTAGAAAGCTTTAACTTATCCTAGAAATGGTCATGTACACACACAGATATGAACACACATACATACACATGTGAACACACACATACTTACATATGACATTGAACCCAGTAAGTAGGGACCTCACATCATTTGCTAATGCCTTCATGGCACTTAAGGAAGTTTTTCATATGCAAGGGTCAAAGAAAATTCCCATAAATTGCTAAACCTAGATACTATTAAAGCTATGTTGTATAGAGATAGTGTAAATAACTGAATAGTATAGTGAAAAGTTATCTAATTACTTGGAAAAAGCACAGATTAATTTTTTAAATCTTAAAGATGAAATCACAAAGCTGAATGAGTGGACTATATAAGCAAATTATACTGAATACAAAAATGTGGTATTTAGAAGCAAATTTATTGTAGCACAAGGAGACTTTAAAATTAAAATAAATATATTTAAATGCATAAGATAAAATACACAGGTGGACTAATGTTGATACTTTATGACATTTTAGATATTTTTATTATAAATAAACAACTTCATATAAGGTTGATTGTTTCCCCAGTTTCCTCCAAGATCCATCACTGTCTATCACAAATTTGATGTACTAAAAAAACTTATTTATTATACTCTTAATATTTATTTACAGGATTAAAAAAACATAGTATAATTTTGCTTTTAATTACATATATGGTAGGTAACAAAATTCAACTTGTTTTTATGCTTAACATGTCTTTAGGATCAACACACATTGATAAATGAATATAGAGATCATATTCACTCATCCTGTTTTTCAATATACCATTTAGTTTATTTAATCCATTTTTCTACTCTTAGTCTTATAGGTAGTTTTTAAATTTTTTGATTACAGACAACAGAGAAAATGATCATTGTACTGATTTCTTTGTTTATTTGTGAGATAATTTCACTATACCTAAAAGTAGATTTATACCTAAGAACTGGCATTAATTAGGTATACATTAAACTTAAAAAGTGATTTACATCCTGTAGTTACAGATGGTGGGTACACCTTCTTCCACTTTGCTAGATATTGTGAAATTGTTCCCTAAAATAGTTGCAATATTTATACTACAATGTTCAGTTCCCATTTCATCAAATTCTTAAGTCAGTGTTTTTAATACATTTTTATTTTTGCCAATTTGATAGGTACATAGCTATTTCCTTGTCTTAATTTGCATTTTCCCTGTTTATTATGTTGAACTGATTTTCTTGTGCATTTGGTTCTTCAGGTTACTTCATATACATTCATCATTTTAAATCATGTGCTTTGCTTCATTGCTCAGCTGTGTCTGACTGTTTGCAACCCCATGGACTATTGCCTGCCAGGCTCCTCTGTCCATGGGGATTCTCCAAGTGAGAATACTGGAGTGGATTGCCATGCCCTCCTCCAGGGGATCTTCCCAACCCAGGGACTGAACCCAGGTCTCTTGCATTGTAGGCAGATTCTTTACCATCTGAGTCATCAGGGAAGCCCTTTTAAGTCATATAATTATTCATATTCTCATGAGATCATTAGCTACTATGGACTCTCATTTTTTGTTGTTGTGGAGACTGAAAACATTTTCTCCTAGTTGGCCATTTCTCTTTCACTTTGTATATTTTATTAAATATAAATCTCCATTTTAGTATAATAAATATGTTTACTACAAAATAAAAAGCCTGAAAATGCTAAGTGTTCAATTAGAGAAACTATTTTTTTAAGTTAAAAGGAAACGATAAGAATGATGATAAGAACAAAATCAGATGAGTTAATCAGAAATTACAGGCTTCCCTGGTGGCTCAGTGGTAAAGAATCCACCTGCAAATGCAGGAGACGTGGGTTCAATAGCTGGGTCAGGAAGATCCCCTGAAGAATGAAATGGCAACCCACTCTATTATTGTTTCCTGGAGAATCCCATGGACAGAGGAGCCTGGCAGGCTACAGTCTATGGGGTCACAGAGTCGACACAACTTAATGACTAAACAATGATAAAATTATACAGAGGACAAGAGCTGCCGCTTTGAGCCGCCAGAGAAATTGACAAACTTCTTGTCTTAGCAATGAAGAAGAGGGCAAATGCAAATGATGATAGAAGAAATTAAGATAATCATAAAAATAGAATTAACTGATAATGAAAGGAAAGCATATGCAATCTTTTACTAATGTTTTTAAACCTATGAACTAAAGGGACAGAATTTTTTTAAAAATATAAAGGATAAATTCAACTTAGAAGAGTGAGAAGATTCAAACTGATGAATAACCATAGAGGATATAGAAAAAAACAAAACGTAGCTATCCCTCCATCTCCCAAGGCACCTGACACCACCACTTGTATGCTGATATATCCCAGTCTTATGTATATATATATATCCCAGTTAATTATGTTATTTATGCTTCTCTCATTCCCAAAATTTATTCTATGACTTTAACCTGAAAAATTAATTCTACAGTTCAAATCTAAGAGGAAATACAGTTGACCCTTGAAAATGTTTTGAGTTAGAGGCACCCACCCCGGACATAGTCAAAAATCCATCTAATGTTTTATCTGACTTAGAAACAAAGGAACCAAAAAACCTAAGGGGAAGAAGCTGAAGCAGTTGAATTAGGACTCAAAACTTTGTTCTTTTGATTCCACATATTTTGATCTCTAATCAAAGAAAAACTTTTCCCTACACTTAATAATTTAAAATATGTAAAATAAAAACTCAAGTACTGTATTCATTGAAAAAAAAATTCACATATAAAAAGAGGACCTGTGAAGTTTAAATCTTTGTTGTTCAAGGGTCAACTGTACTCCAGAATTGCCAAGTATATTTGGAAAAAGTAATGAATTTTGACTTGGGTGGCACTTTTAGTAAAGAAACCCCCTGCCAATGATGGAGACATAAGAGACGTGGATTCCATCCCTGGGTAGGGAAGATCCCCTGGAGTAGGAAATGGCAACCCACTCCAGTATCCTTACCTGGGAATTCCTTGAACAGAGGAGCCTGACAGGCTATAGTCCATAGGGTTGCAAGGAGTCAGACACAACTGAAACGACTTAGCACACACGTATGCAATGAATTCTGACTTGCCCCAGCACATAATCAAAGTATAAGAAATAGTTACAATAACTTAAGCAGTTTAGTATTTTTCTTAGACAAATATATTAACTTGGAAGAATATGCTAATTATTCAGTTCAGTTGTGAAAATAGTATAAGATTTGAAAAGCTATTGGGATAATTGGTGGAAAACATGTTAGCATTTATTTTACATCAAGTTAAATCATCTGCAAAAATTAAAAATCTAATTCAAGAACCAAATATTATAAATAATTTTAAAATGAAAGAATTTTAACACAGGAAATTTAACAGTTAAATAGGAAAAGATAAATAGATATGACCTAAGTTTTATATGAGGAAAACATGTAATTGATAGATGCAGAGACAATATTCCCACATATATAGGATTCCAAAAATCTCATATCACTAACAGAGAGCATCTATAAGTCAATAACAAAAGCCAAACAAATAGAATATAGAGGTAAATTTCAGAAAAAGTGTACAAGTGCTCAGAAAACACAGGCCCTGTCATACTTGAAATATGAGTAATAAAAATTAAAATAATAGCTAATATTCTTTACCTAAGAATTGGTGTACATTTTAAAAATTATAATATTTAGTGCTATCAAGGGTGTGGACAATGGAGTATACCCATTCTTTTGGTGTGTGAGAAACTGATTAAAAAGGTGGATGATTTTAAATGTGCATACACCTCAGTCCAATTATTCTACTTTCACATATAGTAGAGAAATACAATGGAACAGGAAAGGTTAGAGATTACCTCAAGAAATTGGAGATATCAGGGAATATTTCATGCAAGGATGGGCATGATGAAAAACAGAAATAGTAAGAACCTAACAGAAGCAGAAGATATTAAGAAGAGGTGGCAAGAATACACAGGAGAACTTTGCAAAAAAGATGTTTACAACCCATATAATCACGATGGTATGATCACTCACCTAGAGCCAGACATCCTGGAATGCAAAGTCAAGTTGGCCTTAGGAAGCATCACTACGAAGAAAGCTAGTGGAGGTGATGGAATTCCAGTTGAGCTATTTCAAATCCTAAAAGAGGATGCTTTGAAAGTGCTGCACTCAATATGCCAGCAAATTTGGAAAACTCAGCAGTGGCCACAGGACTGGAAAAGAACAGTTTTCATTCCAATCCCAAAGAAAGGCAATGCCAAAGAATTCTCAAACTATCTACAATTATGTTCAATTCACACGCTAGCAAAATTATGCCAAAATCCTTCAAGTCAGACCTCAGCAGTATGGGAACCGAGAACTTCTAAGATTACAAGCTGGTTTTAGAGAAGGGAGAGGAACCAGAAATCAAATTGTAAAAATCTGTTGGATCATAAAGAAAGCAAGGGAATACCAGAAGAACATCTACTTTTGCTTCATTGACTATGCTAAAGCTTTTGACTGTGTGGATCACAACAAACCATGGAAAATTCTTAAAGAGATGGGAATACCCGATCACTTTACCTGCCTCTTGAGAAACCTGTATGCAGATCAAGAAGCAACGGTTAGAACTGAACATAGAACAACAGACTGGTTCCAAGCTGGGAAAGGAGTACAAGGCTGTATATTGTCACCCTGTTTATTCAACTTAAATGCAGAGTACATCATGTGACATGCCAGGCTGGATGAATCACAAGCTGGAATTAAGATTGTCAGGAGAAATACAAAAACCTCAGAAATACAGATTATATTACTTTTATGGCAGAAAGTGAAAAGGAACTAAAGAGCCTCTTGATGAAAGTGAAAGAGGAGAGTGAAAAAGTTGGCTTAAAACTCAACATTCAGATCACTAAGATCATGGGATTCAGTCCCATCACATCATGGCAAACAGAAGGGGAAAAAGTGGAAGCAGTGACAGATTTTATTTTCCTTTGCTGCAAAGTTACTATGGACTGTAACTGCAGCCATGAAATTAAAAGACGCTTACTCCTTGGAAGGAAAGCTATGACAAACCTAGGCAGTATATTAAAAAGCAGAGACACCACTTTGCCGAAAATGGTCCATGTAGTCAAAGCTGTGGTTTTTCCAATAGTCATGAATGGATGTGAGAGCTGGACCATCAGGAAGGCCGATTGCCGCAGTATTGATGTTTTTGAATTGTGGTGCTGGACAAGACTGTTGCGAGTCCCCTGGACTGCAAAGAGATCAAACTAATCAATCCCAAAGGAAATCAACCCTGAATATTCAATGGAAGGGCTGATGCTGAAGCTCCAGTATTTAGGCCACCTGATGCAAACAGCTGACTCACTGGAAAAGACTGCTGCTGAGAAAGATTGAAGAGAAAAGGAGACGGGAGGAGCAGAGGGTGAGATGGTTAGATAGTATTATCAACTCAACGGACATGAGTTTGAGCAAACTCCGGGAAATAGTGAAGGTTGAGAGAGCCTGGCTTCTCAGTCCATAGGGTAGCAAATAGTTGGACAGGACTTAACAACTAAAGAACAACAACAGAGAAATACTATGTTTATAGTGGAGAAATACTATGAAGATGCATGTTCCCAGCAGTATCGTTTAATAGCAAAAACCCAGGTGGTCCTAGTGGTAAAGAATCCACCTGCCACTGCAGAATAAGCAAGAGATGCTGGTTCCATCCCTGAGTTGGGAAGATCCTTTGGAGAAGGAAATGGCAACTCCTTCCAGAATTCTTGCCTGGGAAATTCCATGGACAGAGGAGCCTGGCAGGCTACAGTCCATGGAGCCACAGAGAGTCGACATGACTGAGCGACTAAGCACACAGAAACAACCTATGTCTATGGTTGAGTTAAGGTACTTCCATGGGTGATAGAAGAGCAAACAGTAATTGAAATAAACAACAGTGTAACACTAGTGTTAAATAAATACAATGATTAATCAGAGTAGACATGGACTCTGAATAATTGGCGCAAGAATACAACTGTTTACTCACTTGTTTTCAGTCACAGATGCATCATTTTAGATAGTTGCTTTAAAATTTAGGTCTGATTTGTGTGAATTACACTTGAAGATGTCCATAATATTAATATGCTATTTAAGGGAAATAGAGTAATTTGCATGCAGACTTCTATCTATACACTTTCAATGATTTCATTTTTTAGTGATAAATAAAAGAAAAAAAACTACTCTTTCATTTCTATGGCAGAGTGTGGTACATATATTTTGCAAAATATTTTGAAATATGTAATAATATTAATTAATAATTCATATTAATACTTTTATTTAAATCTCATCATATTTTCTTATATGTCTTAACACTTCCTCTAATCAGCTGGTCTCTTTTCCTTCCTGCCTCACAGAAGAAATGACCCAGCAGAGAGAAGGGAAAGTACTGAATTTTGAATTTTACAAGTTTAACATTCAGGAAGAAATGGAAATATTTCATAACTCAGGACATGGTGAAGAGATTTGGAAAAGACATGGTGAAGTCAGAAGGTACTACTCAGCTGACTTCTGTCATCAAAGAGGAAAGAGGAGAGTTAGAAGGTAAACAGTAAGATCTTGATCGAATTAGGTTTATGAGACAGAAACTCAGAATCCCATTCTTCAGCCATCCTCAAGCAAAGGCAGATTAAGACCAGGGTGGGGCAATGACAGTCTGCAAACCCTTTCCAGAAAAGTGGCTGTGTAGAGTGTCTGGGCACATAGATCTGAGTCAATTTCGCAGTGTCAGGATACCCAGGATGGTGCAAGAGTGGGGGAAGTTCCTGTACTTCTGAGAGAAGATCACAGGGCTTCTTACCAGTCCAAGGAGAGCAGGAACTTAAAACTAGTATCCGCCTGACCTTTAGAGGCTCTGCAGGGAGGGACCTATATGAATCCACCACCCACCACCATACTAGACAAGAATCATCTCAATAGCGGAGAAGGCAATGGCACCCCACTCTGGTACTCTTGCCTGGAAAATCCCATGGACAGAGGAACCTGATAGGCTGTAGTCCATGGGGTCGCTGGGAGTAGGACACAACTGAGTGACTTCCCTTTCACTTTCCACTTTCATGCATTGGAGAAGGAAATGGCAACCCACTCCAGTGTTCTTGCCTGGGGAATCCCAGGGACGGGGGAGCCTGGTGGGCTTCTGGGTTTTGTAAGCCCACAACTGTGGGCCCAACTCTGAGGAAAAAGGTGGGGTGTGATTGAGGGGAAGAAATTATTCAGTAGTACAGAAGCTCCTACTCTAAGTGGTTGTAGAAAAAGAACATTACCATTTTCATATCATGGAGTTTGTAGAGTGAGACCTGTATCTGCCATCATCATGAATCTCTCTTTCTTCAAATGGCAATCTCTCACTGTAGTCGTATTCCCCCTGCCCCACCAAAATATTTTAGGGAGCAGATGGAGATTTTCACTTTTTACTTTATAAACTTGTTTCATGTTGAAATTCTTTCAGCAGTACACACTTCTCCTGTAATTAAAAATAATAAAGAAAACAATAACTGACATTCTCCCACTGCCATCCAAGTAAAACAGCAGGGTAAAATAAATCTGAAATTACTTGAAGGTTATATGTTTCCAAAATAAGCATCCCTTTAATTATTAGCTGCAGTAATCATTTGTATTTTCTGAATTTAAGTTTAAATTAATTAGCCAAACAAAATATATGAAGCTTTAAAAAAAAAGAATACTGTGAAATGCTTTTGTTGGACCTGCTTCTTTTCATAGCCACAATTTTCACAGCAATTGAGGCCACGTTTAACTCTGTTTATGTCTGTTAATGACAGAATACAGTCTTTCAGAATTTTCTAAGACAGCAGGGCAGAATTAATGGCAGTTTCAGCTCTCTTAAAGATTGATGCAGCACTGCAGTGCTTAGCAAAACCATGTGATCTTTTAATCAATCACTGAAATAAATCTATGCAACTGGTGTCAGGAATAAAAGTCATTCTACACTCACCTTCCTGATTCCCTAAAGACAAAGGAAATGTAATCCAAATGAGACTCACCGAGCCACACTACTGAGCCTCCACTCCCA
This sequence comes from Bubalus bubalis, assembly GCF_019923935.1. Classification (NCBI taxonomy): domain Eukaryota; kingdom Metazoa; phylum Chordata; class Mammalia; order Artiodactyla; family Bovidae; genus Bubalus; species Bubalus bubalis. Next base: position 94,769,148 of record NC_059158.1, on the reverse strand, counting down.
AAGGGATTTCAGATTTGTCACCATTCAAAAGACTCGTCTTGCCATGAAAAAAATGGAATTTGGCATATTTCTCTATAAATATGAAAGTGATGGAGCATTGCTTATGGTCCTGGCACATGAATAGGCTAAGTCAGAATATTACTGCATGAATCTCTAATTCCTAATGGCTGACATGTAAACTGTAGATGTATCTTTTCATAGGTTCCTAGAAACATTTTGCAGAAATCTTATGATTCATTCTTCTCACATAAGAGTTAATGAAATTTTTTCTACACAGATTATTTTATATCTGGAGGAAAGAAGTTCCTCTAAAGATATAATTTATAGCCTCACTCTGCTTCCTTCTAGGAATTTCTTCCCCATAAAATCAACTCTTGACTTAACCCAGTTAATGGAAAAAATGAGTGAACCAGTGAGTACAGAATGATAAATAATTCAAAAAGTAATTTAACCTTGCCCTGCAGTACAGTGGGACCATTACATAATGAAGAACAAAGTAATGGTTATCTTAGTAATATTTTTAAGAGCTTTTATTATTACACAAAATTCAGGTGTGTATTAAAGGAGTGGCCATATTTAATGCTCATCAAATTCAGGATCAAAATAGCATCTTAAATTATCTTTTTGGCCTCTGTGATCACATTGCTTTTCTCTGAACACTTTGTCACTTGCCTTGGATCTCACTGAATATGGAGGTAGAGAAAACAGTGTAAATGTACAGTTGATATGAGGAGATGTAGCTCTCAGCCTTATACCTCTCCTTTTTCTTTTGATTTATATCAGTCAGCATGCCATAGCATATGGACCCCAGGATGAAAAGCACACCAGGGTCTTCGCAGCAGATCAGGGGAATGGGAAAGGAATAGGGAATGAGTGAGCAAAGCTGGGAAGCTAACTCAACTGAAATGTTGGCGCCAGATGGAGCATTCAGCAGGTGTCCAAGTCCCCGTGTCCATAGAAATATGGTTAACTTGAGTTGATCCTGACAGTCATAAGTACCCCAGAGCATGTGCTGACACTGTGGAGACATAATAGACATAGTTTCAAAGGGACGTTATGCTCTATGTAAAGAGCATCACAATGCTAGATTGCCACAGCAACAGCTAGGATTACATCCAAGTTCCAGTTTCCTGAGAGAGAAAAATTCTGGCTGAATGTCAGGGCCACTGAAATTCTGCAGCAGAAGCCAGGACACTGGGAAAAAACCAGGTACATAGACCAGACAAACAAGTGGTCTTCAGGGAAAGAGCTGTGTTTCTCTGGACTAAAGATTGTCCAGGCATTACTTTGAGCACACCAGCTATTACAAGGTCCCATCACCTAGTTCCCTGGAAGCTACTATAATGTTCTCTAATTGGTCCAGAAACTGAGCAGAAATAAGTGTTTGGTGGAGGGCCTCTGGGCTGAGAAAGTCAAGAGCATCACTTATTAAAATGTTTCTATTAGCCAGATATTTGATATCCTCTCCCACCCAAACACTGTGCTTCCAGGTGCCTGAGAGATCTAGGATGTGGATAAACCACAAGATTCCTTCTAGGAAGCATTTCTCACCCCAGCAGAGCTTAACATCAAATCATCCCATATTTTTAAGTCTTGGTTTGAAGATGATTTATTGTCATTTCAAAGCATATGCAACTTTGTGGTTTATAAATGGAAACTGGGTGAGATATATCCTTTGAAAGACATTCTTTAAGGCTATGTTTAATTAAACTCTAGCAGTCAGAATGATGGTGTTCTTGGCAGAATTTCAAAATAAAGCCCACTCCGAGGACAGGACATGAAATTATATCACAGCAAGGGGCATTTAAGCAAGATCCTAAGATGGTAATGCTAATTACAGTGACTTTGGAATACAGGACAGAGAGTGCACACGAGGCTGTAAAATTAGGTCAGGACATTTTCAATAACAAGGTATGTTTAAGAGCAACGTCACCTAGAAACAGACAATTCAGGTCTTAGGATTCAATGATCTTTCTCACTTTACCATAAAATGTAAAACATAACATCGTTAAGAAGACATTTAACCAACGTTAAATGTATAACATTTTCTTCATTGAAATAAATGATAAAAAGCAGATGACATATGGAGACTATTATAAATTTTGCCAAAACTAGATATTTGCATACTGGAAAACTCATAACTAAGGCTTTTATGCCAGGAATCAGACAAGCAGCACAGTGACACAATTTCAACACGATTGATTTTGATTCAGGATGAATGAGTAGTCTCCTGCTCAGTGAAACTTATTACCTCCTCTCTAACACAATGAACAGAATCAATCTGTATTCAGAAAGGTGGTCTTCATGTCTCTACTGTGTCTGTGTCAACTAAGAATGTCTCTGTGATCCGGAAAGAGCTCTATCCTAAAACATTACTCTTGTTGGAAAAGTGTCTTTTAAAAAAATTTTAGGAGGCATGACAAACTATAGTATTGTGGAAAGGTGTTTTGGAATTTGATAGCACACTGGCAAAAACCACATACACATCCTTCAGAGGAGTAACTGTATTCTAAACACAGTGTTATAATTACAGGTTTGATTCTGTGCATGTTCTCAAGCCTTGAGACATAAAAATATTAAATTTTCTTCCCTAGAAACAATAAAGGGTTTCTTATATCTGATTATTTAGAGTGGCAGAGACCACATCTTGTGCTGAATTAGAAAGAATGATTTATCCATTAACACCTTTCACCCATATAATAAGGAAACGAAATCCTGTTAAATTCATGAGACTCTGTACCTCAGGTGTCCTTTTGTTTGGGATAAATAGGTGTCCCCAAGCCAGCTTAGTTTATCTTTAGAGGCAGGGAGCTTAATGTAAGAACTAGCCTTTGAACTTGAAGAAAGCTGAGAGGTATGTCAGCACCAGCCTCAGTAAAATGATATCAAAGCCATTTTGAGTGTAACTTCTAGATGAACCAATTAGGAGTGATCCTTTTAGAGCTGGGACCAGAAACTTATTTATATATGTGTGTGTGTGTGTGTGTGTGTGGCCAAGACATAATGAAAGATGGTTTTAGCACAACGGGGGAGTTATGAGAAAACGCAGTCATGTGAGTGAGAAAGGAGGATTCAGCCTTTTTATTTGTACCTTAGGTCTGGCTACTTCTGATAAAATCCTGTAACACTGGCAGGCTTTCTCCAAAGTTCCTAAGGCTGCTGCTTGTTCAAACCAGTCAGAAGAGTCACCTTCCAGGTGCCCCCGTCCCCCAAGAAGAGTTGAGAATAATGAAGTCATAAGGTTGGAAGGTGTCACACGGTTCTAGTCCAAGGAACTCATTCTGGAGTATCCAGACATACGGAAACAAGACATTTATTCTTCCAAAGGCAGTTCACTTCATATTTGTGCAGCTCCAGCTATTAGAGAAATCTTGCTTGTTAAGAGTTGAATTCTCTTCGTCTGTAGCTTCCTCCTCCTCACTGTTGCCAGTATTACTACTTGAATTTATACTAAACAAAAGTAATGTCTGTGGCAGTTTCTCAAATGTTGAAGCCCAGCTATCTTGTTATCCCTGAAGCTTTATTTATTTATTTTTCTTCAGTGGAAAACACTGTTGTCTCTTTTGACCATTTTTCAAATCTAACATGATTTCAGAACCATTACCAGCATAATAGTTTTCTTTTAAATACACTGAATCCATTTATAACTTTAAAAAAATGGCATTAAGACCAGAATCATTCTAAAGCAGGAAAAATCTAGAAACAGGAAAGTTGGCCTCTTGCCTCCCCTTGCTTCCATTAATGCAGACTAAGTTCACACTATTCTTTTTTTAATTTGGCAATGTCAATATTTCATTGTCTAGAAATTCTTCTTGAACAAAACGCTATTAATACATTTTCTATATTTATGTTCTGATGGTAAATCAAATTTTACTCATTCTATACTTGCACAGTTGTTTTAGGCCCAAGCACGGGACTGTGTGTTTTTCTAGATTAAATTGTATCTTGCTAAAATCAGACTAGGTTGGTCATACCTTTCCTTCCAAGGAGTAAGCGTCTTAATTTCATGGCTGCAGTCACTATCTGTAGTGATTTTGGAGCCCAGAAAAATAAAGTCTGATACTGTTTCCACTGTTTCTCCATCTATTTCCCATGAAGTGGTGGGACCGGATGCCATGATCTTCGTTTTCTGATGTTGAGCTTTAAGCCAACTTTTTCACTCTCCACTTTCACTTTCATCAAGAGGCTTTTGAGTTCCTCTTCACTTTCTGCCATAAGGGTAGTGTCATCTGCATATCTGAGGTTATTGAAATTTCTCCCGGCAATCTTGATTCCAGCTTGTGCTTCTTCCAGTCCAGCGTTTCTCATGATGTACTCTGCATATAAGTTAAATAAACAGGGTGACAATATACAGCCTTGACGAACTCCTTTTCCTATTTGGAACCAGTCTGTTGTTCCATGTCCAGTTCTAACTGTTGCTTCCTGACCTGCATACAAATTTCTCAAGAGGCAGATCAGGTGGGCTGGTATTTCCATCTCTTGAAGAATTTTCCACAGTTTATTGTGATCCACACAGTCAAAGGCTTTGGCATAGTTAATAAAGCAGAAATAGATGTTTTTCTGGAACTCTCTTGCTTTTTCCATGATCCAGCAGATGTTGGCAATTTGATCTCTGGTACCTCTGCCTTTTCTAAAACCAGCTTGAACATCAGGAAGTTCACCATTCACATATTGCTGAAGCCTGGATTGGAGAATTTTGAGCATTACTTTACTAGTGTGTGAGATGAGTGCAATTGTGCGGTAGTTGGAGCATTCTTTGGCATTGCCTTTCTTTGGGATTGGAATGCAAACTGACCTTTTCCAGTCCTGTGGATACTGCTGAGTTTTCCAAATTTGCTGGCATATTGAGTGCAGCACTTTCACAGCATCATCTTTCAGGATTTGGAATAGCTCAACTGGAATTCCATCACCTCCACTAGCTTTGTTCGTAGTGATGCTTTCTAAGGCCCACTTGACTTCACATTCCAGGATGTCTGGCTCTAGGTCAGTGATCACACCATCATGATTATCTGGGTCATGAAGATCTTTTTTGTACAGTTCTTCTGTGTATTCTTGCCATCTTTTCTTAATATCTTCTGCTTCTGTTAGGTCAATACCATTTCTGTCCTTTATCGAGCTCATCTTTGCCATGAAATTAAAAGATGCTTACTCCTTGGAAGGAAAGTTATGACCAACCTAGATAGCATATTCAAAAGCAGAGACATTACTTTGCCAACAAAGGTCCGTCTAGTCAAGGCTATGGTTTTTCCTGTGGTCATGTATGGATGTGAGAGTTGGACTGTGAAGAAGGCTGAGCACTGAAGAATTGATGCTTTTGAACTGTGGTGTTGGAGAAGACTCTCGAGAGTCCCTTGGACTGCAAAGAGATCCAACCAGTCCATTCTAAAGGAGATCAGCCCTGGGTGTTCTTTGGAAGGAATGATGCTAAAGCTGAAACTCCAGGACTTTGGCCACCTCATGCGAAGAGTTGACTCATTGGAAAAGACTCTGATGCTGGGAGGGATTGGGGGCAGGAGGAGAAGGGGACGACAGAGGATGAGATGGCTGGATGGCATCACTGACTCGATGGACGTGAGTCTGAGTGAACTCCGGGAGTTGGTGATGGACAGGGAGGCCTGGCGTGCTGCGATTCATGGGGTTGCAATGAGTCGGACACGACTGAGCGACTGATCTGATCTGAAAATTAGACTATTACTGAAGTTTCTCAGAATCTTTTGGTACCTAGATTTAGTCAATCAATATATTCTCCTTCTACTCCTCAGTTTCCTCATAAATGAAGACAAACTGCTTCATGAAATGATTGTGAGGACTGTGATCCAACACAAGAAGAGTGCTTAGCATGGAGACAAATACTTAGTAAGTGCTCAATAAATTGTATTACTATCATTTTGTAAGCAAGCCTAGTCTAAAAAGAGTCTTTTAACCTTAAAGTAAATTTGTTGACATCATATATATAAATCCCAACATTTTAGAATAAAGTATTTCAGTCAAAACTATATTGTCACCAGAGCTTGAGTAAAAAATTACTGGAGCAACATGAAATAAGTGAATCCTAGAGGCCTTTATAATTACAGAATTCAAAGAGAAAACAAATTAAATCTCTATGCATTTCCAAGTCAGAAGTCTACCTAATTGGACAAGCTGAGACTCATTTTGAATTGCCTCCTAGAGTCATCTGCTACTAGCAAACTCTAAATCTACCAAAATGATAAACTGCTTTGCATTTCCTCTATGTGAAATCATTACTCAAAGCTGTAGGGGTGAGTTGTTAATGACAAATCACCACGTGTGTGAGAAAGTTGACATTTTCCTTACTGTCAATTCATTACCAGAAGAATTAGCAGGATGACATATTGAAAATGCTCTTGGCTTGTGACAGTTTGAGATCTGGGTTCACATCATAGCACAAGATCATTTTAACTATGTGACCTCAGGAAAGTTATTAATCCTCAGTCTCCCCATTTCTCACTTATGGGAGTAGGGTAACAGTACCTTCTAGATTTGCAAAGAATTTGAAGTAACATGTGCAAAGTAGCAACTATGATTAATACTAGAGGTTATTATCAATCACTCATATGAATGGATGATGATGACAGTAATCAAGAATTTATGTGATGCCTTCCTAGTTTCCATGAGCAGAATTTGAAGCCATGCTAATAATACAGTCCAATGGAAAACCACAGTAAGAGAATATAGAAAATAGGGATATATTGTATTGTGTTCTCTGATAGCTCAGTTGGTAAAGAATCCGCCTGCAATGCAAGAAACCCTGGTTCAATTCCTGGGTTGAGATGATCTACTGGAGAAGGGATAGGCTACCCACTCCAGTATTCTGGCCTGGAGAATTCCTTGGACTATATAGTCCATGGGTCAGACATGACTAAGCACCTTTCTTTTTCTTTAACTGTTTTGGAATCAGTGTGAAAGTGAGATTCCCAAAGAATAACTTTTCTTAAATGAAAACATAGGATAGAAGAAAATCAGATGAGCTTATATAGAATGACCTAATATTCTGGTATGTAATTTCATTAAAACATGAAACTACTTTGGGTTGGCCAAAAAGTTTAATCAGGGTTTTCTGTAAGATCTTATAGAAAAACCCAAAAGAATGTTTTGGCCAACCCAATAAAATCTTGTGACTTCACTTAACCTTTCTTAAGTGACTGTTACATGCCAGGTAACCCACATTCTAAGAAGAAAATGCCCTTGGTGATCATAAAACCTTTCTCATAGCACTCATCCAAAGTCTAAAGCACTCTTTAAGAATCCATAGAATCGTAAATTGAAAATATTTTTATCTCAAAAATCACTGAATCATGGAACACTGTTAGCATTTTCTTTCTTTCAATACGTAGAACATTAAATGTGAATTGAAATTCAGTACCAATAGCAAAGGTTCATTCTTTGAATAGCTTTTCTTTATCTTAATAGTCAGTGAAGTCTTTGTTTACTTTGTAGAATGGAAATATGATACTGGGAAATTAGAATACATTTAACAAATGCAAAGAATTCAATAAAATTTTATTCAATCTCATACAAAAGGTGAATATGGATTTACTGCAATTTTTAAGTAGATGTTTGTCCAAAAGCTAAAGGAATATTTCAACAAATCCTTCTTTAAAATAGAAAAATTTCTGTTCAAGTCCTCTGCCCATTTTTTAATTGAGTTTTTTGTTTTTTTCACATTGAGTTGCATGTTTTTTGTGTGTGTAATTTGGATATTAATCCCCTTTAAGATATCATTTTCAAATAAATTCTCCCATTCAGTAAGCTGTCTTTTCATTTTGTTGATAGTTTCCTTAAGACATTTTCCCAAAGAAGACAAATATATGGTTAATAGTCACATGAAAAGATACTCAACATCAGCAATCATCAGAAATATACAAAGCCGCAAAGAAATACCACCTCACACCTGTCAGAACTGCTATCATAAAAAGAGAACAAATAACAAATATTGACAAAAATGTGGTCAAAAGAAAGCTCTTGTGCACTGTTGGTGGGATTGTAAATTGGTGCAGCCACTATGGAAAAAAGTATGGTGGTTCTTCAGAAAATTAAAAAAGAACTACCCATATAATCCAGAAATTTCACTCTAGGTCTTTATAAGAAGAAATAAAAGCACTAGTTTGAAAAGATATATGCACTCCAATGTTCACTGCAGCATTATTTACAACAGCCAAGATATGAAAGCAACCTAGGCGTCCACTGGTAGACAAATAGATAAGAAGATGTGATATATACATACACACACAAACACATACACACACATACATACATATACATACACACTTTGGAATGGAATATTCCACACACACTATGGAATATTATTGAACCATAAGAAATAGAATCTTGCATTTGTGACAACATGACAGATCTAGAGTATTATGCTAAGTGAAATAAGCCAGAGAAAGACAAATACCATATAATCACACTTCCATGTGGAATATAAAAAACAAACCAATCAAAATGAAAACAGACTCATGAATATTGAGAATAGTGGGATGTTACCAGAGTGGAATATTGGTTGGGCAAAACAGGTGAAGGGGATTCAGAGGTTCAAACCTCCAGTTATAAAATAGATAAGCAATTGGGATGTAACATGCATCAAAAGGAATATGGTTAATTATATGGTAATGACTTTGGGGACAGATGGTTACTAGACTCATCAAGTGACCATTTCATAGTGTATGCAAATGTCAAATCACTATGTAATACAAATGAAGTAAGAATAATATTATATATTAACTATATATCATTTAAAGAAACATTTATTATTTATTGAGAAAATATACAAACTTAGATGTTTAATTTTTTAAGAGAAATTCAAATAGACCTAGATCCAGATCTTTCTTCAAATAAACCAGGATAGTATATTATTTCCTATGTCCTAGTAAGAACAAGATTTTGTGAATCACTGTGATCCTCTGGAGGAGGAAATGGCAACCCACTGCAATACTCTTGCCTGAAAAATCCCATGGACAGAGGAGCCTGCAGGGCTACAGTCCCTGGGGTCTCAGAGTTGGACACGACTGAGTGCCAGAGCACACACACACACACACACGTGTAATGTATTGTGCTAAATTGGTACAAAAAGACTAGACACCAAAAAGCAACTTAGGAAATTAGAAATAAAAAATGGTTTAGAAAAACTACCACTGAGCAAAAACTGGGTAATCAAGCTATTGTATACATAGCAATCAATCAAAGTTTAACCTCAAACTGAATCATATTTGTAGCATAGTGACTTATATTATTAATTATTGAAATTTGCTTTTATTTTTAAAGTTACCATTTCCTGAAAAAAAGTCAAAAGGTAGGAAGGCCATCATGCCAAGGAAAAGGGTATACATTGCCAAAAGCAAGGAGTGCTCTTATATTTGAACAAATGTGCTTTTGAGGCCATTATGTATGTTGCAAATGCAGAGACCCTCTACTGTGAACATTGTGTTTCTCTGTGTTCAGATTCAGGCTTTCACAGTTGGAAGTCTGAAGATAAGATGAGCTTACCTGTTGTGATGAGCCATATGAGAAAACACTCCTAAACACCAGTCTGTATGGTTGATAGATTTCCTTTCTGAGCCACACCATCATCTCCTCTTTCCACAAGTGAATAAGAATGAAAAGGCCCACTTCTACAAGTCTCATGGCGGGGGGAAGATACTTGCAAAGCAGCTAGTTACAGTTAGCAAGGTAATTTCTCCAAGTTAGAAGTATGGATCAGGCAAAGCAGCTCAAACCACGGCCCCTGCCACCTTACCCCCACCCCCATCCCACTCCCACCCTACTCCCCCCCACCACCAAATGAACACTGATGGTTCAATGTCTATACAGACAAAAAAGTTAAGCCAACTCTCTGGATTAGGATGAATTTAGATGAGGGATAGTTTAGGTATAGAATAAGGATGGATTCAAAGAATGGTGATAAAATCATCACATGTTTCTATAGGGTGTCCCCAATTCCAAGGAAGATGGATCACAAGAGAAGTTCCAGGAAAGTGAGTTTGTTAGATCAATATGAAAGTGAAAGTGAAACTTGCTCAGTTGTGTCCAACTCTTTGCTACCCCATGGGCTATACAGTCCATGTAATTCTCCAGGCCAGAACACTGGAGTAGGTAGCTGTTCCCTTCTCCAGGGGATCTTCCCAACCCAGGGATCGAACCCAGGTCTCCCCACATTACAGGCAGATTCTTTACCAGCTGAGCCACAAGGGAAGCCAAGATCAATGTGGGAAATGCTAAATATTTTGTTTATCCCATGGAGAGTCATGGAGTCGAGAAGAGCTATCCTATAGCAAATGAATCTTCTTAATTTTGTCTAGTACTTTATTATATTAAAGCTTTTTTAACATAAAATTTACCATCTCATCTTGAAGATGTTTTTATGCCTTGCCAGGTCCAGGGAGGACAGATGATTTTATTCTCATAAACAGGATGTCAAACGATTGGTAGAAATTCATATCACCAGGTACAAGGTGGTAGCAATGCCTGGCCCCAAAATCCAGGCTGTTGTCCAGGCTCTTGGAATTACATCAGTTCAGACACAGAGACTCTTTAAAAAAAAAAAAAAAAAAAACTTTTTATTTTATATGGGGGTATAGCTGATTAACAATGTGATAGTTTCAGGTGAACAGTGAAGGGACTCAGCCATACACGTACATGTATCCATTCTCACCCAAACTCTCCTCCGATCCAGTCTGCCACACAACATTGAGCTGAGTTCCACGTGCTATACAGACACAGAGACTTTTGAAAGAAATTATAAAAGGCTTCTGAGCCTTGCTGAAAAATAGTTGATAGAATTAACAGAGTAAATAATTCTAAAAAGAATGTAAGAGTCAGGAGATGCAGATCCCATTACTGACTTCACAACTAGCTAACTGTAGAACCCTGGGGAAAAGACTTACCTTCTCCAGTCTTTGGTTTCCTTAAACAAAATGGCAATCATTTTAGGCAGTCCAGCAGCATCCCTACTGCTTCTTCTAATAATAGAGTCGCTTTCTCTTGTAAGGACTCCTGGCCTTGGGGTTTGACTCCATGCGGAAGCTGAACTGACTCTACTTCCCCTTGCTTTTCCCCTATCAGCACACAGGTGATATTCACTGAGCCACCCTTCTTCTGGCACCTGCCTCAGTCACAGAGTTTTGTTCTGGGATGGATACATGACCCAAACAGACCAGAGTTTACCCAGGAAAAGACAATTTCTTTCTGCTGTGGTTGTTAAGCTGGTAAGATGTGAGTGTGAGCCTAAGAGAATCGCTTTTTTTCTTTTTCCTGACATGTTTGGAAACAGCTTTACTGAAAGATGGAGAGAGTGGAAGAATCTGATAATATCATATATCAGCTTTTCAGACAGCTCAAGCAACCTGTATCCTTGGATGTGGGAGTCACACAGGTCAGTAAATTTAGTTTGTTTGTTTTTAATTCGTTTGAATTGCATTCATGTTTGTTGTCACCCAAAGAGTCTTGATTAATCCAGCTCATTCTTGCTTGAACATTTCATGAATTTAGAGGATATTTAAGTTGCTTAAAACAAGGAGAAAACATTTTCTTAGAAAGTTCACCTATGGAAGTTGGGGAGGGAAATTCACACTTGATCCTTTTGTTTATCACTCATTGAACATTCGTGGTAGGGGCAGGAAATAAAACACTCATTCCTGACCTGAATTTGTAGAAAAATACAAGTAGACTCCAGAAATTCATTTGGAGTGTTTTCTTCAGTCCTTCCACATTCATGCTCATCTCGAGCTTGAGTATATAATGTACAGTGAACCCTGTGTGTGCTGCCTTAAAGAAAGGGAAAAGTCAAATTGAGTAGGTCACATCCTCCAAATCAATATAGAGAAGAATGGAGGGTACCTCATCCGTAAGAGGAAAAGTCACAAGTGTGCGTGGTTCACACAGCTGGGTCTCCAAGGATATATGAGCACAAATCAAGCAGAAGACAGGATGGAAACATATGAGAAGGCCCCTTTAAATCCCATGATACTTTGTACTCAGCTTTCAAGATCTAAGTTAGTACCTAGTGCAAAGTCAAGCCATAATGGATACTAAATAATACATATTTATTGATGATGAAGATAAGAAGATCTGGCAAGGCCTCTTTGACCTCTGGGTATAAGAAAATTGAGCTGGCTAACAGGATGCTTGCAATTAGTCCAAGACTTAGCAGAGAGAAATGGAGAAGGAATTAGCGTCTTCCACATTTTTGTTGCATTGCTGAGCTCAATAGTCTTTGATCCTTTTATTAAGTCCTCTAAATGTAAAATTTTCTAATCACTGTTTTGAGAATTCACACTCTTCTTGTCAATTTCTAGAGACTTGATAGGTTCTTTTCATTTTCATTGATCTTCTTCAAATTTAGGGTCTCATCTCATTTCTCTTAGCTTAGCTTTTAAAGATTTTCAAGCCTTCACAATACATAATCTTTGACTTTTCTGTCTCTTGAGGATTTAGCTTCTTTTTCTTTCCATTTCTTAGATGAAGATTGAACCATACATCTCAAGATATAGATGTATGGTAAGACTCCAGGCACCTCCTATAAATCTTTATTTACTGGACATTTTGGATGTATTTCTCTGCAACTTTTTCTGTGCATTGGTTTATAAATAGTGTTAAAGAAAGAAGTGGAGAATATGTGATATTTCAATTTAGTCTGTAGTGAAATGGATGTGTTTTCATTGGTATACAATACAAGAAACACAGAGTATGTAAGTGTGCACATGCATGCCTGCCTAATCAATACTATTTAGAATATGAACTACTTGATCCTGCTCAATTTATAGGAAAATAAAGCCAAAGAGACATTCTGGATCCCAGAGGGATTCTTTTCCAAAGCAATCAGACATCTGGAGTCTTGGGCTGATAAAAATCAATGACTTTCAAGGCAATATATCTTTAGATGTGGGGGAGGGAAGAAGTACATAATGAGAGAGGAATTTGTGACAGTAGGAGGCAAACAAAAAAAACATGGGTAAGAAAAACTGTAACTCTGTCTCCCTGTAATTAACCATATCAGGGCACAGGCTATAGCATAATTAGGTATGTATATTTATATCACTATGACCTCAGAAATAGTAAACAGAAACAGTTTCTTTATTGTTTGACTCTTTGGGCAGATCATATGCCTTCCTTTATGTGTATTTATCTGTGCCTGTGCTTCATGGGTCAAATAAGCAGAAAACAGTTCATTTTTTTAGTAAGAAGTAACGTACCACATACACATGGGTGCTTGACAAATGCTAATTGTTTGAATTATAAGCTCAGAAAATATTACTTTGTGATGGAAATCAGTTTTAAAATGGGGGCAGGGCAGAGTTTCGTTGCAACATTATCACAGATGGTTTGACCTTCTATATATTGATCACTCTGTGCCTGCATCTACCCACTCAGAAATATTTCAGCAACTGAGCACTTACATGTATTTAGAAAAGGAAACTATTTACTCATAACCCCTTCAAATTATATATAGTCAAATAAATGAAAATGTAACTTATTTACTCTCATTTACTATGTGTTGTTATTTGAGTTGGAAGTAAGCCACTTGTCTGCAATCTGAGGTGTATTTTTAAATGCATTTACTTACCCTTACAATAATAGTCCTTGTAGAAACTCTCCTCTGATATATTCTGAATTTCTCAAATACAAGTAATAATTTTAGACTATTCTGTTGTGATCACCAGATATGTTACATGACTTGCTGATAATATTACATACTTTGACTTTTTCCTGAATTTTCAAAATCTAAGCTAATGCTATAAAATTAATCCTGGACTCTTAAACAGTTTAAGCATTTAAAAAATACAAAAATATCTGGAAAGAAGGACAGAGTGATGTTGGCCAAGGAAGCAGTTAACATTGAGCCTTTAAGTTCAGACATTAGGAAACTACTACTGTTTGAGTGGACTTGAAAACATCCTATTTGAGCTATTGTGCACATATCTAAATGGGATGTGGCAGGTGGGTGAAAGATTTAAGGATTCCTGTTTGGGGTATTACTGTAGACTTACTGCTTCAGTGGGCTTTCAAAAGAGGTTTGAGTCTTCCAGAACAAACTGAACCCTGGAATCCTTTCCTGGCATTGTAACCCCCAAAGTGACAAGTCTAATAAGCCAGGGCTAAGGAAGGCTTTAAACTACATGCGGAACAGCTGTTGTGTGCTCTTGCAGAAGCTCACAGGGAAAAATGCTTTGAGGAGAAAAAGTGGCTGTTAATTAGTCTTTGAACACCCGAAAGTTTCTGCAAACAAAAATGCACATTAGTCTAAGTGTATACAGAGTTAAAGGAACCACTTGCTAATCACATGCTCCCCAATTCACTGGACTTTCCTTTCATTGCTTTCTCCAGTGAGAACACAGAGATCTGGGATATTTAAGGCACTAGTTAGATTATGTGTAACCTGTCAGCATAGAAACTGCTCTCTACCTAGGCCTGGCTAGGTGTCTGAAATTTTGCTTTGGCTGTTGTAAATAACATCCCGTGTTGAGGAGCACTGGACTTTAGGGGGAGGGTGTCTCCTACCTAAAAGAACAAGATTGGAAACACAAAATAGATTTCTAAAATACCTATTGAAGTGAGCTGAGAAACACATTAAGAGACACGGGAATAGTAAGCAAATTAATTCAATAGAATCATAGAATAGGAATGTCCTTTTAGAACACATTTTCCTCATTTTAGGGCTGATGGCTCTCAGTTACTTAGAGACCAAAAGCAAAATTTCTTATATCATCGTCCAGTGCGCCTTTTCCTCCCTCACTCAGAATTAGTGTAAGAAGACATAACAGGACTGACTGAGGATCCCTTGAGAAGCCAGGGTGGCTTGAAAATCAGAAAACAGGCACAGGGATCATCCATCACCAACCACCATGTCTCAGACTTAACACAATAATGTGATGTTATGCTTAGACTTCCCTCAAGCAGGCCTAAAGTGGTTCAACACTCAAGTCCTTATACATTTTCAGAGAAAGTGGGAAGAGTCATAACAACAATCTTAAGAAAAATAACATTTATTAACAATTGGCTAAGCTACTTAGGTCGGAGAAGGCAATGGCACCCCACTCCAGTACTCTTGCCTGGAAAATCCCATGGACGGAGGAGCCTGGTAGGCTGCAGTCCATGGGGTCGCTAAGAGTCGGACACGACTGAGCGACTTCTCTTTCACTTTCCACTTTCATGCATTGGAGAAGGAAATGGCAACCCACTCCAGTGTTCTTGCCTGGAGAATCCCAGGGACGGGGGAGCCTGGTGGGCTGCCGTCTATGGGGTCGCACAGAGTCAGACACGACTGAAGCGACAGCAACAGCAGCAGCGAGCTACTTAAGTAGTGGCCACCCAGTTAGGCTCGGAGGCATCTGCAGCTGTCTGCACAGCCTGAGAGGGGTTACAACCCTGTTAATCCACTTGCTGTGTCTCACAAAATCCTCTCCCTCTTTCTGCTGTATTTCCAGAAGGGTTTCAGAAAGTATCAGATGCCTCCCCATGGACCATCTGCCAGAGCCAGCGAGTTTTTACAGGAAGCCATCTTTCTGCCTCTCTCTCTGGACTTCCCACTAATTATGACCACATGGTGGACCTAAGTGTGTGGGATGATAAAATCTGCCTGTGTGCATCTATCCCTCCCAATTCCCAGTCTCTTAAGTCCGACATTGTTTTCTTCTATGAAACTCAGAAAGTGACTTTTAAAACTTACTTTCCTTGCAGCACACCTGTAAGAAAGGATCAATGCCCCATAAACTCTAGGCAGGATTTAAAAGTTTCATTTAATGCATTTGTTAGGATCAAGATAAAAGACAATCAAAGGCAGAGTAAGACAGTGGTGTGGGGCCTGAGAAAGTGGTTGCCATGTGGCCATCGGGGAATAGGGAGTGTAAAAAGCTTCTTGCACACATTGCCTCATCTATAAAAACCAGAATTACTTGGCATCTAAGTAACAAATGGATCTAAAGGCTGTAGAGAGGAGCTGTTGGCAGGAAATGGTCCCCAGGGCTATGATATTTTCAGATCATGTGCATTTACCTATAATGCATAGATCATGGATTACAGAACTCTGTTCACATAACTTTTCTATTAAAGGGCTAAATTTTGCAGGTTCTGATTTGTCGACTATCACAGTTTCTGGTGGTTAAGAGAATAAATCTGGATAGTAAAGGAAAAATGATAAATTTTGCCTTTGAGATGCAAGGAAGAGGAAAGTGCTGTGAAGAAGTATTAAGAGGAAAAAGGATGGAGAAGGATCATAATGATAGCAGAGATTTAAGAGCATTAGTAGAGGAGAGAATAGTAGGGGGCAGGGCAGCTTCCTCCCCTCCGACAATTTTCAGGAATTTGACTTTAAATAGAAAGAGCTCTTCAATACAAATGCAAATTGACCTGCAGGTTGAGACCTTTCTGTACCTGAAACTCACTATTAGCAAATAACTTGTACACAGCAGAGTACAGTGGAAGATTCCTACACACTTTCGATAGGAATCTTGGTAGGTTGGTTTTTGATCCCAAATCAGTTTCCACACTGAGTTTGATTTTAAATGTCTGGTTTGTCCCTAAGTGAACTGGTTGTTCTGCTTTCTTTGAAACATGGAGACAGCAGATTAACTTGGTGCCACAGAAACTAGCTACAGAATAGAAAGTCTCCATTTCCTATCTTACTCATTAACAAAGTAAAGTGCCCTCCATGACTCACTCTTGACTACATGTTGCCCTTGCTCCCCTGCCCAGACAGAAGAAAACAAGCAAATGCTTACCTGCCAAACATACAGGAACAATAGGTAAAACTTCAAAATCCTTTCTTTTTCAAGCCTAATATCTATTAGCATTCAAAAAAAAACAAAAAACAACATTCTATGTCATATCCTGACATAGACAAAGACTTACTTTGGGAGTGAAACAGATACCTGAGTGGACAGGATGTTAAGGGACACAAACATTTGATCCCAACTGTTCAGACACTTACACTGTTTGTACCAGTTGTGCCTCTTCTCAATTAAATTGGACACTTCATTTTTTTTTTTTAAATTTTAGTCCACCTTGTATCTGCTACAGTGAAGCCTTTAATTGCTATATCATAGTAGAGGATTCTTTATATTTTTGAAAATATTTAGGATCCTACCCCAGGTGTAAAAACAAACTGCTCAAAACCTGTTGTCAAGTTTCAGCTCGAAGCTATTGTATCCTTTGGGTTATTTTCACATTCACAGTTTTCCCGGGTTTTCTTTTCAAATCCCCTTCAATTTCTGAGCCCAAAGACCATCTGTAGCTCCTCTCTGGCCAACTTCCAAGTTTGGGTTACACACATCTCTGACGTTCAGAACCTCGGTTAACTCCTCTGAACCTTTTGGCTGGACCTGGGACTGATTACCTAGGTCGCGTTTATCTTTTACTTTCGCCCTTCAGATATAAAATGTAATATGACAAAGACAATACACGTCTTGTTTTTAGTAACAATGGTGTACCCCGGGGAGAATCAGCGTCACTCTGTCACTCTGTACTTTAGGAACTACATTTCCTCGTCTTTTTTTTTTTTTTTTTTGATCAGGATCCTGACGCCTGCTTGCTGACGTTGGTCAGGAGAAGATGCCCTGCCTGAAGCCTAGCCAAGCCGTCTCTTCCTTTCATTAGCGGTGTAACCCTGTGTTCCCACCGGAGCCCTGCACCGAAGTGTAATCTTCCCGCGGGGGCCTCCCGTTTTCTCGCCTGGCTCGGAGCGCTGAGCCTAAATGAAATATAAAATACTAACTGAAAGGGAAAACAAAGGATGCTGCCTCCAGGACGGCTCCAGGGCCAGAGGCTTGGCCAGGGCACTCGTCCCTGGGCCTCTCTGTCTCGCTCCCCGCCTCGTGCCTGCGTAGGATCCACGAGTTGAATCGCAGCTCGCCAAAGCGAATTCCACCTCGGAATGGTAACCAGACCCCTCAGCGTCGCCCGTTCCCTTCTGCCCGGAGCGTAGAATGATCACCAGGAGGCCAGGAAAAAAAAACACTTAAACGTTGCATTTATTAAGGAAATTTTAAATAAGGAGAAAAAAAAGTCAAAACGGTGTCACCAATGTCAAGAGCACTTTTGTGGTGTAAACCGTGCAGTCACGAGCTAGGAGTTCTATCCCGGATCTTTGCCCCGGGGCCAGCTGGAGTGCCAGTCCCCACCCCCTTCCCACTCCCCCTCCCAAAGACCCAGTTGGAAATGCAATAAAAGAAACAACTCACCCCATTCACATTCGCAGGCTCCCCTTCCCCCCACCCCTTCCCCTAACACAAACTCTAACCCCCAGGCAGGGAAACAGGCCACTAGGGCGAAAAAAGACTTATCAAATACTTGTATTCAAGCAAACAAACACAAAATCCCTTAAAACGGCACGTTACAATCAATCAAAGGTATTTATCGCCTGTCCTGCCAGGGCTGCAAGGAGCGGGAGGGAATGGGCGCGAACCCGGACACGGTTTGCGTGTCTCCGTTAGTTCGGTTAAGTAGAATATATGCGGGTCACTTTTCCGGTCACCAGGCAATAGGTGCCGTTGGTCTCCGCCTGCCCGCCCTCTCCACCTGCCCCCCCGAGCTTGGTCACCTGCGGGTGGAAAGGGGCCTTGGCCTGGGTCGGTGTCCCCGCATTCTGCGCTAGCGGCAGCTTCCCAAGTTCTGCGCCCTAATCGCCTTCTCTTGCCACTTGCTGCTGAGTCCAGAGTCAGGGCTCTCTTCTACTGCCAGGCCTGGGGACTTTCAGAGGGCGAGCGATAAACGGGTTCGCTTCATCCCGAAAGGCAGAAGTCGAGAGAAAAAAACTGACTCCGACAGGTTTGCTTCGCCCAGTCTCGCATGGTGAGGGGGCGCGGCCGGGCTGGCGAAGTGGGGAGGCGAAGGGCGGCTGCCGCGGGGGCCGGGGGCCGGTCAGTAGGGCCCCACGACCACCGCCTCCACCTCCTTAGACGGTCTCCGGTCCTTCACCAGGAAATTGATCATGCCCTCGGACTTGATGAGAAGGTTGCAGCCCAGGAAGAAGATGCCGAAGACCACTGTGAGCGAGAGCACGCACATGACGGCGATCTGAACCACGCGCATGATATACAGGCTGCGCTCGTCTGGGCCGCCCTCCGCGAAGCCGTCGTCGGTCACCACGGACGCCTGGGTGCAGCAGCGCATGGCGCGCTCCAGCGCCTCGCTGCTGTTGGCCAGAAACAGGCCGGCCACGTCGGTCTGGTTGCCCAGTGCCGGATTCATCGCGGGAGCGGGCCGGCAACCCGGGAGGCGAGGGTCCGAGGGGTGGGAAGGCGGTGGCGCGGCAGAAACAGGTGAGCTAAGAGCTCACTTGTGGACTCGCGCGCGCGGGGACCGCTCGCTCGCTTGTTTCCAAAGTCCCTGGCTGGTGAGAGTTTCGCCGGAACCTTCCCGCCGCGCGCCTCAGTCTGGCTGGTCTGCGCCGTGTGCTTCTGCCCGGGCGGTGCTCGTTCCCGGCGCTCGCTCGACTAGGGGCTGTTGGAACTTGGCGGGGCTGGGCCAGCCCGGCCGTGGGAGGTGCGGACGGCGGTGGTAGGGCCGCTGCTATGAGCGCAGAGCGGCCCCTTCTGGCCGCACCGCTGCTCTGCGCCCGCCGCTGCTGGGTGGTGGGGGAAAGGAATAGGGCGAACCTCTTGTTTTTTTTGCTTCGCCTCTTTTCCAACTCCAAGGATAGGCAGAGATCACTTTTCTGGCTTTTCTGGCTTGATGGATGATTGAAGAGTTTCGGGTGGGGGAAGGGTTGCGACCAACTGAAAGTTTCCTAAAAACTGGGTCACACAAGCTCTGCGTGTCCTTGGCCTCCCGCCCCTCTCACCTCCGGGAGGTGGAAAGTGGCGATGAATCGCAGGTGGCAGATGGTGTCAGCGAATACATGGGCCCGCCGCCTGTGCCTGACTTTGTCTCGCTTGCGAGAAGCCGGGAGGGAAGGAAGGAGAGAAAGAAAACGAGGGAGAGAGAAAACGATTGGAAAACAGAGTAAGGCAGATTTTATAGAGACTCTTGGGCAAAAGAAAAGGGTTTAGGGAAGGAAGGGTTCTTCTGTGGCCTTTGTGGTTGCCAAGAACAGGGTCACCTCCTTGGTAAGGGAGGAGAAGGTGGACAGAATGGCTACCCTTGTAATCTCAATTGCTAATGAGTTTTTGGATGCGCTTCCAGTGTTTTTCTCTGCTGGCAGTAAATCAGTTGTTTAAGGGAATTGCTCATCAGCACCCATCACCTAGAACACTGGCCAACTCCTGGAAGATCTGCCCATTTTCCGTAAGCTGATGTATTTCACCCTAGTCATTTTAAACGAAGCTACAGATGTTTTAAGGGCCTGATAGAGACTTCAGTCCATTATGATTCTGCTTCTGGTTTCAGTGAAATGTTACAAACTTGTCAGATTGTTTCTTGAGCTCTAGAAGAATTCTTCAGGTTTTTTTTTTTTTTTAATCTTTTCTACTCTTTTTCTTCCTCTTCACTTCTTCCTCTCTCCCGTCCTTTTTCTTTCAACGGTAACAGCTGGAAACCAGTAACTTGAAGCCCAGTTCAAGCTTTTCATAGAATACATTTATTAAATTTCTATTAAAACAAAGTAGCTGTCCTGCCATTTTCAGCTCTATTCTCAATTCCATTATATTTGCTTGTTAAACCCTCTGATTTTTGGCTCCCCAAACATTATTTACTCCATGTTCAAAGCTTTCCTTAAATGTTTAGTACTACTTTGTGACCACAATAGAATAGAGTGAACTGTATTTTAGTGAAGAGTTTTCAACTCTGGGATGTTGATTGTATACCAGCTTCAATAAGTTTAGATGCTTCTAAGTGGCTAATTTTATTTTGGAGGGATGTTTCACAGCTGAAGCCTTCTGGGCCTCATCCATAATTCATCTGGTTTATTGCTCTAATTTCCCATGGTTATAATTGCCCTGAAGAATGCTCCAGTCCCAATTATTTCTTCTTTGGACAAATTTATTATTTATTGATTGGAAAAAATTATTTAAATCTCACTATGCATTCAGCCTGTCTTAGTTAATATGGGTGATACGTAAGAGTAAAACGTAATTCATATGTGAAAAATTATAGAAGAATTTAAGATAATATAAAGCAAATACTACAATGAATGATGGAGGCAAGTAGTTAGAATTTAGAAAAGCAAAAGGTGGAGAATAGAGGTCATTTACAGGGATATTGGGACTTCCCAGGTAGCACTAGTGGTAAAGAACCTGCCAGCCAATGCAGGAGCCATCGACATGTGGATTTGATCCCTGGGTCGGGAAGATCCCCTGGAGGAGGGCATGGCAACTCACTCCAGTATTCTTGCCTGGAGAATCCCATGGACAGAGGAGCCTGGCAGGCTACTGTCCAGTGGGTCGCAAAGAGTCAGACACAACTGAAGCAACTTCATACACACACACCCACAGAAGGATATTAACTTGCATAGGATTGTGTGTTTAGTAGAAGCTGCGTACAACTGATTATAGACCGTAGCCATCTCTTTATGTAACAAAAACAAAGAGATGATACATTTGTAAGGTCTGGTTACAAAAAGTTCCTAAAAGTGTTAATTGAATCATTTCAGAATTTGAGTATATTTGTTGATATTAACAATATTACTACTTTAGTCAGAAGTTATTATAAAAAATAATCAAATTTTGCCATCCAGTAGAGGTTTTGTATCATTAAACTTCTAGATTTGAGGGTTTCCCTAATGGCTCAGATGGTAAAGAATCTGTCTGCAAAATGCAGACCTGGATTTGCTCCCTGGGTCAGGGAGTATCCCCTGGAACAGGGAATGCCTACCCACTCCAGTATTCTTGCCTGGAGAATTCCATGGACAGAGAAGCCTGGTGGACTATAGTCCATGGGGTTGCAAAGAGTTGGACATTATGGAGTGACTAACACTTATTTCATTTTTCAAAGGTTTAAACTTGTAGATTTAAGGAGTACATTTTTAAAAGAAATAATGGAACACTCTGACATTATTTCCTTTCAGTTTTAATTACTTACAGCCACAAATTTGTGGATAAAATAATTGCTATTCCCATCAACTAGTTCAGAACTCTGGGAATGTAGTTTTGTTTCCTTTATATCCCACCTGGCACTGCCACCAGTCTGATTTTGTTGGATAAAATTCATCAAAGTATTTACAGGGAAATTAGCTATAAACCAAGTAGTACAAAACTAACATTTATCACACACTTATTACTGGACTTAAAGGGATATGAATAGCTAGACGTTTTCTATAGAAATTGTTTATCTTTCCCTTTGGTATTTTGAGTGAAAAATGTTCTTTCAGCTTTACTCTTGTTTTTCACCTATTTCCTAGAAAAATCTTAAAGATGTGAAAAAATTCTTTAAGAAATGTTTATATAGAGAAACTTTGATTTCTGGAAAAGCAGATATTGATGTGAAATGGGGTAATGTGTTGGTACTGGTAATTCACTTCAAATAAAAGGATTTTGATACATACGACTCACTGTTATATTTATTTAACCAGTGACTTCTCCTACTTTATCGGACAGGATATTTGATTTCAAAATGTTAAATGCTCATTATTTCACAATATACATATTACACAAGGAAAGAAACATGTATCTATTCTTTCCTGAAACTGTATCTATAGCATATTAAAAAATTCTGTAAAGATATTCCAGGCTGATGTTGATGCACGTCTATGATCAGTGGTCATTAGATCTATAGTTTGAATAGTTTTGATGTAGGACAAGACAGTTACAATACCAAAAATCTTTTCCTTGAGCCTCTCTCTGTGTATATCATGAAAATAGTAAGTAGAGATTTTTAAAAAGAGAATATCAATGGCACCCCACTCCAGTACTGTTGCCCGGAAAATCCCATGGATGGAGGAGCCTGGTAAGCTGCAGTCCATGGGGTCGCTAAGAGTTGGACACGACTGAGCGACTTCACTTTCACTTTCCACTTTCATGCATTGGAGAAGGAAATGGCAACCCACTCCAGTGTTCTTGCCTGGAGAATCCAATGGATGGAGTAGCCTGGTGGGCTGCAGTCCATGGGGTCGCACAGAGTCGGACACGACTGAAGTGACTTAGCAGCAGCAGCAGCAGCACATAATTTAAGTAGGAGTAAGAGCAGGCACTCATATTCATTCATAAAGCACTTGGAACACAAGAGGAAAGCCAGAAATAAGCCAAACAGACCATCAATCTACCAAAATAGTTATCGTGAAAGATAAATACCTAAACTCATTCCTTTTTCTCCTGAGGTTGATCCCTCAAATTCTCTCAAATCTGTGCATTTTGACGTCTCATACAGTTTTAGCTCTCTCTTCTATCTCTTTTTTCTTGATTACAGATATCAGTATCAACACATGGGTTGCAGAGGAGAAAATGGCTGAAGGTAGTTGCTTTTACAACTATAAGGAATAACAGTAACAAGCAGAAGGAAAAACAGAATAAAACGTTAAACAACATGCACAAATTTTCGAAGAGTGTACAGTATTGATTTGGGGACATTAAATACAGAGACAAACATTCTTAGATGGTTAGGAGTCTAGCAAAATGTGTAAAGACATGGACTTTGAATCCTGCTGTCCTCAATTACTAGCTGTGTGATCTTGAACAATTCCTTTACTTCTTTTTTTAAAATTTAATTTAATTTAATTTTTTAACTTTACAATATTGTATTGGTTTTGCCATATATCAAAATGAATCAGCCACAGGTATACATGTGTTCCCCATCCTGAACCCTCCTCCCTCCTCCCTCCCCATACCATCCCTCTGGGTCGTCCCAGTGCACCAGCCCCAAGCATCCAGTATTGTGCATCGAACCTGGACTGGCAACTAGTTTCATATATGATATTCTACATGTTTCAATGCCATTCTCCCAAATCATCCCACCCTCTCCCTCTCCCACAGAGTCCAAAAGACTGTTCTATACATCAGTGTCTCTTTTGCTGTCTCGTATACAGGGTTATTGTTACCATCTTTCTAAATTCCATATATATGCATTAGTATACTGTATTGGTGTTTTTCTTTCTGGCTTACTTCACTCTGTATAATAGGATCCAGTTTCATCCACCTCATTAGAACTGATTCAAATGTATTCTTTTTAATGGCTGAGTAATATTCCATTGTGTGTATGTACCACAGCTTTCTTATCCATTCATCTGCTGATGGACATCTAGGTTGCTTCCATGTCCTGGCTATTATAAACAGTGCTGCGACGAACATTGGGGTACACGTGTCTCTTTTACTTCTTCATACCTTATTTACTTTTCTGTGAAATGGAGATGATATTTCACAGGAGGTTGAAAGGATTGATCTAATCCATGGAAATAGCTGAGAATAATTATTAAACAAAATAGTTATCAAACAAAATAGTTACTAGATAAAAATATATTGCAGTAGCTCCTGAGGAGGCATCAATTGTATAGTTCATTTAAAAAAAGGCTAAATTTTGTTCAGTATATTTTTTTTTTCAAGAAAGCTAGAAAGTGAGTGATACATTTTAGAAAAATTGCCATATGAAGCAGTTAACCTTGTTAAGGAAAAAATTGAAAGGATGTGGAGAAATTAGAACCCTTTTGAGTTGCTGATGGGAGTGTAAAATGGTATAGCCTCTGTGGAAACGAGTATGGTGGTTCCTCAAAAAATTAAACATAGAATTGCCATATGGTCCAGAAATTTGAATTTTAGGTATATTCCCCCAAAAGTTGAAAGCAAGTGCTGAAATAGAAATTTGTACATATTCATAGCAGCATTATTCACGGTAGCCAAAAAGTATAAACAATTCAAATGTCCATTAGCGAATGAGAGGATAAAGATGTGGTATATACATAAAATGGACTATTATGCAGCCTTAAGAAGCAATACAATTTGATACATGCCATAACATGGATAATTCTTGAAGGCATTGTGCTAAGTGAAATAAGCCAGACACAAAAGGACAAATACTGTATGATTCTATTTATATCAAGATAGTTAAATTCATAGAGACAGAAAGTAGAATAGTGGTTATCAGAGGCTAGGGTGAGGAGGTAATGGTAAAAAATTGCTTAACTGAGAAGAATGAAGTTTCATTTGGAGAAGATGAAGAAGTTCTGTAGATAAATGATAGTGATGCTTGCACAATATAAATGTACGTAATGGCACTCAGTTGTACACTTGAAAATTGCTAAAATGGTAAATTTTATGTCATTTTAATTAGATCTAGCATAGATACTATACAAATTTCTGCAATTCATAGAAGTTGGAAAATAACCCCAAGACCTCACTATTCATCTCCCCATGGCTCAAAGATTAGTGCCCTCAGAAATGTAGAGTATTTTTCTTCCTGTCCTTTTGCTATGTTTTTTAACTTAGTCTTGATGTACTGTAAATACAATTTATATCTTGCTTTTTTCTTTAACCCTGTATTTTCTCATAACATTAAAAATTATTATATGCACATTATTAATGAGTGTGTAGTACTTCATTGTTGAAGATACTATTGTTTATAAATCATTACTCTTCATTTATGTTCCTCTCATATATTGTTATTGAATCAATTACAGAGAATATTTTTGCTCATTAATGTTTATAAACCATTACTCTGCAGTTATGATCCTTTCATATATTGTTATTGAATCAATTACAGAATATTTTTGCCCATTAATATTTGACAGGATAAATTTGCACAATTGCAATTTTCAGTGATAACAGTATTTTTTAAGAAAAAGCAGCACGTAGCCAAATTGTTTAAAAAAAGGTATCACCAATCTTCACTACCATTTGAAAAACATACAAATTTTAGATTTTTTTCATGTCCTCTAGAGTAGGTATTCTCAACTTCAACTACTGTTAGAAATACCTAAAGAGCTTTTAAAGTTTTTGATATCCAAATCTAACCCACAAGGATTAAATCAAAATTTCTGAGTGTAGGGCCTAAGTGTCTGTATTTCTTAAAATTTCCCAGGTGATTCAATACATGAGCTATGACTGACAACCACTGGTCAGAGCAGAGTTCTCAAACTTGTCCTGTCTTAAGATTGCCTAGTCTGGGCTGGGAAATGACTGATTCCCAGGTACTATTGCAAGCCAATTGAATTAGAATTTCCCTGACTTGCTTTCTGGGTTCATCCATTGGGATTCTGCTTTGATGGGCCTGGGATGGATCCCTTAGGAAATGCTGTTCTTGAACACCACATATGATTTTAAAAATTATTACTGCATGTTTGATAGGGGAAAAAAAAAACGGTACCTTGTTGAAGTTGTGTATTATCAATTGTAGCAGCCAATGTTTTTACATATGTATTTTAGAGCTGTATATCCTACTTTGTAATCTTTATATTAAGATTCAGATCCTTTGTCTATTTCTCATTTGATATTTTATTATTCATACTGGTTTATTGAGTTGTCATTGGAAAAGACCCTGATGCTGGGAGGGATTGGGGGCAGGAGGAGAAGGGGACGACAGAGGATGAGATGGCTGGATGGCATCACTGACTCGATGGACGTGAGTCTCAGTGAACTCCAGGAGTTGGTGTTGGACAGGGAGGCCTGGAGTGCTGCGATTCATGGGGTTGCAAAGAGTCGGACACGACTGAGCGACTGATCTGATCTGATCTGAACAAACCTATAGGGTTTCCCAGGTAGCTCAGTGGTATAGCAGCCACCTGCCAATGCAGGAGACATGGGTTCAACTCCTGGGTCAGGAAGATCCCATGGAGAAGGAAATGACTACCCACTCCAGTATTCTTGCCTGGAAAATTCCATGAACAGAGGAGCCTGGTGGGCTACAGTCCATGGGGTCACAAAGAGTCAGACACAACTGAATGAATGAGCACACATGTACACAACAAGCCTATCAAATATATTAACCTTAAGCATGATGAATTTATAATTTTTTTTCAGTTCCCTTTCCTTTTAAATTAGGCTATATACTTTTTGGGTACATGGAACTTTCTTATATATGTAAATACATTGACATTTCCATTTGTGATTTCTTTCATTGCCATTTCTTTCATTTTCTGTTAAAAGGGAAAGCACATATTCAAGTTTTTCCATGTAAGACCCATCTTTGGGACACAAGTTCAGACAAGTCTCTACCACATAAGCTTTTCTCAGCTGGCTCACTGGGGACATACACTTTGACCTGACTCACCTTTAATGGCCTTGCAGAATGCTCTAACATCTGCTAAGACATCAAGCCAGGATGTGAAAGTGTTGCAAAGTCATGTGTGGGTTTTCATCTTAAGAACAGTCTAGCATTGCTACCATAAAATTAAGTTTCCCTAGTAGACATATCTGCGTTTTATATACAATGTCAGCCCATGCATAGCCAGCACTTTGAGTTTGCGTCCTCACTAGGTACAAGAAAGCTATTCTGAATCTTAGATTATATAGATTATCCACAGCCATCCACCAGAAGACATTTAGCAATAAGACACCCCAGGAGACCTTTCACATCCATCTTGTAAATTGCTTGGGTAATCTAGGAGAAGAATGGTGAGCAGTGAATGGTATAGGCAGATGGTCCATTCATACCAGCAAACACATCTATGCTCTTGTTCTCTTGGTTAGCCATAAAACTTTAGCATGGAGATGAAAATAAAATGATGTACAAAGTTAAGCTAACCCTAGTAATACATAAAGCTCACCTCAACAAAGGGAAATAAGCCCATCACAGAAAAAGAAATACTTTATGATTCCATTTACATGGAGTGTCTACAATAATAAAACTCATAGAAGCAGAGAAAACAGTAGTTGCCAGACACTGAGGAGTTAGTCAATGAGTATGAAGTTTTAGTTATGCCAAATGAGTAAGTCATACATATCTACTCTACAGCTATAGCCTATTGTCAGCAATAAGGTAATATGCACATCAAAATTCATTGAGAGTAGACTTACTTTAAGGGTCCTCACTACAAAACAAACAAAACACAAAACTAAGGGATACATAAAAACTCTGAGACGTGTTAGATATGTCTATTACCCTAACTGTGATAATGGTGTTATGGGTCTTTGCATATGTCCAAACTCATCAAATTGTACATATCAAATATATGCAGTTCTTTATATATGTTATACTATTCTTCTTTTTTTTTAAGAATGAATTAGTTGTCTATGAAATAGAAGTGTTTCCCAGAATTCACTGAAAACAGACTGAGATAGGCACCTGAACCCATGCAAAAAAATTGTCTGGTGAATTGCTACCATAGTCAAAGCTAGTATGTGTTGTGTGTTCTGGTAGTTATGGGCTGATGGGGGATGTTTTTTATTGTTTCTAAACTTTAAAAGTTTACCCTCACTCATAATTTATTATTTATGTATTATTATTTTTATTTTGGGGGCTTCCCTGGTGGCTCAGACAGTAAAGAATCTGCCTGCAATGCAGGAGACCCAGGTTTGATCTCTGGGTTGGGAAGATCTCCTGGAGAAGGGAATACTGAATACACTTCAATATTCTTGCCTGGAGAATTTCATGGACAGAGAGGAGCCTGGTAGGCTATAGTCCATAGGTCTGGAAAGAGTCGGACACAACTGAGCAATTAACACTTACTTACTTATTTTTATTTTTAAAACAGGTTTTTTTTTTGAATTTGTATTGCTTATATTTAACAGAATGATCTATCTGGAAGTTGTTTTGGTATCAGTTTGCTCTTACCCTAAATGGGCCATAAAAGGTAAATAAAAATTTTAAAGTTTAGAATTTAAGGGATTTCAGGTATCAATTGCTTTACAATAAAATGTGTAAACTTTCATTTTTAATGAAAATTACAAACTTATACTTCTAAAGTATAGAGACTGCATTTGTCTGATTTATCTTTTGATTTTTTCATCTACTTTGTTAAAGTTAATTCCAAGGAAAATCTGTCAGCAAGTGAGGGAAACAATAAGTGTCTTTCCCTTCCTCTTGTGTTTAAATACACTCTCTGGACCTCTGACCTGAGGTCATCTGGTGACGATTGATTTCCTTCTCCGGGAGGAGTGAAGATTGTCCTTGGGCTCCACAGGTGACCTCTTTGAGTCAGAGTGTTCTTTCAGGGCTTGGGCACATGGAGTAATAAGGTAAGTAGCAGCCACAATGTTCTCATCAGTTAATACCTTTTTACTGCTGTTGAAATAAAGGGCCAAGAAAAGCATGCAATAACTCATGCCCAAGCTTGATTAAAAATCCCTGACCACTGAACATGCGGAGAAGTTCTCGGAATGATACATTGTAGCCTGCAGCATCCTATTTTTAGATTTGCAGAATAGGCAGTTTTTGCCTCCACAGATTTTTTTTTGTCATTATTTCATCCTGATAGTCTGACCAATGTTTAAAACCTGCATGATTTTAGACTTTCAAGTGAAAAAGCTGCTCAGAGCCTTGAGTGTCACGGGGTGCATCCCCTTCCCACATTAGAGAAATAGGGCCTGTACCAGATTCCAAATAGGGAGAAGCAGGTGGCTGCAAAGTGGCATGAAAGATGCAATCTGTCCAATTTCTCAGCTCCAACTCAATTAATATGAGGCAGGATTATATCTTTCATTCCCATAGGACAAGTGTGTACTGTTTTCCTTGAACATATAAAAATATGAAGGAGAAATCAGAATGGAAGCGAAGGAAAACAAAATCTTTCCCATAGCATGTTAAATTTAGACTTTTGCATTTGAACTTAGAAGATTTATGTCTTCTGCAAACGTGTACACACAGTGGAAGGAGACAATGAAAGTCACCTATTTCAGATAACAAGCAGGAGTGGTGTTGTTTCTGTATTCACACACTGATAATAGTGGCAAGAGGAGTCGTCCAACCTTACTGAACACACATCTGTGATTCTGCAGTAGAAAAACATATATCTTTAAAGACATTTTTAAAAGTCAGTGTCATAGATGTCACTGAGCAAGAAACTTACCAATATCACTGCTCAATTTCCTTATCTGGAATCCATTTTTCTTTACCCTCCCAAGATTTTTATGACAAATAATTAGTATATTGCTATGGACTATTTGCAATGGCACCCCACTCCAGTACTCTTGCCTGGAAATCCCATGGACGGAGGAGCCTGGAAGGCTGCAGTCCATGGGGTTGCTGAGGGTTGGACAAGACTGAGCGACTTCACTTTCACTTTTCACTTTCATGCATTGGAGAAGGAAATGGAAACCGGCTCCATGTTCTTGCCTGGAGAATCCCAGGGACAGGGGAGCCTGGTGGGCTGCCGTCTATGGGGTCGCACTGAGTCAAACACGACTGAAGTGACTTAGCAGCATGGACTAAATATTTAGGGGTAACAGAGAAGCCTGGTGGGCTGCAGTCCATGGGGTTGCTAAGAGTCAGACACAACTGAAGTGACTTAGCAGCAGCAGCAGCTACTATGGACTGAATGTGTCCCCCCAAAATTTATATGTTGAAATCCATCTTATGATGGATTTGGGGGTGATTAGGTCATGAGGGATCTGTCCTCATGAATAAGGTTCAGTTCAGTTCAGTTGCTTAGTCGTGTCCGACTCTTTGCGACCCCATGAATCGCAGCATGCCAGGCCTCCCTGTCCATCATCAACTCCTGGAGTTTACTCAAACTCATGTCCATCGAGTCGGTGATGCCATCCAGCCATCTCATCCTCTGTCGTCCCCTTCTCCTCCTGCCCCAAATCCCTCCCAGCATCACTTTTCCAATGAGTCAACTCTGCATGAGGTAGCCAAAGTATTGGAGTTTCAGCTTTAGCATCAGTCCTTCCAATGAACACCCAGACTTATCTCCTTTAGAATGGACTGATTGGATCTCCTTGCAGTCCAGGGGACTCTCGAGAGTCTTCTCCAACACCACAGTTTAAGAGCATCAATTCTTCGGCGCTCAGCCTTTTTCACAGTCCAACATTTCTCCAAAGAAGACATAGAGATGGCTAACAAACACATGAAAAGATGCTCAACATCACTCATTATCAGAGAAATGCAAATCAAAACCACTATGAGGTACCATTTCACACCAGTCAGAATGGCTGCGATCCAAAAGTCTACAAGTAATAAATGCTGGAGAGGGTGTGGAGAAAAGGGAACCCTCTTACACTGTTGGTGGGAATGCAAACTAGTACAGCCACTATGGAGAACAGTGTGGAGATTCCTTAAAAAACTGGAAATAGAACTGCCTTATGATCCAGCAATTCCACTGCTGGGCATACACACTGAGGAAACCAGAAGGGAAAGAGACACGTGTACCCCAATGTTCATCGCAGCACTGTTTATAATAGCCAGGACATGGAAGCAACCTAGATGTCCATCAGCAGATGAATGGATAAGAAAGCTGTGGTACATATACACAATGGAATATTACTCAGCCATTAAAAAGAATACATTTGAATCAGATCGAATGAGGTGGATGAAACTGGAGCCGATTATACAGAGTGAAGTAAGCCAGAAAGAAAAACACCAATACAGTATACTAACGCATATATATGGAATTTAGAAAGATGGTAACAATAACCCTGTGTACGAGACAGCAAAAGAGACACTGATATATAGAACAGTCTTATGGACTCTGTGGGAGAGGGAGAGGGTGGGAAGATTTAGGAGAATGGCATTGAAACATGTAGAATATCATATATGAAACGAGTTGCCAGTCCAGGTTCGATGCACAATACTGGATGCTTGGGGCTGGTGCACTGGGACGACCCAGAGGGATGGTATGGGGAGGGAGGAGGGAGGAGGGTTCAGGATGGGGAACACATGTATACCTGTGGCAGATTCATTTTGATATTTGGCAAAACTAATACAATTATGTAAAGTTTAAAAATAAAATAAAATAAAAAAAAAAAGACTGTTGTTTAGTCGCTGAGTTTGTTTTTCTGGTTCCCTGTGGAGTGGCTACTTTGACCCACTCCTTCTATGTCAGAAAAGGCCCTTGCTTATATCAGTAAAAGTATGGGTGCTATCCATTACTTGTAGCTGAATATAATCCCTCTTTGTTTTCCATTTTGTTTGATTGTACAGAATTAAAAGTAAGTGCATTTTTCTGTGGAAAAAAGACCCCTTTCCACCATGTGAGGTTGTGTGGAGAATACACCCATCTCTGACCCAGGCAGAGGGCTTTTATTAGACACTAAACCTGTCATTAATTTGGTCTTGGACTCTCCAGCCTCCAGAACCATGAGAAATATATGTTTGCTGTTTTAAGTCACAGAGTCCATGATACTGTTGTTATAACATCCTGAAAGGACTCAGACAAGAACTAAGAGATGCAGTCTCTGAACCTCCAGTAATTGGGAAGGAAGACCAGTTCAGTTCTATTCAGTCTCTCAGTCGTGTCTGACTCTTTGTGACCCCATGGACTGCAGCATGCCAAGCCTCCCTGTCCATCACCAACTCCCAGAGTTCACTCAAACTCATGTCCAAACTCATGGCATCAGTGATGCCATCCAACCATCTCATGCTCTGTTGTCCCTTT
Organism: Bubalus bubalis; assembly: GCF_019923935.1. Classification (NCBI taxonomy): domain Eukaryota; kingdom Metazoa; phylum Chordata; class Mammalia; order Artiodactyla; family Bovidae; genus Bubalus; species Bubalus bubalis. The sequence continues at coordinate 94,736,804 of NC_059158.1, read as the reverse complement.
CTCCTCCTGCCTTTTATCTTTCCCAGTATCAGGTTCTTTTCCAATGAGTCAGTTCTTTGCATCAGGTGGCCAAAATATTGGAGTTTCAGCTTCAACATCATTCTTTCCAATGAACATTCAAGACTGATTTTCTTTAGGATGAACTGGTTGGATCTCCTTGCAGTCCAAGAGTCTTTTCCAACACCACAGTTCAAAAGCATCAATTATTTGGCACTCAGCTTTCTTTATAGTCCAACTCTCTCATCCATAAATGACTACTGGAAAAAACCATAGCTTTGACTAGACGGACCTTTGTCAGCCAAGTGATGTCTCTGCTTTTTAACATGCTGTCTAGGTTGGTCATAACTTTCCTTCCAAGGAGTAAGCGTCTCTTAATTTTCATGGCTGTAGTCACAATCTGCAGTGATTTTGGAGCCCAAGAAAACAAAGTCTGACAACTTTTTCACTGTTTCTCCATTTGCCATGAAGTGATGGGATCAGATGCCATGATGTTAGTTTTCTGAATGTTGAGCTTTAAGCCAAATTTTATTCTCCTCTTTCACTTTCATTAAGAGGCTCTAGTTCTTCTTCACTTTCTGCCATAAGGGTGGTGTCATCTGCATATCTGAGGTTATTGATACTTCTCCCGGCAATCTTGATTCCAGCTTGTGCTTCTGCCAGCCCAGTGTTTCTCATGATGTACTCTGAATATAAGTTAAATAAGCAGGGTGACAATATGCAGCCTTGACATACTCCTTTTCCCATTTGGAACCTGTCTGTTGTTCCATGTCCAGTTCTAACTGGTGCTTCCTGACCTGCATACAGGTTTCTCAAGAGGCAGGTCAGGTGGTCTAGTATTCCCATCTCTTTCAGAATTTTCCACAGTTGATTGTGCTCCACACAGTCAAAGGCTTTGGCATAGTCAATAAAGCAGAAATAGATGTTTTTCTGGAACTCTCTTGCTTTTTCCATGATCCAGCGGATGTTGGCAATTTGATCTCTGGTTCCTCTGCCTTTTTCAAAAGCAGCTTGAACATCTGGAAGTTCACGCTTCACGTATTGTTGAAGCCTGGCTTGGAGAATTTTGAGCATTACTTTACTAGCGTGTGAGATGAGTGCAATTGTGCGGTAGTTTGAGCATTCTTTGGCATTGTCTTTCTTAGGGATTTGAATCAAAGCTGACCTTTTCCAGTCCTGTGGCCACTGCTGAGTTTTCCAAATTTGCTGACCAACATAGACAAATACTTTAGACCATAGTTATCCTGGAATGTGAAGTCAAGTGGGCCTTAGAAAGCATCACTACGAACAAAGCTAGTGGAGGTGATGGAATTCCAGTTGAGCTATTCCAAATCCTGAAAGATGATGCTGTGAAAGTGCTACACTAAATATGCCAGCAAATTTGGAAAACTCAGCAGTGGCCACAGGACTGGAAAAGGTCAGTTTTCATTCCAATCCCAAAGAAAGGCAATGCCAAAGAATGCTCAAACTACCGCACAATTGCACTCATCTCACACGCTAGTAAAGTAATGCTCAAAATTCTCCAAGCCAGACTTCAGCAATATGTGAACCGTGAACTTCCTGATGTTCAAGCTGGTTTTGGAAAACGCAGAGGAACCAGAGATCAAATTGCCAACATCCGCTGGATCATGGAAAAAGCAAGAGAGTTCTAGAAAAACATCTATTTCTGCTTTATTGACTATGCCAAAGCCTTTGTGCGGATCACAATAAACTGTGGAAAATTCTTCAAGAGATGGAAATACCAGCCCACCTGATCTGCCTCTTGAGAAATTTGTATGCAGGTCAGGAAGCAACAGTTAGAACTGGACATGGAACAACAGACTGGTTCCAAATAGGAAAAGGAGATCGTCAAGGCTGTTTATTGTCACCCTGTTTATTTAACTTATATGCAGAGCACATCATGAGAAACGCTGGACTGGAAGAAACACAAGCTGGAATCAAGATTGCCAGGAGAAATCTCAATAACCTCAGATATGCAGATGACACCACCCTTATGGCAGAAAGTGAAGAGGAACTCAAAAGCCTCTTGATGAAAGTGAAAGTGGAGAGTGAAAAAGTTGGCTTAAAGCTCAACATTCAGAAAACAAAGATCATGGCATCCGGTCCCACCACTTCATGGGAAATAGATGGGGAAACAGTGGAAACAGTGTCAGACTGTATTTTTTTGGGCTCCAAAATCACTGCAGATGGTGACTGCAGCCATGAAATTAGAAGACTCTTACTCCTTGGAAGGAAAGTTATGACCAACCTAGATAGCATATTCAAAAGCAGAGACATTACTTTGCCAACAAAGGTTCATCTAGTCAAGGCTATGGTTTTTCCTGTGGTCATGTATGGATGTGAGAGTTGGACTGTGAAGAAGGCTGAGCACCGAAGAATTGATACTTTTGAACTGTGGTGTTGGAGAAGACTCTTGAGAGTCCCTGGGACTGCAAGGAGATCCAACCAGTCCATTCTGAAGGAGATCGGCCCTGGGATTTCTTTGGAAGGAATGATGCTAAAGCTGAAACTCCAGTGCTTTGGCCACCTCATGCGAAGAGTTGACTCATTGGAAAAGACTCTGATGCTGGGAGGGATTGGGGGCAGGAGGAGAAGGGGACGACAGAGGATGAGATGGCTGGATGGCATCACTGACTCGATGGACGTGAGTCTGAGTGAACTCCGGGAGTTGGTGATGGACAGGGAGGCCTGGCGTGCTGCAATTCATGGGGTCGCAGAGTCAGACATGACTGAGTGACTGATCTGATCTGATCTGATCTGTAGGAGAGATAGGAAGAACATCTAATTCTTACTGGACATTGGAAGAGTGGTGGAGAAGGATCAGTATCAGAGGGGTTAGCCAGGTGAAGAGTGCTGAACCCATCAAGGTGTGAGGAGGTGCATTATACTGTTGTGTATCTGCAGACAATTCTGTATTTTGGGGATGCTGACAACTACAAGATGTAGAATGATTAAAGAGTGCAGGAAGCCAGATCATAGAGGGCTTTCATGATGTATTATGGAATTTGGATTCCCACTTGTAAGCCAGAGGGGTACACTAAAGGGTTTTAAGTAGCAGAGAGAAAAAGTCATAATTTATAAAGAATCTCTTCAGGCAATTCTAAGGATTATTAAGGTATATGAGCCTCCATGAAGAGTATACAGTCCTGTGATATTAAATAAACCCCACCAGAGATGCCTTGTAGCCCAGTGACAGAGGTGGCTGCTCATTTCCAGAACTTCATTATGTAACTCACAGAAGACAGCATCCAGAAGATAAACATGCGCTTTTGGTTTTAGTTTCTTCCATGGTGCTGGACGCTTTTGTGAAAGAGGATTTGTCTCTAGAGTGAAGCTGACTGAAATGGCCAGAGAAGGCATTTACACGCTTTAAACATCAGCTCTTCCTGTCGTGACTGCTGCTCTAGCAGTCTGTCTGCATTCAGCACGTCACGCACGTTCACAGCGCGCAGTAACTCTGAGTCCTGCCTGCTGGGGTGTTCTTTTAGGCACTACGTGTCTCTCAGCAACCCAGAGCCGTAATACTCTGCTTCAAGTGGAGCATTTGCGATGCTTTCCAAATATCTCTCTCTCTCTCTCTTTTTTTTTTTTTTGCAGGCTGCTGTATGACCCACTTTCACTTTGATAGTTATCAACCAGTTCCTTGTCCTTCTCAGCTAATGATGTCCTTGGTGGTTCATGAATCCATCTAGTAGTCTGACTGCATTCTGCAAAGCCTTTGCTGGAGGGCCTACCTTGTGTTTAACCCCTATGGTGCTCATGGAGTGGCATTACTGAACTTCATCCAAATTCTGGATGATATATCCATGATATATCCAAAGCTATTTTCAATATTGGAAGAGTTAGACAATTGAGAATCCCAAGGGAAAAAAAAAAATAACAGAGCCTTATCCCATCCCTCTTTCAAAATTGTTAATTCCTAAACGTTAAATCGGAGAAGGCAATGGCACCCCACTCCAGTACTCTTGCCTGGAAAATCACATGGATGGAGGAGCCTGGTGGACTACACTCCATGGGGTCGCTAAGAGTCAGACAGGACTGAGCAACTTCACTTTCACTTTTCACTTTCATGCATTGGAGAGGGAAATGGAAACCCACTTCAGTGTTCTTGCCTGGAGAATCCCAGAGCCGGCGGAGCCTGGTGGGCTGCCGTCTATGGGGTCGCACAGAGTTGGACACGACTGAATCGACTTAGCAGTAGCAGTAAATGTTAAATATCTCTTCTTGCCCCATATTATTATGTTCAAGGATTTTTTTTTTATAGCACTTAGGCATTTAGAGAAAAATTGGTGGTGTATGCTTGCTTTTTCTTAATCTTAGCTTATATTTTATTGTTTCAGGGTAGACTGTCAATAGTAATTACCACATACAAGTGAAATTGCCTCCAAACATATTTTTCCCCAGCTTTGTTGAAGTATAAATGACAAATAAAAATGGTATTATTTTTAAAGTTTACAACTGACCTGATGTTTGGATATATGTATACCTTGTGTAATGATTATCACAAGCTAATCAATAGGTCCAACTCCTCATATCATTACTGTGTTTTGGGGGAGGGTTATGAGAATACTTGTGATCTACTCTTTTAGTAAATTTCAAGTATTCAATATATTATTATTATTAGCTGGTGGAGGCTGAGATGAGCTACCCTGCGCCCGAGGTCAGGGGTGGCAGCCAAGAGGAGCAACCCCACGTCCAAGAAGCAGCGGCTGCATGGGTGCAGGAGGGCTGAGAGGAGCTACTCCATGTTCAAGGTCAGGATGGGCAGCCGTGAGGAGATACCCCTCATCCAAGGTAAGGAGCAGCAGCTGTGCTTTGCTGGAGCAGCCATGAAGAGATATCCCATGCCTAAGGTAAGAGAAACCCAACTAAGATGGTAGGTGTTGCGAGAGGGCATCAGAGGGCAGACACACTGAAACCATAATCACAGAAAACTAGCCAATCTGATCACATGGACCACAACCTTGTCTACCTCAATGAAACTAAGCCATGCCGTGTGAGGCCACCCAAGATGGATGGGTCATGGTGGAGAGGTCTGACAGAATGTGGTCCACTGGAGAAGGGAATGGCAAACCACTTCAGTATTCTTGCCTTGAGAACCCCATGAACAGTATGAAAAGGCAAAATGATAGGATACTGAAAGAAGAACTCCCCAGGTCGGTAGGTGCACAATATGCTACTGGAGATCAGTGGAGAAATAACTCCAGAAAGAATGAAAGGATGGAGCCAAAGCAAAAACAATACCCAGCTGTGGATGTGACTGGTGATAGAAGCAAGGTTCGATGCTGTAAAGAGCAATATTGCATAGGAACCTGGAATGTTAGGTCCATGAATCAAGGCAAATTGGAAGTGGTCAAACAGGAGATGGCAAGAATAAATGTCAACATTCTGGGAATCAGTGAACTAAAATGGACTGGAATGGGTAAATTTAACTCAGATGACCATTATATCTACTACTGTGGGCAGGAATCCCTTAGAAGAAATGGAGTAGCCATCAGGTTCAACAAAAGAGTCCGAAATGCAGTACTTGGATGCAATCTCAAAAATGACAGAATGCTTTCTGTTCATTTCCAAGGCAAACCATTCAATATCACAGTAATCCAAGCCTATGCCCCAATCAGTAACGCTGAAGAAGCTGAAATTGAACGGTTCTATGAAGACCTACAAGACCTTTTAGAACTAACACCCAAAAAAGATGTCCTTTACATTATAGGGGACTGGAATGCAAAAGTAGGAAGTCAAGAAGCACCTGGAGTAACAGGCAAATTTGGCCTTGGAGTACGGAATGAAGCAAGGCAAAGGCAAATAGAGTTTTGCCAAGAGAACGGACTGGTCATAGCAAACACCCTCTTCCAACAACACAAGAGAAGACTCTACACATGGACATCACCAGATGGTCAACACCGAAATCAGATTGATTATATTATTTGCAGCCAGAGATGGAAAAGCTCTATACAGTCAGCAAAAACAAGACCGGGAACTAACTGTGGCTCATGAACTCCTTATTGCCAAATTCAGACTGAAATTGAAGAAAGTAGGGGAAACCACTAGACCATTCAGGTATGGCCTAAATCAAATCCCATATGATTATACAGTGGATGTGAGAAATAGATTTAAGGGACTAGATCTGATAGACAGAGTGCCTGATGAAGTATCAGTGGAAGTTTGTGACATTGTACAGGAGACAGGGATCAAGATCATCTCCATGGAAAAGAAATGCAAAAAAGCAAAATGGCTGTCTGAGGAGGCCTTACAAATAGCTGTGAAAAGAAGAGAAGTGAAAAGCAAAGGAAAAAAGGAAAGATATAAGCATCTGAATGCACAGTTCCAAAGAATAGCAAGGAAAGATAAGGAAAGCCTTCCTCAGCGATCATGCAAAGAAATAGAGGAAAACAACAGAATAGGAAAGACTAGAGATCTCTTCATGAAAATTAGAGATATCAAGGGAATATTTCATGTAAAGATGGGCTCAATAAAAGACAAACCGTATGAACCTAACAGAAGCAGAAGATATTAAGAAGAGGTGGCAAGAATACACAGAAGAACTGTACAATAAAGATCTTCACGACCCAGATAATCATGATGGTGTGATCACTCACCTAAAGCCAGACATCCTTGAATGTGAGGTCAAGTGGGTCTTAGAAAGCATCACTGCTAACAAAGCTAGTGGAGGTGATGGAATTCCAGTTGAGCTATTCCAAATCCTGAAAGATGATACTGCGAAAGTGCTGCACTCAATATGCCAGCAAATTTGGAAAACTCAGCAGTGGTCACAGGACTGGAAAAGGTCAGTTTTCATTCCAATCCCAAAGAAAGGCAATGCCAAAGCATGCTCAAACTACCATACAATTGCACTCATCTCACATGCTAGTAAAGTAATGCTCAAAATTCTCCAAGCCAGACTTCAGCAATACGTGAACTGTGAACTTCCAGATGTTCAAGCTGAACTTAGAAAAGGCACAGAAACCATAGATCAAATTGCCAACATCCTCTGGATCATTGAAAGAGCAAGAGAGTTCCAGAAAAGCATCTATTTCTGCTTTCTTGACTATGCCAAAGCCTTTGACTGTGTGGATCACAATAAACTGTGGGAAATTCTGAAAGAGATGGGATTACCAGACCACCTGACCTGCCTCTTGAGAAATTTGTATGCAGGTCAGGAAGCAACAGTTAGAACTGGACATGGAACAACAGACTGGTTCCAAATAGGAAAAGGAGTACGTCAAGGCTGTATATTGTCACCCTGCTTATTTAACTTATATTCAGAGTACATCATGAGAAACGCTGGGCTGGAAGAAGCACAAGCTGGAATCAAGATTGCCGGGAGAAATATCAATAACCTCAGATATGCAGATGACACTACCCTTATGGCAGAAAGTAAAGAGGAACTCAAAAGCCTCTTGATGAAAGTGAAAGAGGAGAGTGAAAATGTTGGCTTAAAACTCAACATTCAGAAAACTAAGATCATGGCATCTGGCCCCATCACTTCATGGGAAATAGATTGGGAAATAGTGCAAACAGTGTCAGACTTTATTTTCTTGGGCTCCAAAATCACTGCAGATGGTGACTGCAGCCATGAAATTAAAAGGCTCTTACTCCTTGGAAGGAAAGTTATGACCAACCTAGATGGCTTATTAAAAACCAGAGACATTACTTTGCCAACAAAGGTCCATCTAGTCAAGGCTATGGTTTTTCCAGTGGTCATGTATGGATGTGAGAGTTGGACTGTGAAGAAGGCTGAGCACCGAAGAATTGATGGTTCTGAACTGTGGTTTTGGAGAAGACTCTTGAGAGTCCCTGGGACTGCAAGGATATCCAACCAGTCCATTCTAAAAAAGATCAGTCCTGGGTGTTCATTGGAAGGACTGATGCTAAAGCTGAAACTCCAGTACTTTGGCCACCCCATGCGAAGAACTGACTCATTGGAAAAGACCTTGATGCTGGGAGGGATTGGGGTAGGAGGAGAAGGGTATGACAGAGGATGAGATGGCTGGATGGCATCACTAACTCGATGGACATGAGTTTGAGTGAACTCCAGGAGTTGGTGATGGACAGGGAGACCTGGCGTGCTGCAATTCATGGGGTCACAAAGAGTTGGACACGACTGAGTGAGTGAACTGAACTGAACTGAATAGTCATCATGTTATACATTAGGTGTGTAGAATTTAATAATATGTATTTCATAACTGAGAAGGAAATGGCAACCCACTCTAGTATTCTTGCCTAGAGAATCCTGTGGCCAGAGGAGCCTGGTGGGCTGCCATATATGGGGTCGCACAGAGTTGGACACGACTGAAGCGACTTAGCAGCAGCAACAGCATCTTATAACTCAAAGTTTGTACCCTGGATGGGTTTTTCCTCATTTTTCCTAACCCACCAGCCCATAATGACCACTATTGTAATCTGTGTCACTGTGCTTTTTACCTTAAGATTGCATTATAAATGAGATCATGTAGTATTTATATTTTTCTGCCTGGCTTATTTTTGTTAACATAATATCCTCCAGGGTCATTCATTTTGCCGCAGATGGCAGGATTTGCTTCTTTTCTTAGGATTAATAATATTCAAATGTATGTATGTATATATTTGTGTTTATTTAAAAATTTAGTTATTTATCCATGGATGGGCACTTTGGTTGTTTCCGTATCTTGGCTGTAGTGAATAATGCTGCAATTTACATGAAAATGCAGATATCTCTTCAAGAAAGTGATTTTATTTCCTTTCCTTTGTATATATATCCAGAAATAGGATTGCTGAATCCCACTTTTTTTGAGGAACTTTCTTTTTTTGAGGAACTTTCATACTGCTTTCCACAGTAGCTGTGCCAACTTATATTTCCACTAACAGCGCACAAGGGTTCCCTTTATGTTCTTGTCAATACTTGTTATCTTTTAGCTTTCTGCTAATAATCATCATAACAGGTGTGAGGTGCTAGCCCACTCTTGTTCTGATTTGCATGTCCCTGATGGTTAGTGATGTTCAGCATCTTTTCACATATCTGTCATCCATTCATATGTTTTTTGACAGTGTCTATTCAGGTCCTTTGCCCATTTTCTAAAAGATTATTTATTTATTTGCTACTGAGTTGTATGTGTTGTGCTAAGTCACTTCAATCATGTCCGAGTCTTTGTAACCCTATGGACTGTAGCCTGCCAGGTTTAGCAGTCCATGGAATTATCCAAGCAAGAATATTGCAATGGGTTGCCAGGATCCCTCCAGGGGATCATCCCGACCCAGTGTTTGAACCCACATCCCTTAGGTCTCCTGCATTGGCAGGCAGGTTCTTTACTACTAGTACCACCTGGGAAGCCCATTGAGTTATATGAGTTCCTTGTATATTTGAACATTAAAACCTAATCAGATACATGATTTGCAAACATTTTCTGCCATTCCACAAATTGCCTTTTCATTTTGTTGCATTTATTGTGCAGAAACTTTTTAGTTTGATGTAGTTCCACTTGTTTTTCATTTTGTTGCCTTTGCTTTTGGTATCAAATACAAGAAAAATCATTATCCAGACTAATGTCAAGGAGCTTAATACTTAAGTTTTCCTCTAGGAATTTAACAGTTTCAGGTCTTTGTTGAAGTCTTTAATACATTTTGAGTTGATTTTTGTGTACAGTGTAAGGACATTCTCATTCAGTATAGACCATATGTCTTCTGGTGTGCTTAACAATTTAAGTTAGAAAATAGAACTATTACAAATAAATCGGAGAGAAGGTGAGTTATAGAATAAATGGTGCTGTAATTTGTCTGGATTAAATTAAACCCAATTAGATTCCTATCCTATGTCATATATCAAAATAAAACCCATTCCATAAATGAATCATAATATCTAGACTCAAATACATACTTAAATCCCCTACATTCAAATGAGTTCTGTTCTGAGGACATATTCATAAGTCCAGCTTGTTTGTAAGTCCAGCAAAGTTAGCCTTGGTACCCAACTAACACAATCAGCTATATGGTACTGTATTATAATAGGTTTACAATACTTTTCACACAAATAACACATAAAAAACAAACAAAAATAAAGAAAACAATTTTAATGTTGTAGTGCTTGTAGTACTTGAAAATTATAGTAGTGCAGTACAAGAGCTGGCATACAGGGGCTGACATCAAATGAATAGGCAAGAGTTACTGACTGGAGGAAGAAGAGGAGATGGGCGATTGTAGAGCTGAGGATCATCAGCAAGAGGAAAGGGAGGGCAAGCTGCATTTTCACTCTTCCCTGACAGAGATGGAATGTACGTTCATATCTCTGGAAGTTCACAACTTGAAGGTTTGTCTGTAAGGGACTTACTGTAAAGGGATTTCTAATAATAAAAGTAACAGAAAGTGAACAAATAGCATTTGACTACACTGAAACTACATACAAACAAATCCTCAGCACATTTTTTGACTACATTCAATGTAATTATTCTAAAAGTTAATTTAAAAGAATAATTTTACAATCACAGTGTGGAAATTGTAATGCCTCTCTAAATTAATCTGTGTCCTCATCCCTAGAACCTTTGAACATGTTACTTTACATGGCAAAGGGGATGGTTGCAGATGCAAGTAAGGTTTCTAGCCAGTTGACCATAAAATAGAGAGATTATTCTGGATTATCTGGGTAGGATTAATGCAATCACAATGGTCCTTAAATGGGGAAGAGAGAGGCAGAATAGGTCAGAGTGATATGAAATGAGAACTTTTATCACTATTGCTGGTTTTGAAGATGGAGAAAGAGGGCTATGAGCCTTTAGAAGCTGAAAAGGACAAGGGAATGGACTCTCCCCTTCAGCTTCTAGAAAGTAAAACAAGCCTGCCAACACCTTGATCTTAGGCCTGTGAAACCCATTTTGGACACCAAGGCCACATGATAACAAATTTATATTGTTTTAAACCATTAAGTTTGTTATTATTTGTTGCTTTGGTCATAGAAAATTATGATCTAGAGGTAATTTTCAAATTTATAAGAATATTGTCTACAGCTCTATGCAAATACAATTTAAAGGGTTGTTGATTTGTTATACAAATGTAAATTATCAAAATTGGCCCAAGAATTAAAAAAAAACTCGCAGGTTTAAACTCAGGTACTATACTTGAAAGGTAATCAAAATTTTGCATTCAGAAAAAATATATGATCATTTTTATACACTAACAATGGAAGAGCAGAAAGACAAAGTAAAGAAACAATCCCTTTTACCATCGCATCAAAAAGAATACAATACTTTAGGAATAAACCTACTTTAGGAGGCCAAAGGTCTATACTCTGAAAACTATAAGATGCTGATGAAGGAAACTGAAGATGATACAAACAGTGTGGTACTGACACAAAAACAGACAATATATCAATGGGACAGTATAGAAAGCCCAGAAATAAATCCACACATCCATGATCAATTAATCTATAACACAGAAGGCAAGGGTATACAATGGAGAAAAGGCAGTCTCTTCAATAAGTGATGCTGGAAAAACTAGACAGCTCCATTAAAAAAAAATTAAATTAGAATATGCTCTAACACCATATTCAAAAATAAACTCAAAATGTATTAAAGACCTAAATGAAACAGCAGATACTATAAAACTAGAGATAAATATAGGTATGACACTGTTTGACATAAATTGCAGCAGTATCTTTTTTGATTCATCTCCTAGAGTGGTGGAACAAAACCCAAAAATCAAACACTAGGATGTAATTAAAGTTAAAAGCCTTTGCACAGAAAAGGAAGCCATAAAAAAAGACAATCTACAGAATCGGATAAAATATTTACAAATGATATGACTGTTAAGGGATTGGTTTCCAAAATATACAAACAACTCATACAGCTCAATATTTAAAAAACAAACAAACAAACAGCCTAATTAAAAAGTGGCAGAAAATTGAAACAGATGCTTACCAAAGAAGACATCCAGATGGCCAACAGGTATATGAAAATATGCTCAACATTGCTTATTATTAAAGAATGCAAATCAAAACTACGATGAATACAACTTCACATCAGTCAGGATGGCCATCATCAAAAAGGCTATAAATAATAGATGCTGGAAAAGGTGTGGAGAAATAGGTTCTTCCTACAGTGCTGGTGGGAATGTAAATTGGTGCAACCACTATGGAGACCAGTAAGAAACAAAGTGTGATCCAGTGATTCTACTCCTGGCCTATATCCAGGAAATACTATAGATCAAAAAGATACATGCACCCCAATGTTCATGGCCGTACTATTTAGAATAGCTAAGACATGGAAGCAAACCAAGTGTCCACTGACAGATGAATGGGCAAAAATGATGTGGTAGATATACACAATGAAATATTACTCAGCCATAAAAAAGAAGGAAATAATGCCATTTGCAGCAATGTGAATGGACCTACAGATTGTCATACTGAGTGAAGTAAGTCAGACAAAGACAAATATCAAATGATATTGATTATATGTGAAATCTAAAAATCTAAGCTAATGGTTACCAAAAGGAAAAGAGGGGATACATTAGGATTTTGGAATTAAAATATGCACACCACTATGTATGAAATAGATAAGCAACAAGGACCTACTGTATAGACACCTACTGTATAGACACATATCTTGTAATAACCTTTAATGGAAAAGAATCTGAAAAAATATATGTAACTGAATCATTTTCCTATATACATGAAACTATACATCATAAATCAACTGAATTTCAATAAAAATTTAAAAGCAACAGCAACAAATTTGAGGAATACTTGGAAGATGGCAAGAAAAGAAAGATACTGGCCCTCAACCATCTTACTCATGAATTAAATCAGGCTTCCAAGAAGCAAATCCTCTCGTGCTCTATAAACTGTACAGTTTCCTTATAGATTTTATAACTATGGCTTCACCATGATACTCTAAGCTTGGAAGAATAATATACCAAAAGTAAACCACATACTAACCTTACTTAAGAATAAATACAAAATTATAAAGAAAATATCTGTTAATTCAATTGTATAGTATAATTCTATTCTCCAACAAATTATTATATTAGAAATAAGTGAATTAATACTATAAAACATATTAATATATTATATATTAATTTGTTATATAATATATGAATATGATTTTTCTTGTTAGGGGGTTACATGAAAAATGTCAAATGATCAATATGCAATAATTTTCCTTTAACTCAGTGATAACTTATTATAATACATGGGAAATGAATCACTTCATGACAGCAACGAAACATACCATGCATAAAATAAACTTAAATGTGAAACTTTACAAAGAAGAACTTTAAAACTTTACTGGAAAACTTAAAAGAAAATTTGCATAAACAAATAATGTACCACATTCCTAGATCAGGTAGTTAATACGGTTAAAGACCTTGATTCTATCTAAATTCTTATATAAGGTACAGGGTTATTTCAGTCAAATCCCAAAGGGACTTACTTTAATACTTATGAAAATATTTGAAATCATTCTGATAGTTATACTAATGAGCATAGACTTTCCCTGTAAGAACTGAACCAGTACGGTAGTAATTAAAAAAGGCCAGAAGAGCATATTAAGAAACTCAGAAACAGATCCAAAGCATACTATGTTTATTTCTATATTAATTAAGAATTTCACATAAAAATGTATTTTATTATATATGGACCCAGGGAAACTGATTGTTTGGGGAAACATAAAATTCCTATTCTGATTTAAAAATAAATTATAAAAAGTAACTAAAATGATAAATTACACATAAAGGGAGAAATATAAGTAAAATGTTCAGAGGATTCTGGGAGGATGATGCTGATGTTAGTATAGTTTATGTATCTTTGCAAACCCCTCAATTAAAAGACACAGAACAACTTAGTGTATGAAAATCAAACCCTAGAGCTGTATTTACAACAAAATGAGGTGACAAAAATATCTCCATTAACCCTAAAATATAAGGCAAATCGCCGACAGCTATAAGATGCTATACATTATCAGCATCTGTGTAGGAAGAAATTGAGAAAAGCAACAGAATATCTGAAGGACATGAGAACACCAAATTAGCTCACAGGTACTCATCCAAAAGATCAGTGAAGCTGAGTGAAGCTAGTGCTTTAAGTGGTTGGCTTGCAAAATCCAATAATGAGTGAGTACAAGTGGTCCACAGAAAAGATTTAAGGAGCTAACAGGAGAGTCAGAGATCATGACCTCTCAGATGAATCAGCCAAATCTCCCATCCATGTCAAAGCCCTATCCTATAGGGAATAGAAAACAAATTGAGCAGAACAGGAGCAGCAAAGAAAAATGGAAACAATGTTCATGTAAAAATGGAGATAGTTATAGAGCTCAATTCAGTTCAGTTCAGTTCAGTCGCTCAGTCATGTCTGACTCTTTGCAACCCCATGAATCGCAGCATGCCAGGCCTCCCTGTCCATCACCAACTCCCAGAGTTTACTCAAACTCATGTCCATCGAGTCGGTGATGCCATCCAGCCATCTCATCACCTGTTGTCCTCTTCTCCTCCTGCCCCAATCCCTCCCAGCATCAGGATCTTTTCCAATGAGTCAACTCTTTGCACGAGGTGGCCAAAATATTGGAGTTTCAGCCTCAGCATCAGTCCTTCCAATGAACACCCAGGACTGGTCTCCTTTAGGATGAACTGCTTGGATCTCCTTGCAGTCCAAGGGACTCGCAAGAGTCTTCTCCAGTACCATAGTTCAAAAGCATCAATTCTTCGGTACTCAGCTAGGAGAACTCAAAAAAATAAGCTGGAACTATTTTGACCAAACTGATGTTTATAGTGGCTCAGATGGTAAAGAGTCTTCCTGCAATGAGCTAGACCCACGTTTGATCCCTGAGTTGTGAAGATTCCCTGGAGCAGGGCATGGCAACCCATACCAGTATTCTTGCCTGGAGAATTCCATGAACAGAGAAGCCTGGAGGGTTACAGTCCATGGACTTATAGAGTTGGACATGACTGAGAGACTAGCACTTTCACTTCACTTCACTTCCCTTAATAACTATAGAATAGACTTTTCTTTAGGAGAAGGCAATGGCACCCCACTCTAGTACTCCTGCCTGGAAAATCCCATGGACGGAGGAGCCTGAAAAGCTGCAGTCCATGGGGTCGCTGAGGGTCGGACACGACTGAGCGACTTCACTTTCATGCACTGGAGAAGGAGATGGCAACCCACTCCAGTGTCCTTGCCTGGAGAATCCCAGGGACGGGGGAGCCTGGTGGGCTGCTGTCTACGGGGTCGCACGGAGTCGGACACGACTGAAGTGACTTAGCAGCAGACTTTTCTTTAGTATATGTGATACATTCACCAACCTAGACCATATGTTAGGCCTTAAACTAATCTCACTAAATTTAAATATATTAAAATATTATAGACCATAGTTTCTGATGGTAAAACAAATTAGAATTTAGTAATAATGAAACATGTGTGAAAACCCCAAATATTTGGAAAATTCAGCAACCCACTTTTAAACAATCCATGAATAAAAGGAAAAATACAAAGAAGGTAAAAATTTCAAACTTAATGATAACAAGAAAGCAATATATCAAAATATGTGAGATATAGCAAAAGCAGCATTTAGGGGGACACATAACTTTAAATATTGTTAGATAAGAAGGGCCCCAAATGAATAACCTGAAGTTCTACCAGAAGAAGCTAGAAAAATAAGAGCAAAATAATCCCCAAATAACTAGAAGGCAGAAAGTAATAAAGCTAAGAAAAGAAATCAATGAAATAGAAAAGCAAGTGAACAGTAGGGAAAATTAACACAGAAACCTGGTTCTTTGAGGATGTGAACAAAACTGATAAACTTCAAGCAAAAATGATCATTATTTTAGTTAGAGAGAAATAAAATCATAATATTAGAAATGAAGTATCCTAAAAATAATAAGCAGAAAATGAGAAAATGTTGTCAACAACTTTATTCCAAAAAATTTACAATTTAAATGAAATGGACAAACTCATTGACAAATACAACTTATTAAAATTGACATAATATGAAATGGAAAATCCTCCTAGGTCTGTAATTATTAAAGTGAATTTTTAAAATCAAAAGACCTTCTTATTTCAGGCAATTTCACTGTGGAATTTTGTCACAATTTAAAGAGGGGAGGAAAAAACAGTCCTAAAGAAAATCTTTCAGAAAATACAAAAGTAAAGAAAGAACACTTCCCAAGTCTTTTTATAAGGCCAGCATGATCCTAATACCAAAAGCTGACAAGACATTACAAAAATAAAAACATTACAGACTAATACTCCTTATGAACATAGATTCAAAAATCCTTAATAAAATATTAATAATTCGAAGCTAACAATATATGAACAGGAAAATATATTGGGTCAAGTAGAGTTTACTTACAGGAATGTAAGCTTGGTTTTGATATATTAAAAACATTAATCAATGTAGTTCACCATGTTAATAGAATAAGACAAAACAACATATTTTTGAGAGATGTGTATAAAGTATTTGATATCATAGTGTTCAATTACCAATTTCTAATAAAAACTCTCAGAAACTAGGAATAAGAAGATACTTTCTCAATCTAATACAAAGTATTTACAAAAAACTCACAAATACCATTCTGAACATTTTCTCTTTTATTGGGAACAAGAGGAGCATGTGCTCTTATTAATTTCTGTTCAAGATTTCACTGGCATTTTAACTCTCTGAAAGTTAACTTTAGCAAAACAGAGGTAAGCAACATAGTGGGAGAAAATATGCATACCCAAAATATATACCGGAGAAGGCGATGGCACCCCACTCCAGTACTCTTGCCTGGAAAATCCCATGGGCAGAGGAGCCTGGTAAGCTGCAGCCCATGGAGTCGCAAAGAGCTGGACACAACTGAGCGACTTCACTTTCACTTTTCACTTTCATGCATTGGAGAAGGAAATGGAAACCCACTCCAGTGTTCTTGCCTGGAGAATCCCAGGGACGGGAGCCTTGTGGGCTGCCGTCTATGGGGTCGCAGGGAGTCGGACACAACTGAAGCGACTTAGCAGCAGCAGCAAATATATACAGTACTCTTACAAGTCAACAGTGAGACTGGAAACCTAATATAGATGGACAGAAGATTTAAATAGACACTTCTCAAGAAAATGTATCAGCGACAAATAAGTACAATGGAAGAAGACATAAGTACAATGGAAGATTCTCAATATTTCAGCTGGGAAAATGCAATTAAAACCATAATGAGATGTAACTATACAGTCTAATCAACCAGGTGAAAAAATAGACACAACTTTACTTCATTTTCTTGATTATTTGGCTTTTCTTCTTCTTTTATTGTTATGGTTTAAATTTAAAAGGTGAAAATGCTAAATATTGGTGAAGATATGAATGCTCGTATATCATAAGAAGGACTGTACAATGGTACAGTTACTTTATAAATCTATAAAATGTTAGATATTCACCTACCATAGTATTAATCCAGTCAGTTCCTTGGAATTTACCCAAGAGAATACAATATTTGTCCGTGAAAAGACTTATCCAAGGGTAATGCTGCTGCTAAGTCACTTCAGTCGTATCTGACTCTATGTGACCCCATGGACTGCAGCCTACCAGGCTCCTCCATCCATGGGATTTTCCAGGCAAGAGTACTGGAGTGGGGTGCCATTGCCTTCTCTGATCCAAGGGTAATAATAGTAGCTTAAGTCATGGTAGCCCAAACCTGGAAACAACCCTACTTTCCATCAAGATATAAAATGGGTAAATAATTCTTTTCTATATATACAGCAGAATGTCTCAGAAAAACAAATAGCACAAAGAAACCTATTGATGCAAACAGAAAATTGGACAAATCTCAAAATGCTAAGTGAAAAAAACAATATATTTACAAAAGAATGCACAATGTTTGGTGTTGTTTATTTAACATTCTGGAGAATGCAAACTAATTCATAGTATCAAAAAACAGAACAGTGATTTCCTGCGGCCAGGAAGGAGTGATGGAAAGCAAAGAGGGCATCAGGAATTTTTTGTCTTGATTTTGTTTATGATGGCAGTTTTCTGTGTTTATATGTGTGTCCAAACTCACTGAAGGCTGACTTGATAGGAAGAATAACTTTCCACTGCGTGAAAAGTTTGCCTGAAGCAACCTTGCACAGAAGGAGCCAGGAGAATAAATATCCTGACCTCACTCGTCTTCTTCCTTTTGTCTCTTGCCAGACAAGGCTCCCATTGACTAATAGCTGACAGGAAACCGGAGGTTGTGGCAGCCCTGTTGATGTTGTCCATACAGATCTGTCTTCAGCAGCAGAAAGCAAGGTGGTGAAGGGAGGGGAGTAGAAATGAATGAGGCAAATGGAAACACCCAGCACTGATGTTTACCAATGTTCAGACAGGATTTTAGGGTTTGACTCTTCCCAAGCCTCATTAACAGACTGTTACAATCTATTTTTCATAACACTTCCCCAATCTCTGTAGCTCAGCAACTCCAGGTAAGCCATAGTTTCTCCTAAGACAATACTTTTAGATACTTTTCTTTTCAAGGAGCCCTAATGGCAAAAGAGAATCAATACTTACCTCTGGGAAATCTGTGCATATAGCTTAAAGAGTACAGTGCACATAGCTTAAAGAGTACAGTGCACATGAAACGTCTTCTGTTTCTTTTTGTTTCTTTCAGCTAAATAATTTATGTGGATTTTGAATCGTACTGCATAAAACATGCATTTGTTTTTACATCAAAACTGCTTACAAAAAGGAAAAAAATCAAAATTAAACATACCATAGATTTCTTATATAGTCTTTTCAGATCTGTTAATTTCTGATATTAAAAATTAAGATCATGTTTTTTCATAAATCTATAAAATATTAAAAGCTGTAAATATTAAACCTTCATATTCCAAGCATCCACTGCCATTTCTTCTACTGCTTTTCAATAGAACTCTGTTCAGTGCAAGACTGGTGCCCCTTAAGAGGGTATCATTTGTTAAATAAGACATAAGAAGCATTGCACTCCCATTTTAGAGATTTACAGCCCAAAATCACACGTTAAAAACTGAGAAATTCTAAAACTATGCTTCAACAAAAGCAACTTTTTAAATACTCAAAAATTTATCAATCTTATTCAACTATGTGATTCTTTTCTGCTGAACACCTATTAACATCTCATAGAGCACTAACAGTGCTTGATAAATTTTGCTATAAGCTAAGGAAGGACATAGATAGGGAAACAGTGTCAGACTTTATTTTTTGGGCTCCAAAATCACTGCAGATGGTGACTGCAGCCATGAAATTAAAAGACGCTTACTCCTTGGAAGGAAAGTTATGACCAACCTAGATAACATACTGAAAAGCAGAGACATTACTTTGCCAACAAAGGTCCGTCTAGTCAAGGCTATGGTTTTTCCAGTAGTCATGTATGGATGTGAGAGTTGGACTATGAAGAAAGCTGAGTGCTGAAGAATTGATGATTTTGAACTGTGGTGTTGGACAAGACTATTGAGAGCCCCTTGGACTGCAAGGAGATCCAACCAGTCCATTCTGAAGGAGATCAGTCCTGGGATTTCTTTGGAAGGAATGATGCTAAAGGTGAAACTCAAGTACTTTGGCCACCTCATGCGAAGAGTTGACTCATTGGAAAAGACTCTGATGCTGGGAGGAATTGGGGGCAGGAGGAGAAGGGGATGATATAGGATGAGATGGCTGGATGGCATCACCAATTCGATGGACGTGAGTCTGAGTGAACTCCAGGAGTTGGTGATGGACAGGGAGGCCTGGTGTGCTGCAATTCATGGGGTCTCAAAGAGTCAGACACAACTGAGTGGCTGAACTGAACTGAACTGAAGGAAGGACAAGTGATAAACCACCTCAAACATAGAAGGAACATATCTCAACATAATAAAAGCCATATATGATAAACCCACAGCAAACACTATCCTCAATGGTGAAAAATTGAAAGCATTTCCCCTGAAGTCAGGAACAAGACAAGGGTGCCCACTCTCACCACTACTATTCAACATAGTTTTGGAAGTTTTAGCCACAGCAATCAAAGAAGAAAAAGGAATAAAAGGTATCAAGATTGGAAAAGAAGAAGTAAAACTTTCACTGTTTGCAGATGACATGATCCTCTACATAGAAAACCCTAAACAGCACCAGAAAATTACTAGAACTAATCAATGGATATAGTAAAGTTGCAGGATATAAAATTAACACATGGAAATCCCTTTCATTCCTATACAGTAACAATGAGAAAACAGAAAGAGAAATTAAGGAAACAATTCCATTCACCATTGCAACAAAAAGAATAAAGTACTTAGGAATAAATCTACCTAAAGAAACTAAAGACCTATATATATAAAACTATAAAACACTGATGAAAGAAATCAAAGGGGACATAAATAGATGGAGAAATATACCATGTTCATGGATCGGAA
The DNA here is from genome assembly GCF_019923935.1 of Bubalus bubalis. NCBI lineage: Eukaryota > Metazoa > Chordata > Mammalia > Artiodactyla > Bovidae > Bubalus > Bubalus bubalis. The sequence continues at coordinate 94,716,487 of NC_059158.1, read as the reverse complement.
GAATCAATAGAGTGGCAATCTATAGATTCAATGCAATCCCTATCAAGCTACCAATGTTATTTTTCACAGAACTAGAACATATAATTTTACAATTTATATGGAAATAGAAAAAATCTCAAATAGCCAAAGCAATCTTGAGAAAGAAGAATGAAACTGGAGGAATCAACCTGCCTGACTTCAGGCTATACTACAAAGCTACAGTCATCAAGACAGTATGGTATTGGCACAAAGACAGAAACAGATCAATGGAGCAAAATAGAAAGCCCAGAAATAAATCCATGCACCTATGGATACCTTACCTTTGACAAAGGAGGCAAAAATATACAATGGAGAAAAGACAATATCTTTAACAAGTGGTGCTGGGAAAACTGGTCAACCACTTGTAAAAGAATGAAACTAGAACACTTTCTAACACCATACTAAAAATAAACTCAAAATGGATTAAACATCTAAATGTAAGACCAGAAACTATAAACTCCTAGAGGAAAACATAGGCAAAACACTCTCTGACATAAATCACAGCAGGATCCTGTATGACCCACCTCCCAGAGTAATGGAAATAAAAGCAAAAATAAACAAATGGGACCTAATTAAACTTAAAAGCTTTTGCACAAGGAAGGAAACTATAAGCAAGGTGAGAAGACAGCCTTCAGAATGGGAGAAAATAATAGCAAACGAAGCAACTGACAAAGAATCTCAAAAATATACAAAGAGTTCATGCAGCTCAATACCAGAAAAATAAACGGCCCAATCAAAACATGGGTCAAAGAACTAAATAGACATTTCTCCAAAGAAGACATACAGATGGCTAACAAACACATGAAAAGATGCTCAACATCATTCATTATCAGAGACATGCAAATCAAAACCACAATGAGGTACCATATCACGTGAGTCAGAATGGTCGCTATCAAAAAGTCTACAAACAATAAATGCTGGAGAGGATGTGGAGAAAAGGGAACCCTCTTACACTGTTGGTGGGAATGCAAACTAGTACAGCCACTATGGAGAACAGTGTGGAGACTCCTTACAAAACTGGAAATAGAACTGCCTTATGACCCAGCAATCCCACTGCTGGGCATACACACTGAGGAAACCAGAAGGGAAAGAGACACGTGTACCCCAATGTTCATCGCAGCACTGTTTATAATAGCCAGGACATGGAAGCAACCTAGATGTCCATCAGCAGATGAATGGATAAGAAAGCTTTGGTACATATACACAATGGAGTATTACTCAGCCATTAAAAAGAATACATTTGAATCAGTTCTAATGAGGTGGATGAAACTGGAGCCTATTATACAGAGTGAAGTAAGTCAGAAAGAAAAACACCGATACAGTGTATTAACACATATATATGGAGTTTAGAAAGATGGTAACGATGACCCTATATGCGAGACAGCAAAAGAGACACAGATGTAAACAACAGACTTTTAGACTCTACGGGAGAAGGTGAGGGTGGGATGATGTGAGAGGATAGCACTGAAACATGTATTATTATTATATGTGAAATAGATCGCCAGTCCAGGTTCGATGCATGAGACAGGGCACTCAAAGCTGGTGCACTGGGATAACCCTGAGGGATGAGATGGGGAGAGAGGTGGGAGGTGGGTTCAGGATGGGGAACACATGTACACCCACGGCTGATTCATTTCAATGTACGGCAAAAGCCACTACAATATTGTAAAGTAATTAGCCTCCAATTAAAATAAATAAATTAAGTTACAAAAAAAAAAGATGAGTTTTTTAATGAAGATGAGCTATATTTCTTTGGTGCCTGATGTCCATGGTTTAAATCCCTTCTGAGCCTCTTCCTCTATGCTCCCACAGGTTTTGTGTATAACTCCATGTTTCAATCTCCTGCTGTCTATGATGTTTCACATATAGAAGGCACTCAATAACTATACGTTAAGTTAGCTAATTTTTAATTTCTTTAACTCTCTTCCACTCCCAGCATTTTGTAGAACTGGGACCATGTTTAGTCATCAAATCCAAACATTTCCATTCAATGTTAGAATTTGGGAAGGAGGGAGCTAATGATGAAAAGAAAAACTATAATGTTTTGTAGTTTAATGTATAAAATTGCTGAGGAAGTTGAAAAACTATTTTTATGGATGCAGCTGAACAAAATACCAGCGACAATGTCTGCTGTTTGGGAGAAACATCTTGAGATTATTTCATACCTGTGCTAATATTGCCTGTAACAGTGGAAAAAAAAAAAATCAAATTACAGCCAATATTTCAGGTCGTACAGTGACACCTAGTGTGTGTATGAGATAATATGCTAGATTCACATATCCACCTGACTCCCAAAAAGATAGAACTTTTTATTTTTTAACCTTAAAAGATTTTGTCCTAAAGTTATAAAGGTAATGATAAGTTCTGTTAATAATCTAGAGCTTGAAACTTTCTGTGTAATTAGAAAAATTTAATGTACAGGCAGTAATTAAAAAGCCTGGATAAAATATTTAAAGTTTAGCAAATAAGTTGAGTAGACGGAATTCATTAAAAGTATAGTTATAGATGGTCATTTAGTTGCCACCACTTAAATAGGAGGTGTCAAATTTCAGTATTCAACATTTAACCCTGTGTGTGTGTGTGATCTTAGTGTAGCCAAGGGAGAAGCTGACTCTAACGGTTACTAATTACAACTAGTTCCTTCCTTTCTCGGGGTTATTATATGCAAAGCTTTGGCCCCTAAGAGGCACACAGAATTGACTCGGGCAAAAGGCCTTTTCTTTTTTGGCTCACAGGATTATAAAGTTTTTCAGGAAGAAGTCCAACTTCATTTCATTAATTGCAGGGGATAGGGGAGCTGGAGTTCTTCTTGTAATTTAAATTTTTTAGTGCAGATAGAGGACTGAATTTGGGTTATCCAATATAATTTCATTTTTATCTTGTACTATGTTATTTGATTTTACTTATATGATGACTGTTTTGGTATCAGTATCAAGACTTATCTCTTAGAAGCTATGGTTCTTTAGGGTTTTAAAGAATTTAAAGAAAAAGAGAGGACTTAAATGCAAGCAGAAAATGTTCCAGCTCAAGCGTGACTCAGAGAATACAAATCTCACAGTGATTTATTTTAAGCCACAGTAATATTTTTTTTCAGTCTTGTCCCAGTTTCCCCACCCAAATCAAGGGAATAATCCTATTGAAAGGGGCAAGGGCAAAGATTTCTGAGGTATATTGTTTCCAAAAGTCATGTGTGGTCTTCTGGTGTTCCATGACCTACAATAGCACCATATAGATTATGGCTAGAATCCTTAGCTTGCCAGCTGGACTCATTTGTTCAAAGAGTGATCACTGAGGGTCTACGATATGCCAAGAATCATTCCAGGCTTAGATAAAATATCCTGCCCTTGAGGAGCTTGTATTTTATTTGGAAAGAGTGAAACACACATACAATACAAAGATGGATAATTGGAAGTGTAGTTTGAAGGGATTCTTTGTCATGGCTCACTGGTTAAAGAATCTGGCTTCAAGGCAGGAGACACAGCAGAAGTTGGTTTGATCCCTGGGTCAGAAAGATCCTCTGGAGAAAGAAATGGCAACCCACTCCAATAATCTTGCCTGGATAATCCCATGGACAGAGGAGCCCCGTGGGCTACAGTCTGTGTGGTTGCAATGAGACATGACTGAGTGATTAAGCAACAACAAGGGAAAACCTTGGTGATAAAATAGCATTCGAGTAAGTTGGGGAGATATTTGAGAGAAGGAGGTTCCAAGGGAGGTGGACGACCAAGGACAAAAGTAGGGGTGTACTGCCATGCTTTAGGAATATTACAATATTTAATGTGCTTGGAGTGGAAAGTATAAGAGTGTAAGGAGATGAGTTTGGAGTAGAAGCAGGGGCACACATTATAAAGGAGTTTAGGTGGTTGATGCCATTAGTCTTCCTAAGGGATGGCAGGACATGATCTAAATAACATTATAAAAAGACATAACCGTTGTCTTCGTGCAAGGGTAGAATCAAGAAGACCAGCTATAACTTATGACAACAGTGCAGTAAAGGAAGATAAGGCTAACATCAGAGTTTAACATGGAGACTGGTGGGAAAAGTAACCATATCTAGATTTATTTTGAAACAGAATTGGCTGACAATTTGGAGATAGAAGAGAGAGAGGCATAAATGATGACTCCAAGATAATAACATTTACCTCCGTGTGGGTCCATGTAACTGGACAGATGGAATTGCTAGTTACTTAGACAGGGATGAGTGCAGGACACGTCACTTTGGGAAAAATATTTTACATCCACATGTAGATGGCAACAGGGAGTCATATACAGAATTCCAAGTTAGAGGAAAGGTTTGAGCTGCAGATATAAATTTAGAAGCCACCAGGCACTGATGGTATTTGAAGTCAGGAGGTTGGATGAGATCACCTAGGGAAGTATAGATGGAAAACAGTCAAGGTCTGAGATGGAGCCCTGGGGCACACCAGTATTTACAGCTGTAGTTCTCAGCCTGGCTACACATTGGAATCACCTGGGAAACCTTTAACAAAATTGCCTAAGCCGGTTACCTTGCCCTTTGAGATTCTGATTTAATTAGTCGTGATGAAGCCTGGGCATCAGCGTATTTTAAAAACTTACCAGGTGATTCTTATGTGCATTGAGAATAGAGAGGCACTGGTTTAGAAGCAAAAGAAGGTAGAGTATATCAGCAAAGGAAACAAAGATAATGTGGTCAGTGAAGTAGCAAATGGGAGAGAGAGCTGCATTACAGGTTTTAGCCTAAGAAAATGTTTCAAGAAAGAGAGTATCTAGTTACTAGTCAGATACTGCCCAGAACAGAGCCTTGGCTGGTGTACGTTATATAGCAACGAGGAGGTCACTGCTGGACACACAGACTTGTTGGAGAGGTAAGAATGAAAAATCTCTCTCCTTTTCCCCTTCCTTGCTTTCTCTCTCTTTTGATAGGAGATATTAAAGTATGTTTGTATGTTCGTGGGAATGATCCCACAGAAAGGAAGAAACTACTGAGACAGAACAAAGGAGAAATTTCAAAAAGAACGTCTTTGCATATGGAAGAGGCGCTGGGATTTGGTACAAAAATAAAGGGAGTGACTGTAGCTTGGCGCCAAAGCAAGTCATCCATAGATCCTAGGAGAGAAGACAGAATGTATGAGTACAGATTCAGGGGGCTTTCGAGAAACAGTGGAACTTCTCTTCAGGTTATTTTTGTTTTGTCTTAATGAAATATTAATAGAAAGCCAGGGAGTGGAATGTGTCAGATGTCTGAGGCAAAAGAATAACATAACTCTAGGAGACAGGGAGTGAGAATGGACCAGGACTAGATGATATTAATGGCTATGAATTAAGTTTATGCTAGCTCGTATGGTTATATATTTTTCACTAGTCACTGTCATCTATATCAGTACAGGTGCAGAGTACATGAAGTAAGTGAATTTGTAAATGAAGGAAGTTGATTTTTACTTCCAGGGTTGTAGGGCTTGCCAAACACATAACAACAGAACAAGGTGGGAGCCCGAGTTTCCCGGGTGAATACAAAGCATTAATAATGATGAAGCATTTAATCTTACATTGGTAAGAGAGAAACTAAAACAGGAAGGAGATGTAGGAGCAAGAATAGGCGGTCAGTCAAATAAATCAGGTCCCAGTGAAGATGAAGAGTAATTGGACTCTGGGTACTAAAATTAGTGTGTTGGAAAGCTAAGAGGCTGTGGTCAGAGAGCAGGTTGCTTGAATAGGAGATAATGGAGGAGGTACAGTTATGGTTAATTTATGCACGACCTACTGCATGAGCTAGGGTGAGAGGGGCTGAGGTATTGTGGGGACTGGGTGGTTGGAGGAATCAGGGCTAGCTGAACTGAGAGGCCAGGGAATTGGAGGGTTATCTGTGCAGACACTGAGAATGCTAAAACCCATCACCAGGGTAGTAGTCGTGAGAATGGCGTGACCCAGGTACTCAGTGTTCAAGGAAGGGAGGAGGACCGAGTATGGGGTTGATTGCCACAAAGCAAAGTAGTTTATGGTAAAGACTGATGTTTTGAACTTAAAAGTGGGTTTTTCGGGAAGAAGGAGTGTCAGTTGTTTGGAAGCAACAATGAGGGGTATGAAGAATACCTGCACCTCTTTGAGGCATAATGAGCTAAGTCGGTAGAAGGATAAACAGTCGCCCTTTGAGAGGGCTACAGATGAGAATAGAGCAACCTTTGTGAATTCATTGACAGCAGGGATGTGTATGAGCTCTGGAGACTAATTGTTTATATTCCAGTCACAGCTGCTTTACTTATTAGCTTTGTGATATTAATGCCTTAGTGCCTTGACTCCTTCATCTATAAAACTGGGAGAATAACAGTATCTGTCTCACAGGGTTACTGTGCAGAGTAAATGAGTTAATACACATTAGCAGACTTAGGGTAACACCTGGACCATGTTAAGAGCATGTGGTCGATAAACAGACGTGATGATTACTCATTTTTAATTTGCCTTTGAGGAGCAAAAGAGATTATTATTGCTATTATTATTATTACTCATTCTTAATTTGCCTTTGGGGAGAGAAAAACAGATGCCAAGCAAAGGAGAAGTGAAATAGTTTTCTGCCCAGCTGAGTTTACTCCAGTGTTGTTTGAACATTTGGTCTCCATATGATATATATTAGGCATCTGTAGCATCAGGCTCTGTAATATTAATTAATAAATCTCAACATATGTTATTTGTTAATTTAAAAAAAAAATCTAAAATCTTCCAAGGAAAGAAATCCCAAAGAAGTAGGCGATGTATTGGAAACTTGAACTTCAGACATAGTATTGAATTTTTTAAATAGCCACTGAATGCATACTGATAAAGATAAACAATTGAACATATATCCTATTCCCCCTTTTCTATTTTCAGTCTCTGTATTCTTTTGGGTTTAATATATTTGCTAAAGACAGTGCACTACTGTGGTCCTTTCCTCCTAATTTGAGAATTTCTAATCTCATTTAGTTACTTTTATAGATTTAAATTTATTGAAATTCCTGCTTTCCTAAAACTTAGTTTTTCCATCCTATTGAGTGGATTTTATTTCCCATACTTTCTTTCTTTGAACAAATCAGATTCCTTTGCTTCTTACTAAATTTTTGGTCTAAGTTACTCAGATCAAAATTTTTGCTTGTTTTCCTTATTAATCTCTAAAGCTTATCAATATCTATGCCTAGTGAATAAGAAAGTAATCTGAACAAATTTTCACTTCCCTCAGAAAATTTCTACCCTTTAAAAAAAAAACACTTTATTGAGGTATAACCAACACATTAAAATGCTGTTCATATTTAGTGTATATAATTCAATGAGTTTGGGAATAAGTATACACCTGTGAAACCCTCACCACCAAGACCATAAATACATCACCACCCAATGTTTCCTTTTTCATTAACTGCACACTTCTTTTGTCAGTTGGGTACCTGAGTTTTGGATGTGTTTATTTTTCCTTTGACCATCACTCATCTAGAATATATAACTTTTATTAATTCAGTTACTCCTGTACTTTCCAATGGAGAAGGAAATGGCAACCCACTGCAGTATTTGTTGCCTGGAGAATTCCATGGACAGAGGAGCCTGGCAGGCTACAGTCCATAGGGTTGCAAAGAGTCGGACACAACTGAGCGACTCTCGCTCTTTACTTTCCAGATCTGTTTCTTCCTCCTGGACAACCCTTTATTTGTGCTAGAGAGCAACCTCTAAATGTGTTTTTGTTTCTCAGAAAGGAGTTACTTTGTAAATTGCCCAAAACCTAATATACCAGAGAATATCTTTGTTTTACTTATGAGTGAAATGTTAACTCTAAGATGTGAATTCAAAGTCCTCTTCCTTCCAAGATATGAAAAGAATACGTCATTAGCCTCTTTAATCTAGTTTTGTTAATGATAAATTTAGTGTCACTTTCCTTCTTAAGGGCTTCCCTGATAGTTCAGTTGGTAAAGAATCCACCTGCAATGCAGGAGACCCTGGTTTGATTCCTGGGTCGGAAAGATCCGCTGGAGAAGGGATAGGCTACCCACTCCAGTATTCTTGGGCTTCCCTTGTGGCTTAGCTGGTAAATAATCCACCTGAAATGTGGTAGACCTGGGTTTGATCCCTGGGTTGGGAAGATCTCCTGGAGAAGGGAAACGCTTACCCACTCTAGTATTCTGGCCTGGAGAATTCCATGGCTGTATCGTCCATGGGGTCACAAAGAGTCGGACATAACTGAGAAATTTTCACTTTTTTCCTTCTTAAGTGAGCTTTAACTCTAAAAGCTTTTAGATTTTGTCTTTGTGTGTGTGTGTGTGTATGTGTTTATGTTTGAATTTTATTTATTTATTTTCTTAAATTTAAATTTATTTATTTTAATTGGAGGCTAATTACTTTACAATATTGTATTGGTTTTGCCATACATCAGCATGAATCCACCATGGGTGTACACGTGTTCCCCATCCTGAAGCCCCCTCCCACCTCCCTCCCCATACCATCCCTCTGGGTCATCCCAGTGCACCAGCCCCAAGCATCCTCTATCCTGTATCGAACCTAGACTGGCGATTCGTTTCTTATATGATATTATACATGTTTCAATGCCATTCTCCCAAATCGTCCCACCCTCTCCCTCTCCCACAGAGTCCAAAAGACTGTTCTATACATCTGTGTCTCTTTTGTTCTCTCCCATACAGGGTTATCATTACCGTCTTTCTAAATTCCATATATATGCGTTAGTATACTGTATTGGTGTTTTTCTTTCTGGCTTACTTCACTCTGTATAATAGTTTAGACTTAATAGTTGGAGCAATTTTAGATTCACAGCAAAATTTAGTGGAAGGTACAGAAAGTTCCCATATATTCTCTGACCACACACATGCATAGCCTCCCCCATTGTCACCATTCTCCATCAGAGTGATATGTTGGTTACAGCTGATTAAGCTACATTAAGAAAGAAAATGCAGTTGCTTAGTTGTGACTCTGCGACCCCATGGACTGTAGCCTACCAGCCTCCTCTGTCCGTGGGATTTTCCAGGCAGGAGTACTGGAGTGGGTTGCCATTTCCTTCTCCAGGGGATCTTTCTGACCCAGGGATTGAACCCGAGTCACCCTAAGTCCATGGCACCCCACTCCAGTACTCTTGCCTGGAAAATCCCATGGACGGAGGAGCCTGGTAGGCTGCAGTCCATGGGGTCGGTAGGAGTCGGACACGACTGGGCGACTTCTCTTTCACTTTCCACTTTCATGCATTGGAGAAGGAAATGGCAACCCACTCCAGTGTTGTTGCCTGGAGAATCCTAGGGATGGGGGAGCCTGGTGGGCTGCCGTCTATGGGGTCGCACAGAGTCGGACACGACTGAAGAGACTTAGCAGCAGCACCCTAAGTCCATAGTTTACATTAGGGCTCACTCTTAGTGCTATGCATATAGTTGGAATCATACAATAGTAGCCATTTTAGATTGGCTTTCACTTAGTAAGATGCATTTAACTATCCTCCATTTCTTTTCATGGCTTGAAAACTCATTTCTTTTTGCACTGAATAATTTTTCATTGTCTGGAAGTACCACAGTTTACTTATTCACTCACCTACTGAAGAACATCTTGATTGTTCACAAGTTCTGGCAATTATTATGGATAAAGCTGCTATATACATCCATGTGGAGGCTTTTATGTATACATAAGTTTTCAGCTTCTTTGGGTAAACACCAAAGAATGCATTTTTGGCTGTTTCAAAAATAACTGTATTATTTTATTTGTTGGTGTTAATGCAGCAGAGAATATGTCTTCTATCCATTTCTACCGGATCCAGTTTATGGATCTTCCCACAATTGCTTGGCCCCTCCTGTTCAGTTTTTGGCTACTTACCTAAGGAACATCCTGGACTCCACTAAGCATGATGGCTGTCTCAACCTTCCTGAACAAAGTCCAGAACTTCCATACAGCCTTGATTATGCCCACTGCTGTGGCTTTCTTGATCAGGGTTGACCTGATGGGACTCAGGGAGGCTATGAGTTTTCCCACTACTTATAATCTCAGAGGAAGTACAGAAGTGTAGGCAGCCTGGTTGGAGGGTAGGAGGGGTACACAACACAAGTCAGAAGTTCAGGGAAGTTTATGCCTTGTGAGGCAATGAAGTCAGAAAGCCGGAGGAGTTGGCAGATAAATCCTGTTCTCTGAGATGCTCACTTGTCTGGAATACAATATATATAACCAAGCACCAAGCTGTGATTTATTTTTGCAAAGCTGTGGTGAACTTGGAAAAACACCACCTTGTATCTGCTTTCCCTCTTTCTTCACTTCCATTTTTCACTCATTCTTGCCACCCTTGAATTGCAGTTTCCAAAAACTCTTTAGCCTGTGAGTGTTGCTTTAAGTTCTGTTTTCTAGAGGATATTTATAACCTTGCATTATTTTCAATCTAAGTTTTTTTTTTTCTCTACTTTTAGGGAATTTTTTTTTCATTATCTTCAAATAATTCTGTTTATTCTTACTCTGGAATTCTTTTAATATTGACATTTTTCACTTAATCCTCATCCATTTTATCACCATACTTCCTCTATCTTTTGCTCACTTCATTTTCAAGAGTTCCTTGTCCTAATCTTCCATCTTAGGAAATCATCTTTAGGTCTATTAAATTACTAAATCTTTTTAAACACATCCATTGATTTCCTTACTTCAGTGACTGTATTTCCCAAGCTCACCATCACCAATTGTTTGTTTTCTTGCTTCATGTTCCTTCTTTATCCTGCCCATATCTTTCCCAGCTCTCTGAAAACAAATGGTTTTCCTATATGTTTACTTTTCTCTGTTTCATAGTTCTGCTACCTCTGTTTCAGACTTTTGTAATGACTGGACATCTTTTCAGCTACTTCTTGCTAATAAAGGTAACTTCAGGGGAAGAAAGTAAAAGCCTGGGCTTGGACTCTTCCTCCAGAAGAGTTGCAGGTTTTGGGGATGAGGGCCTTATAATGGATGAGCATTTCTAGAGTTAGAATCTCGTTTCAAACCATCCCATCTCTTCTCCCAATTCCTCATCTCCACTCACTCCCAGGGAACTTCTGCTCCAGTCCTTGCTGTGTTATCCAGGGACTATCACATCTGTGTAGTTTTCCATGATTTGTAAAAAGTCAGGGTCCAGGATGGTCAGATGCTTCTTTGTGCTGTTGACTTCTTCGTTCATCCTGTTAGAAGACTATGATTCTGCTGCCTCTAGCAGGTGCTATGCTCAGAATGTTAATTTCCTACCCAGTAATTCTGGTCAATAATCAGTCTAGGGCAATGTTGGAAAAGAAATGTTCAGTTGACCCTTCATCAGTTTTGGAGTTAGCTGACCCTCCCCTCAGTGAAAAATCCATTGTATCTGCAGTTCTTCCAAATCTTCTGTTCCTCTGCATCAGCAGATCCTATCCACCATGGATCATGAAGTACTGTAGCGTCTACTATGGAACAAGACGCACGTATATGTGGACCTGCCCAGGTCAAACGTGTTGTTCAGGGGTCAATTATACATATACAATGTTTTTCCCATGGCTATCCACTCCTTGACCCACATCTTCCTAGTCTCATGTCTTTTGGCCTTCTCTTCAAAGTACAGATCTTTTATTACCCCACCCCAAGACCTAGGGGTTTCTAAATGTTATGGTTAAATGCCAGGTATCACCCTAAGATACACTGAGCTTTCAATCTTTCTGGTCCATTTCCAGGTTGGATTTTGAGGAAGGGTTGTACACTATCTTTTCTTCATAAACAAAATCAGAGGGGTTTAAACCCTTCATGACTTTCCATAAGATTCACTCTAAAGTGTAAGTTGCTCAATAGATCTTTTTTTTCCTGGTCTATCTTCTTTACAGCTTAATGCCCCTACTTCTCTGGCCCAGCCCCCTCTGCTCCATTAGCAGGGAATCCTTTGTAGTTCCTTGAACATGACTTGCTATTTCAGGGTTTGATGCTTTATACTTGCTAGCCCCTTATCTCTGGAAGTCTTCCTCCTTTATCCACATAATTCTTAGAAAATATTTACCCAACCATTCATAGCCAGCATAAAATGAACAACCCTGATCATCCATTCAGCTAGCAATATGTACCAAAAACTAAGATATAAGAAAACAATGGTGAGAAAGATGTTTCTTAGAATGTCATTGGATGAAAAAAGGTGGCTTTTCATCAATATAAAGTAACGAATATAAAGTTGTAATACCATGTGATGAATGTTACGATCAATATGTGATTCTATGGGATCACTTAGTGCTGGTGCCCAGTGTAGTATAACTACAATGAGTTAAGGAACCTTTGCTGCTCCAAGTAACCTAAATATCAATTAGGAGTTAGCTGGAAAAAAGGGATCCAGAGACAAAAAGAATATTAATTTATGTTCAAGGATTCAATGGTAAGAGGAAAAATAAGTGTCTTAGAAATTAAAAGAGCTCATTTTTTGGTGAGAATGTATGCTGGAAGAGTGGAAAGAGATTAAATAGATATTCAAGTGCCAAGCCACTGTGAACCCTGGTAGGCACATTAAGGATCTCTGCCTGCATCTACAAAAGGGCCATGACAATTGCATGACTAAGTTTATTTCTGAGGAATCACTCTGGTTACTACATACAGAAAGAACTGTGGTGTTGGGACGCCTAGAAGAAAAAGACTAATCATGAATCCATTGCATTCTAGTCCAAATAAATGATATGACTTGAATTAGGGTAGGAAGGGCAATATTCTCATCCCTTGATAATGCTTCTGACTAGAAATGTCCCATTATTATCATATTTAGAGCTTGGTGTCTTAAGTATCTGTTTACATATATGTCTTCAAAATTTATACTTGACCTGTTTAATGTAGCTATTATGCTTTTCTGGACCATGACTTCTCAGTACTTAAAATATAATAAATCCTCAGGAACTATCTCTAGAATGAGAGTGAATTACTTTACTGGATAATTAATTTGGTTGAATGAATTAGGGGGTGAAGGGTCTGAGGGCAGAGACCTTATCAATCAGGAGACAGAGAATTTACAGTAGTTGGGAGATGGAAAAGGATGAGTGTTAGCCTTTCATAGAAATAGAGATGCTTTACTCATAGTAATAAGGTGAAAAGAGAAGTGTGAATATAGCTTTGGGTAGATTGCAAGTTAGGTAGTGGGCAGAGGAGGGATTTCCTGTCTAGTTGCTTCTGTTTTCTCAATGGAATATAAACAGGGAGCATCAGATGAATATAAGTGGACATATGATATTTGGGATAAGAGGAGAGATGTGAAATAGCCATTTTGGGAAGTGAGAACATACTAGAAAAATATGATAGAATTGCTATTCATTGAGTCCTTTTTATGTTTGAGAAATTGTTAAATAATCTAAATATTTAGACATGAATTCCATTCTTTATTCATATCCAGAGAAGAACATTAAAAGGGTCAACTTCAGGGCCCACAAAAATACTAATGGATTCCCTTGACTCTTCCAGTTCTCTTGTGCAAAGTATTTAGGGGGGGATCTTTTATTTTCTTCCCACAAATAAACAATTTGTCTTCTTATAAGGTTTAATTGTATCTTTTACCATTTTATTAATTCTTTATTTTTTAAAAATTTAGTAATTATTCTCCTAGATTCTTGGCATTTTTCTCTACAACTAGTCTTCTCTGCCAAGGTTTTAATTCTAGGTCAAAGGAGGGTGATAGCTGATCTGGATAAGAGACTGGGAGAGTCTAGGAAACGAGATTACTGGTTTGTTTTAAAGGATTGTCTAGAAGTGGACTAGTGGTAGTAGATGGATGTCTATAAAGATTTTCACCTTCATTTTTATCATGTTATAAAAATTGCAGACATTTCCCATGCCATTCAGGATCATGACTCTCAACCAGGAAAATGCACATGCTTACCTATGTAGCTGTTTAAAAATTCAGGTATCTAGGCTGCATCTTCCTGAGAAGGCAATGGCACCCCACTCCAGTACTCTTGCCTGGAGAATCCCATGGACGGAGGAGCCTGGTGGGCTGCAGTCCATGGGGTCTCTTAAGAGTCAGGCACGATTGAGTGACTTCACTTTCACTTTTCACTTTCATGCATTGGAGAAGGAAATGGCAACCCACTCCAGTGTTCTTGCCTGGAGAATCCCAGGGACGGAGGAGCCTGGTAGGCTGCAGTCCATGGGGTCGGTAGGAGTCGGACACGACTGGGCGACTTCTCTTTCACTTTCCACTTTCATGCATTGGAGAAGGAAATGGCAACCCACTCCAGTGTTGTTGCCTGGAGAATCCTAGGGACGGGGGATCCTGGTGGGCTGCCGTCTATGGGGTCGCACAGAGTCAGACATGACTGAAGCAACACAGCAGCAGCAGCAGCAGTAGCAGGCTGCATCTTCAGAAATTCAGATTCAATAGACCTTCCGTGGTTTCAAAGGCCCACAGGTGAATCTAATATGCACTGTGAGTTACGTATTACTTTTATTGTCCAATAAAAGGAACCAAAGATTCTAAGCAAAGTGGTTGGTTTTAGGTCTAGAACAGTAAAAATATAAGCCTTGAAACCTTTGTGGACCCAGATAACAAAGAAATGCTCAAAAAGATAGAGATTTGTCAAAACAACACAAGGAGGCAAAACTGGGAGGTCTAGTGGCCAAAGAGGGAACAGTTTGATCAATAAAAAGCTGATGGCAGTATTGAATTTTAACTCCTAAAATAAATTTCCATGAATCCTTATTAATATAGATGATTGAGTAAATGGGAGTTAAGAGCATTTCCTCGGAATAGAATTTCAATTAGTGAATGTAGGAAAAAAAAAATAGAAAATAACCATTAGGCAAGTACCACAGTAATAGATACTGCAGACAAGATCTGCCAATGGATGTTGAAATTAGTGGGCAAAGGTTGAAGACAAATGGGATTTGTATCATCTCCAAGTATCTCCATCAAGATAACTATCAACTACAGAAGGAAAGTAGTAAATGTGCATAGAAGTCAGCCCGCACACAGCAACTTAAGGATGTGATCAAGGTACACATTACTAGTAATGAAACAGATAGATAATCTGAAACATTTGATATGATATACTGAAAAGGATACAGCATTTTTTAGTAATTTTTGAAGAAAATGAGAATCTACAGTCATGAGAAAACATAATTCTGCAGTCATATATTTTTTGTTGTTGTTGAATGGATTTTCTCTGTTTCCAGATACCTTCCCAACACACATACTTTGTACTCTTGCTAAGATTGGTTCTCATTTTTCATTTCTGTTCTTCCACAATTTAGACATGTTCTTTGACTAACCAATATAAATATTTCCCTATTTTTTTTTTATCATAGTTCTTTCCTTGTAGTTCTTATGAGACTCACACTGTCTGTTTACTTACTTAGTGTCTGCACTCTGTGCTCCTTGATGGAAAGGACCCCTTTTGTTTTGTTCATCAAGGTATCTAGAATATATTTTTCTGTGAAAAATGCCTTTGGAATATTTAGAGAGATTGTTGTTCAGTCACTAAGTTGTGTCTTACTCCTTGTGACTCCACAGACTGCAACACACCAGGCTCCACTGCCCTCTACTATCTTCCGGAGTTTGCTCAAATTCATATCCACTGAGTCAGTGATGCTATCTAACCATCTCATTCCCTGCTGCCCTTTCTCCTTTTGCCTTCAATCTTTCCTGGCATCAGGGTTGTTTCCAGTGAGTTGGCTCTTCACATCAGGTGCCCTAATTACTGAAGTTTCAGTTTCAGTATCAGTCCTTCCAATGAATATTGAGGGTTGATTTCCTTTAGGATTAACTGGCTAGATCTCCTTGCAATCCAAGGGGCTCTCAAAAGTCTTCTCCAGCACCACAATTTGAGAGCATCAATTCTTTGGTGCTCAGCCTTCTTTATCATCCAGCTCTTCTATCCATACATGACCACTGGAAAAACCATAGCTTTGACTATATGGACCTTTGTTGGTAAAGTGGTGTCTCTGCTTTTTACTATGCTGTCTAGGTTTGCCATAGCTTTTCTTCCAAGGAGCAAGTATCTTTTAATTTCAAGGCTGCAGTCACTCACTGTCTGCAGTGATCTTGAAGCCCAAGAAAATAAAATTTGTCATTGCTTCCACTCTTTCCTTCTGTTTGCCTCAAAGTGATGGGACTACATGCCATGATCTTAGTATTTTAGTGTTGAGTTTCAAATCAGATTTTTTTTTTTTAGTTATCACTTTAAAATGCATTTCTTTTTTTTTTAATTTTATTTTATTTTTAAACTTTACATAACTGTATTAGTTTTGCCAAATATCAAAATGAATCCGCCACAGGTATACATGTGTTCCCCACCCTGAACCCTCCTCCCTCCTCCCTCCCCATTCCATCCCTCTGGGTCATCCCAGTGCACCAGCCCCAAGCATCCAGTATTGTGCATTGAACCTGGACTGGCAACTCATTTCATACATGATATTTTACATGTTTCAATGCCATTCTCCAAATCAGATTTTTCACTCTTATTTCACCCTCATCAAGAGACTCTTTAGTTCATCTTCACTCTTTGTCATTAGAGTTGTATCATCTGTAGTTGTTGATATTTCTCCTGAAGCCTACAAGAGACTAACTTCAGCTTTTAAGGACATATGTGTACTTAAAGTGAAGTGATGGAAAAAGATATTCCATGCAAGTAGAAACCAAAAGAGAGCTGGGATAACTATACTTATATCAGACAAAATAGACTTTAAGTCAAAAACACAAACAAAAGACCAAGTCAATATATAATGATAAAGTGGTCTATTCATTAAGCAGATATAATAATGAAAATATATATGCATCCAACACTGGAGCACCTGAATATATTAAGCAAATGCTAACATCTCTGAGGGGAGGAATACACAATATAATAAAAGTAATGAACTTCAGTCTCCTACTTTCATCAGTGGACAGATCATCCAGTCAGAAAACCAACAGCAAAATATTAGAATTGAACTATATTTTAGACCAATAAACCTAATAGACATATACAGAACATTTTATCCAATAGCTGTACCTACATAGAGTAAATGCCTTATATGACAGGGTGAAAGTAGCTCAGAGTGTCCAACTCTTTGTAAATCCATGGACTACACAGTTTACGGAATTCTCCAGCCCAGAAAACTGGAATGGGTAGCCATTCCCTTCTCCAGGGGATCTTCCCAAAACAGGGATCAAACCCAGATTCCCTGCATTGCAGGCATATTCTTTACCAACTGAGCTATCAGGGAAGCCCCTGATATATGACAGACCCTCAGCTAAGATCATAACTAATGGTGAAAAGGCTGAAAGCTTACCCTTTATGATAAGAGAGACAAATAAAAGTACTATCACTTCTTCTATACAACATAGTCATGGCAGTGCAAGTCAAGGCAGTTAGGAAGAAAAAGAAATAAAAGGCATTCAAATTGGAAAGAAAGACTTAAAATTGCTTTGGTTTGCAAATGATATGATCTTGCATCAAGAAAATCCTAAAAACTCCACAATAGCTGTTAGAACTAATAAATTCAGTGAAGTTGCAAACATACAGAAATCAATTATGTTTCAATACACTAACAATGAAACATCTGAAAATTAAAATAATTCCATTCATAGTAGCATCAAAAATAACAAAAAATACTTAGGACTAACTTTAATCAAGGAGGTTAAAGATCTACACACTGAAAATTACCAGACTTTGATACCTGTGGCGGATTCATTTTGATATTTGGCAAAACTAATACAATTATGTAAAGTTTAAAAATAAAATTAAATTAAAAAAATAAAGAAGACATTTAAATGGAAAGGTTATTCCATATTCATGAACTAGAAGAACTAACATTATTAAAATGTGCTACATACAGTCCATTTGATTGCAAAGAATCAGACATGACTTAGTAACTGAACAACAACAATAAAAGGGTACATATAGTTGGGGCATGTTTTTTAATCCACTTGTCAACTATCTATGCCTTTTGATTGAAGAATTCAATCCATTTACATTTTCAGTAATTATTGATAGTTAGTGACTTACATGGGGCTTCCTGGTGGCACAGTGGTAAAGAATCTGCCTGCCAATGCAGGAGATGCAGGAGATGTGAGTTCAATCCCTGGGTCAAGAAGATCTTAGAGTAGGAAATGGCAACCCACTCCAGTATTCTTGCCTTAAAAATCTGTGGACAGAGGAGCCTGGTGGGCTAGAGTCCATGGGGTCACAGAGTTGGGCACTACTGAGTGACTGGGCATGAGGGACTTAAGCAATCTTTTATATTGTTTTCTAGCTCTTTTATAGTTTTCTTTTTATAGTTTCTTCCTCTGGGCCATTCCTTTGTGAATTTATATATTTTCATCGTGGTACACTTTGATTCCCTTCTTTCAATCTTTTTAAAAAATACTGTTTGTCTTTGATTTGTGGTTATAATGGACTTACATAAAACATCTTAGAGATAGGAGAGTCTATTTTACACTAACAGTTTAACTTCAGTGTAATATAAAAATCTATCCTTATATTCCCTCCTTTTATGTTTTTGATATCACAATTTATATCTTTTCTTTTTTGTAGTCACAAATTATTGTAGCTATAGCTATTTTAATACCTTTGTCCTTTAACCTATAGATTTAGGTGGTTAACACACTACCATATTACAGTGTTAGACTTCTGAATCTGACTCTATTCTTACCTTTACCAGTCTGTTGTATATTTTCATGTTTTCAAGTTAGCATCCTTTTGTTTTTGCTTGAAGAACTTCTTTTAGGGTTTCTTATAAGTCAGTTCTAGTGGTGATAAACCCCTTCAGCTTTTGTTTGTTTGGAAATGTCTTTATCTCACTTTCATTTCTGAAGGACAACTTTCCTGGGTAAAGTATGCTTGGTTGGCAGTTTCTTTTAGCGCCTTGAATATATCATCCTACTCTCTCCTGGCCTGCCAAGTTCTCTGCTGAGAAATCTGCTGATTGCTTTATGAGGGCTCTCTTGTATTAAAAAAAATTTTTTTTTCTCTTGCTGCATTTAAAATTCTCTCTTTGTTTTTGATTTTAGACTGTTTTATAATAATGTCTCAGAGAAGGCCATTTTGAATTGAAATTTTGGGATAACCTGTTGACTTTGTGTACTTGGATGTCCAAGTCTTTTTTTAGGTTTGGTAAGCTGTCAGCCATTATTTGGCAACGCACTCCAGTGTTCTTGCCTGGAGAATCCCAGGGACAGGGGAGCCTGGTGGGCTGCCGTCTATGGTGTTGTACAGAGTCAGACACAACTGAAGCGACTTAGCAGCAGCAGCCATTATTTCTTCAAATATGTGTTCTCTTCTTTTCTTCTGAGGCTAGAGACAATGGTGTGCACGTACCAAGCTGTGGGGTCCTGTGGCAGGTACTTGTGTATGTGAAGGACAGACATACATGTAGTGGTGGATGCCAGGGCAGATAGCATGGGCCAGGGCCAACCATGGACTCACTAGCACCTGCACAGGCCCTGGCTGTTGGCTTGCAGTCATGTGGCTTTTAGGATTCATTGAGGATGCATAGTATTGGAGGCTGGTGATTGGATTCAGGCTGAAGGTGTGCAGATACATAACTGGAGGGTTACTTGCAGGTGAACACAGTGATGCAAGCCAGTGACAGAAGACAGAGACTGATCTGGGCCCACATGCAGCTGCACGGGTTCTGGCTGTTGGTGTGATCTCCCACGGCTGCCCGGTCTCTCCTTGGGCAATTGCATGCAGTGGAGGCCAGTGATAGGTGTCAGGACTGACGCATACAAGTTCATTCAAGGGCTAGCCCCAAGTACACACACGGTGATAGGGGCAGCTGGAGAGGTCTAGGCTGGCATCTTGCAATCACATAGCCACAGAAGTCTGGACTAGCTGTCAGTTCAGCTCCTGGGCTCCAGAGGTAGTGGTGGGGGTGGGGAGGGACTCAGGTGGCTGTACTTAGTTAATGTGAATACCTGTGGGTCAAAGCTAGTGCAATCTGCAAGGGGTCCATGCAGGCTGCTGGTCATTGGTTTCTTCAGTGTTGAAAGCTGCTGGGTTTATCTGTAGAGCAGGTCACTGTGGACCATGATTGTTTCTGCTGTGTGGCTGCTACTGGTAGCCCCTGCTTCTCTTCCTTGTTCATGTTTGTCTCTTTATGTCTTAGCTTTGCCAGTCCAGGTGGAAGCAGGATGTTTTGGGCAGCGCCCTAAAAGGCTATGGAAGCTCGTGACTCCTTTTGCTCTTCTTTTTCTGGTGAGAGGAACACTTCCTAGGTGGGAAGTTTGCTGATTGCACTGAGCAGTACCAGATTAGATGATGCAGGCAAAATTAAGCTGATTTTCTTCTCTACCTGTGTGGTTATTCTCTGGCTTTTTCTTCCACCATGTTGCTAAAGTCTCTTACCTGGACTCCAGAGCTCTCCCAGAGCTGTTTTTGTTCTTGGCTAGCTGTTTCATTATTGATATTTGTCAGGAGATGAAGGTTTCTTACACTGCCATTTTGGTGATAGCACTCTGGGGCTTGTTTTTCATATCATTTCTAGAGATGACAAATTGATTTCGTCTGAAGGAAAAGCTGTATTGAAAAAAGGTTTGATTTGACTCAGAACAATTCAGTACTATAATTGGTTAGTGATTTCTGCCTTAGACACATAAGTGTGTATAATACTCATATGTTAACCAGATCATTTAGAGCCTTGGACTAAATGACTTATTTTGTTCCTTAATTTTATTAATTTTGTCATTCTATACATGTTAACAGAGAAGGAACTTGCATCCCACTCCAGTATTCTTGCCTGGCGAATCCCATGGACAGAGGAGCCTGGAGGGCTAGAGTCCATGGGGTCCCAGAGTCGGACACGACTGAGTGACTGGCATACACACACATACATGTTAAATTACTTATGTCTATAAGTGTCCCTTCGACATATACTTAGGAGTTAATAAGTGAGTCTATTGTGTCCAAGGCTCCTGTGATTTTTCTCTACCCATTTAGCCTAACGTTACATTAAAGTGCTGCCAGTTCATGCATTTTAACATCTAAATAGGACTCTTTTTATAAACTGTAAAATTGATATTTTCTAAGGTTTAAATGGCTTTGCCTAATAATCCACAGGACTGATAATATGTTTATTATAAAATATTGAGAGTTGATATTTTTAGCAGAGTTAATCGATCAGTTCCGGAGGTTTTACAGTTTCCTTTGAGTCCTTTGCTTATTAGGGAAAAAAACTGGGTACAGCATGACATAATGAACCACGATAAAAAGAGGAAAATTTCAAATAGAAAATTAGAGGTAAAGAGGTAAGTAAACAAGACAGCAAAAGTAGTTCATAAATTTCCAATGACTAACATTGGTGGATTCCAGCGCCACCTGCTGGTCAGAAGAAATGTCTCAGTACTGTTTCGTGAGTTTGTTGCCCCTTGGGTTGTTCCATGTACCATATCTAGGCGTGTAGAATTTATTCTCATAAAATTTATTTTTCAATTACTTGAAAAACCAAGCTGTTCCAGTGCCAGCTCATTCTTGTTATAAATTATACAGCAATAGGCTTGAATGGAAAATATTTCTGTAACAAAAATTCTAAAACACAATTTCCCCCCATGTTATATCACAAATAGAATGCTACACTCAGAAGCTAAAGTTGTGGGAGTTAGAAAATGAAATGACAAGGCACTGGCAGGATATATTACATTTGACTGCTCTGAGTTTGGTTGAGCACTTTTGTATTATTTCTTGGATAAATCTAGAATACCTAGAGTGTTCGGAATCTTTCATAAATGATGCTTAGCCTCCCAGCATCACGTAACATGCCTGAAGATCTTTGCTTTTTAGAGGATGTCTGCTTTCATGGCTATTAATGACGGCAGATGTCCATCTTTAACCTTTTTCCATGTTGGGATGGCTGCAGATGCCAAATTAAGTAAGTAAACATTGGATGCTGTAAATATGAGCTGGACACCTACTTGTATTTCCATAAAAAAGAAAACCCATTTAAAAAATGATATGTAACTATGTATTTGAGCTATTATTTAGATTAATTATTTTTATAGGTATAGTGACTTTAGATTTCAGGCAGGAAGACAACTAACAACTGGATAATTATAGCATCTTTATCTCCAGAGATCATGAATAAGATGCACACTAAGACTGTGTCGATCATAACAAACTGGAAAATTCTTAAAGAGATGGACTATCAGACCACCTGACCTGCCTCCTGAGAAATCTATATGCAGGTTAGGAAGCAACAGTTAGAACTGGACCTGGAACAACAGACTGGTTCCAAATAGGAAAAGGAGTACATCAAGGCTATATATTGTCACCCTGCTTATTTAACTTATATATGCAGAGTATATCATGCAATATGCCAGGCAGGATGAAGCACAAGGTAGAATCAAGATTGCCGGGAGAAATATCAATAACCTCAGATATGCAGAGGACACCACCCTTATGGCAGGAAGTGAAGAAGAACTAAAGAGCCTCTTGATGAAAGTGAAATAGGAGAATGAAAAAGTTGGCTTAAAACTCAACATTCAGAAAACTAACATCATGGTATCCAGTCCCATCACTTCATGGCAAATAGATGGTGAAGCAATGGAAACAGTGAGAGACTTTATTTTGGGGGATTCCCAAATCACTGTAAATAGCGACTGCAGCCATGAAATTAAAAGGCGTTTGCTACTTGGAAGAAAAGCTATGACCAACCTAGACAGCATATTAAAAAGCAGAGACATTACCTTGTCAACAAAGGTCCATCTAGTCAAGGCTATGGTTTTTCTAGTAGTCATGTAAGGATGTGAGAGTTGGACTATAAACAAAGATGAGCACTGAAAAATTGATACTTTTGAACTGTGGTGTTGGAGAAGACTCTTGAGAGTCCCTTGGACTGCAAGGAGATCCAACCAGTTCATCCTAAAGGAAATGAGTCCTGAATATTCATTGGAAGGACTGATGCTGATGCTGAAGCTCCACCTTTGCGAAAGGTGGCCAGTTAATGCAAAAAACTGACTCATTTGAAAAGATCCTGATGATGGGAAAGATTGAAGGCAGGAGGAGAAGGGGAGGACAGAGGATGAGATGGTTGGATGGCATCACTGGCTCAATGGACATGAGTTTGAGTAAACTCTGGGAGTTGGTGACAGACAGGGAAGTCTGGAGTGCTGCAGTCCATGAGGTCTCAAAGAGTCGGACACAACTTCATGACTGAGCTGAACTGAAGCAATTCAGGCAGGTTGAGTTGCTGATTTCTTAGGAGGATTAGTGGCTAAATTTAGTGACCTCAGGAGAGTCATTTGAAGTTCATAATTTTCCAAAATTTTCTGGTGACTTAAGAGTTAAGATCTTTTTTTCAAGCTTAATTTGGGTTCTCAAAAGCTTAGGGATTGTTAGCTTCATTGAGGATCTAAGGATTTATACAAAAATGCAATCAAAAGGAATCTGAACTCAGTCTGTCCTCAGTAATGCTTCTTTTTTTTTTTTCTTCTCTAAGAGGAGAACTCATTAGTTGTTCCAGGGATGGGTTTCATCCTGATGCTTGAGAAGAAACTTGTAAAATATCATGTATGAAACGAGTTGCCAGTCCAGGTTCGATGCACGATACTGGATGCTTGGGGCTGGTGCACTGGGACGACCCAGAGGGATGGAATGGGGAGGGAGGAGGGAGGAGGGTTCAGGATGGGGAACACATGTATACCTGTGGCGGATTCATTTTGATATTTGGCAAAACTAATACAATTATGTAAAGTTTAAAAATAAAATAAAATTAAAAAAAATTGTTTATACAAAAAAAAAATAAAGTAAATACTGAAGGGCTGGCATAGTGGCTCTTCCCATTTCTTGATACTGCTACCCTACTGCTTTTCACTTTTCTTATTAAAAACTCATTTTAAAGACATTTTCTCTTCTATTTTGATAGTTTCCAAAACCAGTTTAAGAACCCTTTTAGTGGCACATTATTAGCGTGATCGGAATCATTAGAATGTATTATCAGAGTAATTCCCTGGCCATTGACAAAAGTATATGGATAGAAGACACCATGAGATGTTAGTAAATCACAAATAGGTTATTTTATTGATAAATATGAGGTCATTGAGATAATTGAATAGAAATTGCTTCTAAACTGCACATTTTTATCAGTGGATTTTTATGTCATCCATTATAGCTTCAAAAATTTCCTTTTGATGCACAACAATTTAATTATAATCCCATTTTATACTCTTAAATGTGCTTATTTTCTCTTAAAGGAAGACATATACATTTAGAAAGTATATCTATGAATGAAAACCACCATATAGAGGATATTTATAAAGATTATTTGGTATAGATAGGTATCTCAGTGTATAGTGCTTCTTCTGATAGAACTCCAAGCATTTTTAAAAAGTCTAATTAATTTATGCAGGAACACTATGCAAAGCGGATGCTAAATGCTATTAGATCATTTTTCTAATAGAAAAGTTACAACATAAAACTTAAGTTCTCTGCCTAAGTTTATATAGTCCAAGGGCATAAAGTATATCAGTTTTTAAGTTAAACCACATATTTGCTTCTTATTTTTGTTTTTCATGATGATAATCCTTCCCACTTTAGTTTGTCATTTATTTATTCAATTATACACTGAGCATCTAATCATATAGAACACTTCATTATGAAACAAGTGATAATTTCTACTGTTAAAGTATTTACATTTTGGTGGGAAGACAGACATTTTAACATAAACATTTTAACAGTGAGATAAAGGTTTCAGTCCAAAGATAATTAATTATAAAATTGTGAAAGTAAGACAATTATAAAAAATATAAAGTAAAAAAATAAAAGATAATTAATATAATCACCTATAAATAAATGCATACTTATGAAACGGTGTAATTAAGACTCTGACAGTATTTTGCCTCCAGTGCTATGTTCATTTAGTTGAAAACTAACTGCATCTGACTGGGGAATCACTACACAAACTTTTTTTCCTGCTTTGAGAGATAATTGGTAGAACATCGGAGGTGCATAGTGAGCTGCATTTTGAAGGAGAGTGGGATTTAGTGGGCACAGTAGGGGAAGAGCCAATCCAGTAAGAGAAACCTGTGTGTGTGAATGCCCAGAGGCATGTGCTGTCTCCTGTGTTCAAGGAAGCACATCTATTTCTCTCTGGGTACATGGGAGGAAGACAGGAGGCTGCAGGGGCTGAAAGGACATGAAGATGAACACTAAACTTGATTTGGGGGGAATCAGTGAAATATTTTTAGATCGTTCATGGCTGGGTTTTCCAAAGAGCACTCTGGACCCTGTTAAACACTGTCCCAACTGCAAGGTATAATAAGACTGTCAGAATGGGCAGCTGGCAGATCCGTTCACAGGACAAAAGCGTTCACCTCTGCTTGTAGGATAGATTCTTTGGTAAGTGGGTGAATGTGGAGGAGGAGGGCATCCTTCATCTTGAGTGGCTGTTGAGTACCAGTGTCATCTGCCAAGTTGGGGAAGAGACTAAAAGGAATAGATTTGATGAGAAAGGTTATGATTTGTACCCATTGTTTGTTTGGAGAGGCAGCCAATATATTTTTTATTTTGCATATTTTTCACCTCACCAATAAAAATACATATCCAATACAATCCTGAGCTTGCATCCAACTTTATATATATTTATAATGATTTAAATACCTATAAATTTTGTGTGTAATGTGCATTTCATATAGAAATTGTAAAAGACTGAGGTTGAAAAATACCATAGATAGAAATTCTGATATTTTCTTCCAACATTCCACTGATGGCCTTGCAGTTTACAATTTGGAAACTGCTGCTTTAAAACAAGTCTGTAGATGAGGCCCCCCAAATAATTATTGAATGAAAAGGGTAGGGAGGGGAAGGTGGATGCTCAACAGCGCCCACACCTAAGAATTTAGTTAAGCATTGAACAGAAGGAAAGGAGACTGACTACAAAGGAGACTGAGATGGTGTGGTCAGAGGCTAAGCACAGTCTCACAGAAGCTGAAGAAAGACAATGATTACTGTTTATTGCACCAATCCACACTTTATTAATGAGTGCGAGTTCTGTGGCAGAAACATTCAGAGGGTGAAGGGCTGGAGACTCAGTGTAAATGAGAAATTGTCCTTGCCTGAGAGTGGCAAGAAGTAAATCAATGATAATATTACAGGGTAATAAGTACTTTAATAAAAAACACATATTCTGCATTCTTAAAATGTATGTTAGGGAGGTGAGATGCTTGAGAGTTTCTTAGAAAAGGTAGTAGCCCAGGGGAGTTTTGTTGTTGTTGATGTTGCAGTTGTTGGGCAGGAGTTTGGCAGAGAAAGCTCCAAACATCTGTGACTTTGATCTCGGAGAACACAATTTTCAGTACCATACAAGGAGCCATCTTCCTTGCTGTCTGTCATCATGAATACATGCAAGTCCTGGCTCATTTCTATTCCTAAAGAGTATTACATTCTTGCAAATTGTTACAGATAACAGTACTCACATTTAAATGAGAAGTTTTAAATACCTTTCTCTATTTATAGCAGAAGGGAAAGAAGTTTCCCCCTGTTCTGCTCCCTGGAGGCGTTCATTAGGGGAAGTTTAATGAAGCAGGCAAACAGGTGCTTTTTATGTGCTTCTTATAAAGGGTTGCAACAGTGTCTTTCCTATCCCTTCAGCTTCCAACTGGGAGCACACGTCATCCACTGAGCTAATAGCTCACAGCAGGGCTCTTTCCTGTGTTCCACATAAATATTCAGAGTTTTATCAGCCTCTGCCTGGTGAGTGATCATAAGCACAGTAGAGAAAAATGAAAAACAAAAACAAAAACAAAAACAAAAAACAGAAATGTATGATTTCTGTGTCTTAAATCTAAAGAAGTTAGTTTTAGCACAGTATGATTTAAGAAATAGACATTGAATTTGGGGTTCATGCTTGAGTTAATAAAAATGCTGCTGATTAATATTAGAGTTTCCTAAATCCCCAATATCCAGGGAGAAATAATTTGTTTGTGGCCCTCTCTCTCTCCCATTGCTTTTAGATCTCTTCCTCTCACTAACAATTCATAAGTCTGTGGGCACTTACAACATTTACAACCATTCTTAACAGATCGGACATTATATTAACATTGCATAAACTCTATTGGTTTCACTTAAATCAGGAAATTAACATCTTAATCACTGGGATGGTTGAATATGTGTGGAAGGACTGCTTCTTTCTAACATCCAGGGTGGAGCATCACTTTAATTTGTTTCCCAGGTTCACTGAAGAAATAACTAGAATGAGGGAAATTAACAAAAATTATTGTCCAATTTAGACAGCAACCTATGATTCAAGTGAGATATTTTTTATTTACTTGTAATTGACTTGGAAAAATTTCCTGAACAAATACTACTGGATTACAAAAATGAAGTGGTGTGTAGCTGAGAATTCAGTTTCTCAATAATAGGGGAGCCTGGGATATAGAGTTATTTTAGATGTCAGCTATTGCTGCCTCATTTCTGGAAAGGAATCGAATCTTAGTAAGAGCAATTACAATCCTGTTGAGTTCTGTAAGGGAAGATAAAGCTATGTTGTTCTTGTTGTTTAGTTGCTAAGTTGTGTCCAACTCTTTGCTACACTATGGACTATAGGCCACCAGGCTCCTCTTTCCATGGATTTCTCCAGGCAAGAATACTGGAGGGGGTTTCCATTTCCTCCTCCAGGGGATCTTCTGGAGCCAGAGACCAAATCTGCATCTCCTGCATTGCAGGTGGATTCTTTACCACTGAGCCACCAGGGAAGCCCAAGATAAAGCAACGACAAAGTGCAAACACTGAAGAATATCCTTCTCAAATAGTTTAAAGGCAAACGTTGTTGAGGCAGGGATACTGAAGGAAGATAATGGATGTTCATCTTCCCAATAAGGGTCAGTGGTGAGCACACAGCATAAATATTAGGCTGTACTTTTTATGCTGTGCTTAGGAATACAGTTTGGCTGTGAAAAAGAGATCCAGAAAAGAAAGGATTAAGTGTTTAAGTTGGACATCTGTTTCTCTGTTTCCTTAAAATGAGGTAGGCAGTCTACTGGTGAGGTTACTCTGTGACATGAAATCCTAAGAAACTCCATTCCTTTGAGCTTCCTGCTCAGTCATCCCTGAAGTATGGCCCTTGCTCTTGAGGTTCAGAATGACATCTGCAGATGCAGATATCTGATCCGTTTTCCACATAGAAAAAGAAAAGACGAAGGATAGACACACACACTGATTCCATTCACACATCATTAGCTGTGACTTGGTCTCACTGTGTAATTAGTTGCAAGGCTGACTGAAAAATGCCTGATACATCCCAGGTGTCATTCTGTCCAGCTGAAAGTCCAGGGTTCTGTTCCTGTAGGAGAAGAGGAAAATGGCCACTGGAAGACAAACAGCAGTCCCTAGGCAGCTGCCTGTATGGAGATGATGTGTTAGTAAGCAGAGCTGTGTCATGCTGTGGACCAGTGCAGTGCATAAGCCCTCAGGAATGGGTGCTAGGTTACTACTTCTCCACCCTCTGGAACCCGGCTCATCCAGCCTCCTCCTCTTTACCACCCCCCCAGCCACTGCTGCCAGAGAGAGGGCCTGAGTGTGCGTGTGGGTGTGGCAAGGGTTGGGGTAATAACCTTGCATCACGGGAGCAGCCATCCCCTCCCTGGTGTGGCAGCATCGCAGCCACCTCTCACCACACGATCCAGGACTCAGGTACTCAACACTGACGTTGTGATGGGCTTGGCTGTGTTGGGTTGGACTGGCAGAGGCATATCTGGGGGAGAGTATGTGCCTGGTTCAACTTGCCCGCCCGGCCAAGGAGGAGCCTTTCAGTCTGGTTGCTGGCAGGAAGCAGACACCGGTTGTGGTCAGGTTCTAATATGTTAGCCCTGGGGTGTGAACTGAGGCTCTGGCAGCGGTGAGGGTCTGCACTTGTCCTCTGAGTGTTCACATTGACCTTGGGGAACACTATTTTCCTGACTCTGTCTTGAGTTTTTCTCTTCTAGTCAGTTCCAGACACTCTCAAGGGATAAGCCACAAAATTAATTTCAGTATTCCTAATATGATTTAAGTGCTCTGTTAATGGCATTTAAAACTGGCATTTCATCAAACTATTACATTTGGAATGGATAAACAACAATAGCACAGGGAACTATATCATCTCCTGGGATAAATCATAACAGAAAAAATATTTTTAAAATGTATATATGTGTATGGGCTTCCCAGGTGGCGCTACTGGTAAAGAACCCACCTGCCAAAGCAGGAGATATAAGAGATGTGGGTTCCATCCCTGGGTCAGGAAGATCCCCTGGAGAAGGGCATATCAATCCACTCCAATATTCTTGCCTGGAGAATCCCATAGACAGAGAAGCCTGGTGGGCTACAGTCCATAGAGTCTCAGAGTCAGACACTACTGAAGCAATTTAACACACACACGTATATAACTGAGTCACTTTGCTGTACAGCAGAAATTAGCACAGCACTATAAGTCAAATATACTTCAACAAAAAATAGTATAAAATAAAAATCTTTCACACAAAAATGAAAAAATGTTAATATTGTTTACTTAGAATGAAATTAAGTAGAAAGTACAACATCATGACAAATTGGAAGAGGGACTGAAGGATAAGAAAAAAGACTTACATTTTAATGCCTTTACTGGAATTCTGTCCCCTACCTTGACCTCTGCTTTTTTGAATAGTAAACTCCTCATTTTAAATTTTCACTTGGCCCCACTCATGTGGTGAGTTTCCCTACTGAAATATAAGAAAATTTTGCTTTTGGAGTTTTGAAGGCAAGTTTGTAAAATTTCATGAAGAGATTAATTAGAACAGCTACCCTTTGGCTGTGCAGCTGTGCCCTTCTTAACAGGTGTCAAACAAGATTATATGCTCACCTTCATTTCATTACCTATTTAGCCATTCACCATCCATAGCCAGTTGAGATAGTCTCATTAATGCCAATAAGACTTATGTGCAGATCAATTTGATATTAGTGTTAGATGCAAAATAGCTTTGTCAATAAATCAGTGTATACTGCCTCAATAACCACAATGAAATTTTCAGTATGTCTGATATAGATTTATCTCTTTTTATTATATTAAAGAAATATTGAAGATCTTCTGTGTTTTCCTAAGTGGTTTTGAGTAATTGTACCATTTCCTACCTCTTTCTAATTCTGACAGTTCCCATACATATAAAAGGAAAAGACAATTTCTGCTCTAAAAGATGAGATTATATAAATGAATTTATTCTCTGGTTTTCCTTGGGCTATGGCCCACCTACTCAGTGTTCTATTTATAAAGCTAGCTTTGCATGTAATTTGGTTGCCTAATGAAATGGCAGTGAGTAACAAGTGATCCCACTGTAGAATAATCATGTGTAAGATGGATGAAATAGAATGTTTGGTTACAAGACTCCCTGCCCTATTGTCCCCTGGGTAATACATCTTAACTTCTCCTGAAGCATACTGTACCGCTGGCATGCTGCACATTTTTAGTTCCCGCAAAATACACCCACGTGCCAGTCCTAGGCTGGTGTTTACACATCGATGTTTCCTAAGGAAAGAACAACTGACAAGATACATTTTTAGCCACAATATAGCTCCTTGAAGGTTGCAATGTGTCAAAACGCCTTGTGATAAGATGGCATGGTGAGGCCACTGCCGATGTTTGACACTGTATTACTTCTATTTTCACTGAGGAGAAATGCCTCGGTGCCATAACAAACCAGCCATCCACATTCACACCACAGGTAAAGTCAAAGGCTGAGCAGTTGGAAGAGATAAGTAAAGATTAAGTTTTGCTCATTTTAATAAGCTAGAGGTAAAGTTTTGGTGCACAAATTAGTTTCCTTATTCAGGAAGTCTGGCAAGGGCTTAATACATGTTAGGTTCTATTCTAAAGACTGGCAGTGACAAGGATAAAAATCCTACCCTCATGGAGCTTTAGTTCTCATGAATAGGTAAAAGCATATGTAACTAGTTAAGGAAGTTTAGAAATTGTACAGAATAGAACTTATTTCTTTTTCTTCCTTTTTTATGAATCAGACTCTGGGACTACTCTTTGCATAAATTTCTAGGAAAGGTAGAGTAATGGCAAAGAATGTGAGCTCTAGGACAAAATGAGCTGAAGTTTGACTCCTGGCTTTTTCTCTTAAAAGCTGTGGTTTCTGGTAAGGAGCTTGAAGCCTCTGGGCCTTGATTCAGATATCTGTAGGACAGGGCAAAAGTAGTTGACTGCAATAGGATGGAATAACAAAAGGCCTGGAAAGCATGTGGCTAGTGCTTGAAGCACAGTTGATACCCAGTCATTATATATGTATATTATTTAATGTCTGTAATCTCCCTGATGCCGGGAAAGATTGAGGGCAGGAAGAGAAGGAGGCGACAGAAGATGAGATGACTGGATGGTATCATTGACACAATGGACATGAGTTTGAGCAAACTCTGGGAGATAGTGAAGGACAGAGAAGCCTGGCATGCTTCAGTTTATGGGGTGGCAAAGAATCAGACATGACTGAGCTATTGAACAACCAATTCACAAAAGACTTTGATCAGGAAGCTAGGCCTCTAGCTTTGTTCTGTAGGAGGTCAGTGAATTAAGATTGCTATATGGCATTGCTTCTCATACTTTAATACACGTGAAATTTCATGGGGATATTGTTCTGATGCAGGTTCCTATAAAGTAGATCTAGAGAGCCTGGCGTTTCTAAGAAGCTCAGAGGTAATACATGTGCTGTGGTTACTGCTCTGTGGATCATTCTTAGGTAGCAACATTATAAAGCACCTTAATTTGACAATGATAAGAGAAATAATAAGACCTGGCACTATGGGTTGATGTGAAGCACAGTGCATGCCTCCAAACAACAGGGGATGTCAGTGATCTCAGTTGTGAGGTATTAATAACACCAAAGGACAGTAAGAGAGACACCTTGTTTATTGTAATAAGTGTGTCCATGTGGGTGGTGGAGTATGTAGAGGATTCACAGTCACGGGAACAGATATCACTGTCCTCCGGCTTCTGCCTCTGGAGGATTGTCCTGAGCTTGGAGCACAGTAGTGAATTTGAACTTGCTGGGATAAGGGCTTTCAAGCTTTTCCATTTGGCTTGCCCTACTAGAAACAAATATAAAACTGAAATTTTATTATCATCTCAATATCTATAAGATATAGAAATGGAATTTTATTCTCATCTCAGTGTCTATAAGAATGTATAAAACACATCGGTATGTCTCAGTCAAGCATCCATATAGTAAAAAATACTGAATATAAATGTATATCAAGACCCAACAATCCCAATTCCCATGTATACCCCAGAGAATTCAAAACATACGTTCATACAAAAATTTGCAGACAAATGTCCATAACAGCATAATCATATTAGTCCCAGAGTGGAAGCAAGTCAAATGTCCATCAACTGGTGAAGGGATAAACAAAACCTGGTATATTCATACAATAGAATATTATTCAGCCAAATAAAGGAATTAAATACTGTATACCCTTACAATATGGATGAACTCTGAAAACACTGTGGTAATCTAGACACCAAAGGCCATGTATTATGTGATTTAATTTATATAAAATCTGAAAAAGACAAATCCATAGAGACAGAAAAAAGATTAATGGTTGGGAGGGGCTGTGAGAAGGGAGAATGTAGAATGACTGCTAATAGGCATGAGTTTCTCTTTTGAGGTGATAAAAATCTGGAATTAGATCATGATGATGGTTATGGAACTCTGTGAATATACTAATAATCACTAAATTTCACACCTTAAATGGTGAATTTTATGAAATGTTAATTATATATCAATAAAAAATGCCCAAAGTAAAAGAATATCAAATGCCAAATGCCTCAACAACTGGAGACCCACAAATAAAATACTTGGACTTTACTCATATTCTCTAATTCTGATTTAAAGGACCCAGTTTCATTATATAGGTTAATGGTAGGTTGAAAACACAAACAAATACATTGTGATTCCTCAACTCAAGCAGTGTGAAGTCTGTTTCCCCACTTCTTGATGCTGGAAAGGTCTCTTGGCTTGGCATGCCGTGTCCAATAGAATGTGGCAGAGATTGATATGTAAGAGTTCCAAGCCAGGGCCTCAGGAGAAACTGTGCTTCCACTATTGTTTTCTTGGATAGCTACTGGCATGTGACCAAGCATGAGAAAGAGCGATAGGAGAAGAGTCTTAGTTTTCCCAACCATCCCAGCTGTCTTACCAAAATGGGATTGGCAGAGACAGACTTTCCATGCAAAACCCAGTTCAAACTGCCTGTCCATGGAATCTTGAGCAAATAAATGGTTGCTATGGTTGCTGTTTGAAAACGCTCAGTTCTGGGTCATTAGTAACAAAGCAAATTCCTATTTGATAGGATGACTATCATTTCTTAATAGGAGTTTGCTGTTGACCATACTGAAAAATAAGACAGACTAAAATGTCTGGTAGCATCTGATCAGACTTTTCTTTATATCTTCTTTATAGCCTCCTTTTTCTCTCCAACCTTGGTTTTGTAAGAGGTTTCTAGCTCCATCTTCTTCTGATTGAATAAAGGCCTGACCTCTAAAAAAGCACAGTGTTTTTAAGAGATTTCATGGGATAGGTCCAAATGGGCACTTGGCCTAATGCCAGAGAGAAGGATCTTGACTGAAAGACCTGGATGTCATTCCTTTTCTGCTCCCTGTTTACTAGAATTTCATTTGAGAGCCTGGCTCTATAAGATGCCAGCTAGCTAGTAACAAAGTGATTTATAAGTTTATTTTAGGCAGTTATTTCCATACATACTAATATTTGCAGGTTGACAATGTATAAAAGTAGTCTCGGTAACTTATTGGTCTCAACTTTTGATTTAGCCATTAAGGTCTGCAGAGCAGTATTCCCTGGTTCTTGGAGCATTCAGTAGGTACTACTATAATGCCCATCACTGTTGCCATTGCTAAAAGCAGGTATTTTCTGAGTGCTTGGTACTATAATGAACCTTATCTACATCCAACCTAGTCTGTAAATACATCTATCATTGGTAATGTTCAACTTCATGCAATGTATATAATTCCTTATCTTCAATGACAAATATATGAAATAATGATTCATATATAATTATATAAGTTATATAATTAATCTGAAAAATATTTATTGATTGACTACCAAGTTTGTCAATTTTCTAAATTTTCTAGACACTGTGGATACAGCAATGAATAAAAAGTTACTGCTTTTCTGAGGAATATACTCTAGTTGTGAGTGGAAGGGGATTACATATTAAATCTGTAGATTAGAAGATATGCCAGATAATAAATATTATGGAGAAAAATAAAACTGAGGTCTAGAGAGGGCTGTTGGTGTGGTACTATAGTTTTAAATGAAGAAAAAAAATTATGATGCAGGCTCACAAAAACCTTGACCAACCTAGTTGGAGTCTCTGGAGCAAATATAGTCCATCAGAGTTGTCCCACTTCAGGCCAAAGTGACCCTGCTTTGCTTAGTCATTGAATGCAGGTGAAGTTGAAGCAGATCCTGAGGCAGTGACAACTTGAAGCTGCCCACTGACCACACTATCTACATTTGGACCACACTTTCCTCATTAAATGGGACCCTGATAGTACATCTTCATGTTTATCCCACGAATCAGTAGTATATTTGGGCAAAAAGTAATGAAACATGACTGGTATCATAAAACAACACAATGGCTTTAGTGCTGTGAATAGACTGTAAGAAGGAGGCAAAGAAGCTGAGAGAAGGAGACAGGGTAGAACTATTTCGTACAGGCAAGATGTGATTATGGTTTGTATCAGGGGAGTAGCAATGGTGGTGGTACAAGGTGTAAAGTTATCAGTTCAGTTCAGTTCAGTTGCTCAGTCATGTCTGACTCTTTGTGACCCCATGAACCACAGCACGCCAGGCCTCCCTGTCCATCACCAACTCCTGGAGTCCACCCAAACCCATGTCCATTGAGTCAGTGATGCCATCCAACCTTCTGTCATCTCCTTCTCCTCCCGCCCTCAATATGTCCCAGCATCAGGGTCTTTTCAAATGAGTCAGCTCTTTGCATCAGGTGGCCAAAGTATTGGAGTTTCAGCTTCAATATCAGTCCTTCCAATGAACACCCAGGACTGATCTCCTTTAAGATGGACTAGTTGGATCTCCTTGCAGTCCAAGGGACTCTCAAGAATCTTATCCAGCACCACAGTTCAAAAGCATCAATTCTTTGGCATTCAGCTTTCTTTATAGTCCAACTGTCACATCTATACATGACATTGAAAAAACCGTAGCCTTGACTAGACAGACCTTTGTTGATAGAGTAATGTCTCGCTTTTTAATATGCTGTCTAGGTTGGTCATAATTTTCCTTCCAAGGAGTAAGTGTCTTTTAATTTCATGGCTGCAATCACCATCTGCAGTGATTTTGGAGCCCCCAAAATTAAAGTCAGCCACTGTTTCCCCATCTATTTGCCATGAAGTGATGGGACCAGATGCCATGATGTTAGTTTTATGAATGTTGAGCCTTAAACCAACTTTTTCACTCTCCTCTTTCACTTTCATCAGGAGGCTTTTTAGTTCCTCTTTACTTTTTGCCATAAGGGTGGTGTCATCTGCATATCTGAGGTTATTGATATTTCTCCCAACAATCTTGATTCCAGCTTGTGCTTCCTCCAGCCCAGTGTTTCTCATGATGTACTCTGCATATAAGTTAAATAAGCAGGGTGGCAATATACAGACTTGATGTACTCCTTTTCCTATTTGGAACCAGTCTACTGTTCCATGTCCAGTTCTAACTGTTGCTTCCTGACCTGCATACAGATTTCTCAAGAGGCAGGTCAGGTGGTCTGGTATTCCCATCTCTTTCAGAATTTTCCACAGTTTATTGTGATCCACACAGTCAAAGGCTTTGGCATAGTCAATAAAGCAGAAATAGATGTTTTTCTGGAAGTCTCTTGCTTTTTCAATGATCCAGTGGATGTAATGGATGCTAAATCTTGTGCTGACAGCATTCACTGACAAATGTCAGATATGAGAAAAGAAAGCAAACAAAAATAACTTAAACTTTGGAGTGCTGAACAAGTGAAAAATGCAGTTTCCTTTACTGAGATTAGCAAGTTTATGAGAGGGATATTGGAAATTCAGTTTGGGACACATTAAATTTGTGACTTCCACGCTATGTCACAGTACAAACCTTAAGTAAGTAGTTGGATATACAAATCTGCAGATCAGGGCATAACTGTATGCCGCAGATGTCAGTTTTGGAGTCATTAGCATATAGATGATAATTAAAGGATGATTGACTGAATCAAGTTAGTGCAGATAGAAAAGAGAATACGAGGCTGGAGTCTGGGGTGAAGCACTACATAATGGTTTATGGAGATGAGGAAGAATTAGCAATGGAGCCTCAAAAGGAGAGTCCACATTAGTAGTAAAATATCTACGTCAGAGGAAGATCCTGAGAATCAAACAAAATGGTGTTTCAAAGAGAAATGGTCAGCTTTGTCAAATGTTACTTGTAGGTCAAATTCCAAAGTCATTTTCTATGTAAATAAAACAGTACTAAAATCTGTATGAAAGAACAAAACTGGAGACTTTTTATTTCCTGATTACAAAACTATAGTAATCAAAACAGCATTGTACTTGCATTAAAACAGACACACAGGATAATAGAACAGAATTGAGAGCCCAGAAATAAACCCATGCACAAATTGTTAACTAATATTTGACAAGAGAGCCAAGTACACTCAATGAAGAAAAGATGATCTCTTCATTAAATGGTACTGGGAAAACTGGGTATTTACATGCAAAAGAATTAAACTGGCTCCCTGTATTACAGCACTCACAAAAATAACTCAAAATGGATGAAAGGCATAAATGTAAAACCTGAAACTATAAAACTTCTAGAAGAAATCATAGGGGAAATCCCCTTGAAATTAGTCTAGTGACCTACTGCTTTTGGAGTATGACAAATACAAAAATAGACAAAAACAAACACCAAAATAAACCTATAGGACTCCATCAAGCTAAGGGCTTCTGCATAGCAAAATAAACAATCAAAAAAATGAATAGGCACCCTTCCGAATGGGAGAAACATCTGCAAATCATGTATCTGATAAGGGGTTAATATTAAAAATATATGAGGAACACATAAACTCAATAGAAAAAAACAAATATCCTGATTAAAAAATGGGCAGAGAAATGGAACACATATTACAAATGGCCAACAGTTACATGACAAGGTGTTTAAGAATTGATGCTTTTGAACTGTGGTGTTGGAGAAGACTCTTGAGAGTCCCTTGGACTGCAAAGAGATCCAACCAGTCCATTCTAAAGGAGATCAGTCCTGGGTGTTCTTTGGAAGGACTGATGCTAAAGCTGAAACTCCAATACTTTGGCCACCTCATGTGAAGTGTTGACTCATTGGAAAAGACTCTGATGCTGGGAGGGATTGGGGGCAGGAGGAGAAGGGGATGACAGAGGATGAGATGGCTGGATGGTATCACTGAGTCGATGGATGTGAGTCTGAGTGAACTCCAGGAGTTGGTGATGGACAGGGAGGCCTGGTGTGCTGCGATTCATGGGGTCGCAAAGAGTCGGACACGACTGAGCGACTGAACTGAACTGAACTGAATCCTTGGGGAAATACAAATCAAGACCACAAGGAGATATCACTTCATGTATAGTAGGATGGCTGTTGTCAAAAAGGTAAGAGACAAGTGATGGGGGGTATAAGAGAAATAGGAATTCTTAGAGGCTATTAGTGGGAATGTAAATTGGTACAACCTCTATGAAAAACTATAAGGGTCTTCAAAAAATTAAAAATAGAACTACTATATGATCCAGCAATCTAGGTATATATCCAAAAGAAACAAAATCCCTACCTTGAAGAGATTTATGCACCCCTGTGTTTATTGCAACATATTTACCATAGCCAAGATATGGAAACAACCTAAGTCTCTATGAATGAATAGATAAAGAAAGTTTGGCATATATATATATATAATGGAATATAGTCTGTCTCTGTTAGTTACTCAGTTGTGCCCGACTCTTTGCAACCCCATGGACTCCTCAGCCCACCGGGCTCCTCAGCCCATGGGATTTTCCAGGCAAGGATACTGGAGTGATTTGCCATTTCCTTCTCCATAATGGAATATAATCCTGCCATGAAAAAGGAAATCCTGCTATTTGCAACAACATGGATAAACTTTGAGAGAACAATGCTAAGTGAAATAAATCAGAAAAAGACATAATGCATGATCTCCTAGAGATGAATTCTTAAAGAATGAACTAAAAAAAAAAAAACAAAAAAACAGATTGGTGAGTGCCAGAGGTGAGGATAGGGTGGTAAGGGAAATGGGTGAAGGTTGTTAAAGGGTACAAACTTCCAGTTATAAGGTGAATGAATTCTGGGGATCTACTCTATAACATGGTAACTATACAGCAGTTAAAAATACTGCATTGTTTATTTGAGAGTTGCTAAGAGGGATGGCAGAGTGGTGAAGAATCTGCCTGCTAAGCAAGAGACTCGGGTTGGATCCCTGGTTCAGGAAGAAATCCTGGAGAAGTAAATGGCAATCCACTCTGATATTCTTGCCTGGGAAATCCCATGGATAGAGGAGCCTGGTGGCCTACCATCCATGGGGTTGCAAAGAGTTGACATGACTTGACAACTAAACAACAAGAGGGCTTAAAAGTTCTCAGCACACAAAAGGAGTAAGTATGTGAGGTTATGAGTTAATGGATATGGTAATTAATTTTGTAATCATTTTGCAATATATACGTAAATCAAATCCTCATGTGGTACACTGAGAATTTACAAAATGCAGTGTGTCAATTATATCTCAAAAAAGCTGGAAAAAGTGTTTCTTGCTAGGTCAGATGTAATGATCAAAAAATTTACCACTGGATTTAACAACATGGGTATTATTTGGAGACTCTGAAAAAGGTTTCAGTGGAGTGGTGGGACATAAACATCTGTTTAAATGGGTTCAAGAAAGAATGTAAGCAGAAGGCATTAACAGTATAACAGACTTCTCTGGGGGAAATTTATAAAGGATAGAAGAAAAAGAAGGCAACAGGTAAGGAAAATGTGGGTCAGAAACCATTTTTTTTTTTTTTGCAGTGAGAGATATTTCAACACGTTTATATGTCATGGAATGACCAGGTAGAGAGGAACAAATTGAAGATGCAGAGGGACAAAGAACAATTCCAAAAGTGGTGTAGTTGAGCTGGGGGGTAGGGGTAGAGCTAGGACTGAACACACAGGGGAATAATCCTGATACAGAAACAGTGAGCACTACCAGTTCCCCTGTAATGTCAAGAAGGTGCTCAAGGTTTATAAACACAGATGCATACTGGTGAGCAGTGGTGCTAATGGGACTTTGTGAAGGTTTGCTAATTTATTGCCCTCATTTTCCTCCATGAAATTGGGTACTGTGTCACCAGTGAGGATGAGGATTATGGGAAGGAGATTTGGGAAGTTGAGAGAAGGAATGGTATAAAATTGTTTTCTAGGAAGTAGAGGAACTGTGGTTAAATAATTGTTGAATTAGGTGTTTTATAATGACTGACTAGAAAAACAAGGATATAGTGGCCAGTGAGTAAGAGGATGGAAACTAAGAAATAGAGGTTATGTTTACTGGTAATAACAAAATTTAGATTGCATCAAGTGTGTGAAACTGGATGTAAAGTCCATTGGAAGGGCACAAGTCAATTTATGACTAGGTCGTTTGCAGGATATTAAAATAACATCAAGAAATATGAGAATATTCTTGCATGTATGTGCATGCTCAGTCATGTCTGACTCTTTGCGACCCTATGGACTATAGCCCACCAGGCTCCTCGGTCCATGGATTCTCCGGCAAGAGTACTGGAGTGGGATACCATTTTCTCTTCCTGGGGATCTCCCCAAACCCAGGAATCAAACCATGTCTCCTGCATTGGCAGTCAGGTTCTTTATTGCTTAGCCACCAGGAAAGCACAAGAATATTTTTGGAAGGTATGAATGTGATTGTGGAGCTTGTCAAGGAATAAGGACAGGTCACCTTAATGGTAGAGTTTGAAAGGATAAAATTAAAACCATGGATTTTAGGGAAGAGAAAGTGCAAAGGTTTGAAAATGGATGCAAGGAAATCGGGATGACAACTACCCAGTTCCTGGGGTGTGAAAGGAAGAAGCTTCATTTGAGAGGGCTCAGGTGAAGCAATGTCTTTAGGGGAGAGTCAGGTTTCAGACAAGGCAAGCAGGTAAGGGTTTTCCAAAGATGCTGCAGGTACAGGAGGCTTTGTCAAGAATGGACCTAATCTACTGAAGTTTCCCAAGTTGGGGAGTAGATGGTAGTCCTGGGAATGAGGGATGTCCTGAGCATTGCGGGTTTCTTTAGAAGTTTGGCATAAACAGAGGTACAGGGAATAATGAGGGTGAGCTGCTGGGTCTTCTGAAAACAAGCTTGAATATCAAAGTTTTCTGATACCCTCAAATTAAGAGGAAACAAAACTTGGTCTGCTGCCTCTAATGTGGAACTTTGTGCTACACAAATGAGAGAGCCAATCGTGTCAGAATCCATTTAATGTATGTTATTCTCTCCTCAACTCGGTGTGTTTTTTGTAAATTTTCTGAGTTTTTCCAAAATATATTTGAAAGAAATGCTTGTAGAACTTAAACTAGTCCTTACATTATAAATCAAGCACTGGGTTAAACCAAATATCATTAATGTCTAATAAAAAGGGCTTTTACCAAAACCAGAGGCCTCGGGTGCTGTGTGCATGTACACATACCCTTGTTTGTCTTCACACACACACGGTGTAAACTATGGACTGTATTTTTGCCTAACTTATTCAGAATTGAAGTGATATTTTCATCCTGTGTTAATGCCTAACAGGAATCATGTCCTCCTAGTATATTCACATGATGCCCTATGTTTTCCTTTAATAATTTTCTTTCAAAATGTGAAATTATTGTTTGTGTGTGAATCTGAGAGAAAGAGACTCTGTGTGGGGCGTGAGGCAGGTAGAGGCGGGGTGTATTTAATGTCTGTCTCATCAGAATATGAACTGTGCTAGGGCAAGTAGAGATTGATCAGTATCCTTAGGCATAGCATATTGCCTAGCACATAGTAGATATCCAACAATATTTGGTTGACTAAGTGAAAAATGTTATTAAAATCTGCTGTGCCTTTCACAAAATGTCATTTTAGAGTGTTTCTGTAGCTTATACGAGTGGAATGAATGGCATTGTTCTCCTGTCTTGATCTTTTGGAGTTACTATAACAAAATATCACAAAATAGGCAGCTTATAAGCAACAGAAATGAATTTCTCACAGTCTGGAAGCTGGGAAGTCCTCCAAGATAAGGCTCAGGGAGATTCAGTGCCAGATGAGGACCTGCTTTCTGCTGCATTTCTGCTGTGTCCTCATTTGGTGAAAGAGGAAAGGAGTTATCTCCAGTCCTTTTGTAAAGACCCTAATGCAGTTTATGAACTTGATCCTCATGACCCAATCACCTCCCAAAGATCCCACCTCAGAGAATCACCAATCAGAAATTAGATTTTCAACAAGTGAGTTTTCAGAGGTCATAAACATTCAATCAATAGCATCGCTCAGGTATATTTTGGTATCATCTTGCTTGTAATTTAATTAATGGGAAACAGAAGCTTTGACTTTAAATAACAAGAGAGGTAATCATAAAAGATAACAGGTGTTAATTATACCTAGATGTTATTCTGAGCATTTGTAGTGATTAACTTGATTCTTTGACAACCCCAAGAGGTAGTTACTGTTATTATCCCATTTTACATATGAGAAAACTGACACCTAAATATTAATATTTAAGCAGCTGGAAAATGACTGGACACTGGAACCCAGGCGGGTCTGGACCTTTATTGTGCCTGCTCTTAACTGCTTTGTTACAGTGCTTCTGAATGATAATTTTTAACATACTTAATTTTCTTCTGATTTATAATTCAAGCACTATTAAAAATAATGGAGAAAGATGACTATTACATAAGAAGATTATTATTAGCAGATAACTAATTTGAATACTCATTAATTCATTGCATTAAACATAGCATAATGCCTTTGCCTAAAGCTAAGGAAAATAAATTTGTTGTGAAAGGACAAATGCCACTGTAAATTATTACAAAGTTTGCAGATGGATGATGATTCTTTGTCATTCTAATAACTCTTTCTGTAATCACAGTAAAATAACTTTTTTCAGACAAGTGCTTCCACACATTTTTCAATATTTTTCATCTCGTATCTTTTCATAGATGGTGATGCTTGAAATTCTATAATGACTTTCTACTTTTTCATAATTAGACCATGAAGAAATGAAGAATTATATATGATATCCTAATGAAACAATTTCTATTATATTTAAAGTTTAGATTATTCTAATTAGAGAAAATGACAGTAAGATGCAGTTTAAATTAAAAAACTATATACATCATTTAAACATCTGCTCCCCCATTAGCCTATATATTTTGTATTCTTTGTTACATCAGAAAAAAATCATATATATTTATAATACATAAATGATAGTTCAGATACTATCATATACATCTTTGAGTAAAAATATCATTTTCATAGTATAATTTTATAAATTTTTTCATGAAGATATTAATACTTCTAAAAAAAGGTTTCTTGGCTAACCTGTCCTACTTCAGCCATTTTCTCATTCTCCTTTGCAGGCTTCATATGTCTCTACTCAAATGTCCTATATAAATGAAATTCCTGAAGACTATCCTACATCCTCTTCTTTATCAAGCCATATTGTGAAAACTCAAATGCCTTCAAAATCAGCAGATATTGCAAATGTGTTAAAATGGCTGAAGTGAGGGAAAATTGTTGAATTGGAAAATTCATGCAATATCTAAATATTGATACTTTTAAATTCAGAAAAATTTAAAACATTTGGCTGGTAAAAATTGAACAATTTTTAAAAAAGGAATCCTCACCATTGGCTTGATTCAGCTCACTGAGGGCCCTGTTCTCGACTCCCTCCCCTTAGTACATCTCATTTATACCTCAGTCTTATTTACCATCTGGCTAATGACTCTCAGATTTCTACACATTTTTCTATATTTTAATATCCACTTGCCTGTTTGACATTTCAAAGAAGGTATCCTGTATTTAACATATCTCAGACCTATTTGCAAATATAGTTTTCTCCACATGTTCCACAAATTGGCTCCCATTTATTAAGTTGCACAAATAAGACATCATTAAAAAGTCTGTGAATAACAAATGTTGGTGAGGATGTGGCAGTTTCTCAAAAAAATAAAAACAGAGTTGCCATATGACCCTGAAATTCAACTCCTGGGTGTATATCCAGACAAACCTATAATCTAAAAATATATATGCACCCCTATGTTCATAGCAGCACTATTTACAATAACCAAGATGTGGAAAAAAACCTAAATGTCCATTGAGAGACAAATGGATAAAGAAGATGTGGTACATATATACAATGGAATGTTGGCCATAAAAAAGAACGAAATAATGCCATTTGCAGCAACATGGGTGGACCTAGAGAGTATCATATTAAGTCAAGTAAATCAGACAGAGTAAAATAAATACCATAGGACATCACTTATATGTGGACTCTAAAAAAAAAAAAAAAATGATACAAATGAACTTGTCTACAAGACAGAAACTGACTCATAGGCAGAGAGAACAGACTTGTGGTTGCCAAGGGTGGAAAGGGGTTGGGGAGGAATACATTGGGAGTTTGAGTTTAGTAAATGCAAACTATTATATGTAGAATGGATAAACAACAAATTCCTATTTTATAGCACAGGAAATATATTCAATATCCTGTGATAAACCATAATGGAAAAGAAAAAAAGAAATCTAGGGGCTTCCTGATGACTCCCTCTGCCTTACTTCCCTTCGCTTCTTTCACCTTCCCCAATCTAATCTCTTACCGAGACCTGTCAGTTACACCTTCTTAACATGTCTTTTCAGCCTTCTCTTCACCCCCACTGCCACCAACTTTGCTTCATTTTCTATAATCTCTTGCTTGGACATTGGCAACACCCATTTACAACCTTTTCATCTTCAAGTTTTTCTACAATTCATTCTCCACACTGAAACTAATCTTTTTAAAATATAAATCTGATCTTATCACCCCACTGCTTAATATCATGAGATGCCTTTCCATTGCTCTTAGAATTCAAACTCCTTAAGGTGGCTACAGTGTTCTGTAGAGTCAGCTTACCTCGTTCTCAAACTTCATCATTCTCCTCTTAGTTCTTTGCACCCTAGCCCATCTGGCCTCCTGGTGGCAGCAACTTGACTCCATCAGTCCTTTCTGCCTGAAAAGTTTCTGCTATGCTAACCCTGCCCAGAGCACACTTTTCTTTCAAGCCTCTGTTAAGTGTCATTCCCTAGGAAAACCTTTCTTGAAACC
This sequence comes from Bubalus bubalis, assembly GCF_019923935.1. Classification (NCBI taxonomy): domain Eukaryota; kingdom Metazoa; phylum Chordata; class Mammalia; order Artiodactyla; family Bovidae; genus Bubalus; species Bubalus bubalis. The sequence continues at coordinate 94,672,274 of NC_059158.1, read as the reverse complement.
GTCCAGCTAGAAAAGGATTCCCTTGATTCATTCTCATGAAGAAATGTCTTTCCTTATAACAGTTTGTGACTATGTGCTCATCAGTGTGATAATTTGGTGAAAGCATGTCTCTCTCACTTAGCTGGAAGCTCCAGAGAGCAGAATTTTGCTTTTGCTCAGAGATTACATGCATCATAAGTATTTTGAGTGAACAGATGTTTAAATAAAGTGTAACCGCTCAGTGCAACCAGTACTTAGAAAGACTTTCAACCTAGAAAAACTGTAGGAACACCTATAAGCTGGCAAGCTCCTCAGGCACTTACTGTTTGGGGATGTGTTAGGGGATTCTGTTATTTTCCACTGCTCTGCTTGAGCCTAAGGCAATTGCATCTATCCTCTGTGGGTAGAGTTTGCAGTTAGACCTAACGGGCTCTCTGAGAACAGAGCCAGCAGTGGCAAAGGAAGAGTTCTTCTGTTATTTGCAATAGCTCCTCCAGCTATTGCAGCCCACGTATCTTAGAGATAGCATTGTAACCATCCACTGCTGACCTCCTTACTGTGATTTCCAACAATGGTTTGTACCTTAAGCAGCAAGTTGAGCTTTACTGTATTCCCCTTCCCAAGTTCTATTGTAGCTTGACATTTATAAGTCCTCACCCACTTCTATTGTTTTTAAAGAATAATCCTAAAACAGGTGTAGGAGAAATCAACTGCCTTCAGGCAATGGTCTCCTCCAAATGGGAAATAATTCTACAGAATTCCTGTATATGGATACCTTCTGTTAAATATATTTTAGTCATATATTTCTCAAAATATTGTGTTCTAGCCCCACTGAAAAATTGTAAACTCTTATAGGTCAACTGGTCATCAATTTCACTTTCATTTCTTTTCCAATAGACAAATGCAGTGTTTTAAACACAAACATATGCAATGTTTTGAACACAGTGGAAATTTCATAAATGTAGATAACTGGAACATCAGGAACACTGGCCAATTATAGCAATAAGATATGATAGTCTGCCTGGGAAGCTGGCACATATTGTGGCATATAGGAATTTCATATAAACATTTTGATGGTGATAAAAATTAATATTAGCAACTCTGAAAACAAGGATGACTGTGTTTTCAGGTCTATATTAGGGCAAATCCCAAACATTATATTAATTCACCCTTTAATATATGAGTATCCATCTCTAGTGAGAAAAAGGCACTTATTTTTGTAATATAACCAGCATTATTACAGCTAACAAAATTAACAATAATTTCCTAATGCTATTTAGTACCAAATTTTTGTTGAAGTTTTCCTAATTGTCTTTAAAATGTCTTTTTTACAGTTGGTTCGAATATGGATCCAAGCAAGATACCATATTGCTTTTGATTTTTTATAACTCTTAAGTGTTTTCTGCTCTAGGAACCTTTTTTTCCTCCATGCCACAGTTTAGTTGGAGAAATTGAGTCTTTTATCTTGTACAATGTCCTACACCCTGACTTTGGCTGATTGTTTCCTTGAGATATCATTTACCTTGTCCTGGCATCCCCTGTATTTCTTATAAAATTGTAGTAATATATGGAGAAATAACTGAATTCAGATTCAGTTATGACATGATGTAGGTTGTGTTCTGTACTTCTTAATTCATCACCTTAGGAGGCTTCACTTTTAGTGATTTTTACAGTTAAGTAGTAAAAGCCTGATTCCTCTGATAAAGCATTCACACCAACTTTTTTCCTAGTAATTAAAATCCTCAATTATTACTCATATCCATTATTTAATTAGTTTGCAAAATGGTGATTTTTCTAACTTTATCATTTATCTGCATTTATTAACTATAGCTCTTCTCTAAAGAACTCATTTTATTTGGCTAGTATATTTTTAAATTTTTCTCTTAAAAGGTCAATTTTCAAGCTAATATCAATAAGTTGTATTATAGCAAGTTTTATTATATTTAATCAGTTAACATATTATTTCTGACTCAGAGGTTTTACTCTATCAAGTGTTTCAATACTTTGCAGTTTTTACATGTCTGATGTTCAATCTCAGGTGACTTAGATCAGTGCAATACCTCCAGGTTCACTCCTGTAACCTTTAGATCTGGTGCCCTGGGATCATTTTCTGTATTTCCCACCTGAGACCTGTCATCAGCCATTTCTCCTAAGAACACTCTTTCCTTTTAGTAAGAAACAATATTTAGAGACTACAGTCTGGGCCCTGAAGATATCCTTTGCTCGTGAGTTGATATTGCTTTCAGGCTTTCTCAGTGGACAGAGCTAAACAATGTAAATATATTATGGGATTTTTTTTTTTTTTTGAGTGCATGTGAGGTTTTAGCATCAGGTATAAAATTCTCTCACTGAGTACTTTTTCATGATTTTCTTTGCTGACTTTGGTCATTTATTCTTTTTATGAGCTTTATAATCAACTTGCCTTTTTCCCAAAGAACAATATCATGGTATTTGATGGGGCTTTGATTGTATTTACAAAACTATAATTGACACCTTTATAAAGTTGAAATTTCATATTTACAAATATGGTATACATTTCCATTTGGCCATATATCTTTCATTTCTTTGATGAGCATTTATTTTTTCTTCATGTCTTTTAATGCACTTTTGAAAGTTTATGCTTAAATACATCATCATCATCATTTTAATGTAAATAGAGCCTTCCTTTAAATTATGTATTGACAGTGGTTATTGCTAGAGTTTGGGAATGTTAATTTTATATTTTGACACTTTATAAACTCTCTTATGGTTTGTAATAGATTTTAATTGATTCTTGGGGTTTTAGTTGTAATATGATAACTTCTGCATGTAGTCCTCCAAATTCTTATGAGATAAACATATACATCCCAGGTGGGTTAAATAATATCTTCAATTTAATGTGAAACACAACTGAAGATGCTGGGTATTGCAGCATAGCTTTATTGTTGCAGACTTCATTGGTAATACTGCTAGAGTATTCCCATTAATTGTTAACTTCTGAATTGGAATAATAGAGATTTTATTATATTTAGGAAATTTCTTTTTAATTATGAATTTAATGAATAATGTTTTTCTTAGGTATACTTATATGTGTTATGTTAAATTTTCAAATTTTGATTCAAACATACATAATAATAATATTTTGGTTATTCATATTTATTGACATGGGTTTTCTGTTCTTTAGAGGGATGTTCCTGTGATGATGTGTGGATCAGGGTAACTTTATTTCTTGATAGCCCTCTTCCATCATAAAGCATTAAAAATATATCTTCCTTGTGTGACCATATCCACAGTTTTAAGAACTCCTTCCTGGGGTTCTTCTCCCATCTGCTACTCAGAATCTGAAAATTCATGCTCCTTTATTCCTAAGATTTTTTCCTCAGTCAGTTTTCCATCTATTCACAGAATTTTTGTTTGTTTTTTACCCCTTTAGATCTCTGGTCTTCCATAAGAGAGTTTTGTTCAATAATTCCAAACTCCTTCATAGGCAAACTTACCTAGTGCCTCCTGATATTTTCCTTTTTTTGGAACTAGTCTCAAATTGGAGCCAGTATATCTTTATCCAACTTTCAGGAGTATCCCTAATTTTGGATGGCTAAAGATTCCAGAAACAGAGTTCTTTGTTTTTGCATGTAATTTTTTTTGAGGGGTAACTTATTGTTTCTGAGCTCTTACTACCACTGGAGTCCCTTTCTCTATACTATTAAATATCTTCGTCCTGCACAGATCATGCTACCAGTGATGGTTTGACACCACCAACTTGTATTCTCAGAAGTTGAATACAAGGAATAGGAATATTTTGTCACTAGATTCTTTTCAGATGTTTATGGATTTTTTTTTTCTTTTCCCTATTCTGGTTATTTGTTTTATGGAAAGATTGGGGAAATTTGAAAAATATACTAATAAATGTCATTTTTACACTCTGCACTCTCAATTCTTTATCCTGTCCACTTTCACAAATTTCTGCAAATATTAATGCTGTACTAAAATAACATTCATCTTGGCTTTTAAAAGAAATGGAAAAGTAGACTAAAATAACATTCATCTTGGCTTTTAAAAGAAATGGAAAAGTAGAAGTATATCTTCATTGTCATTACAGAGAATTACTTTTTGGTATAATTTTTAAGCAAAATGTGATATTCTCATGAGATCCATGCTGGTTTTTGACAGCATAAATATTTTATAAAGTGCTTGTCAATCAAACTCGTGAAAACAGTAGATGTAAATATTTAAATGACCCTGTGGAGATAAAGTTCAAGTGGGGTCAACATATTAGCATTAGTTTCTTTTTTGAAGTTAAAAACATTGCTTATGATTTAAATAAAAATCTCAGTGGACTCTGTTTTATGGCTGAAGGTCAGCAATGTAGGTTACTAGTGATCTTTGGAAAAGAGTTCTTAGCAAATTACTATCATACAGCGTAGCAGACACACCCTAAGTTGGTTCCCAATGAATCAAATCCTTGTGCCAAAGGTCGTTCCCTTCATTAGATTATATTATATTGCCAGGTATGGAAATGTTCCTCCTATGGTTTTGTTTATGTTGTGTAAGATGTTGTGTTAGCAGAGTGGACCCAGAGATTCTTCTGCTGGATTTGAAGAAATAAACAGATAAATTGTGAACTGTCTATGGAGAGGGCCACACAGCTAGGAGCTGTGGGAACCACTGGGCATGAGGGTGTCTCCCAACAGGCACAGTGAAATGCATTCTTCTAAGAGCTAATGGCTAGATGCACATTCTTACCTAGTTGAGCTCTCAGATGAGGACCTGTGGAAGGCTGAGCAGAACTCTCTTATGGAAGAACAGAGATCTTCCCAAAGTTGTTGTGCCTTGAATTCTGACCTATGGAAGTGGTGAGATAAAAGATGTGTGTTGTTTTAAAATACTAAGGTTTTGGTTGCTTCTTGTCCATCAGTAGAAAAGAAATATATACAGCATTACAAAGAGAAAAAGTGAAGGGAGGGGAAGAAGGAAGAGTGAGAGAATAAAGAAAATATACATTGATATGAGTGCTTTGAATATGTGATCTCAGTAAGTGCTGGAACCTCTGTAATCCAATGGCTATTCTCCAAATACAGTAGAAAGTGATAGTGAACTTTCAGAATTAAAATTAATATGAAGTAGATATATTTTCTTAGTGGTTTTGTGCAATATCTCTTTCCTTACAGATTATTTTTTGGAAAGTCTTAGAGCCAATGACTGAGCGACCTCACTTTCACTTTTCACTTTCATGCATTGAAGAAGGAAATGGCAACCCACTCCAGTGTTCTTGGCTGGAGAATCTCAGGGATGGGGGAGCCTTGTGGGCTGCCTTCTATGGGGTCGCACAGAGTCGGACATGACTGAAGCAACTTAGCACCAGCAGCAGAGCCTAAAAATTGTGTGTTTGTGTGTGTGTGTGTGTGTGTGTGTGTGTGTGTATAGATAAGAGCACCTATTTATATCTCAATTGTTGTTGTTGTTTAATCACTAAGTTGTGTCTGACTCTTTGTGACCCCATGAACTATAGCATGTCAGGCTTTCATGTCCTTCACGATCTCCCAGAGTTTGCTCAAACTCGTGTCCTTTGAGTCAGTGATGCCATCCAATCATCTCATCCTCTGTCACCCTCTTCTCCTCTTGCCCTCAATCTTTCCTACCATCAGGGGCTTTTCCAATGAGTTGGTTCTTCATATCAGGTGGCCAAAGTATTGGAGCTTCAGCTTCAGTTCTTTCAATGAATTTTCAGAGTTGATTTCCTTAAGGATTGACCCCTTTGATCTCTTTGCTGTCCAAGGGACTCTCAAGAGTCTTCTCCAACACCACAGTTGGAAGGCACCAGTTCTTTGATGCTCAGCCTTAAGGTCCAACTCTCACACCCATATATGAGTACTGAAAAAAAAAACACAGCATAGATTTGACCATGTGGGCCATATGGACCTTTGTTGGCAAAGTGATGTGTGTTCTTTTTAATATGCTGTCTAGATTTTTCATAGTTTTTCTTTCAAGGAGCAAGAGTCTTGTAATTTTGTGACTGCAGTCACCATCCATGATGATTTTGGAGCCCAAGAAAATAAAATCTGACATTGTGTTGACTTTTCTCCCATCTATTTGCCATGAAGTGATGGGACCAGATGCTATGATCTTCATTTTTTGAATGTTGAGTTTTAAGCCAGCTTTTTCACTTTTCTCTTTTACCCTCATCAAAAGTCACTTTGGTCCCTCTTCCTTTTCTGTCATTAAAGTGATATCATCTGCATATCTGAGGTTGTTGATGTTTCTCACAACAATCTTGATTCCAGCTTGTGAGCCATCCAGCTCAGCATTTCATATGATGTACTCTGCATATAAATTAAATAAGCAAGATTACAATATACAGCCTTGACATACTCCTTTCCCAATTTTGAGCCAGTCTTGTCTGGTTCTAACTGTTGCTTCTTATTCTGCATATAGGCTTCTCAGGAAACAAGTAAGATGGTCTGGTATTCTCATCTCTTTAAGGATTTTCCAGTTTGTTGTGATCCACAGAGTCAAAGGCTTTAGCATAGTCAATGGAACAGAAATAGATATTTTTCTAGAATTCCCTTGCTTTTTCTATGATCCAGTGGATGTTGGCAAGTTTATCTCATTTTCCTCTGCCTTTTCTAAATTCTGCTTATACATCTGGAAGTTCTCATTTCACGTACTATTGAAGCCTAGCTTGAAGAATGTTGAGCATAATCTTGCTAGCATGTGAAATAACCACAGTTGTGCTGTAGTTTGAACACTCTTTGGCATTGCCCTTCTTTGGGATTGGAGTGAAAACTGACCTTTTCCTGCCCTGTGGCCACTGCTGAGTTCTCTAAATTTGCTGGCATATTGAGTGCAACAAAACATCATTTTTTAGGATTTGAACTAGCTTAGCTCAAATTCCATCACCTCCACTAGCTTTGTTTGTAGGGATGCTTCCAGAGGCCCACTTGACTTCACACTCCAGGATGTCTGGCTCTAGGTGAGTGACCACACTATTGAAGTTATTCCAGTCATTAAGACCTTTTTTGTATAGTTCTTCTGTGTGTTCTTGCTACCTCTTCCTAATCTCTTCTGTTTCTATTTGGTCCTTGCCATCTTTGTCCTTTATTGTGTCCATCTTTGCATGAAATGTTCCCTTGGTATCTCTAATTTTCTTGAAGAGATCTCTGGCCATTCTCATTCTATTGTTTTCCTCTATTTCTTTGCATTGTTCACGTAGGAAGGCTTTCTTATCTCTCCTTGCTCTTCTCTGGAACTCTACATTCAGTTAGGAATATCTTTCCTTATCTCTATAAAAGATAATATATCTCTAATATATCTTGTGCACACCCAAGCATGTACATACACATACATACATAATGAAAATTCTGTTCTACATGGTTTATTAATTATTTCATGCAAAAATAAATGAGAAGAAAGTACAAATTCAAAATAAAGATGGGAAGGTAATAAATGTATTGTGAAATACATGCAACTTTATTGTACTGATGCTTTTAGTATAGTTTTATCTGCCTTTTTATACTTTTTTATTTTATGGTTTCAAAGTTTATTCAGTACACATTTAATAATAAAATACTTCTTTTGCTATTTTAAACAAAATTATTTAGTAATTTTGACAGAAAGAAATGAATGATAATTATAAACTTTAAAATAGCATGCTAAATAACATTTTTAAACAGAATTCTTTATTTGTAAAATATGTTTATGATAACATAGGATCCTGGAGCTCTTATGACAAGTCTTGGTGCTGAACTACCTATGGTAAGTAGGATTCAGCCACTACTGAGCCCCACAAGTATTTAAAGACTTTTCCCAAAATAATAGGTAAGGTAAGTGTAGTATCTAGAATTGGAAGATACCTTAGACATTTTTATTTTAATCACATTTCCTAGAAAAGAAAGTGTCAGGTTAAGTCACTTATCCAAGGTACCACAGTAACAAGAAGCCAAAGTAGGATCTGAAACTGTGTCTTGATTTACTTTTGTGTCACTGTTCTTTCCATTATTCTGGGACTTTTCTAGTTAGACCAGAAGATCCCAAAGTAAATATGTGTGGTGGTAAATATTTATTGTGGGCCTTTTATGTTCTGAGTAATATCCTAATGGCTGCTACTGCTGCTAAGTCACTTCAGTCGTGTCCGACTCTGTGTGACCCCACAGACAGCAGCCCACCAGGCTCCCCCGTCCCTGGGACTCTCCAGGCAAGAACACTGGAGTGGGTTGCCATTTCCTTCTCCAATGCATGAAAGTGAAAAGTGAAAATGAAGTCGCTCAGTTGTGTCCGACTCTTCATAACCCCATGGACTGCAGCCTACCAGGCTCCTCTGTCCATAGGATTTTCCAGGCAAGAGTACTGGAGTGGGGTGCCATCGCCTTCTCCGGAGTCAACCCTAATATTATCTGCATTTCATAGGTGAGGAAACTGAGGCTGCTTGAATCTGTGTCTGATATCACATGATGAGTAAATGGGAAAGTAAGATTTCAAATATCTATCCAACTCTGGAATCCAGAGTCTTCACCATGGTTCTAGCAGTCAATTGTTTGTCCCTCATTTCCTTCTGACTAAGTCATGGACATACCCTAATTATTCTCCTGAACCTTATGACTTTAGTAAATAAATGAAATTTTACTCCCCTAAGTATAGAGAACTCCTGATCTAATTCAAGTAAACCAACTTAAAATAAGGAAACCAACATGGTTTAGTGATAATCTCCAAAGTCACATGGTAAGGTTTGAGAATAAGTCAATGTCTAGGACAGCGGTTACTCCTTGGAAGGAAAGTTATGACCAACCTAGATAGCATATTCAAAAGCAGAGACATTACTTTGCCAACAAAGATCCATCTAGTCAAGGCTATGGTTTTTCCAGTGGTCATGTATGGATGTGAGAGTTAGACTGTGAAGAAAGCTGAGCGCCAAAGAATTGATGTTTTTGAACTGTGGTGCTGGAGAAGACTCTTGAGAGTCTCTTGGACTGCAAGGAGATCCAGCCAGTCCATTGTAAAGGAGATCGGTCCTGGGTGTTTGGAAGGACTGATGCTAAAGCTGAAACTCCAATACTTTAGCCACCTTATGTGAAGAGTTGACTCATTGGAAAAGACTCTGATGCTGGGAGGGATTGGGGGCAGGAGGAGAAGGGGATGACAGAGGATGAGCTGACTGGATGGCATCACCAACTCGATGAACATGAGTCTGAGTGAACTCCCGGAGTTGGTGATTGACAGGGAGGCCTGGCGTGCTGCGATTCATGGGGTCGCAAAGAGTCAGACACAACTGAGTGACTGAACTGAACTGAACCGAGGATAGCAAAAACCTGGCTTTTCATATCTTTTTTAAAGCAAAGATAAATGGATACACAGTGACTGATTAATCAGGGCAAAGCCAGAATAAGAAAATAGTGGAGAAAGTGGTTATAGCAGTAATATCTTCTACAAAGGTGACTTCTAAATAACAGCTGAATGGGAAGCAGCAGTGAAAAACTGCTGTGACATGTTCTTCCTTTTATCTCATACTCCTCTTTCTGTTTCTCACATTTTCTTTTGCTTTTCTCAGCTTTTCCTATCTTTTATTTCCATCTCAATGCCTTGATGCAAGCCCAGGTGGGTCAGGATTTGGAAAATATTGTCAACGATGGAGAATTCCAGGGTGTTTCTTGTCCTGTTGCATCCTTAGTATGGCTGAGTCAAAAATAAATGTACTGTGTTCTTCATTCCTGTCACCTTCTTGCTGAAGTTTTCAGAAAGGTCTGGTTGAGATGGTTGTGACCCAGAGTTGAGAAGGATCCAAGGGCTTGTCATTCCTCTCAAAAGTCAGCAGTATGAGGGATTCTAGAAGGTCAATGTATAATGCTTATCAGACTTTTGGCTGTCTTCGGATACCTTCTCATGTGAGGTGAGACAGTTGAAAAAGTTGGAAACTAGCGTTGGTAGAAGTCCATGCAGGGACTCAGAGTTCTGGTGAGGAGGAACAGGTGAATGTCCTGGTTTGCAGGCAAATCAGAGTTTCAGTCAAGTTTGGGAATAGGCAGTAGTAGTTCATTACCCAGGGCCACACTGGCTATCAGCACTAAGCAAATCCGGTCAGAACCACACAGACTGTGGGCCTCTGGAAAATGGAAAGGAGAGTGGATCATCTGCTCAGAAAATGCCGCGACAGGGAGGCAGCACATCAAGCAGGACACTCCTGGACAGATCACACCAAGCACAGCCAACGCGAGGGAACTGGGTTACCAGGGGAGAATTGTTTTACGAGGAGAAGGCAAGAGCTGCTTATAAAGACAGGTTGTATGTTAACAAAAGAAGAACAAGCTGTAAAAAACAAATAGTGCTGGCCTAGTGAAATATCAAGAACTACAGGACTGATATTATCAAACTGCTGAATTCCTGGATAGGACTCTTTAAAGATCTCCCTACATTTCGACTCTAAAGATCTCCCTACATTTGATTCCAGGATCTGTGGCAGGCCGAGCCCGTAGGTCACAGAGCTTAATTCGCATTTGGTTTGGGCAGGACAGAGAAGTGCTTCAGCGTCCTTAAGTCTTCTGCTGAATTGTTGTCTCTAGTTCTATCTAGGAGGTTTCTGTTATTTCTAACTGCACTGAAGGAAATTTTCAAATGTTAAATTGGGCCTGAAATTCAAACTTTGGATTTAGTCTCATGAAGGGGAGGTTTAACTTTTGATATGCTTCAAATCCTAAGCATAGATTGTGTCAGGAGGCCCAAGTATCATTATTTGTTTCTTTGAATATGCTATTTTGCATATTAACATTTAAATATTTTATCAAGGCTTTTATTAACAAGATATGTCTCACAATAAAAAGCTAGCCCTTAATCTAATATTGTCTATTTTCTTACTAATAAATATATTCTTCGAGTCTAAACTTTTCTCAGTACCATTTGAATTTCATCCATAATATTGAAAGAAGCTTATAGTTCATTTATTCACATTGTTGTATAGTATTTCATTTGACAAATATGCCATTCATTCATTTATTTGGGTAAACATTTGAATAATTTCTTACTTAGGGCTATTGTTAATAGTGCTGCTATGAACATTTCAGTGTATGTTTTTTGGAAAACCTATAAATGTATTTCTGTTAAGTGGAGTGGAATTCTGGGTCATATATTATGATCTTGTTCAGTTTTAGAGGAAGCTTCCAGATAAGCATTGCTTGAGAGTGTGAGTTTCTCTATATCCTTGTCAATACTTATTTCCTGTTTTTATCATTTTGGCCATTCTGGAAACTGTTTACTGATGTTTGAGGTTTTAACTTTTATTTTTTTGATAACTGGTGAACTAAGCAGCTTTTTATATGTTTATTAAATAGTTGAATCTACTCCTTTTTAAGTTTGTCTGTTTTAGGTTTCTTTTGCATTTTTGTTTAGTTGCTTTTTATGATTTTGAGTTTTTGCAAAATTTTATATGCATCTCTGTTGAATATACAGGTATAAATGTCTTCTGATACTCTCTGAGGTTGCCTTTTCATACTTAGAGGTCTTTTTTGATAAGCAGAAGTAATTTTAACAGTTAAATTGTTCTATTTTTGGTCATTGTTGGTGTGTTTATATCCTACATAAGAAACCTTTGTTTACTGTAAGGTTCAAAAGATGTTCCCTGTTTTTCTCTAAATGTTTCATGGATTTGATTTCTACATTTACACATGAAAACCATTTTGTATTTACTTTTCATAAATGGTATGAGGTAGCGGGTCAAGATATTTTCACACACCTGATATGAATATTAATTGCCTCTGAACTATTTATTAAAGACACCATCTTTTCCCCACTGTATTGTACTGATATATTTTCTCATCTCATTTCTAGAGAAATGTTTAAAAGAAAGACATGTTCAAGGCACATGCCATTACCTTTCCCACTGATACTTAAAATTTTCTTTGACTTATCCTAAGTTTTATATTGCAATCAAAAAATAGTCTTGTAATGTGGCTTAAAATTTTAAGGCCATGGTGTCAATGAGTTGCTGGATTGTTTAGCCTTTAGAAGCCAAACATCCTTTCTTTCTTAGACAGTCTGTTTCCTTATTACTGATCTTCCAGTCAATTAATTAATTTTAGTTAATTTGCTTTTCTAACTCACAGAATAACTACTTCCTTTATCTGAAGCAGAAAAAAGTAAGCAATATATAAATATCCATATTTAGCCCTTAAAACAATTTTTAAAAAAGAAAACATGTTCTTTTTTTGTATTCCTTTCCTCAATTTTCCTTGGGTATTACAAACTCCCTCTCTCTCTTTATATATACACACACACACACACACACACACACACACACACACATACATGTATTTACAAAAGATGTTCTTGTTTTAATCATCAGGGAAGCTCTGTTTTAATCACAGTCTTGGACAAAATTGGACTGGTAGATTCAGGCCACTATTTCAAACACAACATTTCTTTCATAAAATACTGCATCCTTGTAATGAACAAAATATTTTTTGAAAAGTCAAAATGTCTTAAAGATAAATCTAAGATGTTGTGTAGCAATGTCTGAAAAATTTTACTTAAATACATTAAGTAAAGGCATATTGACTGAAATTTATTCTATACTTTAAAGATAGTGAAAATCCATCTCTATATATCTTTCTAATCATATATATTCACACATAAGTACATATAAAAGATTCTTTATTCAACAAAATTGTAACCAAAATGTATTTCTATGCATAAATTTACATACAATTTTATACCTATGTATATTATTTTCTTAAGTATTCATATGTCTTTAGAGTCTTTTAAAAATGTTTTAAACTCTAAATTCCTAAGGAAATCTGGCTTTAAAATAGTTCTCTTTGCACATTTATCACAACACCAATATATGTAATAAGTGATTTTATGTCAATTCTTGAGGTTAAGCCTCAAGGTTAGGTCTATAACTGAGTCAATAAAACATTTTTACTTTCATGCTAGATTGTTATAGTTTAATTTTATCTCAAGGAAAATAGTATATACAAAACTAACTTTAATCTTGAGCCTTATTCTAGTATATAACCTAAAATTGAAATTCATAAGCTATAATATCAACACTAAGAAAGCACATTTGGCATAGAGTGATTGTAATAGCAGCCAAGGAGATTTGATAGCATTAGACCATGAGGAAGTCAAATTACTCAGAGTAGAAAATGATGCATCACTTGTTAAGTCAAATCTCTTCTCCAGCTGAAAATTTACAAAGGAAGAATGAAGTGTATGAGGAAGACTGATTCGGAACAAGATTGACTGTAGACCTGTCAGAGTAGAAATAAAGACCTTATGATTCTGAAGGTACAAAGCTTTAGCTGTTTAAACCTAACCAGAAGACACAGGATGAAGACTAAATTTGACTGTTATTTCATCTTAAGAGATGAGAACCTTTTTGTTTGTGGCATTGCAGAGATCCAGGCTTCCCTGGTGGCTCAGATGGTAAAGAATTGACCGAAAATGCACAAGACTGGTTCTATCCCTGGGTGGAGAAGATCCCCTGGAGAAGGGAATGGCAACTCATTCCAGTATTCTTGCCTGGAGAATCCCATGAACAGGGGAGCCTGGCAGGCTACAGTCCAAGGGTCGCAAAGAGTCAGACACGATTGAGCAACTGACACACACACTTACACACACACACAGGGACTATAAGTCAGCAGAGCATGATGAATGTTGTATGGTCTATTGTAGTGGTCAGTAAGTGATATTTTATAAACACACAATTGCTAACATTGGCCAGGTGTGTGTGAAACACATGGACATCACTCCTGGAATTATTAGCAGTTACCCACAATTAAAAATGGATTAAAGACCTAAATGTAAGACCAGGAACTATAGAGCTCTTAGAGGAAAACATAGGTCAAACACTTGATTAGATAAATCAAAGCAAGGTTCTCTATGACCCACTTCCTAGAATAATGGAAGTAAAAACAAAAATAAACAAGTGGAACCTAATTAAACTTAAAAGCTTTTGCACAGCAAAGGAAATTATAAACAAAGTGAAAAGACAACCCTCAGAATGGGAGAAAATAATAGCAAAGAAAACAACTGACAAAGGATTAAATTCCAGAATATACAACCAGCTCATACAACTCAATACCAGAAAGACAAACAACCCAATCAAAAAGTGGGAGACACTTTTAAACAGACATTTCTCCAAAGAAGACATAAAAATGGCTAACAAACACATGGAAAGATGCTCAACATCGCTCATTATTATTAGAGAAATGAAAATCAAAACTACAATGAGATTTCACCTCATACCAGTCAGAATAGCCATCATCAAAAGGTCTACAATCAATCAATGATGGAGAGAGTGTGGAGAAAATGGAACCATCTTGCCCTGTTGGTGTGAATGTAAATTGTTACAGCCACTATGGAAGACAGTATAGAGATTCCTTAAAAAACTAGGAATAAAGCCACTATCTGACCTAGCAATCCCAATCCTAGGCATACACCCTGAGGAAACCAAAATTGAAAAAGACACATGTACACCAATGTGCATTGCAGCACTATGTACAATAGCTAGAACATGGAAGAACCTAGATGTCCACTGACAGATGAATGGATAAAGAAGCTGTGGTACATATATGCAATGGAATATTACTCAGACATAAAAAGGAATGCATTTGAGTCAGTTCCAATGAGGTGAATGAACCTAGAGCCTATTATACAGAGTGAAGTAAGTCAGAAGGAGAAAGATAAATATTGTATACTAAGGCAAGAATACACAGAACTGTACAAAAAAGAGCTTCATGACCCAGATAATCATGATGGTGTGATCACTCACCTAGAGCCAGACATCCTGGAACATGAAGTCAAGTGGGCCTTAGAAAGCATCACTATGAACAAAGCTAGTGGAGGTTATGGAATTCCAGTTGAGCTATTTCAAATCCTGAAAGATGATTCTGTGAAAGTGATGCACTCAATATGCCAGCAAATTTGGAAACTTCAGCAATAGCCCCAAGACTGGAAAAGGTCAGTTTTCATTCCAATCCCCAAAAAAGGCAATGCCAAAGAATGCTCAAACTACCACACAATTGCACTCATCTCACATGCTAGTAAAGTAGTGCTCAAAATCCTCCAAGCCAGGCTTCAGCAATACATGAACCATGAACTTCCAGATGTTCAAGCTGGTTTTAGAAAAGGCAGAGGAACCAGAGATCAAATTGCCAACATCCACTGGATCATGGAAAAAGCAAGAGAGTTCCAGAAAAGCATCTATTTCTGCTTTATTGACTATGCCAAAGCCTTTGACTGTGTGGATCACAATAAACTGTGGAAAATTCTGAAAGAGATGGGAATACCAGACCACCTGACCTGCCTCTTGAGAAACCTATATGCAGGTCAGGAAACAACAGTTAGAACTGGACATGTAACAACAGACTGGTTCCAAATGGGAAAAGGAGTACTTCAAGGCTGTATATTGTCATCCTGCTTATTTAACTTATATGCAGAGTACATCATGAGAAATGGCTGGGCTGGAAGAAGCACAAGCTGGAATCAAGATTGCTGGAAGAAATATCAATAACCTTAGATATGCAGATGACACCAACTTTATGGCAGAAAGTGAAGAGAAAATGAAAAGCCTCTTGATGAAAGTGAAAGAGGAGAGTGAAAAAGTTGGCTTAAAGCTCAACATTCAGAAAGTGAAAATTATGGCATCTGGTCCCATCACATCATGGCAAATAGATGGGGAAACAGTGGAAACAGTGTCAGACTTTTATTTTTTGGGGCTCCAAAATCACTGCAGATGGTGATTGCAGCCATGAAATTAAAAGACACTTACTCCTTGGAAGCAAAGTTATGACCAACCTAGATAGCATATTCAAAAGCAGAGACATTACTTTGCCAACAAAGGTCTGTCTAGTCAAGGCTATGGCTTTTCCAGTGGTCACGTATGGATGTGAGAGTTGGACTGTGAAGAAGGCTGAGTGCCGAAGAATTGATGCTTTTGAACTGTGGTGTTGGAGAAGACTCTTGAGAGTCCCTTGGACTGCAAGGAGATCCAACTAGTCCATCCTAAAGGAGATCAGTCCTGGGTGTTCATTGGAAGGACTGATGCTAAAGCTGAAACTCCAATACTTTGGCCACCTCATGTGAAGAGTTGACTCACTGGAAAAGACTCTGATGCTGGGAGGGATTGGGGGCAGGAGGGGAAGGGGTCAACAGAGGGTGAGATTGCTGGATGGCATCACCGACTTGATGGACATGAGTTTGAGTGAACTCCCGGAGTTGGTGCTGGACAGGGAGGCCTGGTGTGCTGTGATTTTTGGGGTCTCAAAGAGTCGGACACGACTGAGCAACTGAACTGAATTGAACTGAACACACACACACATATATATATATATATGGAATCTAGAAAGATGGTACTTATGAATTTATTTGCAGGGCAGCAATGGAGAAACAGACACAGAGAACAGACTTATGGACATGGGTTGGGGGAGGGAGACGAGAGAGAGAAATGTATGGTGAGAGTAACATGGAAACTTACATTACCATATGTAAAATAGATAGCCAATGGGAATTTGCTGTATGACCCAGAGAACTCAAACAGGGGCTCTGTAACAACCTAGAGGGATGGGATGGGGAGGGAGGTTCAAGAGGGAGGGGATATATGTATACCTATGGCTGATTCATTCTGATGTTTGACAGAAAACAACAAAATTATGTAAAGCAATTACCCTTCAATTAAAAAAATAGAATTATACGAGAAACCATAACACAGATGTAAATGCTACGAGCATTACATAATACAGTTTTCATTGGTAACATGTCAACTAAATCAGATAATTAATAAAATTTTTCTTGGCTGTGCTAGTTATTTGTTTTTTTTTTTTCCCCATAGTGCAGGATTTCAAGTTCTTATTTGCCAATACAGGCTTCCAAGTCTTATGACTTTCTGTTTTAAATGAAGATGATTATGAAACATATTGTTAAGCCATTAATAGAAGTGAGGTTAATCAAATATAAAAAGTCATATGTCTTCTGAGGAACAACTTGGTGAGGGAATATGCTACCATTCTGATTACAATGCTATTTTGAATAATTTTTAATTTATAAAATAAACAAATGATCTGTAAGGCATAATGCAAGATGATGGAGTATAATTTGAGACAAGAAGTAGGATGGCACAGATGTTTTCCTGTTTATTCTTTACAGGATTTTTCATAATTTGTTGACTTAAATCTAGTGAATTATAACTTACTTCCATCTTTGTGATTTCTTGAGATAGGGAAACCATTGTATCTCGAGCACCCAAGGAAAACTCCCATGAATTTTAACTTGGCTCAGACACTCTTGGCTGTGCTATATATCTGTCTAACAAATCCTAGTGAGTCTCAAGTAACAACTTTAACCTTAAGGTTATACTGACTTCCAGGGTCTCTTAGGCAAGTTGGTTTGTACTGAGTGGGAAGCAGGGCAATGGTGAATTTGATTTTTGGTCTTTTCTCATCTCTTCAGGGAAACAAAGTGTCATAGTCACATGAAACACAAAATGGGAGGTAAAATGAACCATTTAAGTGGATCCTAAGTTTTCTGCCAAGTAAGGCATCTTACAGAAGACCTGAGTCCTCTGTAAGTTAATTAATTTTGTAGAAAATTTCATAGTTGCAGAGAAATTTCTGAAATAGCCAACTTGAAAATGCTAACAACACATAAATTTATTTGTTCAAAAGAAGTGCTTCTAGAGATAAGCCACACCATCTTGTTTCTAGTTCTCATTGGAGAACTGAGTGAATCCATAGGCCCACCTGGAAACTTAACTCTAGCTGAGGGACTCCAAAACATCTGCTTATATACTTGGTAAGAGAACCAAAATAATGCAATATGGACAATCAACTTTCTGCTAGAAAAATCTAAACTTAAGTGGACAACTGATGCAGGAAGAGTGAGAGGGGACAGAAGGGACCATAAGTTTCAAAAGACAGTACAGAGAAGAAGGAAGTGAAAATTATTTTTTCTGGTTTTATTGAGATATAATTGACATATTTAAGTTTTATAATGTAATAATTATACATACATACATCAGATCAGATCAGATGAGTCGCTCAGTCATGTCCGACTCTTTGCGACCCCATGAATCGCAGCATGCCAGACCTCCCTGTCCATCACCAACTCCCGGAGTTCACTCAGACTCACGGCCATCGAGTCAGTGATGCCATCCAGCCATCTCATCCTCTATCGTCCCCTTCTCCTCTTGCCCCCAGTCCCTCCCAGCATCAGAGTCTTTTCCAATGAGTCAACTCTTCGCATGAGGTGGCCAAAGTACTGGAGTTTCAGCTTTAGCATCATTCCTTCCAAAGAAATCCCAGGGCTGATCTCCTTCAGAATGGACTGGTTGGATCTCCTTGCAGTCCAAGGCACTCTCAAGAGTCTTCTCCAACACCACAGTTCAAAAGCATCAATTCTTCGGCGCTCAGCCTTCTTCACAGTCCAACTCTCACATCCATACATGACCACAGGAAAAACCATAGCCTTGACTAGACGAACCTTTGTTGGCAAAGTAATGTCTCTGCTTTTGAATATGCTATCTAGGTTGGTCATAACTTAATGATTACTATATAAGTTTAATATCTTTCACCTTGGAGGCAAGTTTTTTTTGTAATTAGAACTTTTAAGATCTAAACTTAGAAAAGTTCAAATATACAATATACCATTGTTAACTATGGTCAACATGCTATATGTTACACCCTAGAATTTAATGGTCTTATAACTGGATTTTGTACTTCTTGAGTACCTTCACCCATTTCCCCCACCCACAACCTGCTTCTGGCAGCCATCAATTTGTTCACTTTTTATGAATTCAGTTTTTAATATTCCATAGGGAAGCCTGGCATACTGCAGTCCATGGGGTCCCAGAGGGTCAGACACGACTGAATGACTGAACTGAACTGAACTGAACTGAGATCATACAATATTTGTTTATCTCTTACATTTCATTTAGCATAAAACTATAAATGTCCATCCAGATTGCAAATGGCAGAATTCTTTCCTTTTTATGGCTGAGGAATATTCCGTTTGTGTGTGTGTGTGTGTGTGTGTGTGTGTGTATCACAACATTTTAATCTATTCATGCATCAGTAAATAGTAGTTTCCATGTTGTGACTATTGTAAATAATACTGCAATGAACATGTGGGAACAGAAATCTCTTTGAGAGAGTAATTTTGTTTCCTTTGGCTATGTATCCAGAAGTGAGATTGCTAGATCATGTGGTATTTCTATTTTAAATATTTTGTGTAGCCTCCATACTGTTTTTCATACAGGCTGTGCTATTTTACATCCCCAACAATGGTGCACAGGGTTTCCCTTCCTCCACATCCTAACCAGCACTTGTTATCTATCTTTTTGACAACAGCTATTCTTGCAAGTGGAGAAGGCAATGGCAACCCACTCCAGTACTCTTGCCTGGAAAATCCGATGGACAGAGGAGCCTGGTAGGCTGCAGTCCATGAGGTCACTAAGAATCGGACACTACTGAGCGACTTCACTTTCACTTTTCACTTTCATGCATTGGAGAAGGAAATGGCAACCCACTCCAGTGTTCTTGCCTGGAGAATCCCAGGGACGGAGGAGCCTAGTGGGCTGCCGTCTATGGGGTCACAGAGAGTCAGACATGACTGAAGTGACTTAGCAGCATTCTTGTGAGTACAAGGTGATATCTCACTATGGTTTTGATTTGCATTCCAGAATAATTAGTGATGCTGAGCTCTTTCCATATACCTGTTGGCCATTTGTATGTCTTACTTGAAAAAATATTTATTCAAATCCTCTGCCTATGTTTTAAATAAGATTTTTTTTTTTTTGGTATTGAGTTGTCTGAGTTTCTTGTATATGAATCATTGTCAGATGTAAAATTTGCAGATATTTCTCCCATTTCGTATGTTGCCCTTGCAGTCTGTTGATGGTTTCCTTTGTTGAGTAGAAGTTTTTTAGTTTGCCATCACCCTGCATGTTCATTTTTGCTTTTGTTGTCTCCACTTTTGTGTCTAATTCAAAAAAAGTCATTGCTAGGACTGACAACACAAAATTTACCTCAGTTTTCTTTTTGTAGTTCTATGGTTTCAGTTCTTATATTCAAGTCTTCAATCCATTGTAAGTTGATTTTGTGTATGGTATAAGATTAGAATCCAATATCATTCTTTGCCATGTTGACTGTCCAGTTTTCCCAACACTATTTATTGAAGAGATTATTTTTTCCAAGTTGTGTATCTTGACTACTCTGTTGAAAAGTCATTGACTATATATCTGTGGACTTATTTTTGGACTCTGTATTCTGTTCCATTGATTTGTGTGTCTGTCTGTTTAAATTCAAGTAGAGTTAATTACAATAGTATATTAGTTTCAGGTGTACAGCATAGTGAAATGATATTTTTATAAACTATACTTCGTATAAAGTTATAAAATACTGTTATATTCCCAGTGCTGCATATTATATCATTGTATCTTATTTTAGACCTAGTAATTTGCACCTCTTAATCCCCTTCCCCTATCTAGCCCCTTCCTCCACCCCTTTCCTGTTGTAAGCATGTTTGTTCTCTGTAACTATGAGTCTGTTTGTGTTTAGTCGTATTCATTCATTTTAATTTTTGATTCCACATATAAGTGAAAACACATGGTATTTGGCTTTCTCTGTATGACTTAGTTCACTAAGCATAACCCTCTAGGTCTGTTTATGTTGTTACAAATGGCAAAAATTTATTCTTTTTTATTGCTGAGTAGTACTCAAGGCAATGGCACACCACTCCAGTACTCTTGCCTGGAGAATCCCATGGATGGAGGAGCCTGGTGGGCTGCAGTCCATGGGGTTGCTAAGAGTCGGACACAACTGAGCGACTTCACTTTCACTTTTCACTTTCATGCATTGGAGAAGGAAATGGCAACCCACTCCAGGGTTCTTGCCTGGAGAATCCCAGGGACGGGGGAGCCTGGTGGGCTGCCGTCTATGGGGTCGCACAGAGTCGGGCACGACTGAAGTGACTTAGCATAGCATAGCATTTCATTGTATGTGTGTATATGTGTGTGTTTGTATATAATCTTTATGTATAATCTTTTGTATTTTGTATTGTTTTAATTTTTAATTGGAGTATAGTTGGTTTGCAAACCTTTCTCTCTTCAAGAAGAAGTTAGAGTTGGAAGTTGCCTCCTGACTGCATGTCGCTGTGCTGGGGATAGGGTTTATGGCAAGTGTGTCTCAGCCTCTCCAACCGTTTTGATGTGGGTGTTTTCTTGTTGATCTGGTGCATATGAATCTTTCAGCCAGTTTCTAGATTTCTTTCAGAGGCAGTTGCTCCATGTGCATGTGTAGATACAGTGAGCCAATAGGAGGAAGCAAGTACAGGAGCCTCCTGTGTCCCTATCTTGGACTGGAACTCAGAAAATTTATAAAAATCAAGGAAAGGGGTTTTGTTGGATCTTATTAGGGAAATGAAAGTGGACATATAACCTTTAAGTAAGTTTGGCTTTAAAATACAGGCTTCTTTATACCTGTGGTGGATTCATTTTGATATTTGGCAAAACCAATACAATATTGTAAAGTTTAAAAATAAAATAAAATTAAATTAAAAATAAAATAAAATTACAGGCCTCTTTTTTAACAAATTCTCAAAAAGAAACAACTTTTGGAACAGAATTTCTAACAGAAGTACTAAAAGTAAAATGAAAGCTTCCTGAGTGACTCAGCAGTAAAGAACCTGCCCATGTAGGAGACGTGGGTTCCATCCCTGGTGGAGAAGATCCCCTGGAAAAGAAAATGTCAACCCACTCCCGTATTCTTTCCTGAGAAATCCCATGAACAGAGGAGTTTGGCAGGCTACAATCCATCAGTCGCAAAGAGTTGGACATGACTTAGCAACTGAAAATGCACGGTTATTGTTCAGTCACTCAGTCATGTCCGACTCTTTGTGACTCCATGGACTGCAGCATGCCAGGCTTCCCTGCCCATCACCATCTCTTGGAGCTTGCTCAAACTCATGTCCATTGATTAATTGATTCCATCCAACCATCTCATCCTCTGCCAGCCCCTTCTCCTCCTGCCTTCGATCTTTCCTAGCATCAGGGTCTTTTCCAATGTCAGCTCTTCACGTTAGGTGGCCAAAGTATTGGAGCTTCAGCTTCAGCATCAGTCCTTCCAATGAATATTCAGGACTGATTCCTTTAGGAATGACTGGCTTGATCTCCTTGCAGTCCAAGGGACTCTCAAGAGTCTTCAACACCACAGTTCAAAAGCATCAATTCTTTAGCACTCAGCTTTATTTTATTTATGGTCCAACTCTCACATCCATACATGATTACTGGAAAAACCATAGCTCTGACTATGTAAATTTTTGTTGGCAAAGTAATGTTTCTGCTCTTTAATATGCTGTTTATGTTTGTTGTAGCTTTTCTTCCAAAGGAGCAAGTGTCTTTTAATTTCATGGCTGCCATCACCATCTGCAGTGATTTTGGAGCCCAAGAAAATAACGTCTGTCACTGTTTCCATTGTTTCCCCATCTATTTGCCATGAAGTGATGGGACTGGATGCCATGATCTTTGTTTTTTGAATGTTGAGTTTTAAGCCAGCTTTTTCATTCTCCTCTTTCAGTGTTATCAACATGCATAGACAACAGTAAAATGAATATTGTAGTAGTAATAGCAGTTCCAGCAGTAGAATATTCTCCAGTCTCTTCTGTTTAGGTATATATTTGGTTGCATATAAAGGAATTATTTTGGTTACCTTTTTTTTCTGAATTATTAAATATTGTCCAAATGAAACATTCCTACAATCATTCAAGGCCTAATTTCAAATGACATCTCTGCTCCTGACTTCACTGATCTAATCCAGATCCTTCCCACTTAGGAATCCTTATGCAGCCTCTATTTTAGTGCTCAAGCGTTCTTGTGTTACAAGTCTTTGTTACATGTCTTTGTCTTCTTCATATTTTATGTCATATTTATGACCTTTCTTAATGTCTTGTTTGTATTTTCATTATTTGGGCACTGTATGGGACATTGAGTTGCCTAATAAATATTCATTAGGTTATCAAACCTATTGACAAAGGACTCTTCTCTAGACTGGCACCTAACTTTTTAATAATTCTCTTTTTGACTCAGAGTCATTTATTAGTGAATAAATATTGATTGAGTTCAGTTCAGTCAGTCAGTTGTGTCTGACTCTTTGTGACCCCATTGACTGCAGCCCGACAAACTTCCCTGTCTGTAACAAACATCCAGAGCTTACTCAAACTCATGTCCATCAAGTCGATGATGCCATCCAACCATCTCATCCTCTGTCATCCCCTTCTCCTCCCATCTTCAATCTTTCCCAGTGTCAGGGTCTTTTCCAAAGAGTCAGTTCTTTGCATCAGGTGGCCAAAGTATTGGGGTTTCAGCTTCAACATCAGTCCTTCCAATGAATATTCAGGACTGATTTCATTTAGGCTTGACTGGTTGGATCTCCTTGCTATCCAAGGGACTCTCAGAGGCTTCTCCAATGCCATAGTTCAAAAGCATCAAATATTTGGTCCTCAGCTTTCTTTATACCCAACTCTCACATCTGTACATGACTATTGCAAAAACCATAACTTTGACTAGATGAACCTTTGTTGGCAAAGTAGTGTCTCAGCTTTTTAATATGCTATCTAGGTTGGTCATAGCTTTTCTTGCAAAAAGTAAATGTCTTTTAATTTCATGGCCGCAGTCACCATCTGCAGTGATTTAGGAGCCCCCAAATGTAAAGTCTCTCACTCTTTCAATTGTTTCACCATCTATTTGCCACTCAGCAGTAGCCACAGACTGGAAAAGGTCAGTTTTAATTCCATTCCCAAAGAAAGGCAATACCAAAGAATGCCCAAACTACCATACAATTGCACTCATCTCACACACTAGCAAAGTAATGCACAAAATTCTCCAAGCCAGGCTTCAACAGTATATGAATGGTGAACTTCCAGATGTTCGAGCTGGATTTAGAAAAGGCAGAGGAACCAGAGATCAAATTGCCGACATCCATTGGATCATGGAAAAAGTAAGAGAGTTCCAGAAAATCATCTACTTCTGTTTTATTGACTACACCAAAGCCTTTGACTGTGAGGATCACAAAAAACTGGAAAATTCTCAAAGAGATGGGAATACCAGACCACCTGACCTGCCTCCTGTGAAATCTGTATACAGGTCAAAAACCAACAGTTAGAACTGGACATGGAACAACAGACTGGTTCCAAATAGGGAAAGGAGTAAGTCAAGGCTATATATTGTCACCCTGCTTATTTAACTTATATGCAGAGTACATCATGCGAAATGCTGTGCTGGATGTAGCCCAAACTGGAATCAAGATTGCTGGAAGAAATATCCATAACCTCAGATATGCAGATGACATCATACTTATGGCAGAAAGCGAAGAAGAACTAAATAGCCTCTTGATGAAAGTGAAAGAGGAGAGTGAAAAAGCTGGCTTAAAACTCAACATTCAGAAAACTATGATTATGACATCTGGGACATGACATTCATGGGAAATAGATGGGGAAACAGTGGCAGACTTTATTTTTGGGGTCTCCAAAATCACTGCAGATGGTGATGGCAGTCATGAAATTAAAAGACACTTGCTCTTTGGAAGAAAAGCTACAACAAACATAAACAGCATATTAAAGAGCAGAAACATTACTTTGCCAACAAAAATTTGCATAGTCAGAGCTATGGTTTTTCCATTTGTCTTGTATGGATGTGAGAGTTGGACTATGAAGGAAGTTGAGTGCCGAAGAATTGATGCTTTTGAACCGTGGTGTTGGAGAAGGCTCTTGATAGTCCATTGGACATCAAGGAGATCCAACCAGTCCATCCTAAAGGAAATCAGTCCTGAATATTCATTGGAAGGACTGATGCTGAAGCTGAAGCTCCAATACTTTGGCCACCTGATGTGAAGAACTGACTCATTTGAAAAGACCCTGAAGCTGGGAAAGATTGAAGCAGGAGGAGAAGGGGACGAAAGAGGATGAAATGGTTAGATGGCATCACAGACTCAATGGACATGAGTTTGAGTAAGCTTTAGGAGTTGGTGATGGACAGGAAAGCCTGGTGTACTACAGTCCATGGGGTTGCAAAGAGTCGGACACAACTGAATAACTGAACTGAACTGAACTGATGTGACTGGATTCCATGATCTTAGTTTTCTGAATATTGAGCTTTAAGCCAACTTTTTCACTCTCCTCTTTCACTTTCATCAAGAGGCTCTTCTATGCTTTCTGCCATAAGTATGGTGTCATCTGCATATCTGAGGTTATTGATGTTTCTTCCATCAATCTTGATTCCAGCTTGGGCTTCATCCAGCCCAGCATTTCTCATGATGTACTCTGCATAGAAGTTAAATAAACAGGGTGACAATATACAGCCTTGATGTACTCCTTTCTTGATTTGGAAACATTCTGTTGTTCCATGTCCAGTTCTAACTGTAGCTTCTTGACCTGCACACAGATTTCACAGGAGGCAGGTCTGGTGGTCTGGTATTCCCATCTCTTTGAGAATTTTCCAGTTTTTTGTGATCCTCACAGTCAAAGGCTTTGGTGCAGTCAATAAAGCAGGAGTAGATGATTTTATGCAACTTTCTTCCTTTTTCCCTGATCAAACAGATGCTGTAAATTTGATCTCTGGTTCCTCTGCCTTTTATAAACCCAGTTTAAACATCTGGAAGTTCATGGTTCACATACTGTTGAAGCCTGACTTGGAGGATTTTGAGCATTACTTTGCTAGCATGTGAGATGAATGCAATTGTGTGGTAGTTTGGACATTCTTTGGCATTAACTTTCTTTAGGATTGGAATGAGATCTTACCTTTCCAGTTGTGTGGCCACTGCTGAGTTTTCCAAATTTACTGGCATATTGAGTGCAACACTTTCACAGCATCATCTTTTAGGATTTGAAATAGCTCAACAGAAATTCCATCACCTGTACTAGCATTGTTCATAGTGATGCTTCATAAGGCCCACTTGACTTTTCATTCAAGGTGAGTGAGCACACCATTGTGGTTATCTGGGCCATGAAGGTCTTTCTTATATAGTTCTTCTGTGTATGTTGCTACCTCTTCTTAATATCTTCTGCTTCTCTTAAGTCCATACCATTTCTGTCCTTTATTGTACCCATCTTTGCATGAAATATTACCTTTCCATAACTAATTTTCTTGAAGAGATCTCTAGTCTTTCCCATTCTAATGTTTTCCTCTATTTCTTTTCATTGGTATCTGGAGAAGGCCTTTCTATCTCTCCTTGCTATTCTTAGAACTCTGCATTCAAATGGGTATATCTTTCCTTTTCTCCTTTGCCTTTCCCTTCTCTTATTTTCATAGCTATGTGTAAGGCCTACTCAGACAACCAGTTTGCCTTTTTGCATTTCTTTTTCTTGGGAATGGTCTTGATCACTGCCTCCTGTATAATGTCACAAAGCTCTGTCCGTAGTTCTTCAGGCACTCTATCTATCAGATCTAATCCCTTGAATCTATATGTCACTTTCACTGTATAATCATAAGGGATTTGATTTAGGTTATACCTAAATATTGATTAAGTGTCTAAAATTTCAGGCATGCTGCTACTCCAGTGTGTTCACAGTGAGTATCTTTGACGTTTTTCTGATCTCTTCTATTTATTTTTCTTCCACAGTTCTTTTACTGGCAAATACTGAGCTGTTTATTTGTACTTTGTCTTAATTCATATTCTCTTTGTGGTGATGGTGGTTTAGTCACTAAATCATTTCTGATTCTTTTACGACGTCATGGAATGTAGCCCACCAGGCTCCTCTGTCCATGGGATTTCCCAGGCAAGACTACTGGAGTGGGTTGCCATTTTTTCTCCAGGGGATCTTCTTGACCCAGGGATTGAACTTGCGTCCCCTGCATTGCAGGTGGATTCTTTACTGACTGAGTCACCAGGGAAGCCTGTATTTTACTGTTAGTCCTTTTGTTATTAGTAATTCTGTATCCTCTTTACAAGTTGGCATAAAATAAGTGCCCCAAAAGGAAACTAAACGCTAATACTTTTCAAAAATAAGTATTAGAACATAAGACTTTCATCTTCTGTGTGTGCCTCTGTGTATCTCTGTGTATTTTACTGTTTTCTTTTGTAGTATCTATAAAGACTGAATCTATTATAATTAGAAGTACGAGTCTGAATATTCTTTAGATAAAAGTAAAAGGTTGGTATATAAGAAAAAAGTTGGACTGCCTTCACTTCATTCATTTAACAAAGATGGTGGCATGCAAATAGCCTAGGTTTTGTTCTCAGAGATCATTTGGTTCTCTTCCTATCTCTTCTGCAATAACGGGATATAGAATAATTTTGGTTCTATTTATTCATTTACTCACTGCTTTGGCCTTCACACATCTCTTCATAAATGGAAATATTTAGAATTTATTGTTTATAAAACTAAGTACTGGAAGAACGATGAGTCTTCTCTTCAGCTGTCACTTATAAGGCAAAGCAGAGCCTCCAGTTCCTGTAAGGTGAGGGAAGTTTATTCTACGCACCTTTTAGTATCAGTATGTTTATTTGGTGGGAACCTCTAGAATATTTGGGAAAGTGCTCAAAGATTTCTGAATATTTGCCAAAGGATTTCCAGTTTCATTGCATGTTTACCATGCAATGCAGAATCAGTCAGCCATTTTTCAGCTTACTCAAGATATTATTTATAGTTCCTAAGCCATTACTTGCATTCAATTTTCACTTGGCTTGTTTAATATTCTACATTGATGACTGTCTCAGGAGTAAATACACACTTGTCTTGTCTGGCACATAGTGATTTCTCAGGGATTTTATTTATACATGTAAATAATTATTCCATTATATGCTATTGAATTTTGAACCATTCAAATACCTGAGCAGAGTGTTTTTAAATTAGTCTATTAGAATTGATTATAACTGAGTAATAAGGAAAACTCAGGTAATACAGCAATTCAAAACCTTCAGTTTCCAAAAACCATTTAAAGTTTTGGCCAGAAGAAATATAGTTATCCTGTTTAAAATAAATCAGAAACTTATTTTAAGAAGTATTCTATTAGAAAAATTTCAGCAACCACTTTCTACCATCTTAAACATATTTATAAGAATAGGGTTTAAAATTATTCATATGTCTCAAAATTGGGAAATTCGATGGACAGAAGAGACTGGCGGGCTACAGTCCATAGGATCACAAAGAATTGGACAGGAATGAAGTGACTTAGCATGTAAAAATTATTTATGCCTTCAGAATTGCTATCTTTGACAGCAGGATCTATAAATAACTGTCTTTTAAATTCAAGTAACTACATCTCCTTGAAATAAAAAATAACAGAAAAATAAACATCCATTTTCCTATTACTAAGAAACTTGAATATACATGGTACTTTAAGCTTTTTCTTTATTATATTGTAGTTTGTGACTTTAATAGGTAAAATTTTTTAAGTGCAGAATACATTTATTGACTATAGAAAGAGTATTTTATTTTTTAAGATAATTCATTTCATGTATCTCACAATTATTTGACACATGCTACAGACCAGACGTAGTGCTGAAGATAAAACAATAAACAAACCAAACATCATTTCTGCTTTCATGTTTCTTTAAGTTTAATTGGCAAGTCAGGCATTTTTAAATAATCAGAAACATAATTTTAAAATTATAGCTGTTCTACCTGCAAAAGGAATGTGTTTGAGTATCCATAGTAGAGAGATTTAATTTATGGAGGTTGCTGAGTTCTGAGTGTTTGTGTTTCCTCAAAATTCATATGTTGAAACCTAATCTTTAACATGAAGATATTTTGAAGTGAGGACTTTAGGAACTTTTTAGGTCATAACATTGGAGCCCTCATAAATGGGATTAGTGCCCTTATAAATGAGGGTCCAGAGAGATCCCTGCCCTTCTGCCATGTGAGGACACAGACAGCAGTCAAGAGTCAATGACGAAAGAAGCTCTCACCAGACACTGAATCTGTCAGTCTCATGAATTTAGAATTCCCAGCTTACAGAACTGTGAGAAGTAAATGTCTGTTGTTTATAAGGTACCCCGGTTATGATATTTTTGTGATAGCAGTGCAAATGGATTAAGATAGAGGTCAAGGAAGGCTTCTAAGATCAGATCAGTCGCTCAGTCATGTCCGACTCTTTGCGACCCCATGAATCTCAGCACGCCAGGCCTCCCTGTCCATCACCAACTCCCAGAGTTCACTGAGACTCACGTCCATCGAGTCAGTGATGCCATCCAGCCATCTCGTCCTCTGTCGTCCTCTTCTCCTCTTGCCCCCAATCCCTCCCAGCATCAGAGTCTTTTCCAATGAGTCAATTCTTCACATGAGGTGGCAAAGTACTGGAGTTTCAGCTTTAGCATCATTCCTTCCAAAGAAATCCCAGGGCTGATCTCCTTCAGAATGGACTGGTTGGAACTTCTTGCAGTCCAAGGCACTCTCAAGAGTCTTCTCCAACACCACAGTTCAAAAGCATCAATTCTTCGGCGCTCAGCCTTCTTCACAGTCCAACTCTCACATCCATATGTGACCACAGGAAAAACCGTAGCCTTGACTAGATGAACCTTTGTTGGCAAAGTAATGTCTCTGCTTTTGAATATGCTATCTAGGTTGGCCATAACTTTCCTTCCAAGGAGTAAGTGTCTTTTAATTTCATGGCTGCAGTCACCATCTGTAGTGATTTTGGGGCCCAGAAAAATAAAGTCTGACACTGTTTCCACTGTTTCCCCATCTATTTCCCATGAAGTGATGGGGCCGGATGCCATGATCTTCGTTTTCTGAATGTTGAGCTGTAAGCCAACTTGTTCACTCTCCACTTTCACTTTCATCAAGAGGCTCTTTAGTTCTTTTTCACTTTCTGCCATAAGAGTGGTGTCATCTGCATATCTGAGGTTGTTGATATTTCTCCCATCAATCTTGATTCCAGCTTGTGCTTCTTCCAGCCCAGCGTTTCTCATGATGTACTCTGCATAGAAGTTAAATAAACAGGGTGACAATATACAGCCTTGACACACTCCTTTTCCCATTTGGAACCAGTCTGTTGTTCCATGTCCAGTTCTAACTGTTGCTTCCTGACCTGCATATAGGTTTCTCAAGAGGCAGGTTGGGTGTTCTGGTATTCTCATCTCTCTTAGAATTTTCCACAGTTTATTGTGATCCACACAGTCAAAGGCTTTGGCATAGTCAATAAAGCAGAAATAGATGCTTTTCTGGAACTCTCTTGCTTTTTCCATGATCCAGCGGATGTTGGCAATTTGATCTCTGGTTCCTCTGCTTTTCTAAAACCAGCTTTAACATCAGGAAGTTCATGGTTCACATATTGCTGAAGCCTGGCTTGGAGAATTTTGAGCATTACTTTACTAGCATGTGAGATGAGTGCAATTGTGTGGTAGTTTGAGCATTCTTTGGCATTGCCTTTCTTTGGGATTGGAATGAAAACGGACCTTTTCCAGTCCTGTGGCCACTGCTGAATTTTCCAAATTTGCTGGCATATTGAGTGCAGCACTATCACAGCATCATCTTTCAGGATTTGGAATAGCTCAACTGGAATTCCATCACCTCCACTAGCTTTGTCCGTAGTGATGCTTTCTAAGGCCCACTTGACTTCACATTCCAGGATGTCTGGCTCTAGGTCAGTGATCACACCATCGTGATTATCTGGGTCGTGAAGATCTTTTTTGTACAGTTCTTCTGTGTATTCTTGCCATCTCTTCTTAATATCTTCTGCTTCTGTTAGGTCCATACCATTTCTGTCCTTTATCGAGCCCATCTTTGCATGAAATGTTCCTTTGGTATCTCTGATTTTCTTGAAGAGATCCCTAGTCTTTCCCATTCTGTTGTTTTCCTCTATTTCTTTGCATTGATCACTGAAGAAGGCTTTCTTATCTCTTCTTGCTATTCTTTGGAACTCTGCAGTCAGATGTTTATATCTTTCCTTTTCTCCTTTGCTTTTTGCTTCTCTTCTTTTCACAGCTATTTGTAAGGCCTCCCCAGCCATTTTGCTTTTTTGCATTTCTTTTCCACGGGGATGGTCTTGATCCCTGTCTCCTGTACAGTGTCACGAACCTCATTCCATAGTTCATCAGGCACTCTGTCAATCAGATCTAGGCCCTTAAATCTATTTCTCACTTCCACTGTATAATCATAAGGGATTTGATTGAGGTCATACCTGAATGGTCTAGTGGTTTTCCCTACTTTCTTCAGTTTCAGTCTGAATTTGGCAATAAGGAGTTCATGGTCTGAGCCACAGTCAGCTCCTGGTCTTGTTTTTGCTGACTGTATAGAGCTTCTCCAACTTTGGCTGCAAAGAATATAATCAATCTGATTTCGGTGTTGACCATCTGGTGATGTCCATGTATAGAGTCTTCTCTTGTGTTGTTGGAAGAGGGTGTTTGTTATGACCAGTGCATTTTCTTGGCAAAACTCGATTAGTCTTTGCCCTGCTTCATTCTGTATTCCAAGGCCAAATTTGCCTGTTACTCCAGGTGTTTCTTGACTTCCTACTTTTGCATTCCAGTCCCCTATAATGAAAAGGACATCTTTTTTGGGTGTTAGTTCTAAAAGGTCTTGTAGGTCTTCATAGGCTTCTAAGAGGAGGTATCATTTACACTCAATTCAAGAATTAATAGACTCCATGGGAGCTGATAGCTCAATCTTTACATTCTTTCAATCTTATACTCCCTAATAAGGGAGACTTTCTCAATTAGAATTTAAATATGAGAGCTTTAAGTTCTGCTGCCTTAACAAATTCATTGTTTCAAGACAGTGGATGTATCACACATAAATAATCAATTTTCTTATGCAGCCTCTTAGATGGTAATAGTGAGGTACTATTTGGGAGAGAACTGAAAAAGTAGATATTGAAATAATTATCTGTGATATGGTTCAGGGAGGAATTCCAGCTGAGAAGGAGGGAATTCTAAAAGTATCCAGATCTAACTTAATTGTTTAAATTATTTCAGATAGTCCTCCATGATTCGATCATTATAGCCAGAAACGTGAAACATATAGACAAATTGACTAGACTTAATGCATCTGAACGTCATAGACTGGATGGCTTAAACTACAGAAATGTATTCCTCACAGTTTGTGAGGCTTAAGGTTCAAGATCTGGGTGCTAGCATGGTCAGGATCTTGGCTTGCAGATGGCTACCTTATCTCTCTGTCATCACATGGAACAGAGAGAGGGATGATTCTCTCCCTTCCTCTTCTTATAAGGATGCTAATACCACTGGGGGAACTCCACCCTCACGACATCATCTAAACTAATTAGCTCCCTAATGTTCTACTCCCAGATAGTATCACACTGGTGGTTAGGGTGTCAACATACAGATTTTGAGAGCACACCAACATTCAGTTGGTAACAATCAGAAAAGAAGTCAAAACTAGCCAATCATAAACAGATTGTGAAAGGAGAAATAATGGCTTTGGGAAAGAAATACAAGACATTGCTAATTAGAGAATAGAAAAAGATGTTGAATGTTAAATAGAACAATAAATCTTTACCACACCATATTTAGATGTACTCAGTGTCTTCAAATTTACTTCTTTCTTAGGCTTTTTTATTCTGCCAATTTATAGTGCAGTTAGAAATTTCTCTCTAAATCAAGAACTATTTTAAGTGCTTTGCCCAGTGAAGAGTGTTTATGCCATAATTTCAATATTACATATTTCTGAAACAGAGCTTATATTAGTGATTATGGCAACATATTGTCTTCAGTGATTTGAGACTATACCATATGAAAAATATATATTATACTTAAATAAACTATAATAAAAATAGGTTGCAAAAGATGCTGACATTTTTAATTGCTAAGAAACTTGATATATATGCTTTTTGCTTGAGGAGAGAGCAAAAAAATGGCATTTTTTTCCTTTGACAAAATTTCACTGTTTTTCTTTTCTTTAACTTTTCTTTTGGTTTCAACACTCCCACATATTTCCTTTCACTTCATGTCAGATGCAATTTCTCAAGCTGAACAGGAGTAAACTCTATTCATTTCCACATTGTCACTCCTGTTCAGTTTGGTTATAAATGAAATGAAAGCATATTGTACAATAGACCCTTACATCTGCTGTAATGCCAGAAAATGATTTCAATGCACAGAAACAACTGTTAGATATACTTAGGCCTTATATTACTTTTTAGTATCACATGGGCATACACAAGATGTTCCTTACTCTAAAGAAAATTGCAAAAATGTCTCCACCAAATAATAGAAGACAGGTTGTAGATTGAAAGAGAATATATGTCAAATAATCTTAAGTATCTAGGCAAGGAAGAGCTGTAGAATGCTGCATTATTTCTATGTAATCAAGGGATTTAACCATGGTGAATCACTTGATTCATTCAGCCATGTGTAACAGGTCAATTAAAATGCATAGGGATTCCTAGGTAGCACAGTGGTAAAGAACCCACCTGCCCAAGCAGGAGATACCAGAGACACAAGTTTGATCCCTGAGTCAAGAAGATCTGCTGGAGTAGGAAATGGCAATTCCGTCCAGTATTCTTGCCTGAAAAATTTCATGGACAGAGGAGTCTGGCAGGCAACTGTCCATGGAGTTGCAAAACACCCACTAAAATGCACACATTGGTAAATTGTCCAAAGAGCAAATATTTAGTCTGATATGGATCCATATCCAACTTATATGTTATTAACATATATATAAAACAAAATTAAGAAAAGGCAAAGAGCAAACTGAGGCAAATTATAAATTAGTATGTCTCCATTAGTTATGGATCTGACTTAGCAAACAGAAGGGTAGATATGAGGAGTTCACACAGGTCATGTTTTATGCTTTTTAAGCTAAGATATAAAACATGTTTTTAATAATTTTATGCATCTTCTATGTTATAAGTACTACTTTAGGCACTAAAGATGAGTAAAATCTTCACCCCCTCAATATCCTGCTTTCCTGGTACTTATTGCTAGTTTGAGAAAACAGAAAATAAACCAAATACATCTTATCAGTGGCAGTTGGTGAAATGGGCTTGTAAGAAAAACAAAGCAAGAAGGGGGAATTTAGATTATATGATGGGTGAAGGACTAATTTTCAAATAGTTAACACCCTACCAGAAGGTGACACTGGAGAAAGACATGAACAGGGTAAGGGAGTTAACCATGCAAATATATGGGGCAAGAAGTTTTGAGGAAAGGAAACAGCAAAGGCAAAATCACTGAAGTAAGGATATTCTTTCTGTGTATAAGGTATCAAAGTAAACAATTGTGGCTGACAGGAGTGAGCAAAACCAGAGAGAACTAGGGCATGAGAGGAAGCGATAATGGGCAACCTGATTTGATAAGCTTTGGAGATCATCAGTTCAGTTGCTCAGTCATGTCCGACTCTCTGTGACCCCATGAATTGCAGCATGCCAGGCCTCCCTGTCCATCACCAACTCCCGGAGTTCACTCAGACTCACGTCCATCTAGTCAGTGATGCCATCCAGCCATCTCATCTTCTGTCGTCCCCTTCTCCTCCTGCCCCCAATCCCTCCCAGCATCAGAGTTTTTTCCAGTGAGTCAACTCTTCGCTTGAGGTGACCAAAGTACTGAAGTTTCAGCTTTAGCATCATTCCTTTCAAAGAAATCCCAGGGCTGATCTCCTTCAGAATGGACTGGTTGGATCTCCTTGCAGTCCAAGGGACCCTCAAGAGTCTTCTCAAATACCACAGCTCAAAAGCATCAATTCTTTGGCGCTCAGCCTTCTTCACAGTCCAACTCTCACATCCATATATGACCACAGGAAAAACCATAGCCTTGACTAGATGAACCTTTGTTGGCAAAGTAATGTCTCTGCTTTTGAATATGGAGATCATAGTAGAGACTAATTTGCTGAGTAAAAAAAAGACGTTGAAAAGATTCCCTCATAGGACTAACATGATCTGATTATTAAAGATTGTTCTAGCTTCTGTGTGGAGATAGACCGAAGAACCCAAATAATTTGCTGTTGGATTGGATGTGGAAGTGATTAAAAAAAAAAAAGAGGAGTGAATGATTACTTTTAAGATTTATTAGCCCGAGATGCTGAAAGATGGAGTTATCATTCATATAAACTAAAAAAGACGATAAAGAAGTCGTTTGCAATGAGGAGAGCCAAAGTCTTCAGTTGGGCATGATAAGTGTGAGACGCCCATTTGACATCCAATAAAAATATTGAGAAGGCAGTTGGATATACAGGTCTGGAATTTAGAGGTAGATCTACGTTGTGGATATACATTTTGGAGTCACTAGCAGATTGTCTGTGAAGTCATGAAACTGGACACTATCACCAAGCAAATGAGTACAGATAAAGATAAGCAAAGATCCAAGACATGAACTCTGGACCTTTCCAGTTTTTTGTGGTCATGGAGACTATGTATAATTATCAAAGGAAAACCAAAACAAAAAAGTAAGAGACCAGTGAAGAAAAAGAATGACTAGGAGAGTATGCAGTCATGGAAAATAAGTGAAGAATATTTTTAGAGGGAAAAATAATCAAATTTATTGAGCACTGCTGATAATAACATGCTGTGATAGAATTTGACATATATTACCCCTTTGAATATAATGGACTTCCTGATTCTCTGTTAGAAGACTATTGTCTAAAATTGTTAATTTTGTGGGTATACTAAATTTGAAATTCTGACTTGGTTTCCTTTGTGATTAAGGGGATGCATTTATGGGATAAATTTGGGGATATGTTTCATTTAAAAAATAGAACCAAAGAAACTCTATTATATTATATCTGAGCATCAGTTTTATTCAGTTCAATTCAGTCTCTCAGTCGTGTCTGACACTTTGTGACCCCATGGACTACAGCACGCCAGGCCTCCCTGTCCATCAGCAGCTCCCAGAGTTTACCCAAACTCATGTCCATTGAGTCAGTGATGCCATCCAACCACCTCATCCTCTGTTTTCCACTTCTCCTCCCAACCTCAACCTTTCCCAGCATCAGGGTCTTTTCAAGAGTCAGCTCTTCACATCAGGTGGCCATAGTATTGGAGTTTCATCTTCAACATCAGTCCTTCCAATGAACACCCAGGACTGATCTCCTTTAGGATGGACTGGTTGGATCTCCTTGCAGTCCAAGGGACTCTCAAGAGTCTTCTCCAACACCACAGTTCAAAAGCATCAATTTTTTGGCACTCATCTTTCTTCACAGTCCAACTCTCACATCCATACATGACCACTGGAAAAGCCATAGCCTGTAGTAGACGGACCTTTGTTGACAAAGTAATGTCTCTGCTTTTTAATATGCTGTCTAGGTTGGTCATAACTCTTCCAAGGAGTAAGCGTCTTTTAATTTCATGGCTGCAGTCACCATCTGCAGTGATTTTGGAGCCCCCCACAATAAAGTCTGCCACTGTTTCCACTGTTTCCCCACCTATTTGCCATGAAGTGATGGGACCACATGCCATGATCTTAGTTTTCTGAATGTTGAGTTTTAAGCCAACTTTTTCACTCTCCTCTTTCACTTTCATCAAGAAGCTCTTTAGTTCTTCACTTTCTGCCATAAGGGTGGTGTCATCTGCATTTTTGAGGTTATTGATATTTCTCCCAGCAATCTTGATTCCAGCTTGTGCTTCATCCAGCCCAGCATTATTAATGTCATCTTTTAATCAAGGACCTAAAAAATGGGTTCACATGTTAACAATTAAAAAATAGGTCTATATTTAATATGTCTTGATTGTCTTAACTATGCAGTTATTATACCTTGGGTAGTTTAATAACATATTTATGATTCATCACAAATATAAGAGTTGTGTTATAGTCTTCTAGCCTTCTCCCTTATTTCACATATTTACAGCATCATTGACCACTTACAGTAAAGACCATGATTCCTAGCTATACTTATTGTCAGGTGTAATCTTATAATTAAGTTCTGATCAATAGAACATAAGAAATACTATATGCATTTTCAAGGAAATATCTTCTAGGGAGGGAATATACCCTTTTCTTCCTTTCCATAAAGACATTATGACTGGAGAAAAATAAGCTATTTTTTTTTTAGCATCAGCACTCATCTCACATGCTAGTAAAGTAAAGCTCAAAATTCTCCAAGCCAGGCTTCAGCAATATGTGAACCGTGAACTTTCTGATGTTCAAG
This sequence comes from Bubalus bubalis, assembly GCF_019923935.1. Classification (NCBI taxonomy): domain Eukaryota; kingdom Metazoa; phylum Chordata; class Mammalia; order Artiodactyla; family Bovidae; genus Bubalus; species Bubalus bubalis. The sequence continues at coordinate 94,635,308 of NC_059158.1, read as the reverse complement.
CGGGTTTTAGAAAAGGCAGAGGAACCAGAGATCAAATTGCCAACATCCGGTTGATCATTGAAAAAGCAAGAGAGTTCCAGAAAAACATCTATTTCTGCTTTATTGACTATTGCAAAGCCTTTGACTATGTGGATCACAATAAACTGTGGGAAATTCTCAAAGAGATGGTAATACCAGACCACCTGACCTGCCTCTTGAGAAACCTGTATGCAGGTCAGGAAGCAACAGTTAGAACTGGACATGGAACAACAGACTGGTTCCAAATAGGAAAAGGAGTTCATCAAGGCTGTATACTGTCACCCTGCTTATTTAACTTCTATGCAGAGTACATCATGAGAAACACTGGGCTGGAGGAAGCACAAGCTGGAATCAGGATTGCTGGGAGAAATATCTATAACCTCAGATATGCAGATGAAACCACCCTTATGGCAGAAAGTGAAAAAGAACTAAAGAGCCTCTTGATGAAAGTGAAAGAGGAGAGTGGAAAAGTTGGCTTAAAACTCAACACTCAGAAAACTAAGATCATGGCATGTGGTCCCATCACTTCATGGCAAATAGACGGGGAAACAGTGGAAACAGTGGCTGACTCTATTTTCTTGGGCTCCAAAATCACTGCAGATGGTGACTGCAGCCATGAAATTAAAAGATGCTTATTCCTTGGAAGGAAAGTTATGACCAACCTAGACAGCATATTAAAAAGCAGAATCGTTACTTTGCCAACAAAGGTCCGTTTAGTCCATCTATGGTTTTTCCAGTAGTCATGTGTGGATGTGAGAGTTGGACTGTGAAGAAAGCTGAGTGCCAAAGAATGATGCTTTTGAACTGTGGCGTTGGAGAAGACTCTTGAGAGTCCCTTGGACTGCAAGGAGATCCAACCAGTCCATCCTAAAGGAGATCAGTCCTGGGTGTTCATTGGAAGGACTGATGCTAAAGTTGAAACTCCAATACTTTGGCCACCTCATGTGAAGAGTTGACTCATTTGAAAAGATCCTGATGCTGGGAGGGATTGGGGGCAGGAGGAGAAGGGGACAACATAGGATGAGATTGCTGGATGGCATCAGCGACTCGATGGACATGAGTTTGAGTAAACTTTAGGAGTTGGTGATGGACAGGGAGGCCTGGCATGCTGCAGTTCATGGGTTCACAAAGAGTCGGACATGACTGAGCGACTGAACTGAACTGAACGGCACAGAAATGAAGAAAATAGCTGGAATCTTGATGAATTTATCAATCAAACCTGATATATATATGCATCAAGATTAATTCTAACTTTGATTCATTTTGGAATGGGTATCCAGATGTCACCATATGTTTGTGTGTGTAATCAGTTTTTAGAAAATAGTGATATGTCTCAAAGTAATAATCACCCTCATCTTTTTATTTTTGTATAGATGTGACCACAGGATTGTCTACAGACTAAAAATTTTCAAGACTTCATTTATTTTCGATTTTTGCTACCTTAGGCTTTGCTATGAAAGTAATTACCTCTCAACTTTTCCTGTTAGCCAAGAGAAAAGAATGTTCTCTGTTGCATTATGTTGAATCTTGACTACCCAAGTTCTCCTTTAGGCTATTTTAATATTTTAAATTAAAAAAGCTTGAGGTGAGACTATACCTGATGTAGAAACAGTAAAGGAGCTTCACGCTGAGGTCTCAATAAAATCAGCAGGTGGTTGAGGGTCTTATTTCAACTTGTAGTCCCACATTTAAAATGCTGGATAGAAGAACATTCAAAGAAAGTCCTTGAGTATTCTGTGTATTCATCATTATCTGTTGTATCTTTGTTAGGAGAATTTTCTTATCAACACAAATGACTTTTATATTTGTCTGTAATATCATTTCATTGGTAAAATGGTTGAATCACCTTCACTCTCAACCATCAAATGAGTTATTTGTAATGTAAGGGTAGCCAGAAGTCAGGATATCATTGGCTAAGAAGAAGATGTAGCATTTGCTGAGATTTCCCTCTTTCCTTCTGCAATTGTCTCCTCTTGCTAACTTACATTCTGACTGTCTCTGGGGCCATTACCATATATCCATAGCCTTTGGTTATACTAAGTGTCACAAATGACTTAGCAACATACTCCATCTCTTTGAAAGGGGAATTAGTATAAACTGAAAATTTGTGAAAAATAAATAGCATGTCTATTATAGGCATGTGAAACTTTTATGAAAATATCATTTTTACTACTCCCCACCCCCATATCTGGGTGGGACCTACAGGGAAAAAAAAATACTGTTAGACTTCAGTGCAACAGATGATTTGGCCTTATCTTTTGTTTATTTTGCTTTTGACTATTTTTTAATGTTAAAGTTTCAGCTGAAACAAATTTCACTTCCTGAGTAAGATGTCTACTTAAATTATATCCAGACAAATCTTCTGGAAAGCTATTCATCACACTTACTAGTTAGAGTCTATGTCAAAGTGCTATTTCAATTAAACTTAATATCTCAACTTATGTGTGGCTACTTCAGTTATGTAAATTTCAGTTTTCCAACTCTTTATGACCCCATAGACTGTAGCCCCCAGTTCTGTCCATGGAATTCCCCAGGCCAGGATACTGGAGTGGGTGGCCATTCCCGTCTCCAGGGGATGTTCCCAACCTAGTAATCAAACCAAGGTCTCCCACATTACATATGGATTGTTTGCCAGTTGAGCCACAAGGGAACCCAAGAATACTGGAGTGGGTGGACTATTCCTTCTCCAGTAGATCTTCCCAACCCAGGAGTCAAACTGAGGTCTCCTACATCAGGGGATTCTTTACCAACTGAGCTATCAGGGAAGCCCTAATTCAGTGTATCCTCTCAATTTATTTTAATAACTATCTTAATCTTTAGAATATATATGAATAAGCATGATGCTTTTCTCATATGAGAAATGTAACAAATAGTTTTTCTATTCACATAAGAAGTATTTATTGGATGCCTGTTGTTGCTGGGCCCCTTGCTAGTTACAGAAGCTAAAGAACGAACCTTGTCCTTATTTTCCTGAGGCTCATAGACTAGAGCTTAGAGACTATCTAATTCAATATTTTTTCATTTTTATGGTTGAGGAATACAAGGCTGAGGTAAGTTAAATGACATTCTTGAGATCATATAATTAGCCAGGACCAAAAGACAGGTCTTCTAACCACCTGTTTGTTCAGTGCAATTCTACTTCTACAGTATTTTGGCCCCCTCTGTCCAATCTTGGTGCTTTAAAGCAGGTATCCCCGACCTCTGGTATTCAATGCCTGCTGATCTGAGCTGGAGTTGATGTAATAATAAGAGAAGTAAAGTGCACAATAAATGTCATGCGCTTGAATCATCCAGAAACCAACCCCACCTCCCACCCATCCTTGGAAGAATTTTTTTACACAAAACTGTTTGCTGGTGCCAAAATGATTGGGGACCACAGCTTTAAAGCACAGGAAAGAAAAACTCTATATGCTCAGTCCATTTTCCTCCATTCCTGAAATTCCAAATAGCTTTTTGGCAGCTGTCTATTCTGCTCAGTCTAAATCCTTTTCTTTTTGCTATCAGGTAGCAAGTAATAGATAGGCTCTTTACACAGAACTGGTAATCACTTCTTGATTGACTCCAGACCAAAATTAAACTCTCTTGCTAAGCAAGCTCATCTGGCTTTATGGACAGAGACTTTTCAATTATCCAAGACCATCATACCTGCTCCTAAAATTGTCTTGTTTTCTCTATTGTTAAGAATTGCTTCGGCATGCAGCAGTGAATTATTAGCAATAAAAAATAGAAAGAAAAACTTTTAACTTCTTATATGTAAGGATCCTCTTTGAGAGACTATGACATATTTGGTGAAAGTTTTTTAGTAGATTTTTTTCCCTTGACTGGTTCAGATTCAAATAGTCTAAAACCAGTTCCTCTGGAGCCACTTGTCATTTCTTGTCTTCATTTTAGCAATGCGAGTGAGCGTGTGTCAGACTTTACTTTTACCAGAGCTAAAAAAAAAAAAAAATCAGTTATCAGTTCTTGGCCTTTCTTCCACTGCTGTATAAAAATAAATTGCTCTTTCCACACATTTAAGGAAAACTGTCTCCAAGAGACGTTTGGTCAGAGTTTTGAGGATATGGTAAGTAAATATATTTCTGTGTTTAGACAATTCAGGATATTTAAGCTGTTCTGAGTTAAAACCAAAACCCCTTTGAAAGAAGCTCAGAGGAGAAGAGGGAGCCAAATTTGCATTCATGCTGAGATTTCATGCAGCATCCTTGTAGATCATGTACTTGATGAATTCTGACAGTAGAGGGTCTGTGAGATGTTGTCAAGGCCCTCATCATTAGAACAATAGTGAGGATGAGGAAGAGGAAAAAGAGGAGGGAAAGAAGGCAACCAGAGGCCAGTTCTAAATCAGGCAATATTCAGTTTCTCATATTTATACTGTTACATCCATCTGTTGAGAGCAATAATTGTGAAGGAGTTTCATGCAAGAGCAATCAGTACCCATTAGACCCAAAGCAGGACATGCTTATTGTATGTAGAAGCCATCAATAAATACTACCCAATGATGAAGGAGTGAAGGAAAGGAGGCACCCTTGAATTTACTCTAGGGAGGTTGCCTAACCTCTGATGTCACTCACCAGAGAGAATATATATTACACATGATATAAATTACATAATATGTACTACACATATTATATATTTATATTATATATACATATCAAATATGTGTATATGTGTTTTATATATATATATGTATATTATATATACTACTCTGCATATAGTCAAAGCCTTGGGAGTCTATTGAAGATATTGTTTCTGTAGGCTATTTCTGGTTATTGGAAACAGGCTTTTAAGAAAAGTCTGCTGCATCAGTCAATAAACCCTACTATAAGATGATATTTCGGAGACCAAGAAGATATGACTTTGAATTTTCAAGCCAAACTGAATGTGCCTAATGGATTTCCCATTGTGAACCCTAACCTAAACAATCTTCAAATTGGTGTGACTAACTAGTCACGTGGTCCAGACTTGAGTCCTCTCTTCCTCAAGTTGGAGATCTGGCTCCAGGTCACCTGTGTAGTCTCCCCTTTCACTTCTCTCCTCTTCACAGTCTGTTCTCCAGACTTATTGAACTACTTCAAGTACTCTAAACATTCTGTGTTATCTTTCTGCAAATATTTTTCATATACCAGTGAGTTCTGTCTCAATGCCCTGCATCAACCACTTCTGTTGTCTTTCTCATTCCACCTGAATAATACCTATGTGTGGTTCTAGTGGTGAAGAACCTGCCTGCCAATGTAGGAGATATAAGAGATGCAGTTTCTATCCCTGGGTCAAGAATATCCCCTGGAGGAGAGCATGGCAACCCACTCCAGTATTTTTGCCTGGAGAATCCCATGGACAGAGGAGCCTGGTGGGCTACAGTCCATTGCATAGCAGAGTTGGACTGAAGCAATCTAACACACACATGATTCAAATTTCAGTGTGTGTATCCAATTCCTCTGATCTAGTGTGTGAGCCATCTCTCAGCATCCTTCCATAATGCTTAGCACAATCTCTGTATGTGCAGTTACTGAAGTTGCTTGTCAGATTTTTATCCACTAGGACCCTATGTTCCATGGCTTCTTTGTCATTAAAGTCTCAGAATTAACAAATTGTAGTCATCATTACTCACTTGCTGAGTGACACTACAAGTTAGGCAAGTCCTTAGTGGCTCAATTCCTTCATCACTGATACTTATTGGTGTCTTGTATACACAAAGAATTATTCTAGGCACTGCATAAATGATGATGAATAAAAGATAACGTCAGACAGACAGTAAAGCAGACTCCCTTCATGATACGTATAGCCTTGTTTTCTAAATACAGAAAATCATCAGATAAAATCATATTAATGAACTATTCTGTGGTTTAAGAAATTTTTGCCTTGAATAGTACACAGCAAAGGTTCAAGTATGACTAAAGCCAGAAAATATTCAATTAAGTAATTCTTATAATCACAACAGCACCGCCAAAAGAAGATTAAGAAAACTATTGTTATTTTTCATTTCAACTGAAGTATTATAGTATTATCTAAAATTAAAAAAAAATTCCTAGAAAGTGCAACATTGTGGACAAAGCCTAAGTTGAATATAAGTAGATATTTTCTTTGAAATGAACAAAACTCTGTTCCATTTGTTTTAATTTAATGAGCTCAGCTAGCAGGTATTTTTAGCAGGAAAAGGTAGTGATGTTTGATATTAAAAAAAAACTATCAAATGATTATTTGTAACTTTTGTAGTTATGATCTCTATAGCTCTTAGACATACCCCAATATGGGGGGAAATCTTCATGGATATTTCCATCATAATTTAAAAGAAAACTGTATTATGGTGTTGGCAACTAAACATATGAAACAAATGCCCCGTGAGGGGATTCCAGAAAAATTTATGAACACTTATTGGAAAGGGAAATATGTAGAATTTGAAGTCATTATCTCATTTTGATCAGGCTAAAAAGATTTTTTTTTTTCAGCTCATACATATATGAGCTCTTGTTTAAATTTAAGGTGCTAAGAAGTAACAGATTTTATTTTCTTGGCTCCACAATCATTGCAGACAATGACTACAGCCATGAAATTAAAAGACACTTTCTCCTTGGAAGGAAAGCTATGACAAGACTAGAAAGTGTATTAAAAAGCAGAGACATTGCTTTGCCAACAAAGGTCATCTAGTCAAAGCTATGGTTTTTCTGGTAGTCAGGTATGGATGTAAGAGTTGGACTATAAAGAAGGCTGAGCCTTGAAGAATTGATGCTTTTAAATTTTGGTGATGGAGAAGACTCTTGAGAGTCATTTGGACTTCAAGGAGATCAAACCAGTTACCCTAAAGGGAATCAATCCTGAATATTCATTGGCAGGATTGTTGCTGAAGCCGAAGCTCCAATCCTTTGGCCACCTGATGCAAAGAGCTGACTTACTGGAAAAGACTCTGATGCTGGGAAAGATTGAAGGCAAAAGGAGAAGAGGATAGCAGAGGATGAGATGGTTAGATAGCATCATCAACTCAATAGACATGAACTGGAGCAAACTCCATGAGATAGTGGAGGACAGAGGGCCCTGGTGTGCTGCAGTCCATGGGGTTGCAAACAGTTGGACACAACTTTGTGATTGACCAACAACAAGGAGCTTAACTAGAGTAAATAGCTAGATGTGCTTTATAATATAGCTGTTATTTAAAGAAAAAGCCACACATATTTAACTAGACTCACTAAAGTTTTGTTTGTTTGTATCCAATACATAGTTTTCTTTTTAAAAAATGTTTTCCCTTAGCAGCCTACCAATGGCACCCCACTCCAGTACTCTTGCCTGGAAAATCCCATGGATGGAGGAACCTGGTAGGTTGCAGTCCATGGGGTCGCTGAGGGTCGGACAGGTCTAAGCGACTTCACTTTCACTTCTCACTTTCATGCATTGGAGAAGGAAATGGCAACCCACTCCAGTGTTCTTGCCTGGAGAATCCCAGGGATGAGGAGCCTGGTGGGCTGCCGTCTATGGGGTCACACAGAGTCGGACACGACTGAAGTGACTTAGCAGTAGCAGTAGCAGTAGCAGCCTACCATCAACTCTCTTTCTGTTGTTAAAGTGGAAATGCGGCTACTGGGAGGAACAAGGACTGTTCCGAACTAGCACCAGGGTCTTTAATCTGAAATGTTTATGGCAGATAGTCAGATTCTTAAAGCCTTCTAGATTGTTCCTTGTTCAGTGACAATATGCTGCAGAAGAGGTTAAGAGATTAATAGCAGATGAATCACATTTTAAATATCTTCTTACAAACTGTATTTAAGCTTCTGTCTGCTTCTATAACATATATAAAGGTGTTTCATTTCTCTGAAGGATTAATAAAAATAAAAGTGACAAGTGTTAATTTTTAAGTCCCACAACTTTTATCTCCTACATCCCAAAATGTACTGAAAATAGATTGAGAAAAAATAAGATTATGTGGCGATTTCAAAACAGGTCGAAAATTAAAAGGGAAATAATTTGTTTTTTTTTTAAACATATTCACACTCAGTGTTTGGTTTAGCTGCTTTTGAAATTCTAAAATGATACTAAGTACCCATCATGATGATAGTTCTTCTGATTTAGCAGCATTTGTGTAAAGGGTTTGAAGATAATTATTTTAGTGCTACCTTATTCATATACGTGTGTGTATATATGCATGTGTGTACATGTATATATATGTATATATGTGTGTATATACCTATATATATATGAGAATACATATTCATATTAATGTATTATTCATATATAGATATATGAATTTGAAAATCCCAGAGGTACATATATCTTCTTTGTGGCTCAGCTGGTAAATAATTTGCCTGCAATGTGGGAGACCTGGGTTCGATCCCTGGGTTGGGAAGATCTCCTGGAGAAGGCAATGTCAACCCACTCCAGTATTCTGACATGGAGAAGTCCGTGGACTGTATAGTCTATGGGGTTTCAAAGAGTCAGACATGACTGAGTGACTTAAAAATATGTATATATATATATATATATATTATTCATATGTAGATATATGTATCTGAGAATCCCAGAGGTTTACAAGCACAACAAAATATTCTTTAAGCCATACTAAGTTCTGGGTCTTGAATTACTTTCCTTTACTGAGGAAAGAGTGTTAGGGTAAACGGAGTGATGATTTTACTCATAACCAGATATATTACCTCTTCCTCCAAAGCTTTCCTGTGCTACAGTGTAGGAGTATAACCAAATTTTTGATCTGATGTCTATTGTTGACTGATGGGAGTGAGATGAAAGTCCCATGGAAGGTGCTCGTAATCTTATCATTCATAGTGAGGATTAGTTAATAAATACTATCAATGTTAATGAAAAATTAAGATTTTAAACCTACTATATAAAGCTAGCACTATAGCTAGTTGGAGAAGGCAATGGCACCCCACTCCAGTACTCTTGCCTGGAAAATCCCATGGATGGAGGAGCCTGGAGGGCTGCAGTCCATGGGGTCGCTGAGGGTCGGACACGACTGAGCAACTTCACTTTCACTTTTCACTTTCATGCATTGGAGAAGGAAATGGCAACCCACTCCAGTGTTCTTGCCTGGAGAATCTCAGGGATGGGGGAGCCTGGTGGGCTGCCATCTATGGGGTCGCACAGAGTCGGACACGACTGAAGTGACTTAGCATGTAGTATAGCATAGCTAGTAGAATTAAAAACAGATGAGAAAGTATCTAAAACATCATACTGTCTAAACAAATGCATACAAACACACACAGGAAACAAAACAAAACAAAAAACCCTTTATTTATTAAAGGAAAGAAAACAAAGGATTAGAAACAGAAAACTTGACATTAAAGAAAGTATTTCAATATGTATAAATAAACAGATGGGGTAAAAAAATCAAAGCCCAACTGTAAGCTTCATATAATAAATGTAGCTAAATAAAATGTTTCAGACACATATAAAGTAAAACATTAAAGTGAGAATAAAGACATACTAGGAAAATGTCAACAATAATGTGAATTGTATTGTTAATAGTAGAAAATGTCAGTGCCAAGATTAACTTTTTTCAATGACAGAATGAGGAAAAGAAACTTTGTAAGAAATTACCATCCACGTTGGGCCTCAATAAATTTTCTTGGACAAAAATACATAGTATGAAAATAAATGAAAAACTATAGGAAATACAAGGAAATGAGACAAATAGAAAGCCCAGAAACACATAATTCAGATAAGGAATGCATTTATGATAAAGATCACATTTTAAATCAGCAGGAAAAGAATTATTATTTGACTTAAGTGGTTTGGGGACAATTGACTGATCATTTGAAAATAAAGAGTTATCCTCCTAAGTTGTATTCTGTACCAAATTAAATCCAAATGAATTGAAACTTTACCTGTAAAATATGTGATAAAAGTACTAGAAGAATAGTCAAGTATTGTGAGTTATAAGTAACTTGATATTAAGTCAAAATGAATTTAACTGTTCTAAATGACACGTAATATTTAGCTGACTGGGATTTGAACCTAGGCAAACTGGCTCCAGGGTCAATGCTTTTAAAGTATATTTTGGGTAAAAAAAAAAAAAAAGACCAAGAAACCATATGTAATTCTAGCATAGAAAGTGCATTTTAAGAGTTACATGGAAGATTGACTCTATAAGGAAAACTTGATGGATTTAACTCCATGAAAACTGCAATCCTTCTTATGTGAAAAAATACAGAACAAAATTGAAATTCAACTGAGAAAATAGTTACAATATGTATGAAAAAATGTTAATATCCTTAACACATTAGAGGTCTTTTGTTAATAGGAAACCTGAAGAAAAATAGGCAAAGTACATGCAAGAAAATATACAAATGGCTTAATAATTTTTGTAGTCACAAAATTGCCAGTCAGTAAGAATGACCTTGTGAGACTTCATTTCATGGCAAGATGAGCAACCTACTATTAAAAGAAAAATGGCAGGCTATGGAAATAATAGGATAAAATTTATGCATTAATATTATCCACGCTATATATACATATATGGCCTAGAAAAATTAATGTATAATTTTTTAACTTTATCTTTCCTTGTCTCCTTATAAAGGTTTTCATTTGCTTGTAGGATCTTTTGTAGGACCCCAGGTAGGAGTGGTGAATAGTGAGGTTTTTCAAGAATGAGAGAGAAGCTAGGTAGACAGGGAAGGTAATAGCTGCTAATGGTTTCTTACTTCAGTATGTTACTTCTTCTTTCTGAACAAATCAACATTTTGTCAGGTACTACATGGGCTCTTCGCCAACCTCGTGACGACCAGCTAATCATAGTTATTCCATTCCTCTTGTTGTTTCGTTGCTAAGTTGTGTCCAGTTCTTTTGTGACCCCATGGACTGTAGCTCCTCTGTCCATGGGATTTCCCTGGCAAGAATACAGGAATGTGTTGCCATTTCTTCCTCCAGGGGATCTTCGCAACCCGGGGATCAAACCCACATCTCCTGTGTCTCCTGCATTGGCAGGTGAATTATTTATCACTGAACCACCTGGGAAGCCCTCCATTCCTCCTTCCTGTGGTTAATTTATTCATGAGTACATGTCAAAATCCTAACTAATGAGACATTAGAATATTAGTGGATATTTCTGAGAAAATGTACTTTATTTTTAAAAAGGGTCATAAATAAGGGGCTTAGTCCTAGTCCTACCTTTAGATGTTTTGATATAAGAAGGTAATATTTGGAGTTGTTGCAACCATCTTATTGCCATTAAAAAAAAAAAAAAATTGCAGACCAACCAAACTGAAAGCCTCACATTGATGAGCTGTTAAATAAACACTGTGCCCTCACCTTGCCTCTACTCTTATGTATAAAGGTAAATTCCTCATTATTTAAGTGATTCTTGTCTAAAATTATATTTATTTACTTGCAGCTGAAAGCATGCTGATACAGAAAGGAAGATACTCATGCAAAAAATTAATTTGGAAGTTGAGAGGAAGGAGACATTGAAGAAGAAGGAAATAGAATTAGCACAGATTTGAGATTTTTCTAGAGCATTTTGAAGGCAAGAAAGCAAATAGATTTTTTTAACAGATAGCATGGGAATTTGACAGAGTACACCAACAGTGTATGGAAGTTTTAAATCAACTTTGTTGTATGTAAATTTAATATAATTACCCCTCTGCTATCGATTTTAGAAATTTAGTAAAGTCATGCATTACTTTCTGAATATTAAGTTTGGATTTATCTTTCTACTGGGTGTAACACTGCATAACAGAGTGGCACTCAATAATTCAGCCTTATTAGGGTTATTATCTCTTATGTGAGATGAGAAGGCATTTTCCTTTTAATAATAAACCTAAGACATTGTCTAGGAAGAAAGATTTCATAACCAAATTAGTTCAGGAAAATATATATACTACTAACTTCTTAGAACCTTAAAATGTTCATCTTTTAGAAAAAAAAATAAGAAGTCCTGACATAAGAAAAGCATAACCAAGAATTTGACAAATTTAAAAATGGTTATTACTGAAGAAATTCCAGGAACCATTATCTGAGTGATTCGTAAATGGGGATGAAGAATGAATGAAGGGGTGATTATTCTTTTACAGTGATTTGCAAATACTCATTGTCTAGGACCTCTACAGATGACCAGTGCCAAATCAATAATAGCATTAGAGTGAAGTCCCATCTCAGCTTTGAAGACATTATGCATAAAATGAAATTCAAACAATCCTTACTTTATAGGATTGTTGTGAGAGTTAAATTGAATTATTATGAAGATTACAGGAAATATTTCATTTAGGAAATACTTACTACTACTACTAAGTCGCTTCAGTCGTGTCCGACTCTGTGCAATCCCATAGACGGCAGCCCACCAGGCTCCCCCATCCCTGGGATTCTCCAGGCAAGAATACTGGAGTGGGTTGCCAGTTCCTTCTCCAATGCATGAAAGTGAAAAGTGAAAGTGAAGTCGCTCAGTTGTGTCCGACTCTTAGTGACCCCATGGACTGCAGCCCACCAGGCTCTTCCATCCATGGGATTTTCCAGGCAAGAGTACTGGAGTGGGGTGCCATTGCCTTCTCCAGGAAGTACTTAGCCCATTATAAATAGAAATTGAAATTATTATTAATGATTACTACTATTATTATAATTATCATTTGTGAAGAAACTAGTAGAAGAATGTGGATTTCTCCAGAGTACTGGGGAAAGTGATTTAGCATCCTCTAGAAGATTGGAGTTGATGCCTTAAGTCAGAGGTCAGGGTTCTACCTTCAACTTGAGCATAGGCACAAGTTCTTGTGTTCCAAGGACTTTTGGGATCTTTGTTTCTAATTTAATTTTATGCTAATTATATTGTTATTTTCTCAAAATGTTTTTGAATTTCTGTTTTGGAAATGCTATCAGTCCTTGAGTGCATTGGTCTTGGATGGTAATACAGAGTGAAACTTTAATTTTTGGAAACAGCTTAATTTTAATTAGAAGTTAGTCTGGTAAAATGTGAGTGATAGATTGGACATACCATTTTTTTAAAGTAAAGTATGACTATAAAGGATTCTTCCCTGATGGCTCAGTGGTAAAAAATTTGCCTGCAGTGCAGAAGACCCAGGAGACGCAGGTTCAATCCCTGGGTCAGGAAGATTCCCTGGAGAAGGAAATGGCAAGCCACTTCAATATTCTTTCCTGGGAAATCCCATGGAAGAGGAGCCTGGCAGCTACAGTCCATGAAGTCACAGAGTCAGATATGACTGAGCAACTAAACACACACATGAGTATAAAGGGAAACCCAAAACTAACGAGTATTTACCCTGATATGGCTAGTGTTTTGAAAAAGGTAACATCAGCAGAATTCACTTAAAGTGTTTAAGGTGACAACTTTTAAGAATAACATGGATATGTAAGTTCTAGCATATTAATTATAAATAAATATTACTACTTTTTAAGACTCCCCCCCACACACTAAGATTTTATTGTGATATTAGACAAAAAATGTGACTTAAATTTCAGAGATCAAAAGTCTTATTTACAAGGATTTTAAATGATTTTGACAGGTAAGTGAGTTATATTAATTTGTAACTAAGAGGTAAGAGTAAGGTCATATTTCAAGATATTCCTGAGACCTGCTAAGGTAGTTGCTTGAATCATGAAGCATTAAAATAGTCATGAAAGCACATTTTATGGCATTTCTTTAGAAATTGAGTGAGCATGCCCTCTCAAGGTTGAGGTGAGGCAAAAATGATTTGTGTATTTAATTTATGGTCTAGCCAGAGGGCCAAGGCACTATGACTGTTGGTGCCACAGACATACATAATAGATATGAAAATGGACATTCCATACATTTTCCTAGAAAGATCCAAATATCTCAGGAAAACCCAAGCACAATGTCCTTTATCAGCCTTCTGGTGACCATATTCATATTTATTATGCATGCCCAGAATTGTACACAAAATATAAAAGTTCTTATTAATAAAAGTTATATCTTTAATAGATAATGTTCAGCAGTCTGATTCTTCATAAATTTCCACAATGAGCTTATCTCTAAACTATATTTTGCTTTTATCTTTACCTTCAATGATAAAGTTGCATTATGTGGCAGATAAATAATAATAAGAATTTTCTTAACCTTATATGTGAAATTAACAGATGTACTTTGCCCTCGGAATGACTTCTTGGTAAATAAATGAATGATGTGGCCGTTTCTGTTGCAAATAGAAGAGCTTAGGGAAATCGTGAGTTCTATGATAATGTAAATTTTCTAGTTTTTATGTTTAATATGTGCATTGAAATGATGTGGGTACTGTGACTGTTCTCTATTAATCTTGATGTTCAGCTACTTAAATTTGTATTCCCCACTGAAATAGGTTCTTGTGACAGAGGCTATTTATTTCTGCAATAGAAACACTATAATATGAGTGAGTGGTTTATAATTTCTATTATTCTCTTTTTCTCTATAATCTATTAGGGCTCTATTCCAAGATCTACTTTGGACTTCTTTGACATTGGGCAAATTACTTTATACTCTTCCTCACCTTGCTATCCCTCATCTGTAGAATGAAAATACTTAGCTCTACTTATCTCAACAGGAAATGTGTTTTATTAAAGGCTTATTAACTTTTTGAAGTATAAAATTGTAGTTTCGGTGGAGTTTGCTTTACTATGGCACTTGGCATCAAATCTTCTTTTGAAATCTTTCTAAATGGCTCTCTCTGTACATGTACTTTCCAAGGACAAATGGAAAGTAGTTTGTTCTGCTACCAAAGTAGAAACTGCCTTTCTTCTAACAATGTCTGAACCTAAGCCAGTCCCTTCCAAATGATGGCAAACACCTTTTTAGGCCTTTAAATTAAAAGTGGAAAAACTTATATAGAGAGAATAGGATTAAATGTAACTGTTAGAGAAACACATCACCTGTATGATAAAGAATGATATGCTTTGGTTTATTAAAAATGCTGTTTAACTTGGAGATTTCATGTAAATAAGAAATATTTGAATTTCTAGGGAGAGGTATATGTAAGGGATGATTTAAAGATCAGAGACAATTTTTATATAGCCTTAAAAATGAATTTCCTTCTTGTTTTTTTACACCTTTACTAATATTCTTATTTAGGATCTAGTGAGGCAGGTACTTGTTTGATAGATGAGCAATTGTAGAAATTTCTTTAGGGATGGTACACTCCACAGAGTTCATACACAAATGGGCCTAATTATAACACCTTCTGCATATGTTATGTGGATGTCATTTAAGAAAGACAACTACAGGTCTTCAACTTTCTGTTTTAATCATGAAAATGCCTTTATCTCCTCTAGTGAAGATAGTGTAGAGAAGTCAGGTGAAGGAGATGATGTGGATAGCAGAAGAAGAAAATGAACTATTTAACTTACTTTAGATGCTATCTTGATTATTTGAGCACTTTATTCCTAAAGATTACAAAGGTAAATGAAAAACGGAAAGGCTTATTGTGATTCTTTCTATCCTATTTGAGAGCTTTTCTTATGATCCAGGGAGTAATTCATTCATGAAATGTACTTCTTACAAGGAGCTTCCTGCTACAAAGCATTTTTCTGAAACTATATTACATTGTATGGGGCTTCCCAGGTGGCTCAATGGTAAAGAATCCGCCTGCCAAGCAGGAGACATGGGTGCCATCCCACGTCAGGAAGAGCCCTTGAAGGAGGAAATGGCAACCCACTCCAGTATTTTTGCTGGAGTAATCTCATGGACAGAGGAGCCTGGCAGGCTACAGTCCATGTAGTCGCACAGAGTTGGACACGACTTAGTGACTAAAGAGCAACAACAGTATTAAAATGTAGGGATTTCCCCCTCAGTCCAGTGGTTAAGACTTCACCTTCTAAAGCAAGGGGTGCAGGTTTGATCCCTGGTTGGGGAGATAAAAGACCACATGCCCCACAGACAAGAAACCAAAACATAAAACAGAAGCAGTATTGTAACAAATTCAATATAGTCCATATCAAAAAAATTTTTAAAAAGGTGTATTCACTCCCTCTCTTTACCTCTCCACCACCTATTGCCCTGTGACCAGGTGCCTCCCTCTGGTGGGACATACTTCCCTGTCCTTTTACGGTGATGGATATGAACAACTATGACATAGGTTTTGAAAAAGCTTTCACGGTTCATTTTAACCTCTTGCTTTGGCCTGCTGCCATAAAAGCATGTCCCAGGCAGGGAAGATATCTCCACAGTGAGTCCAGAAATGAGAGGGCCCACAGCAGAATCAAGCAGAGTTAAACACTGACACAGCAGCCATAGCCCAACCATAGTCTGCATGTAACGTGAGAAAAACAAAATGCTTCTGAGGCAATCCATTGAGCTATGGGGGTTATCTGTTACAGCAGCAGAAATGTTCAGTTGAGCAAATAGCTGCTAAACCTTGTGGGCTGCTGTAACAAAAATGCCTAACGTATGTGATAAAGCTTTTTTTCTGGATGCTGGAGGAAGAGAAACTATTATTGGAAACTGGAAAATTGTTATACAGTGCCAAAATGTTTTGTAACATTTTTGTTTGAGATTGTTTGGAAGGCAGCTGATATACAGTAAAGGGCTGTGGCTTTGGGGAAAAAGGTTTCAAAACAGTACATTACTAGCATGAATTGGTTGTTATTAGGTGCATTTGAGAAAGCACTGCAAGAAAGCTGAGGTTGGAAAAGAACTGATGTTTGAAGGTAGGGATGAAAGGAGATACAGATCCCAGCATTTCTGGAACTTGCAGAATTGTAAAATGGAATGTTTCTTCAATTCCCATCAGTAAAACATAAAAGTTAGGAAATATCTTGAACTACAGTCTAAATACCAATCATGTCCTTGTTATGCACCATGTTACGATTTTTGAGTAGATTAAGGTGGTCTTTCTGTTGGACTCTGAAAATTGCTCTGCTAAAAAGGACATAATTCCACCAAAATCTGATAGTCTCAAAGTATGGAAATTAAGTTAGGAGAAGGAACTATGTTGAAAAGAAATTGTAGAGGAGTGGTTATGGAGCTGCCTGTAATAAAATAGATTTTTTTTTTTTTTTTTAGAAAGACCCTGTTTTTGAAAACCTTGTATTGTCAAAAGAAAGAGCCTGGAACAAAGACCCTGTGACAGTTCATGATATTAGTAAACCTTTGATCCTCCAACTTTTATCTTTATTATATCATCACCATCCTTGGCTACATCTAAAGAGCATAATGGAGAATCTCTAAATATGATTTCTCGATTCAGCTTGGTCTTCTCTTTTGTCCTCTACCATAAAATCAAAACGTCCCAGATAAGGGCTTTTGCTTCAGTCTGTATTTCAGAATGAAATGATGGTTGAATAGCTGATCAGTCCCAACACAGGCATAGTCTACCTTCAGTGTACATGTCACATAGGTGGAAAAAATGATCATGTAAACCACCCCTGAAATCCTGGGGTTGCTTCTTGTCCAAAACTGATTAAGGCATCACATCTCTTTTGGACCTCCCTGGTGGCTCAGAAGGTAAAGCGTCTGCCTGCAATGCAGGAGACTAAGGTTCGATCCCTGGGTCGGGAAGATCCTCTGGAGAAGGAAATTGCAACCCACTGCAGTACTCTTGTCTGGAAAATCCCATGAATGGAGGAGCATGGTAGGCTACAGTCCATGGGGTCACTAAGAGTCGGACATGATTGAGCCATTTCACTCATTGATCTCTTTTATTCATAAATTAACTTACATATATGTACTCTTTCAACTTTGTGAATTGGAAACTTGTTCTACAGTGAAACTACAATCTTTCAAGGGTATGATATATGCACCTTCATGAGAGATGTGGACCATAGAGATGCCACCCTAACTGTTCCACCAAGATCACAAGCTCTATAATGCCACATAAGGAATTGGTTCCTGAATGCATATACAAAGATTGTCCCAACTTGCTCAAAGAAGAAATATAAACTTACTCATGGAGCACATTGAAGGTGAACAGTCAAAAGAAGAACCCAACAGAAAGAAAAAGTGTTATCATCATAGAAACACATAATTTTTTTTTTTTATTTAGAGAATACTTTATTAGTTTCTGTAATCAAACCCATGTAGATAAGACCTTACATATTTAATACAGTGTGTTACCCCTGTACAAATGGAAAAAATTATGTTTAACGTTTCTAGACCAATATGGCTGTTAATTTCTGTACAATGCCAACCCAACACGGTACAACTGGGATACTTTTTCCAAAGTTGACAGCACAGCTAAAGTTTCCAAAAATTCAAATTATATATATATATGTATATATATATAGATTTATTTATTTATATAAAAAGACCAATAGCAGTATGTTATGCATCAATAGCAGCAACAGCTTTTCCAAGTTCTGCAGTCATCTGAACAAAATTATAGAGACAACCAGCACACTCCATTAAAAAAAAAAAAAAAAGTAAAAAAAAACAAAACCTCAGAAAACAGCAAAGTTCTGTTACTGTTGTGGTACCTGGCACCATTTTTTTTTTTAAATTACGTTTCTCAATCGTCATCTGGAAAGAAAACATTCTAGAATAACGTCATTAAAAACAGATCTGATAAAGCACGGTCACTACTACATATCATAAAGCAGGTACAAGATATTTTACATTCACAGAGGCATGATACAGTACTGTCCTACATCTATAATACTAGAGGATATAATTAAAAAGGCATTATTTGAGACTTGATTCTACTTTTCCAGCAGAGGGCCCAAAGGATGGTTATGACACAGCTCTGGTACAGAAATGCACCTTCTTAGATAGGATTTCCTTTCTTTATTGGCATAGTTCTAGGTACTCACTGCTCTTCATGAACATCAGCTAAAAACCGTTTAAAAAAATAAACAAAAACCAACCATTGGATTCATACAAAGATGACTGAGGAGAGGCAAGCAGGACTCAACCTAAGTAGTATTTGACCAACTCCGTCATGTCTGAATGGTTAAGAGCTTCATGGAAGAAAGGAGATGCCAAGTAGCACTTCAAAGCTTTGGGCCACAACCAAAACACAGCATCATTTCAAACAGAAGCAGCAGCCAAACACTGCCCACTTGGATATGTTCAAGGATGTTGACGTCAGTATTTCATCATCTGCTCGCTCAATTATTCACACAGCCTTGGACATGAAGATAATCAAGGAATGCATGCTATG
Organism: Bubalus bubalis; assembly: GCF_019923935.1. NCBI lineage: Eukaryota > Metazoa > Chordata > Mammalia > Artiodactyla > Bovidae > Bubalus > Bubalus bubalis. The sequence goes on along the minus strand of NC_059158.1, from coordinate 94,616,262 downwards.
CAGAGCTAAATAAGGAACATTCTTCTGAATATGAGCTTTAAAACAAGATTTCTGGGTGCTACTTCTCTTTTATAAGGAAGCTCTGAAATCTAAAGATTCACTGTACTCAGTGATTTCCTGTAATTATATAATTACTTTCTCAGTGCAGTACTTCTTGTCAGAATAAGAACCTGGCTCTCTTATGCATAATTGCAGTCCCCATGCCTGGCACATAGAAAATGCTCAATGATTATTTGTTGAACTGAATTATGTTCATGATAAAAACATAAAACATAGTATAGTTTATCATCATTATTTTTGAAAGCCAGTTTTTGCTCAGCCTTAAAGCTATGAGTATTTTTTACATTTTTAAGGAGTTGTAAAGAAAAACAAAACACAAGAATATGCAATAGAGACTGTATATGACCTGCAGAACCTAATATGATTGCTGTCCTCCCCTCTACAGAAAATGTTTGCTGACTTTTGGTCTAAATTCAAAGAATATTTGCTGGACTTAGTCCCAGACATAGGGAACCTATGCAATGACATATATGTTTTATTTCAGATGATGAAACAATGTTGCAAATACAAGAAGATGCATAAAGAGGAAAATGCTGAAAAGTTACTCTCAGGCTTAAGATGGGACAAAGTGCAGTCTTTCTCTTTTATTATTGTGTGGGGATATAATGCTTGAGGGTACTTGTAACCATCTTGAGACCATGAGAAGACAAGCCTATTGATAAAAGCCAACACATTGAGGATTGTAGAATGGAGAAAATGAAGAAAACCTGGGTCCTTAATAGTGTCATTAAACCTCAGAATTCACCAAACCTAGAAGAATCATAAGTATATATCTTGCTATGACTAGTAATTTCTCCCTATTGTTTGTTAGTCCATTCATATTTTGTGTTCCTTGCATCTCAAAGTATTCTGAATAATAACTCTGATTGAAATCTGGTTGTAAAGTAGAAGTCAGACATTCTTTGAAATAGCCATTTGAGGTTTGTAAGCTACTTAGATAATATCGGATGGCTCCTCAGGAAAGCACCTCAGGTATTTTAGCTTATCAAGGAAGACATGGTGTGATTTATTTAATTGTTGTCATGTTCTTATAATGAGTAAGTGAAAAACAGGCTTAATAATATCTAAGCCATGATTATCCAAATTAAAATGAATGATCAGAAAATATAGACCATTCTTGGCAAGTCCACTCTATAGCCGTTTTGGAAGACGGAGACAAAACTTTTCCATTACCACAAAAATGACTTGAACATCCCCTCTTTTGACTAACATAAGTGACTACTGCTTCTTTGCCAGTGATATCTATAGACTAGCTTTAATGTTTCAGCTTTTGGAGTAAAAATTATTCATATGCTTGTTGTTCCTACCTCTGACAGCATTCAAGCCCAAACTGACCATGGCTTCCCTTGTTCCTCTTTAAAATTAACAAGCTCAGTCTTATAACAAGCTATTCCCAAGACCCTAAAGTTTCTCTGGTTTATGTTTTCTTGCTATAAAAAGTGAATTCTAAAGTTTTTTTTTCCTTTATTTTTTTTACTACAAATCTTTTCCTGGTGGCCTTTTCTTTATTTTTTAATTAATAGACTCTATTTTTAGAGTATTTTTAGGTTTACAGGAAAATAAAGCGGAAAATACAAAGAATTTCTATATACTCTTCCTCACCTGTCTTAGGTTCCCTCCATTGCTAGCATCTTGTGTTGGTGTGATATGTGTGCTACAAATAATGAACCCATATTGACATTGTTAACTAAAGTCCATAGTTACATGAGGGTTAACTTTTGTTGCACGATTTGATAGATTTTGCCAAATTCATAAGGTCATGTGGTCACAATTACATTATCCTACAGAATAGGTTCACTGCCCTAAAAGTCCCTGTGTTCTACCTATTCATCCCCCACCACTACCACATACCCTGGAAACCACTGATATTTTTTAGTTTCTGCAGTTTTGCCTTTTCAAAAGTTCACACAATTGGAATTATATGGCATATAGCCTTTTCAGAATGGCTTGTTTCACTTAGCAATATGCAAGTAGGGTTCATCTGCCTTCTCATGACTTGGTAACTCATTTCTTTTTATCACTGAATAGCATTCAATTTTCTGAATGTACCCTCTTTTATCCATTTATCTACCAAAAGACATCCTGGTTGATTCATGTTTTGGCAATCATGAATAAAGTGACTGTTGTAAATATTCTCATGTAGATTTTTGTGTGAATATAAGTTTTCAAACTAGTTGGATATACACCAAGGTATATGATTGCTGAATCATATGGTAAGACTGTGTTTAGCCTTGTGAAACCTGTCAAAATGTTTTCCAAGGTGGCTGTAGCATTTTGCATTCTGTTTTGCGGTCCCTGTAGCAACGAGTAAGAAATTTTGTTGTTCCATACCCTCACCAACATTTGGTGTTGTGTTTGCTGGAATTTAGTCATTCCAGAAAATATGAAGTAGTTTATTATTGTTTTAATTCACAATTCCCTAATACCATAGGATACTAAATATCTTTTCATATGCTTATTTGCCCTCAGTACATTATTTTGGCGAGGTTATCTGTTTAGAAATTTTGTTCACTTTTTAATTGGGTCGTTTGTTTTCTTGAAAAGTGAAAGTTGCTCAGTCATGTCTGACTCTTTGAGACCCCATGGGACTATATAGTCCATGGAATTCTCTAGCCCAGAATACTGGAATGTGTAGCCTTTCCCTTCTCCAGAGGAATCTTCCCAACCCAGGGATTAAAACCAGGTCTTCCGCATTCCAGGCAGATTCTTTACCAGCTGAGCCAACAGGGAAGCCCAAGAATACTGGAGAGGGTAGTCTATCCCTTCTCCATTGGATCTTCCCAACCCAGGAATCAAACCAGGGTCTCTTGGATTGCAGGCGGATCCTTGTTTTCTTACTGTTGAGTTTTTAAAGTTCTTTTTATATTTTGGATGCAAGTCCTTTATCAAATATGTGCTTTGCACTTGGTGGTCTTTTTGAGTTGGGCTTTTAACAGCAGAGAGACTTACTTTCTGAACAAGCAGATGCAGCCAAAATGGAGAAATTGTTTAAAAAGGACTAGAATTGGAGGTGAAGAACAAAGGATGTTTTCAAACATTATATCATCACAGAAACAAATCTAAAAATATCTCTCTTCATTATTCCTATATTTCTAATGGAGATCTGCTTGAGTTCTTCCCGGGTGTTAGTTTCTTGCTTAATGAAACTTCTTATGAGGTTTTTGATTCTATTATTAATAACACTCTCCCTTTCTGTCTATTCTAGAATTGTAAGAAAATCAGCAGGGTACAAAATAGCTGTGTTGATTTGAAAGAGTGGTCATGCCTTTTGCTTCTCATCAAGCCATGCAACTGAAATTCAAGGAAATTGCTAAGTATAGTTTTAATTTCCAACATATATAAAATAGGAAATATAAGCTTTGTCATCCCCCACAAGGTTGAAATTGTGTACAGTTCAATTCATATTTGTAAATTGCACAGCTGAGAACATAAAATATTTTTGGAAGAAATAAATGTGTTTAAGCTAGAGGAAAAAAGGCATTGTCTCACCAAGTGGTCTTTTTTTTCTCATTCAATTTATTTCCTTTCATCATCGCAGATGATAATAAATGAGTAAATATTGGTCTTTTTCCCTTGAAGTTTTTAAGACTGTTCCAATTACAGAGAGACTAGAAATATATTTGGACTTTCTTTTATTTTTAGACACTCTAAAACCATAGCTTCCAAAAAATGTCTTCTTTTTGTTTGCCTATTACAATATCACACCACCCTCAATGCTACCAGTGACATTTATCACTTGGTGAGTAACCTACTGCAGTTTCTTAAGAAATTGGTCCTCTTTGCCATGTTTTTGAAGAGTGATTAAGTAATGGGTCCAGTGGTTAATCTGTTTGTAAGTATAGTGCTCATTGCTTATTTGCAGAATACACCAATTTTTTGAATTCTGTTACTGGAGATTTATGAAAGGCTTTAACATTTCCTTGGCATCCTATATAAAAGCCCCTGAAGTCTCCAAAGCAAAATATTTAGAGTACTTTTTTCCCTACTGTGTGGGCTTATAAATATCTTGTTGTAATCAATAAAGTCTGTAGACAGAACTGTCAATCTCTTTTCTTTTAATAATTCCCAGTGTCTGACTTTTAAATTCTATAGAGCCTAAAGATTTGAAAATCTAATTAGCTATCGTTTGAGTGCTGTTGACATAAAGATCATGATTTTCCATCGTTTCACTGAAAGATGTCACATGCAATGTAGAGTAATTTCTATAACTTTGTGTGGTATATTGACAAATTGTCAGAAAAACAAACAGAAGTTATATAGGGGCTTAGTAGTCCAGAATCACTGGGGAAATTAAGTAAAAGTCATATTTAATTGTAATTTTTATGATTTTCCCCAGGAGAAATACATGTTGAGCACAATTAAGTAATTAAGTATAAATAATTAACCGCACTAGAATTTTTACCTTGTATGTTACCTACAATTATATATCCAGAAGGGCATTTTTGTTGAAAGTAGCATGAGTGTTCAAAGCAATAGAACGTTGCAGCTGTCCATTCAACTCTAACTGTTCTCTGATAATAAATATACTGTTGGCACATTTTTATTAGTGTTCTTTATGGTACCCACTCCAAGAGGTAAATACATAAAATCTCTGTAAGACTCTCTTCTTCATCCATATATCCTTGAGAAAAATCCTACATTATGTCACTAACTTGTGAATATGATTTAAGGATTAGAAAGCAAAAATAAAGTTCTTTACTGAGCATAGATTATATACTAAGCACTGTGATAAATTTCTCACATACATTGTCTTGTCTTGGTGTTATCTTACCTCTGGGAGGCAGGCATCTTTAGCTCCCATTTGGAAGTGTGAACATTGAAGCTGAGAGATATTAGGTGCTAAAATAGAGTGATTTTTGAAAAGCAGATTTTCTAGGAAGCATGAGACTCACAGTTACTTTGGAGGAGAGCGGATATTGAAAGAGAAGAAAAAATAATTTCTGAGAAAGGGAATGGAGGTGAGACTCTTGAAACAAAACATATGCTTTATTATTTTCCTTTGTCTAGTCCTTTGAGACACCCAGGTCTGGGTGTCTACCCAGCTGAAAATCATTTTTTATGAGAACTTTCAACACTCCTCAAGTGGTGGTCATTGAGCACAATATTCTTCACAATATTTTTCTTTTGCTTTGAGTAGCTTGAAGTGAGTTCCTGGTATTTTAACCAAAGAACTTTATACAGATTTTTTTTTCCTATAACCTTCTACCCATAGCATTGCAAAAAAAATTTTATTTTCATTTTACTTTTTCAGCCTTCAAAAGCCAACAAAACTATTATTTTGGATGACTAAGCTAGGGCAAGAAGTTGGAAATGGAGATGTTTAAAAATTTATTCCAAGATATTTAGGCTAAGGATGAAGTTTGAAGAGATAAAGATGTACCTCTCACTCTCTTAGGAGTCATTCATAATCTTTGCCATGGAAAGGTCTGGTGGTTCTGTTGCCGGAAGGGGGACCCCTTCCAGGGCCTGAAACTGGGCTCTTGTCTAACACTCAGAAGTGACTTGTCCAAGGAGACATATGTGCTGACAAAGCAAGAGATTTTATTGGGAAAGGGCACCTGGGTGAAGAGCAGTAGGGTAAGGGAACCCAGGAGAACAGCTCTGCCACAGTCTTGGGTTTTATGGTGATGGGATTAGTTTCTGGGTTGTCTTTAGCCAATCATTCTGACTCAGAGTCTTTCCTGGTGGTGTATGCCTTGTTCAGCCAAGATGGATGCCAGAGAGAAAGATTCTGGGAGGTAGGCAGACATGTGGTGTCTCCTTTTGACCTTTCCTGAACTCTTCCAGTTGGTGGTGGCTTATTAGTTCCCTGTTCCTTACCAGGACCTCTTGCTGTAAAACAACTCATGCAAATGGTTACTATGGTGCCTGGCCAGGGTGCGGTTTCAGTCAGTGTGCTTCCTCGAACAGTTCTGTTCATTGCCTGCTCTGCCCAAGGCTCTACTAATTTTATGCTACTGACTAGAGATCTGTGAATTATGTGCTTTTACAGTTTCCATATCGTGTAGGTCAATGAACTTCAGTGGACTCAAAGGACTCAGATTATTTGCGGGGGTGGGTGGGGGGACGGGGGTGTCTAATTTGTTTCTAGTATTTATATCGTGCGTGTTTTAGAAAATGAGTTTTTTAAATATCAAATGCCTTGAGACAGGGAGAAAAAGAAACAAGAGGAATACTTCATTTGAATAACATATTAAACAGAAACTAAGTGTGTAAACACGAGAGGGGTGTGTGTGTGATGAGAGGATTGTAAAGAGGAAACTCCAGACTCTGTGCATTTCTATATCACATTTGGTGATTACATTTTTAGCATGCTGGGAAGAAAATCATCCACAAAATACCCATTACATAAGGATATTTTTTTTCTTTCTAATTCCCCTGCACCCTGCTGAATACATACCCATTTATGTTTAATTCCACACAATTGAAATGTAGTCACATCTTGTTGGGAAAACAGTTTAAACAAAGACAAGCAGTTAACTAGTTATCTTTTTATTTTGTTCTCTCCTCCCTATTACTGTCTTTAATGAAGAAGTGAAGAGCATAATACACATTTAAAAAAATTAAATATGTCTTAGTAAATAAGTTCAAAGACTCACATTTTATATGATAATTTGCAACTCTCCCCAAAACAGAAAATTAGTATTCAGATATTAGTGTGTAAAAAATCCTCCTGTGGCTTTTATTTAATTGGCACAATTTCCCTTTAGTCTATGTTTAGCAGGAAATACAACAATATATAGTTACAAAATGCTTTATATTTCAAGAAGCATTTTCCTACTCCAAAGTCTCCATTAGATAAAATGGGATGTTTCTCTGGTTTTTAAAACTTGTAAAAGTTAAGACTCAGGGAGGTAAGTGCTTTGCCCAAGGCAACTCTAATGAATAATTGAAATTGTACTACAATCCAGGCCTTTCATCCCTTAGGTCAGGGCTCTTACTACTTCTCATTGTGCATGATTTAGACCCTCTGAAATGATGTGTCCAGTTATGTGTTCCTAACTATCTAGAAATTTAAGAAAGAAAAAACAGAATTTAAGGAAATTATTATGAAAGAAAGTAAAATTTGTGAAGGAAAGATGGAGCAGTTGAGATCATTTAGCCTGGAGAAGAGAAAGTTGAAAGATGACTTGATATGTATGTGTCTTTAAGTAAAATGCTCCTGTGGAGAGGTGGTTTATATCTCTGTCGAGGAGATGGTATAAATTACAGTGATGAACTACTGGGTCACATGTAAGATAACATCTATGGACAAGGGGTGAATTAAATTCAAGAATAGGCAAGAAAAGGAGTGACACTTCCTTTTATATTGAGGTAAAGAAAATATACTCTTAGAATCCTTTTTACCTGACTATATTACAACACTGTGGTTCTTCAAGCTTGCCGTATTATTTCTGTGGGCATATGCCAAATTACTGAATTTCTAAAATGCTTAAATCTTATGTATACAGATATCTATATGGTGTGTTAATTCATTTTGAAGTCCACATGGCCTCATCCCAGTTGAATGAATATTCCAACTAGAAGGAAGCTCAAGATACTGCAATCTATTGCATGGTGTTTAGTTAACCAGCAGTACCTCAGAGTAAGTCCAAAAGATCTGCACATGCAGTAGGAATTCCAATTCTGATTTCCCTTCTTCTGCCTGTTTTCTCTTGTTGCTTCAGTTGTTCTTCTTCCACATTTCATCACTGATAAGCTCCTCTCTGGATGATAGGATAGAACACAGTAGAACTGAGAATTCAGGATTTCTTAATGAGATTACTTCTTAATTGCCTTTGCTTTAAAAAATTGCAGGAAGAAGAGAGGGAAACAAATATCACAGACAATTTGTAGCATTTTCTTGGTGCTTTTAGATCCATGCCATCAATGAGTATTTTAACCCCTATACAAGATTTTATGAGCTTCTATCAGTAATTGAGCAGTAATTAAAGTACTATGGCAAATATAAATCTAAAATATGGTCTCCATGCATGAGAAGTTCTTAGTAGTAACTATTGATAAAAAAATAACCTTATAATTAAATGCTGACATGATACATACATGATACAGACTTTGTTATAGATGCTTGTAAGAGAACAGGATTGATTGCATCATGCAATAACATTTGAGCACACACTGTACCTATTCATTCACACATTCAATAAACTTTTATAGAGTGCCTACTAAGTGTCATGTATAAAGGACAGAGCTATGACTTCTTATCAGGAAGCTATAATTTTAATAAAAGTTTAAGTGATACATGTGTTCCCCATCCTGTATCACTTAAACTTTTATTACCTGTGGCGGATTCATTTTGATATTTGGCAAAACTAATACAGTTATGTAAAGTTTAAAAATAAAATAAAATTTAAAAACAAAAACAAACAAACAAAAAAAAGTTTAAGTGATAAAACATATAATAAGGGCTTCCCTCAGAGCTATTAGTAAAGAATCCTCCTGCAATGCAGGAGACCCCGGTTTGATTCCTGGGTCGGGAAGATCTGCTGGAGAAGGGATAGGCTTACCCATTCCAGTATTTGGGCTTCCCTGGTAGCTCAGCTGGTAAAGAATCTATCTGCAATGTGGGAGACCTGGGTTTGATCCCTGGGTTGGGAAGACCCCCTGGAGAAGGGAAAGGCTACCCATTCCAGTATTCTGGCCTGGAGAAATCCATGGACTTCTTATCAGGAAGCTATAGTTTTAATAAAAACTGAAGTGATAAAATATATAATAAACATGCAAATAAATAATCGGATATTGGTGAGTGTTATAAAGGAAACTAAAGTAATTAAGAAAACTGGGGAGTATTATGGGATATGAAAGAAGGTCGCCATTTTATGTAGAAGCTAAAGGAACAAGTCTTTTAGATAGGTTGACAGGGTCATTCCAGAAAGAAGGAAGTTAAAGGCTTAGAGACATTGGAGGTGATTAGAATAGAGTGAATTTGGATCAGAGTAGAAGAGGAGATGTGAGGATTACTGATGGGCAGCTCATCTGAGTCCTTGTAGATCACTGTAAAGACATGGCTTGATTTCTGTGTTGGGAAATCATTGGAGGAATTTAAGTAGATAAGTAAGATCATCTGACTTATTTGTAATACAGTAATTCTGCGTGTTCTATTGAGAATGGGCATTGGGAACGTGAGCGGGGAAAGGAAGCAAGGAGACACATGAGTTTACTGCAATAACCAGGCTGAACAAACTGATTACCTGGACATTAACAGTAGCATTGGCAATGGTTAAAAATGGTTACGTTATTGCTTTATTTTAAAGTTAGGCCTTCCCTGGTGGCTCTAGATGGTAAAGAGTCTGACTGCAATATGGGAGATGTGGGTTTGATATAGGTTGTGAAGTAGGAGAAAAACAATGAAATAAAAAATAAACCTCAAAATTTTTCATGTAGTTAAATAAAAATATGACATTTCAATTTTTTGTGTTTGGGATAGTGGTATGAGGATCAGATTGTGGCTGGTGGAAAATCAGAAATTTGATTTTTTGAAATGTTTAGATTATGATACCTACTAGCCATCCAAGGAAGGATATTGAAAAAATATTTGTACATACAAGTTTTGAGTGAAGAGGGAGATATAGGCTGGAAATATAACTTTGAAAGCCATCAGCTTAAAAATAGCTTGTCAAACATAAAACTAAAAAATAAAACTACATGATTTTATTAATATAAGAGAAGAGGTATATAGACTGATAAGTGCGGACAGAAAAGACCCCACTGAGGTAGGATGAAAACCAAGAGTGTGGCACAGAAGGGGAGAAAATATTTTGGTGAAGATAATTTATTAAGTCCAATGTTGCTGTTAAGTATATAGGATGAAGACTGATCATTGAATTTAACACTATTAAGTTCATTGTTTACCTTGAAAATATGTATATATATTTTTTGTGAATCAGTAAAGCATACATTTTCTTGAGGTTTGAAAGAGAATAAGGATAGAGGAATTTGAAACATTAAAACCGAAACAAACATTTTTGACCAACCCAATATAAATGCTTGAGAAAGTTTGATGAAAGGGGGAACAGAGAAATGAAGTGGTACCCAGAGAAGAGCTTAAATTATATTTTTGGTCAATGGGAATAATCACTAAAGAATGAACAACAAATGAAATAAGGACCAGAAAGAATTTCTGAAAGAGTAGATCTTTGCATAGGTGAGAGAAGATGAAATCTAGTCACAAGGTGGGGGTTGGTTATGAGTAGGGAAATGAGCAGTTCCTCCATACTAAGAACAAAGGTAAGAGTACAGTTTGTAACCATAATTTTAACCTTAAACCTCATTTATGTGACTACAATGATTGAGAGGTGGTTAGGTATACTGATGGGACCTGTAGATTTTCTTTTCTATTGTCTCTGCCTTCTCAGTGGAGTAGGAATAAATGTAATTCCCTAAGGTAAAGTTTGGCTAAAGATCCTAGTGATTTGAAGAAAATGCAAAATGTGCATTTTTCCTTAAAGAGAATGAGAGAGTAAATGTACTACTATAGTGAGGCAGGATTGTTGAGCAACATTAAGAGTAACTTGAAATTTTGGTCATGAAATGAATGTAAACTAGAGAATACATTTATCTGCTTTTCTCCAGTCATATTTAATTGCATATGTCTAGATAAAGAGTCAGAGAAGGCGAGGGCACCCCACTCTGGTACTCTTGCCTGGAAAATCCCATGGATGGAGAAGCCTGGTGGGCTGCAGTCCATGGGGTCGCTAAGAGTCAGACAGGACTGAGCGACTTCACTTTCACTTTTTACTTTCATGCATTGGAGAAGGAAATGGCAACCCACTCCAGTGTTCTTGCCTGGAGAATCCCAGGGACGGTGGAGCCTGGTGGGCTGCCGTCTATGAGGTCGCTAAGAGTCAGACACGACTGAAGTGACTTAGCAGCAGCAGCAGCAGATAAAGAGTGCTTAGAGAATTAGATTTAATCAGAATTGTATTTATGTCAGGGACTATTGTAAAGAGAGGAATGCTGAAGGCAGCAATAAATAAAAGTGGGTGATTGTAATTATGGTACATGGTTTTTAGTGAGTGAAAAGGAAGGACATGAGGGTGACTAGGGCCAATGAAAAGGAGCTTAGGATCAATAGGTCTGTATCTGGGTCTAATGAAACACTTACTGGAATTGAACAACAAAACTGAGTTAGCTTGAAGGCAATGAAGTGACAGGTAGATGAATCAAAATGCAATAAATTATCATTTTGGAGGGAATATAGTAATATAGATAAACGCCAAGATTTGTAAGAATAGGATTGTGAAGGTCTGATCCAGGGTGAACAACTAAATTTTTGGCAGAGAAAAAGTCAGGGACCTGGATGGCCAAGAATTTAAATGACCACATGCATGAACATTGAAATCACCAAGAATAAAACAGGGGTGTTGTTGGAAAGAGTGACAGCAATATACAAGGGACTTAAATTATCAAGAAGTGAGAGGAAGTGACCATGACAGCCCTGCCAGGAGATTCAAAGCTAAGATGGTATAGAGTTGAAGAAGAATGCTCTGGAAGTGGCAATGAGGAAGAATCCATTCCACCTGAAACACTGGAGACAGGAAAGGTGAGGGTATATTTTCCCTTCTTAAACTGATTTTGGTTAAATAGGAAATGGAAGGAAACCTTCAGAAGGGTTGGAGGATGTGGGAGATTCTGCTGATGACTGGCCACCAGTTAAGAGGATCCAGTTGTGAAAGTGTTTCAGGAGGTGGATGGGTTTAGAGGATGGAGGCAGAAGAGTTGATGGCAATACAAGGCAATCTGAGGATTAGTTTTGAGGATGAGGGATGACCTGGGAATTCTTAGCTTCTGGTGATGAGGATACATTCAGGGATAAGGGGCAAAATGGTATTGTCCTCATGATCTCAAGGCAGGCACTGATGGAGAGGCTTGAGAGCTGATAGGAGGGCAGCTGAGGCAGTTTCAAATTATACTGTGTTCCAGGGGCCTGACTTCATCTAGTAATGGTGACATGGAGATTGAGAGAATTGATCTTAAATGGTGCATCAAAAGCTCTGTGGCTCGCTCTTGTCTCTAGCTCTGGAAGATGAGGAAGCTGGAGAAAGGCAGTCTGTAGCAAAGCTCAAAGGGCACCAATATTCCTTCTTGGCTCCTTCCAATGGAGACCAGGTGGCCACAGTAGGGTTACTATATCTTTAGCTCATGGACCACTCTAAAGTACAGGCAGGGATAAAAGGTGGTATGGGAAATAGCCAAGAAAGATTAGTGCTCCACCCTGATTTTGAGAAAGTGTTCTTTAGAAATTATTCAACTAAAAAAAAAAAGAAGAAGAAGAAGTTATTCAACTGAGCTAATATATATATTGACTATTTGGGGATATAAAAATTCAGTATAATTCAATGAGAAGACATTAATTAAAGGTATTGTGGGAATATGAGAAGTTGTCAGATGCAAGATGGTCTTTGCTTCAATGGAAGACATTTATTGCCAAATTGTGGAGAATGATGTTAGCTTAAGAACTTTCTGGACTTCCCTGGTGGTCCAGTGGCTAAGACTCCAAGTTCCCAATGCAGGGGGCCCGGTTCAATCCCTGATCAGGGTTAGATCCCACATGCCACAACTAAGACCTGCACAGCCAAATAAATAAATATTTAAGGAAAAAAGAAGTGGCAGTGTTCATATTAATCTTGAAAGATTACAATATGTAGAGAGAACAAAATAGCATTATTTCTTTCCAGCTCTTTCTTGTCATGACAGGAGACAAAAGATTGTAGGAACTCTCTTTGGTGTAGTCTGAATTGTATACCTTTGTGTATATCTAGTACAAGAAGAAAAGTGAAGTGTGTGAGATGGCAGTGCTTCAGATATTCTCTCTCAAATAATCTTTTCTTGTATCTAAACTTGTATTTGAGTAATCATTCCTTACAAACTTAATAAGCACTTCAAATATTATCTACTTTAAATCTTAATGCTCTGAGTTATTGTACAGTTTGGAAAAGTAAGGGTCTACCCTAATATAAATGTCATAAGAGCTGAAACTCTTATTTATACCATATCTTGTGTCTGATAGTGTCTCACAACTGGTAAGTTCCTTATAGATATTTGTTAAATGAATAAAATTTATTCAAATTTATCCAAACTGACACACAGAAAATAAAAGAGCATACAACTTTCCATGGATCATTATTGATATTTTTATGATCTATTAAAAAATATCACTATCCTGATAACTTTGTCTATTTCATCTCTTCCTAATTCTCACTCATTCTCTCCACCCTATTTGTAATTGCCCCAAATAGGAAAGAAGAGTTACAATTTTTGTTAGTTGAATGTAATGTCAATACTTGCTCTGTATTTACTTGTGATAGGGGCTATTGTATGTTAAAAGATTACGCTTATGGGTTTAGCTCTGAGAGAGATGGTGAAGGACAGGGAAACCTGGTGTGCTGCAGCCCTTGGGGTCACAAAGAGTTGGACACACTAAGTAACTGAAAACAATAGCTCTCAGAGCAACTCTGATAATTTTTACAGTTTCCCTTTTATACATGTCATCTTCTAGTTACATCATTTTCTTAATGGTTACTTAGATACTCTTCACAAATCTAAAATCTATTTGGGAATATAGACTGAGAAAAAGTACAAATAAAGTTGTATATTTCTTTTTAATTCATTAAACAGTTATTCCTGTTATGTATTCCAGCTATCATTTATATTCTTCTTTTTATAAAATTTATATCAGTTATTCTACTTAATAACATTTCTGGAGAACTAATATTTTCTTCAATCATATAGATATTTACGGGTTTTGGGATAGAGTTTTTGTTTTCTTAAATTGGCTAGGTTGTTTATTCTGGTGGGAGTATTAAGGTATTTAAATTATTTTGTCTTCATACTACACTTTAAAGTCTGTGTTTTCAAACCCTCAATTATTATTATTTTCTCAAAATGTCTTAGCTATTCTAGCTGACTAATTCCTGGGCTTTTAATAATTTTTAATAAATCTTTAATGTTTTTCAAGTTTATTCTTATTAAATTGAGGTAGCCTTATTTTGTGTTTTTATGTGTATATTCCCTGATGGCTCAGTAAGTAAAGAATTTGCCTGCAGTATAGGAGCCACAGGAGACACAGTTTTGATCCCTGGGTCAGGAAGATCCCTTGGAGAAAGAAATGGCAACCTTCTCTGTAATTTGCCTGGGAAATCCCATGGACAGAGGAACCTGGACTCCAGGGGGTTGCAAAAAGTCAGGCAAGACTGAGCATGACCACATGTTAATTGTGATAAAACTCATTTTACTCTAATTCTATATGTTGTTTATAAGAGACATTGACTATACAAGAATGTGGAAACATTTAAATAAAAGAGTGAAAATAGATACTGCAGGAAAATACTATCCAAATAGCAAGTGCCAGTTTTAATCAGATTAAATGCTGACAAAGTCATTCCTATAAAACAAAACTCAATTCACTACAAAATGATGAAAGTTTTTAATTCTCTAGAAAGATACAGCAATTCTGAAATTGTATGTACCAAATAGTGTATCTTCAAAAGCATATACAGCAGAACTTCATAAGACTACAGTGAAGAAAACACAAAAATACCATATAGGAAGAGATTTCCCCAACTTTCTGTCAATTATTGAAATAACAAGCATTCAATAATTATTGAGTAACATAGTAACAATTTTGCCTTAAAGCTAAAATTAAAACATATATGATTTTATTATATAACTGAAGCCTTTACAAAAGTTTCTCATAAACTAGGTAATAAAGAGATTTTCAACAAAATTCAAATATAGATATAATCACACCTGTTCTCCAATCAAAAGCATTTGTATTAGAACTAGATAAAACATATATAAAACCATATATATTTGTTAAGAAACACATCTAAATAATAGACCAAGAAATGTAATATAAATTTTTTAAAGTATTAGAATTTACTAGTAATTTAAATACTGCCCATTGTAACTTGCAGAGTAAAGCAGTCCTAAAATTAAAATGAAGATAGAAAAATGTAGTGACGTAAGCCCAAAGAAATTAGAAGTAAAGATATGTAAAATTTAACAGCAGAAATAGTAAAATAGAAAATAAAGAAAAAATCAAGTAGATCTACAAAAAAAAAAAAAATCTCTGTAAAGACTGGTACAATAGACAAAACTCAAGTAGGATTGATTTGGAAAAGATGGAAGAAGCACAAATAAAAAATTCATTATGATTTTTAAAGGGACCATATCTATAAATATATCAGCAATTAAAGAGTCAATCAGATCAGAGCAGTCGCTCAGTTGTGTCCGACTCTTTGTGACCTCATGAATCGCAGCACGCCAAGCCTCCCTGTCCATCACCAACTCCCAGAGTTCATTGAGACTCGTGTCCATCAAGTCAGTGATGCCATCCAGCCATCTCATCCTCTGTCATCCCCTTCTCCTCCTGCCCCCAACCCCTGCCAGCATCAGAGTCTTTTCCAATGAGTCAACTCTTCACATGAGGTGACCAAAGTACTGGAGTTTCAGCTTTAGCATCATTCCTTCCAAGGAAATCCCAGGGCTGATCTCCTTCAGAATGGACTGGTTGGATCTCCTTGCAGTCCAAGAGACTCTCAAGAGTCTTCTCCAACACCACAGTTCAAAAGCATCAATTCTTCGGCACTCAGCCTTCTTCACAGTCCAACTCTCACATCCATACATGACCACAGGAAAAACCATAGCCTTGACTAGACGGACCTTTGTTGGCAAAGTAATGTCTCTGCTTTTAGCTATATATCAATGATACCAAAACAGAATAACTGGAAACATTCTTTAAAGCTATAATTTAGCAGGAGTGACTCTTGGTGAAAAAGAATGTGTATATAATTTTATAAAAATTAAATAAAATGAATTTGCATTTAAAATCTTAGCCCAAAGAAACTACCAGACCCATATTCTATCAAATTTTCAAAGAACAAGTAACTCTGATCTTATACAAAATTTCTACATTATAGAAGAGTAAAGTTCTTGAAATTACTCTAAGATATTAACATTCCCTAATAATGGCTAGAAAAATAAAAGAGGATGGAAATTTTAGTCTAATTTCACTCAGAAATAGAATTAAAACACTTAGAAATATTAGCAAACTGTGTCTAGGGTATTTCAAAAGATAAATACATCAGAATCAATTTTGGTTTATCCTAACACTGAAATGGTAGTTTGATATTACACTGAATTTATTGTATTAGCATGTCATCGCAGTAAATGCAAAAAAAGTTTGATAAAATTCAGTGGTCACTCACTATAAAATATTTTGGCTAATTGACAGTAGAAGAAAATAGTTTTAAACTTCATCAAAATATATAACAAAAACCTAGAACAATTATTCTTAATAGTTTTCTGTATTGTTCTCTTCAATATCAGGAAGAAGGCAGAAACGTCTATTGTCAACATTTCTGCTCACTGTTTTGGAGGAGATCTTAGTAAGGTAAGTCCTTAAAAGAAATGAAAACTATGAGCGTTGGAAATGAGGGAGAGACACTCAGTATTTGTAGATTATGTGATTGTTTAACTAGAAAGCTAAGGTAGCAACAAAAAATTATTAAAACCAATGAAAAACTTCAGTAAGCTACTGGATATAAAAAAATATATATAAGGTATATTTCATTTTTCCTACATAATTAATACAAATACTATGTTAAAGCAGAGAGCATCCTATCTAATATATGCAAAATACAGGAAATAAACATATTCTAAATAATGGTTCTTTAACTTTTCCCTCCTGAACAATGAGAACACATTTTTTTTTTTTTTTGGCCCTTTCACTGTTTAATTTGATTTTATTAAAATCTTTTCCTCTTCTCTGAAGCTTAAAGCCTGGTTAATTTTAAGACCAGTTCAGTTATCTCTCAGACTGAGGTAAGTGGAGAGAAAACTGGAAATGTGAGCTGTACTAGTAGGATTTCCAGAATTTTGGTGTCCATCTGCCTCTCTTAACCCTCTCTATGACTGTTACCTAGGCTCCAGCGCCATTATATACGAGTCTATTAGTCCAGGGCTTCCTTGATAGCTCAGTTGGTAAAGAATTTGCCTGCAGTGTGGAGACATGGGTTTGATCCCTGGGTTGGGAAGATCCCCTGGAGAATGGAAAGGCTACCCACTCCAGGATTCTGGCCTAGAGAATTCCATGGACTGTATAGTTCATGGGGTTGCAGAGTCAGAGATGACTGAGTTTCACTTTCACTTTCCACTTTAGAAGTGAGGTGTAAAACTATCTGACTTCCCTTCTTCCAATCTTGGCAAACCTGAGCCTACCACTTGACTTGCTGATTGTATTTTCAGTCTTTCTGGTCCTGTAGAGTTTTCTGACGTTAGATTCCAATATTGTATTTAACTATATTTTCAAGATCAGGCAAAGTGTATGAAAATTCTACATTCAGCCAATGACAGCACCAATCTGTCACTATGAAGATTCACTTCTTGGGCTTTTAATACTCTTTCTGTCCACTTTGCTTCATGTACAAATGTATCCATGGGGCAAAATCTGTTGGCATGATATTCTATATGTGCCTTTGCTGTGCTCACATTCCCATTTTTACTATTTCAACACTACTGTGAAGTGTTTGTCAGTGTGCTTCTTTTAAAATTCACGTCAGAGAAAAAACTCTATCTGCATGTGGTAAGTGCCCAGATCCTTACTCTTGTGAAACATTTTCCCTAATTAAAAACATTCATAAAAATTAACTCTAAAGAGTTAGAGGCAAGGTTACTTCAGATTATATCCTATAAAAATAGGAAGAAAAATTGTGCTTCATGGTATAATGCTCTCTGCTGAGCAAGAGGCTAGATGTGGCTTTGCTCAAAGCTTGAGTTATATACTTAATTTTGCACATTAAAATTTAATGATATTTTAAATGTAATAAGCCTTTCCCAAACAGAATTTCTTTCTTTTCTAATAGCCTAAATAGTATTGTAGGAATAATATTTTGGAGCATAGTTGAAAGTTTTTTCCCTAGTATAATATTAATATTTTTCACTGATTTTAAAAAAGCCTTTTCTTTAATAGCACTGCAATTTCTTCCAGTTCTGACAAAACTCTGAAACAAAATGGTTTAAAGCAGAATATTATGCCTCTTTTGGGTAGGAAAAAATTTTAGATTATGCAAGTACACTACTTTTCATTGACTCATTAAATCTATCATCATATGTACATACAGAGCTATTTTCATTCATCAAAATTTATGGGTTTTGTATTACTGAAAGCTTATTTGAAAAAAGTTCCTCCAGAAAACTTCAGGGACAACTATCAATAGATAAGGAAATGTATTTTAATAGGCGGTGGGAGGAAAGCTTATCTCACAATAGCAAACTTATTTCCAAATGTTCCTTAGCAAGACTTTCATGGGCTCTTAATTTTGCATTTCTTTCTCCTGTGCACTTTTTCATTTCCCACCCAACAAATGAGGTAGTGAAAAAAGGTTATAGAGCAGCAGGGAGACCTGTTGTTGCACTAAGTATCTGGGCAACGAACACCCATCTAGTGTTTCACACAATGTGCTACTAAAATCTTGAATTTGTGGACAGTGCTTTACACTTCACAAGGTGGGTTCACATAGGCATGCTCTCACTTGACCCCTGCCTTGTGAGGTATGAAGGAAAAATACTATCTTGTTTCTATTTAATAGTTAATATTGCAAATATAGAGTAGATTGAGGCTGTTTCAGATATTATAATGAAGATAAGATTTGTCCCAGGAATCCCGATTCCATATTCATTCTTCCTCTCCCTCACTGCACGCAGTCAACTTTCAAATAGTTGTTGGCTGATTGATTGAATAAAAATAGACTACTTTCTTACAGCTTAAAATCATACACATTTTAAGAAAATTTTAATGGCCACTGAAAAATATTATTCACTAGAAGATTATAATCTAAAGATTTTGGAAGTATTTGTATTTCCAATGAAAGTATTATTTACTCTAATAATAAAGAAAAATGTTCAGCAACTAAAAGAAAAAAATCTACAAAATGAGATAAGGTAGAACTCTGGATGAATATTAAGGTCACAAGGTTTCTTAACTGAGGAACCATGTTTAAACTATTTTGAACAAAGTGCTTATCCCACTCAGTTTTAAGTATTATAAGATTAAATCTTGGATGTGGTGTGCATTATTTCCCATGGTCAAATCTGTACTATTGAGACTGGCTTGACCAATATCCAGAGTGAAAGTATTAATCTGACTTAAGTGAGATAACAAAGTGTTCATGCGAATAAAGAAAGAGAGAGAAGAAATGCTGGGGTATAAAAGAAGAGTCTGGAGAATTGCTAGGAACCGGAGGGGAGAATCAAATTTATAGGAAAGTGTCTGTTTCCAGTTTAAGAATAAAGATTTAATTAATGTAAGGACAAATTGGAAGAAAGAAACCAGGGATAGTGCTTGATTATGTGTAGTAACCTTTGGCCCTTGAAACAGGGCTATTGTAACTGAATGAAAACATCCTTCAATGCTCAGGGCAGAATAGACAATACTTTACCTGGCATTCCCCCAATATCCTAGATGGCATTCTCTTTCCATGGTAAAGGTTATCTTGACTCCACCTGCATACAACTCTTAAATATTTTTTTTTAATTTTTCTTAAATTGTCAATTCTCTTGAAATGGAAAGCATCTATTAGGTGGGAAGGATAATCTTCACCATTGGAGTGAGCACTGGAGCCGACTGTGGTACTGGTGAAATAGACTGTTCCTAATACTGCATTCTTTTTCCTTGTAACAGATTTTAGCAAGGGTTGAGAAATGGTGTGTGAGGAAAGTAGGCTTCTCTGATGAGCAGAATAGACAAATGCCACTAGGTTGATAGTATCCATTACTGAAAATATATTAGGTGGTGGTCTTACACTTTTATCAAGGGAAAAGATGTAATATCAGTATATCCTTTATTTGTATATTCACTTCTGGTTACCAACACCAATATAACTTTTGCATAACTTTTTTCAGGATGAGTTGGTGTCTTCCTGAGCAAATGACCCATAAGCTCTCCAGTATTATCTAGATGATGGGGTTGCAAGTTGTGAAAAAAAAGTGACTATTATAACCAAAGACAGAGGCAGCAAGAGTCATCATTTCAAACGTTTTTTCTATCTCTTTCAGTCTAGTCTATAATAAATGACATTTTTGCTGTATGTGTCACATAGGTCTTGTACAAAGCTTGACATGCTAAGCTTTTCATTTTGGTGATACCTTGAGACTCGAAGCAAATACACTTTGTAATAAATCTATACATTCAAATAACTAAATCCATTGTAAAATTCACTAAAGTATTTTACAATGAAGTTGAATTTGATAATTTATGAAAAAGACACATAAATTTATAGGCAAAAACCCAGTGACTATGACTGATATGCGTTCCTTTGCACTCTTGCCATTAGTTTAAACATAAAATGCAAAATGATACCAGTTCTTCTAAATGTAATTAGTCCAATATGCATTTTGAAATTCCTTCAAGTTTCTTTACCACCTGAAGCTGAAATTCTGATATTCTAAAATAGGAAAAACCTATATTCTGATTAATATTATGTTATCAAGGAATTCATGATGAGGCAGTAGAGAATTCCTAGAAAGGATTAAAATATTCACGTTATTTTTCTTTTAAAAAAAATCTTGGGTGTAGCTATTGGTAATAAAAATAAGGTAGTCTGAGCTTTACATACATTTATATGGATTTATAGACTAGCAGTGCATCAACAGCAATGCATACAGTAGGTAGAACATAATTTTGAGAGATTATTCTTGCAATTGGATCAGATAGTCAAGCAGTTTGAGGGTCAAATTCATGGAGTATTTGTGCCATAGTTTGGTTCCCTGAAAGCAGATGCTGAAATAGCAATTGGGATGAAATATGTTTATTAAGGATCAATACATGTGAAAGGAAGGAGAAGCCTGACTGGACAGAGGAAAAAAATGAAAAATTGATTCATGTTCAACAAACTCTCCATTAACCCAAAGGGAGACTGTGAAGACAAAATTGCCCTTTAGAGAATCCCACAATGAGACAAAGTGGCTGAACCTTTATAAACTTTTCTCATTTCTGTCATCAGATGTGAGGAATTATTGTGAAATTATTTGGTTCTAAATATTGTGCTTTTGTTTGAAAAAGAGTCCTTATTTTTAAGAGATACTAAAATATTTATGAATATAATAGCATGTTGTGTGACATTAAAATAAAGTTGAGAAATTAGAGAAAGATCAACTTCAAGTGTTTTCCAAGGACCAAAGAGGAGACTATCTGAGCATGCCACCCTGCCCACAAAAGACCACAAAGTATCAACATACCTACTTATATATTTTTTCATAGTAATATTTTAAAAACACATCATATTGAGAGGTTGCTTGGTTGCACCTACTCATTATTTTGAAAATAAATAAAGGAAACAACCTAGCACTTTTTCTGCCTCTCTTGTACAGATATATCTCAGAGTAACCAAACATTTGAGAAAAAAAAAGATATTTTCAGGTAATTTCTTAAGGAGGAATGATCAAATCGGAAAAAAATTATCATTTAGCAACACAATAAAATAGTGGATTTAGGAAATGCTCACCAAGGAATGCTCAAACATTAGGAGAAACATTGATAGAGAAGCTAATTGATGAAACAACTGAACCAGCTACTCAATCTTACCCAGATGGACAAATATATTCTTCCTGGCAAAATGCATTAAAACACACATGGCACCTCCTATGGAGTAGCTCTACCAATAATTAATCCTGTATCTGATTAAGTCTTTAATTGTGCTTCTAGGAAATATGGGGGATAGAGAAGCCATGCAGATAACAGCCAAATCCTAAAGCAAGAAGGTGGAAAATATTATAAGACAGTTTTTTTTTCAATAAGTAATTGATATGAAAAAATGGAAAGAATTGTTATAAATTTAAAAGACTTTTAAAACATATAATCCAGATGCAATTGTGCAAATCTTGTTTGGATCTGACTTGAACAAATCAACTATATAGACATTTTATCATGGAATAAGTATTAGATGGTATTAACAAAATATTGTGAATTTCAGAAATATGATAATGTCAAGAATGGCATTGAAACATGTATAATATCATATATGAAATGAGTCACCAGTCCAGGTTCGATGAACGATACTGGATGCTTGGGGCTGGTGCACTGGGACAACCCAGAGGGATGGTACGGGGAGGGAGGAAGGAGGAGGGTTCAGGATGGGGAACACGTGTATACCTGTGGCAGATTCATGTTGATATATGGCAAAACCAATACAATATTGTAAAGTTAAAAAAAAAGTCTTGCTTATTATAAATGTACACTGAGTTATTTTTTCCAGCTTTATTGCAATATTATACACTAAGTTATTTAGGTGCAAAGATATAAATTGGTGGTGAGGAGGGGAATAAATAAAATGACACTGGCAAAAGTTGAAATTTGTTGGAATTGACTTACAGATGACAAGCACATTAGAATTATTGTAACATTCACTTTTCTACATGGTGGAGAATTTATTTAACTGTTCAACTATTAAGCTATTTGCATTAACAACATATAGCAGACATTTCTTATGAAAATAATACACCAAAAAATGTCATAAATGACAGAAACTATGTTGAATGACAAATCTGGTTCAAAGGAATCTTGGCAATCATCACTGTAAGCTAAATCCCACAAAATAAAATTCAACATGAATAAATGCATTGCAAATTTTCGGGATGAAGGTAAGTAACTTAACTGGAATTTGTGAAAAAGAGCAAGCCCACATTATTTGAAATGGATTACATCATGTCTCACATTGAAGATTTTTTAAGTCAATGTGAAAAAGTAACTTTTATTTTGTTCTTACATTGTAATGAGATTGCTTAGTTCTGCAATTTTAGTTGGTATGATTAATGAGCTTGAAAATTCTTATATTTGCTTTCTTATCTCTTAAATAGCATATATTGGGCAAAGTTTATATACTGTCTTGATGTCTAACATCATCATGGCTCATTAATGTACTTACTGAATATGTGACAATCCCTTTGGACACTGAGTTGGGTAGAAAAATTTGCTTTACTGTAGCTAGTTCTGTTACTCTTACTGCCTCCTTGGCTCATATCTAAGTTCTCACTACTTAGTCAGCTCCTTGGGTTCAGGTCATACTCCCTCCCCAAATGCCCAAATATTTGATAATGGAGTAATCCAGCTCTACTTTTTCAACTCAAAGTTTAGTTTGAGTATAGTTCTCTTTCACAAGAGTAAGTAAACTAGGTATTCTTTGGGAAGGTTCTATTTTTTTCAGTCTCCCTTTTTCCCCTGAAAAAATTTTATCCAGCTAGCTGGAGTTGAGACAAGCAAACACCTCACTTGAACACAAAAAAACAAGGGGTTGTGACTAAATGTCAGCTTCCCAGGTGGCTCAGTGGTAAAGAATCCACCAGCAATGCAGGAGACCAGATTCAATCCCTGCGTTGGGAAGATCCCCTGGAGAAGGAAATGGCTACCCACTCCAGTATTCTTGCCTGGAGAATCCCTTGGACAGAGGAGCCTAGTGGGCTACAGTCCATGGGGTCACAAGAGTTGGAGATGACTTAACAACAGAGCAGTGACATTATTGAACATAGTAATTATTTGCACTGTAATACTTTTTTTTTTCCCTATTGGATTTAAGTCTCTGGAAGTTCAGTCCTTGGCTTAGAAAATCCAAGGGTTGAGAGCAATATTTGATACTTGCCAGTCAAGATTTCCCAAACTTGAGTCATTAGTATAAAATTCTTCACAATTTTTTGATAGATAGATACAAGTATATATAAAATATACTTTATGATATTAAATCCATTTATAACATAAATTTATTTAAATGGAGAAATGATTATCAGCACCATGATTTTGACCTTTTTTTTTCCTTGCATTAACAAAGTATTTTGAGATATTTACAATGAGAAAAAAATTCAACTGTATGCTACCTAAAATTATCTTTTTACTGCAGCTAGTAAAACTTAAGTAGATTCATGTGATACCTGGATTTTTGCCACCACCATATTACATATAAATTTCTGCTGCTAGAGATATTTTACTCTAGTTCTCAATAACCTTAGCCTGCTATTTAGATTACATTAGGACTCAGTACGGAGAAGGCAATGGCACCCCACTCCAGTGCTCTTGCCTGGAGAATCCCATGGACGGAGGAGCCTGGTAGGCTGCAGTCCATGGGGTCGCAAAGAGTCGGACACGACTGAGCGACTTCACTTTCACTTTTCACTTTCATGCATTGGAGAAGGAGATGGCAACCCACTCCAGTGTTCTTGCCTGGAGAATCCCAGGGACGGAGGAGCCTGTTGGGCTGCCGTCTATGGGGTCACACAGGGTCAGACACGACTGATGCGACTTAACAGCAGCAGCAGGACTCAGTAAATGCTTATTAAATGTTTATTGAACGAATAAATGTACATAACTGAGGATATCATAATTTGAAAATCCATGTTATTACCAACTTTGATAAACTTTCAGTTTGAGGAGTGGCATTATTGAAATAATTGTCTTCTACATCATTTCTCACCAAATTCCTGGATTATTCTATTGGCAAACATTGCTCTGTGTTCCCTTGAGAAATAACACGGATTTAGACTGTAAAGTTAACATCTTCATCACATATAATTCATCTCCCCCAAAACACTTGACATATTAAACATTTTTGTATGTGTTAGTAGAGAGAACGTAACAGTTGCAGAAAGCAGATAATTTCCTCACTACTGAAAATATTCAGTAGACTTTATGATCCCACAAGTATATTTTTTCCTGTAAAAGTTATGTTTTTAAATTTTGGTTTCCTCTAACAGCAAATTTTGACCCTTTGATTTAAGAGATTTACAGTTTTTGGCCATTAAATAATATTGAAATAGTCATAAAAAGGAGATTTTTATGACTACCAATAAGTAGATCCAAATTATGAATTCATATTCATAATAATTATAGATAGCTATGGATTTGGAAACTACCACCCTAAATATCAGGAAATATGGCCCAAGTGAAGGAAGAACAGGGCATGTAAAGTTATTTAGAATTATTGGTGCTTTGAAGATCTGGGAATAGACTATTTGTGTATTTATGTCCAAGAGGAAATTAAAAAATCATTATAGAAGCTGAGAGCTTTTAAATCCTATTTTATATAAGAAAAAATTTCACTCTTATTAATAGAATATTTGATAAGTATTCATTTTCTTGTAGTATTAAGTCTGATTGATGGATGGAGAAGGGTGACTGAAATTCAAGAGGTGAGATTAAGGTAGATGCCACAAATTTGAGCAAAATTATATCCAAGAGTATGTAATATAATTTGAGATATTTTAAAGTAAATCCTTTAATAGGTGCAGTGATTTCATATATAAAAATTTTCTATCAGTATTTCATTTAATCTTTATCATTGGAAGAATTTGCTTACTGTATTGAACAAAATATAAAGAGTAAATTTTAGCAATTGAATATTTTAATTAGATTTTGAATTCAATTTAAATGTCTTAGTAGTAAAGAGCTAATTTTTAAATTCTACCAACAGTTTGATTAATTCTGCATGTATTTATTTAGCAGCTAATTTACAGGGATGCTCTGCCCAGATGATATAGAAAATAAGATAAATAAGACAACTAGACAATGTGCATGCAGGTTGACCACAGTGACTGTCACAGTGCCTTGTGATTGCTTTTTTGCATGTTTGACCACCTTTGCTTCTTCCGTTATGTGTGTGCATGTGTGTATGTGGTTATAATGTAAGAAAGTATTCTACCTTGGCAGTAATTAAAATTACGTTTGAAAAATATTGAACTTAACTGAGCTGCCTCAGAACAGAGAACTGTGGGCTGTGAGAAGAGAAACTTTCCTCTGTTTCTAGCACAACCCACAATTAAGCTGGAGCTTTATAGACCCTCAGTGTTTGCTGAATCGTAGGCAAGAGGAAAAAGGGGACACTGCTTTTGGAACAATGATAAACTTCCTTTAACCATCAAACCTCAAGACAAATGACGCCATAAAAATAAATTTAGATTATTTTTGTTATAAATACCAGCTAGGTAATTTTAAGGCTTCTATATAGGGGAATGAAATGTCAGGGAGAAAATTCCATCATAATTGTTGTTGTTCAGTCACTCAGTCATGTCTGATTCTTTGCAACCTTATGGACTGCAGCACGCCAGGCTTCCCTTTCCTTTGCTATCTCCCAGAGTTTGCTCAAACTCGTGTTTATTGAGTTGATAATGCCATCCAACCATCTCATCCTCTGTTGTCCCCTTCTCCTCCTGCCCTTGGTCATTCCCAGCATCAGGGTCTTTTCCAGTGAGTCAGTTCTTCACATTAGGTGGCCAAAGTATTGGAGTTTCAGCTTCAGCATCAGTCCTTCCAGTGAATATTCAGGACTGATTTCCTTTAGGATTGATTGATTTGATCTTCTTGCTGTCCAAGGGACTCTCAAGTCTTCTCCAACATCACAGTTGGAAAGCATCAGTTCTTCGGTGCTCAGCCTTCTTTATGGTTCAACTCTCACATCTGTATATGACTACTGGAAAAACCATAGCTTTGACTAGACAGACATGTGTTGGCAAAATAATGCCTCTTCTTTTGAATGTGCTGTCTAGGTTGATCATAGATTTTCTTCCAAGGAGCTAGTGTCTTTTAATTTCATGGCTGCAGTCACCTTCCACAGTGATTTTGGAGCACTAGAAAATAAATTCTGTACTGTTTCCATTGTTTCCCCATCTATTTGCCATGAAGTGACTGGATGCCATAATAATCATTTTTTGAATGTTGAATTTTAAGCCAGCTTTTTCACTCTCTTCTTTCATCTTCATTAAGAGGCTCTTTACTTCCTCTTCACTTTCTGCCATTAGGGTGGTGTTATCTGCATATCTGAGGTTATTGATATGATGGAGAATTTTTTTGGAATGGATTGAAATTTATTGAGGAAGTGGGCAACAGTTGGACCTTGGGATGAAGGTTAAGTGAGATTAGAACCCTGGGATACAGGTGGACCAGGATGTGCAGCTCCTGGGCTCAGTGGCCAGATGATGAGATTAAAAAAAATTTTAAGAAAAAATGGATGAGGGGTGAATGAATTTTGTAGTGGGGTTCAAGTAGTAGTGATCCTTCAGATGAATCTCCATGAAGTTATTGGCTTTGAATAGCCAACACAGAGCCTATTGAGAAAAATTTAAGATGTGTCAAGTTAGGTTCAATGAGGATGTTCTAGAAAAATGTACACCAAAGGCAGGTCTCAGGAAGTCTAAGGTAAGGAATGGATGAAGTTATTACTAGACATTGGGGGAGTTATTAATTTTTTTGAAAAAAGATTTAAGATCAGAAGTGTACATTATGACAGTGTCTAGAATGAACAGAAGAGAGAAGAGAATTAAGATTGGAGTGGTAGGGAACTGTTGTAATAGTAGAAATTATAACCTTTGCTATGTGACAGGCAGAGTACTAAGCACTTTATGTGTATGACTCTCATTTGATCTCACAATAATCTTATGAGGTAGATAATAATTTTAACCTTCATATTACAGTTGAGAAACATGAAGCACAGAGAACCTATGTGATACACAAAGCCGAGAAGCCAGTCACTCCTATGTGATGCACAGTCCTAGAAGATGAGAGAGTACAGTTAGGAAGCAGTGTCTCTTTGAGTATTAAGACTGAGCTCTTAATTACAAGCCACATTACCTCCATGGAGAGCATTCTACCTCCAGAGTTATATTCATTATGCATTTTAGAACTAAATAGCTCTGTGAATCAAGTTTTTCACAGTTTAACTTATTTTTTAATCTCTAGTTAAGCTCTTATAGCATACACCCATTAGGCATATGTTTGAGACCAATTTGGCAGATTTCATGATAGTGTAACAAGCCTGGGCTCTTATTATCCCTTTCATGCATGTCCTTTAGAGCCTTAGACACAGCCTCTGGCTGACTTTGGATATTGATTCCATTATGCTGCCAACATCCTTCAACTGATGTAGAGGATCCAGGCTGATCTATTAATATACCCAAGTCTACCTTCTGCAGCACAGACTTGAAGTTAATTTTTAAAGAATGTGCTTTCAGGCAGCTGTATTCTAGACCTTTCAAACATAGGATCATCCACAACTTATTGTCCAAAAATACAGCACCAGTCTTATTCAAGAACCCTCCAGAATTTTATCTTATAAAACTCCTCTAACTACATCTACTGTTATTTTATATCATTTTTACATTCTATCATTTGACTTGCTGCTGCTGCTGCTGCTAAGTCACTTCAGTCATGTCTGACTCTGTGCGACCCCATAGACGGCAGCCCATCAGGCTCCCCCGTCCCTGGGATTCTCAAGGCAAGAACACTGGAGTGAGTTGCCATTTCCTTCTCCAATGCATGAAAGTGAAGAGTGAAAGTGAAGTCACTCAGTTGTGTCCGACTCCTAGTGACCCCATGGACTGCAGCCCATCAGGCTCCCCCGTCCATGGGATTTTCCAGGCAAGAGTACTGGAGTGGGGTGCCATCGCCTTCTCCATCATCTGACCTAACCACCCTCTATTCTTTAAAATGCTTGAATACTATGTATCCTTTTTACTATATTCATGGTATATCTGAATCCCACTCACTCCTTCAAAATCACCATCACATCCCACCTCTGTTGGTGACCAACTACCTAGGCTCTGGTGTTACCTCTCTATACGCACAGCACCGATTAGAAGTAGCATTTATCAGTTATTTCATCTTTGATTCCCTTATATCTGTTTTAGTTCAGTAGATTATAGGCAACTAGAACAGAGTCTTGCCTTTAACATACATTTGTATTTTTGAATACTCTGCTGCTGCTGCTGCTGCTGCTAAGTCGCTTCAGTCGTGTCCGACTCTGTGCGACCCCAGAGACGGCAGCCCACCAGGCTCCCCCATCCCTGGGATTCTCCAGGCAAGAGCACTGGAGTGGGTTGCCATTTCCTTTTCCAGTGCGTGAAAGTGAAAAGTGAAAGTGAAGTCGCTTTGTCGTGTCCGACTCCTAGAAACCCCATGGACTGCAGCCCACCAGGCTCCTCCATCCATGGGATTTGCCAGGCAAGAGCACTGGAGTGGGGTGCCATTGCCTTCTCCTTTGAATACTCTACAACACAGTAATTGTCCCATAGACCTCCAATAAGTGTTTTTATTTTATTGACATCTTTAAAAGTCATCAATTTAATATATTTTATTATTAAATAGCAGCATAAATTGTATACATATTGTTGAAATCCTAGACTCAAAGACAAGATAGATAAGAGTTTAGCAAGTCATTTGGGAATTACATATCTTACCTAAGATGGAAAAGAGTACCTTATAGGGCAGACTATTCTAACATCAGATCAGATCAGATCAGTTGCTCAGTCATGTCCGACTCTTTGTGACCCCATGAATCGCAGCATGCCAGGCCTCCCTGTCCATCACCAACTCCCAGAGTTCACTCAGACTCACATCCATAGAGTCAGTGATGCCATCCAGCCATCTCATGGCTGTCGTCTGTCATTCCCTTCTCCTCTTGCCCCCAATCCCTCCCAGCATCAGAGTCTTTTCCAGTGAGTCAACTCTTCGCATGAGGTGGCCAAAGTACTGGAGTTTCAGCTTTAGCATCATTCCTTCCAAAGAAATCCCAGAGCTGATCTCCTTCAGAATGGACTGGTTGGATCTCCTTGCAGGCCAAGGGACTCTCAAGAGTCTTCTCCAACACCACAGTTCAAAAGCATCAATTCTTCGGCGCTCAGCCTTCTTCACAGTCCAACTCTCACATCCATACATGACCACAGGAAAAACCATAGCCTTGACTAGACGAACCTTCGTTGGCAAAGTAATGTCTCTGCTTTTGAATATGCTATCTAGGTTGGTCATAACTTTCCTTCCAAGGAGTAAGCATCTTTTAATTTCATGGAGTACATATTCAGTGTTACAAGATGTTTATTTTTCAAAACAATCCAGAAATCCATACTTTTATGATACATTTTTTCAATGAATATTTGCTGAAATAAGTTTTAAATATCATGCAAGGCAAAATAAGCATATCTTTTGGTCCATCTATTAGCCCACACGTTTGTGCCTTCTAATATGTGTATATGAAATTTCAATATCATATTTAGAACTCTGTACTCACAAGCATAACCATTATAATTTAATGCATTAATATACGCTATTTATTCCTACAAACTAGAATGTACTCTAAAATAAAGCAGCAGTATTTAAAAAGTCCATCCCATGCAAATATTTCAACAAGATTTGAGGAATAATTTCCTATCTCATTGAAACTCAGCAGTGATGGGAAATGCAACCATCAGTTCTAGCATGAATTACTATACAATTTATAGAAGAATTATTAATACAGATATTTGTCAGGCCCTAATAGCCGTTGCCAGATTCTATATCTACAACAATCAAACATCTTTTTGCGAAAACCTAAGAAAGTATATTTATTGCTCTTTTTTATTTTTTTCTGAGTTTAGATTTCAGTTCAATTCAACTAATATATATTGAATGTCAGCTTTGAGTGAGACCTCATAGCAGGTGCTGTACAGAACATAACAATGAGTGAAATGATTTGCCTTCTGTGCACCTTTGTTCTCATCTTTTTGGCCTATCTAAATTCTGCCTACTTCCTCAAAACCCGGATGTAATCCAATATTTCTTGGGTCTAGTTAAGGGGCAAGACCACTACTCAAATAACTATGCAAAAGACACTATGACAAGTTCTTTAAAGGAGATAACAAAAGTTATCTGTGTCTCTAAACATTTTAGTATATGAAAATAAGATAATGTGCTAGAAAGTAGCAAGAACTGAAAGCAACATTATTTAGCTTGGTCATACAAACTCTCTTTATGGAGAAGGTATTTGGGCAGAATTCTAGTAATAAGGGGTTAACCAGATCTGTTATCAGGAAACCAGGCATAGGACACAAGCTTCACAAATTCTATGAACAGAAAGAAGACAAGTGGGACAAAAATCAGGGTCAGCAAGAAGGAGACTGGTAGGAAATAAAGGTAAATCACATGCGGTCTTATTGATGAGCAGAAAGACTTTGGAAGTCCTCTGAAGTGTAACGGGCAGCCATTGATGGGTTTTAGGCAAGGAACCAATATGATATAATTTGCATATTTAAAAGTCCCCTTGGCTTAAGTGGGCTGAGTAGATGGCATTCATTTATTGAGATAGAAAACATTGACTCTATAGCAACAGCTATAGAGTGTATTAATTTTTCTGTGATAACAAACCCCAAAATGTCTGTGGTTTACCAAACCATTTCTCAACCACATTGTCTGTCAGTTGCTGCTGTTCTGTTGTATGGATCTGCTCTTGGTGCCTTTTTATCACTTGATCAAGTTGAAGGAGCAACCTATTTGGGACATGTTAGTCTCAAAACAGAGAACAGAGAACAAGAGGTGGAGCCTAATTTTGAAATTGCCCTTAAAGTTTCTGCCCAGATGTGGTATAAACACATTCACTTCTGTTGGTCACAGCAAGTCACATGGCCAGGCATGGCCACAGGCTCACTATCTTCTTCTCTAGGGAGGCAGGTGCTACAGGTCAAACAGCAAAACATAAGCTTATATTACAAGAGAAGGGAATAAATATTTGGATATACATGGTAGTAACAATCCTTTACAACAGGTAAAGGGAATAGGTTTAAGTGGGAAACTAAAAAGGTGTTCATGGGAATACAGATGAGTACAAATGTCCATGTAACAGGAGGAAGAGTTACCTGGGATCTAACCTTGCTAACAAATTTGTGACCCTGAGCAAGTCATTTAACCTACTCGCTCACTTTAACCTTGCTAACTAGCAAACTTGTGACCTTGAACAATTCATTTAACCTACCTGGGCCTTATTTTCTTCATATGTAAAATAATAAAGTTATATTAGATTTAGGGAAGAATAACTTGACTTTTGAGAGGCTCATCTCCCCTAATATTGTCATATATAGATAGTTATCTTTTTATGATACTATCTGACTATTTACATGTTCTGTGAAAAGAATGTTCAGGTAATCAAAACACTGGAAGCTGAAGAAGGGTATAAACAACCAGGGGAAAATGACTTTTAATATTTACAGTCAACTTTTAAAACATTACTTACATACCTGATGAGACACATAGGATCCCCAAGGTTAATGAATCTTTTTTTTCCATTTCCATCTTTTTTTTTCAATTAAAGCATGTTGATATAACAAGAAAACCAATACAAAGAAACAATTAATAGTGTCTTAACAACCAGTAAATAATTGATATTTACTCTCTGATATGAATCTTTCTGGGTTTCCCTGGTGGTTCAGACAGTAAAGAATCCGCCTGCAATGCAGGAGACCCAGGTTCAATCCCTAAGTCTGAAAGATCCTCTGGAGAAGGGAATGGCCATTCCAGTGTTCTTGCCTGAAAAATTCCATGGACAGAGGAGCCTGGCTGACTATATACAGTCCATGGGATTGCTAAGAGTCAGACACGACTGCACGACTAACACTTACTTATGAATCCTTCCATGTTATTTTCCATGAATGTGGAAGCATATATAGCCACTTTTATAATGCATAATTTAAAGTGTGCTTACTTCTTACAAAACAGATAATGCAAATAAATTTAAACCAAACATTTCCCACAACTTTCTTCCTACTATGTAACATATTGTGAAGATCCTTTTAGAGTAGAATATATTAGATACTAATTTATCTTCACTAGCTTTATAATTATTCATGGTGTGAATGCACTGTAATGCATTTGACTATCCACCTATTTAAGCACATTAAGATTTTCTTCATAAAATTTTTATTATAAAAGCATTAATATAAATATCTCTACATATAGTTCTTTACATGTTACTGCCTCTATGTTTTTATGATAGATCCTCCCAAGGATTGCCGTGCCAATGGCTTGCGCACTCTCACTTGTGGCAGTAGTGAGTGTCATGATTCATTGCACAGGTCTCCTCTCTAGGACTATGGCATTCATTTCCCAGCAACTGGGAATGTTGGTGGCTAACTTCTCTTAGGTGAGTTCCTCTCTGGATGAAGAGAGTTGAATAACCCCAAAATTATTGGAGTATGACCCCAAAGTTATTCAGTTTTGACAGGTCATTCCCCTATCAAGAGTGCATTTCACTTCTAATGACTGGTTGATGCAGAGATATAAATGTCTAGTCTTCTTGCCCCAAACCGGAATAAGTTTAAAGGGCAATCCCAGCTCTAGATCTCCCAATATGACTGACTGGGTCTTTGCTGTAATTGCAACAAAGTTCAACTATTCCTTCTGCCTAATTTGGCTTCCTTCATTCCCTCCCAGGTACCTATACTGTGAGTATTCTTCAATAGATTGCTGCATGTTAATCCCACTAATCTGTATCTCTGCTCCCCAGGGAACCCAGCCCGTGACAGTGGCAGACTGGTCTGAACAATGACTACTTATGTCTTTCTGACAATCAGGAAGTCAAGGCTATAACATTGCTCTGTTGACTTATTAACAAAGTATAGTTACCATAGGAGGGCGCATCCTGTCGCTCGACTTCCTCAGCAGCTATTTGTCTACTGATTTTACTGTCTTCTCTAATGAAAGCCCACTGCCACAAATGATTTGTTCACTTTGTTCAAATAATAATCATCTTCTGTAATCAAAGTGCCTAGTTATAGGATATTTATGTAAATCATTTGTTTTATATCAGTTGTCAGAAAAATAAGGGTTTACTGCTTACAATAAATGAGGCAAATGTTTACAAAGTATTTGCAAACCAGAATTTATATTTATTAAGTATACAGATCCAAAAGACAAAGTTTTTATATTTACCTTCATTTTTCTATGCACAGCTAGATTTCAACCATTTTGTTTCAAACCTCAATACTATTTCCCAGAGCCAGATTGTTAAGTAGGAACTTGCATGCCACCCATTCCCATAGCAACCATTTCGAGGTGTCCCCAGCTCTCCTTTCAGTGATACGTACAGACCTGCACAGGGAGACTTGTGGAAGGAAGACGGAAGGAAAACAGCAGGGTGGGAACTCGTCAAAGCAACAATAAACTCTGGGATTGCTTTCTCTGTGAGACTGAATATCTAGCAGTAATTTTGTCAAAATATTTGACATTTCAATAGATATACCTGATTTGAGAAGTTTCTATAACTATTAAGTTTTACCTTTCAAAGTATAAAGATAATATAAAAAAAGTGTATCCAGAAGCATATGAAATGCGCCCAGTAAAATCAGCAGAAGAGTATGGTAAATATAATAACTAAAATGTTGTAAAGCTAGGCATTTCAAGATTTCCTTTAAGTGGGTAAGAGAGGGCTGATGTGGAAAGACTATACTTTAAGTTTATAAGCTTCCTTGCAATGTATTGACAATAAATCACTATTTAATTTTGGCCATGTCAGAAAAAAGTGAAAAGAAAATGTTTACTGAGCTTTAAGCTATTCCATGTACTGCACAGAAATACAGTAGATCGATTTCATTACCTGAAAGTAAATGATTGACATTTTGAGGGTCAGTTTGAAATATGACTGCAACAAGTATCATCCAATTAAAGAATTCCCCCCCTGCAAAGAACAATCTTCTGTAGCTCTATACTGAAGGGCAGCATTGTGCTTATGATAATAACCTAAATGGCAGCAGCTGAGAGTAGAGTGTTCCACCCTTACTGTTGACATCCTGCCCTGCTAATGAGCTCAACTTCACTCTGGGAGAGCTGTCTGTTTGGGGCAGGGAAGTTACTCTTTCTCATTGCCAGCTTGCTTCTAATTCCTTCCTGAAAAGAAGTGCCAGTCATGCTTAATTGCATTAAATTAGGTGTGATAGTTTAAAACAGCACCAAGTCTTTTTAAGGCTCGACAAAATCACTCAAGTTCTCACTTCTTTCTGAAGTCCCAGGTTGGTATTTTAAGTCATGTCTCAGAAGTATCGCTGGGAATTAAACAGCATATGCGTCCAAGGTCACCTAACTTATTTTCTGACCACATGTCATAAGCATTGTCACGAGGAATTAAATAACACCATGTGTACGGAGCTCTCCAAGGAGCAAGCAGAGCAACAGAGGCCTTGACATGGCTCCTTCAAAGAATTCTAAACCAGACAATATGGTCGATCACACACAAGTGTAGTGATGAATAAAATGTCTTTATTAATTTAAATTTGATTCCTTTGGAATGACTAATCATTCATACCACAAATTTTATCTCATCTTTAAAGACAGAATTGCTAAGGAAAGTAACAACACAAAGATTTCTCAGAGCAAGCTTACCTACATAAAGAAACATGCCTGTATTCATTTTTGCATTCATTTATGTGTGAATTCATTCATACAAACTTAGTTCTAAGTATTTATAGAATGCCTTCAGTGGTCACATAGGGATGGTAAAGGATCTGAAATGATACGCAGTAAGGTATGGTGAAACAACTATAGCTTTTGAGAAGCTGGTCATTTAGTTAGAATTTACAGATATTTGTTGCTAATAAAACTGACTTGAACTAATAGAACATATCCTTTCAAAATTTTTCATATGTTTACATTTGAGTTTAAAGTTTAGTTTTGCAGAATAAAGCGTGTTTTTTTTTTTAACCTGAGATGCTTCATTCCAGCTGATATTCACAATTAATTCCAAGAGAAGTATTATTACAATGTTATCTAAAATTGACAGACACAGTTACCAGATTCTGAGATAAACGACATTCACAAAAACTAAATATGCATTATATACCCATCCAAAAATAGGTATGCATAGATTCTAAGAGCATTTATCATAGTACCAGGCACAAACTATGCATTCAATATGTTAATTTACCCAATAAAATTTTGAAAGAAAAAATTATTTCAGTATTGCAGTCAACTAGCTCAGCTTGACTTATAGAATTCTTCTAGACTTTGAACTTTCTCAGAATTCTCATTTCATTTTATAGCCCAGGCTCCCTGTACCATCTGGTATACACCTGAAAGAGACGTGAGTGTTAGAAAGGGGGTCATTGCAGCCTGTAACTTCTATATTGTTGGTAAAGATATTCTATATAAGTGAGGCTTTATACTACAGTAGAAAAAGTAAAGCCACTTTTGAACTTAATCCATTTCTGCACAATTAAGGCATTAAAGGATGATCTTAATATTTACTGTGATAAATTAAAATGAAGTCATTATATTCCTCTATTAGTTCATCCAGCTATCAGCTACCTATTTGTCCACCTGTCCTGCCGACAGCCATCCAATCATCTAGCTATCTATGCCACTAATAACTTCTGTTCAGTAAAATGTCATAAATTTAGGGGTATAAATGCAAGATATATTCACTGCATTAAAAACATATACAACAAGTACAAGAAAAATAACATGAATCAGACTTGCTATAATTTAAGACAGTAGATAGAGAGGACAATTTAAGGTTAATGAGTAGCTTGATGACTCAAGAAAGGGAAACATTCACCTTAGGAAAAGGCATTTGAATATGCTTTTTGAAATCTGAAGCACTTTAATATTTGTTGAATGAATGAAAAAATAAAGGAATGAATTAGAATTAAATCAAAATCTAAAAATAGAAAAATCTTGGTAGGAAAAAACACAGGCTTAAGATGTTATTGGAAGACAAAGCACAATAAGTACTACTGCTCATACTTGAAAA
Source organism: Bubalus bubalis (assembly GCF_019923935.1). Taxonomy (NCBI): domain Eukaryota; kingdom Metazoa; phylum Chordata; class Mammalia; order Artiodactyla; family Bovidae; genus Bubalus; species Bubalus bubalis. Next base: position 94,579,684 of record NC_059158.1, on the reverse strand, counting down.
AAAAACACAGTTATTGGAAAATTGTGACTAGTCTAAATGAACAGGAGTTTATAGAATGTGAAAGGAATCAAAATCCATTATCATAGTTTTTTAAAAATATGATCCCAGGTTCTTCAACATTCTTCCATCAGAAGTTAGGGTCAGGATGGGGAACACGTGTAACCCGTGGCGGATTCATGTTGATGTATGGCAAAACCAATACAATATTGTAAAGTAATTAACCTCCAATTAAAATAAATAAATTTAAATTAAAATAAATAAATAAAAAATAAGTTAGGGTCAACACACCCTTTTCTTGAAACAAGTCAAGCCTGTGTCTGCTTTGACCAGTAAAGTGGAATTAATGATATTTAACTTCTGAAGCCAAGTTGAAAAAGACCATGTAGCTTCTTCCTAGTTTTATTAGGATATTCACTCTGGTGGATGCTAGCCACCATGTAAAAAAATATGATCACCTAAGACTGCTGAGCAGAGGGTGGATAGGCACTGGAGTTAGCCCATCTGAATTCCAGTGTCAACTTCCAGTCGTGTAAGTAAGCCGTTCTTTATAATCATTGCTCCAGGCAGCCCACTGCCACCTGTGCCAACAGCTGACTACAACCTAATGAGAATTTCCCAAGTGGGCCCTTTCCAACTTATGGTAAGCAAAATAAAATAAATAGTTATTATTTTATACTACAAGGCTGTGCACTTTTATAGGCAGCAATAGTAACTACAGTAAGATTTGATACCTACAATTGGATTCAGACTCACACAAGTATTGACTACCTGGCCAGTTTGAGCTTCTCATACCAGTCTATCAATAGGCAAGGAAGAGGGATGTTGGATGGGTTGACTGATCCTGACATTTAAGGAAAAACCAGGATGCCTCACATACTGGAATTAGGGAGGAGAATGTTTAGAATAAATATCCTCTAAAGTCTCTGCCCTTGGTTGTTGTTGTTGTTCGGTCACTCAGTTGTGTCTGACTCTTTGTGACCCTGCAGACTGCAGCACTCCAGGCTTCCCTGTCCTTCACCATCTCCTGGAGTTTGTTCAAACTCATGTACATTGATTCAGTGGTGCTATGCAACCATCTCATCCTCTGTTGCCCCCCATCTCCTCCAGCCCTCAGTATTTCCCAGAGTCAGAGTCTTTTCCAATGAGTCGGCTCTTCACATCAAGTGGCTAAAGTATTGGAGCATCCACTTCAGCATCAGTCCTTCCAATGAATATTCAGGACCGATTTCCTTTAGGACTGACCAGTTTGATCTCCTTGCTGTCCAAGGGACTCTCAAGAGTCTTCCCCAGCACCACAGTTCAAAAGCATTCATTCTTCCACGCTCAACCTTCTGTATGGTCCAACTCTCACATCTGTACATGACTATTGGAAAAACCATAGCTTTGACTGTGTGGATCTTTGTCGGCAAAATGATGTGTCTGCTTTTTAATATGCTGTCTAGGTTTGTCAGAGCCTTTCTTCCAAGAAGCAAGTATCTTTTAATCTCGTGGCTGCAATCATCATCTTCAGTGATTTTGGAGCCCAAGAAAATAAAGTCTGTAACCATTTCCACTTTCTCCACAACTATTTGCCATGAAGTGATGGGACTGGATGCCATCATTTTCATTTTTTGAAGGTTGAGTTTTAAGCCAGCTTATTCACTCTCCTCTTTTGTCAAGAGGCTTCTTAGTTCCTCTTTGCTTTCTGCTATTAGGATAGTGTCATCTGTATCTGAAGTTATTGATATTTTTCCCAGAAAGCTTGATTCCAGCTTAAGCTTCATCCAGCCCAACATTTAAAATAATGTACTCTGCCTAGAAGTTAAATAAGCAGGGTGACAATACACCATCTTGATGTACTACTCTTTCAATTTTGAATTAGCCAGCTGTTCCACGTCCAGTTCTAACTATTGCTACTTGTCCTACATATAAATTTCTCAGAAGGCAGATAAGATAGTCTGGTATTCCCATCTCTTTAAGAATTTTCCACAGTTTGTTGTGAACCACAGTCAAAGACTATAACATAATCAATGAAGCAGAAGTAAATGTTTTTTTTTCTAGAATTATCTTGCTTTTTCTATGATCCAGTGGATATTGGCAATTTGATCTCTGGTTCCTCTGCTTTTTATAAATCCATCTTATACATCTAGAAGTTCTCAGTTCATGTACTCTTGAGGGCCAGTTTGAAGGATATTGAGCATTACCTTGCTAGCATGTGTGAAATGAGAACAATTGTGCAGTAGTTTGAACATTCTTTGGCATTGCCCTTCTTTGGGATTGGAATGAAAACTGACTTTTTCCCAGACCTGTGACCACTGCTGGGTTTTCCAAATTTGCTGGCATATTGAGTGCAGCACTTTCACAGCATCATCTTTCAAGATTTGAAATAGTACAGCTAGAATTCCATCACCTCCACTAGCTTTGTTCGTAGTGATGCTTTCTAAGGCCCACTTGACTTCACATTCCAAGATGTCTGTCTCCCTGGTGGCTCAGATGGTAAACAATATGCCTGCAATGTGGGATATCTGGGTTTGATCCCTGGGTTGGGAAGATCCCCTGGAGAAGAGTATGGCAACCCACTCCAGTATTCTTGCCTGGAGAATTCCATGGGCAGAGGAGCCTGGTGGGCTACAGTCCCTGCAGTCTCAAAGAGTCAGACACGACTGGATGACTAACACTTTCACTTTCACTTTCCCTTGTACCTCTTCATCTCCTTCACCTATTTTGCCTAACCTCTCACTCCCCACTCCCAACTCCTCTGGCAACCGTCAGTTTGTTACCTGTATTTGTCAGTCAGTTTCTATTCTATTTTGTTTGCTTATTTCTGTTTTTTAAGATTTCATGTATAAATGAAATCATATGGTATTTGTCTTCTTTTGACTTATTTTACTCAACATAATACCTTCAATGTCTGTTTGTGTTGTCACAAATGTCATGATTTCACTCTTTTTAATAGTGGAGTAATACATCACTGTGTGTGTGTGTATGTGCTTCACATCTTCCTTGTCAATTCTTCTATTAATGGAAACTTAAGTTGCATCCATATCATGGCTATTGTGAATAGCATTTCATACAGCCTGAGAGTGCAGCTATTTCTCCTGGTCTGTGATGTTTCTGTGGAAAACTGACTGATAGTCTATTGTTCAGTCACTCAGTTGTGTCCAACTCTTTGCGACTCCTTGTGTCACAAGGACAAAAAGATGTCCTTGACCATCTCCCAGACCTTGCTCAAACTCATGTCCATTGAGTCAGTAATGCCATCCAACCATCTTGTCCTCTGTTATCCCCTTCTCCTCCTGCCTTCAATCTTTCTCAGCATCAGAGTCTTTTCCAAAGTGTTGGCTCTTCGAATCAGCTGGCCAAAGTATTGGAGCTTCAGCTTCAGCTTCAGTCCTACCAATAAATATTCAGGATTGATGTCCTTTAGGATTGGCTAGTTTGATCTGCTTGCAGTCCAAGGGACTCTCAAGAGTCTTCTCCAGTACCACAGTTCGAAAGCATCAATAGTCTTATGGGGGTTCCCTTATACATAACAAGCTATTTTTCTCTTGCTGCTTTTAAGGTTCTCCCTTTATCTCTAATTTTTGATGTTTTAATTGTAATATGCCTTGATGTACATCTTTTTGGGTTCATCTTGTTTGGGATTCTCTGCATTCTCTGGACTTGGGTGTTTGCTCGGCTGGGTTAAGGAATTTTTCAGCTGTTATTTCTTCGGGTAGGTTTTCTTTACTTTTCTCTCTCTTCTCCTTCTGAGATATCTATAATGTGAATGTTAGCACACTTGATGTTTTCCCAAGGTCCCATACAGCATCCCTTTTTTTATAAAAAATACTTTTTAATATTCTAATTAGGTAATTTCCACTACCATGTCTTCCAGATCACTGATGATTCTTCTACATTCTCTAATCTCCTATTGATTCACTGTAGTGCATTTTTATATCAGTTATTGTGTTATTCAGTTCCAGTTTTTTTTTTTTTTCTGAAACTTTATTGAAGTTCTCACTGAGTACATCCATTCTTCTCCTGAATTGAGTGAGCATCTTTATGACCATTACTTTGAACTCTTTATCTGGTAAATCACTTATCTCCATTTTATTTCACTCTTTACCTGAGGTTTTATCTTATTCTTTCCATTGGAAGATAATCCCTTGTCTCCTCATTTTGCATAATTCTCTATATTTGTTTCTATATATTAGGTACATGATCCCTACCCCTCCTGTCTATGAGTTGCTGTTGTTTAGTTGTTAAGTTGTGTCCGACTCTTTTGTGATCCCATAAACTGCAGCCTGCAGGGCTCCTCTGTCCGTGGGATTTCCCAGGCAAGAATACTGGAGTTGATTGCCGTTTCCTTCTCTAAGGGATCTTCCCCACCAAGAGACTGAACCTGCATCTCCTGAATTGGCAGGCAGATTCTTTACCACTGAGCCACCAGGGCCATCATACAGCTCGTCTATGAGGCCTGGATCCAAATGGTACAAGTGCATTCTGTAATGCAGGGTTGGCTCTTTTTACAGCTGGCTGTGACTTTGTAGGGTTGCCTTCTGGGTAGGACAGGGTGGTAGCCAATTTGGAAGGGCAAGTCCTCAGGGGAGTGCTGAGAAGGGGTGGGTGCATGGTATTAACTAGGATGATGAAGAATGAAAGAAATGGCTCCCACCAGTACTTGGGTCAGCTAGGTGAAAGGAGATTTAAAAAAATTTTTAAATGACACTGGTCTCAGTCTATTCCCAGAGCAAATTCTATGAGTTCCCTGCCCTTCCAGAAAATACCCTTAAACTCTTCAACAAGTCTTCTCATGTGGCCCAAGTACTTTTCAAGCTGTTGCCTTTATGCTGGGACTTGGAGTTACGTGAGTTTTGTTCACAAGACTTATAAGAGTAGAGTCTTGATTCCCCACAGCCCTCTGGCTTTCCTTGGCATTCTCTCCATTGGTTTTCAAAGCTAGATATTATGGAAGATCATCTTCCTGGTGCAGGATATGGAGCTTGCCAAGCATCTGGACCCCTTGCTCCTGAAGGGGACCTCTGCAGTCTGTGATATTTCTCCCACTTGTGGTCACTGCACTAGAAGTGCCTAGACCCTATCCCTGCCACTCCTATCCATATTGCTTTGACCTTTCTTTATGTCCTCAGCTGTAGGAAATCTGTCCTGCTAGTCTTCAGGTCATTCTCAGGACACAGGTGTTTTATGTGTAGTTGTAGTTTTGTGTATCTGTAGGAGGGGGTGACGGAGAAGACAATGGCACCCCACTCCAGTACTCTTGCCAGGAAAATCCTATGGATGGAGGAGCCTGGTAGGCTGCAGTCCATGGGGTTGCTAAGAGTCAGACACGACTGAGTGACTTCACTTTCACTTTTCACTTTCATGCATTGGAGAAGGAAATGGCAACCCACTCCAGTGTTCTTGCCTGGAGACTCCCAAGGATGGCAGAGCCTGGTGGGCTGCCATCTATGGGGTCGCACAGAGTCAGACACAACTGAAGCGAGTTAGCAGCAGCAGCAGCAGGAGAGGGTGAGCTCAGGATCTTCCTACTCTGCCATCTTGACCTGTACTTCAGCCTTTTGCTAAAGCTGTTAATAGTATTGTTGTTTTACTAGTAGTCCAGACTTCAGCAGATCATTTTAATTCTTTAAATCATTATAAGTTTCGTTCTACAAATCCTTTGAATTTTGGATATGATATGACTGCTTCTCATGTATTCTTTCCCACTTATCTTGTATCCCCACACTCAGTTCTTCAATCTCAGTCTAAATTCAGTTCCTTTAAAGAATTTTGCTTAAACTTTCTCAAGATATACCCTTGCCTGCAAAACAATTCCACTCTAATGAAATCCTTCATTATTCTTAGCTTTATGATAGTTTTTCTCACGTAGAATTTATCGTCTCACCAAGATTTTATTGTTTCATATATTTATCTCTTGTCCTTCTACCACCATCCCCAAAGGCTATGCATAGAGACCATGTTTCATCTTTAAGAAAGCACCAAATAGATAATTTTTATTAAACAAATGATTGAATAAATGAGTAAATGAGGAAAAGATATGGAAAAAGAAAAGTTTAAAAACAAAATAAGTGGAGTACATTATGAGGTGGGTAAATGTTGTATCATGGCATGTGATAAATGAGAAACAGAGTTATAAAAAGATAGCAGCTGTTTTATCTCTTGTCCTGTAGGGAGAGAAAATAAATGTGCTTATTTCTACTATCCCAAAGGAAATTAATAAAAGGATTTACCCCCTACCTGGAGAAAAAATGATTAGAATTTTTTTAAATGGAATACAATAAACAGCAGGAAATGTGTGTGTGTGTGCGTGTGTATATATATATATATATATATATATATATATATATAATGAGAATTTGAATAATAGTGGAAATACACTCAATGTGTAAATGTGTAAGTGGTAAAAATACAGAAATTGTGGATTCCTCTCTCCATGTAATGCATAACCAATTTCAAAGAATAATAGAATGCCTATTGAATGTCTTAAACTTGATCATCTCTGATTTAAAAATGAATAAAATCTTTTTTCCCTAGTAGCTCAGCTGGTAAAGAATCTGTCTGTAATGCAGGAGACCCCAGTTCAATTCCTTGGTCAGGAAGATCCCCTGGAGGAGGGCATGGCAAACCACTCCAGCATTCTTTCCTGGAGAATCCCCATAGACAGAGGAGCCTGGCAGGCTACAGTCCATGACGTCTCAAAGAGAAATGACTGAGTGACTAAGCACAGCACAGCATCTTCAGACTGCTGTTCACAAATTTAGTAAGAGTGACCATGAAAAGTCTAATTGCCTTTATGGGATTTTTTTTTTTTTAACCTCTCTGCCCATGTGACCCATATTCTTTATTCCTAGGCCAGCCACTTTCTTTCATTTAAGACTCTGTTCAATATTGTGTGTTGACTCCGATGGGAGAGAAGTATGGGGGAGAATGGATACATGTGTATGTATGGCTGGGTCCCCTGCTGTTTATCTGAAACTATCACAGCATTGTTTGTTAATCAGCTATACAAAATACAAAATAAATAAAAAAGTTACAAAGATTATAACATTTGTCCATCCTGTGGGAGGGCAACTATGTATGGATATCTTATCACATTGCTCTTTTCACTGTAAGTCCACACCATTAAAACAACATAAAACCCAAATACAATTAGCATTGGTTTGCCAGAAATGGCCTTTAGTGAAGCTAGATTTTTTTTTTCCTAGCATCTTTTTTTAACCTCCCAGGCCTTTAACCAAAACCCAACCTCTGACCCTGTGAAGATAAAGTTGTAAAGATAAGTCCTCCTACAAATTTGGTGATGTAATATCACCAAATTTCCTGGGGACATTGACTGCAGGAACTAAAATTTAGTTCCAAGGAACTAAAATAACCTCTTAATGAAAGTGAAAGAGGAGAGTTTAAAAGTTGGTTTAAAGCTCAATGTTCAGAAAACTAAGATCATGGCATCCGGTCCCATCAATTCATGGGAAATAGATGGGGAAACAGTGGAAACAGTGGCTGACTTTATTCTTCTGGGCTCCAAAATCACTGCAGATGGTGACTGCAGCCATGAAATTAAAAGACGCTTACTCCTTGGAAGGAAAGTTATGACCAAACTAGAGAGCATATTAAAAAGCAGAGACATTACTTTGCCAACAAAGGTCTGTGTAGTCAAGGCTATGGTTTTTCCAGTGGTCATGTATGGATGTAAGAGTTGGACTGTGAAGAAAGCTGAGTGCCAAAAAATTTATGCTTTTGAACTGTGGTGTTGGAGAAGACTCTTGAGAGTCCCTTGGACTGCAAGGAGCTCCAACTAGGCCATCATAAAGGAGGTCAGTCCTGGGTGTTCATTGGAAGGACTGATGCTAAAGCTGAAACTCCAGTACTTTGGCCACCTCATGAGAAGAATTGACTCATTGGAAAGGACTCTGATGCTGGGAGGGATTGGGGGCAGGAGGAGAAGGGACGGCAGAGGATGAGATGGCTGGATGGCATCACTGACTCAATGGACATGAGTTTGAGTAAACTCTGGGAGTTGGTGATGGACAGGGAGGCCTGGCGTGCTGCGATTCATGGGGTCGCAAAGAGTCGGACACGACTGAGCGACTGAACTGAATTGACTGAAAGCTGGAAGAAAGCTCCATCCTGTCTATCATAGATAGAGACATTTTGTATAGGGGGAAATGAGAACAAATCCTGCGTCCTGCAGGGATTGCACTTGATATAAATAGGGAAAATTTTCCTGATAGTGATACCTTTAAGAGTTACAGGTTATCTTCTATAACTAAGTAGATAGAGGATTCTGTGCTGAAAAGAACTGAATGTGACCTTGGATTATGCCATGGTGTTATGAGTCTTAGAGATCTCTGCAGTTTGTTGTCATTATTGTAATCTTCTATGGAATACTATTCTATCTATTACTTCCTCTCTTCAATACTTTCCTCTTCAGTACTAAGGACATCCCTTCAATCTATAGATAAGCTCATCCCCTCACTCCTCATCATTAAAAAAGAGAGAGAGAGAGACAACCAAATTTTCCTCTTCATGTACTGCCACCATTCTCAATTCCCCTTCAGTGTCCTCCTCAGAATAATCTTCATTCACTGTCTCTGTTTCCTCATTCTGCTCCTCTATCACCCTCCTTTTGACACTTTGCAACTTGTTCTCTATTGTCAACATTCTAAAAATGCTCTTTTTATCAATCACATTGTGATATCCTGTGAAACCCGGTGGCAGTTCACATTTAAGTGATGTATACCAAAGGCATGATGTCAGATTTTCCTTCATAAGACAAAACGGTCTAGCCTTAGAATGCCACAGGGCATAAAGTGCTTATACACATATGCACAAGTAAGTTACTAGCATGGAAACCTCAGTTTCAGGAGATAATCCTTGATTCTATCTTTAAGCTATTTCTCCTATGCACCAGAGTTGGATGGCGTGGACCACTTTCTGTGGAATAAGGGTTTTAGACATTCTTGCCTAGCATCTAAGCATCATCTCGAATGTTCAGTGTTATAGTTTAGACACTGGTATGTATCCTATGCTGTTTCTCTTTAGATAATTATATTGAGATCATCAGAGTGTATTTTTGGAGACTTGTCTATAGATGCTCCATAAACTCTTCTTTATCCCTGTTTTGCTTTTTGCCATATTTGTGACATTTGCTTAACAGTGGAAAGTATACTATTCCCTTCTTTTAGTCTCCATTTTCTCTTCTTTAAACTTCTCTTGTTACATATGATCACCTAGATTTCTATAATATCCAAGTAACATTTACCTGTTATTTTATCCTCACATCCTTGACTATTTTGTAATTCAGCCATCACCCTTATGCAGATTTCTAGCTAAGTCAGTATCTTACAAATGTCTTCCCTCTTGAACTCCAGCTTAGATTTCCAACTGCTTGCTTGAATTACCCACATACATATACTACTATTCGTGCAAACTATGTACACTTTTCTATCTTCCAAAGGCAATGAGAAAACCTAACCTCACATAAGCACATGTAAAACAAATTAACAAGATAGTTCCTTAGAAATGTATATTCAACATTTTCATCAGTAATTGAGACCCCAAATGACTTTCTTACAAAATCTACAGATGGCAGATAATGTATTATTGTTATGCATATTAAGTTTTGTCTTGAGATATTTAGCAGGTTGAAATCATTTATGTGTATAATCATATAAAATGTAATTGGGAAAAAGTTTAAATCTTACTCTTGGTTCTGAAATATACACATGCACACACACAACAGAATATGTTGTCATTTTTGAACAGCACGGTTTGGTGTTCTAAAGTAACAGGATTCCTGTCCAACTTAATTAGAAATGAAGTGACCAGAAGGGAGAGCATGATTTTCCCTATGCCGGATCAGTTAGAACACATCTATATTATTATTATTCAGTTATAGTGCCTACAATTAAAGATTGTGCACAAATGGAAAGAAGAATTTTGTGAAAGACAGGTAAATTATTAGAGAAAAAAGAAAAACAAAGCTGAGTATACTTTGCTTGAGGGAGCATCACAAAGGCTCCATTAACTGATTTCAAATATTTAAAGGGTCTTGGTATAGATCAGAGAGACATATAGCATGCTAAATAAAGCTGAAGTTCTGATAGCAAGCAAATTTGGATTCAGATCTTGGCTGTAGCTTCCAAATTTGTATAAAATTTGAGCAGTTCATTTAAATCTCCAACCTTTAGCTCCTACATCTTCATTAAGTGATTGGTGGTTTGATGGTTTAGTTGCTAAGCTGTGATCCCATGAACCGTAGCCTGCTCGGCTCCTCTGTCCATGGGATTCCCCACACAAGAATACTGAAATGGGTTGCTGTTCCCTCTCCAGGGGATCTTCTCGACCCAGGGATCAAACCTGTGTCTCCTGCATTGCAGGTGGATTCTTTACCAGTTGAGCCACCAGGAAAGTGGTTAGAAGAATTAAAATGAAAAATACAAGTGAAGTGCTAGGCATAATGCTTGACACATATTAAGTGGTCAATAATTATTTTCAGGTGAGTGAAAACTAGAAAACCAATTTTAGCTTTAAAAACTTTTCATAAAAATGTCTAGTTTGTATGTACATAATTGGAAAGTTTAACTTCAAGAAATTTCTCTTGATAAAGTTCAAGGTTATCTTCATCTCAACACTTAGTGCTTTTAAGGGGATTAATGAATTGTACTGTATAATGTCTAATGTCTGTTATAATCCTAATCCATTATGATTCTCCATTGTTAGTTATCTGCTATGATACTTTTTTTGGGAGGAAAGCGTAGATAAATATAATAACAAACCCAGTGAGAGAAGTGCTCTTTTGATGCCTATTAAATTGTATCACTGCTCCAAGGAGGCTGCCACTCCCTTCAGGTACAATCTGCTGACATAGGCCTTGAACTAAATGGTAAAAATATCTTTTGTCAGTTTTCATCTTTTTTAATCTTTTGAGAATAACTGCTTTTCTAGGATCTCTATATCCTCAATGGTAAATGTTTTGACATCTCCTAGGAGCTTTTGTTTTTTCACTTCAAATCAGTGATGTTAGAAAGAAGCAAATAAATGGATAAAAGTATATTAAAAGAAAATATTACCCCTCACATTCAACTAGCGTTGTCTTTCAGAAGCTGGAAATCAGAATTTAAAAAATCACCTGGTAGGAGTTTTTGGTGAAATCATCAACTCTTACTGAAATATCAATATTTCCTCTTTATGATAAGAATACATATATATCACAGGGTAGTAAAATAGTCAAAGTATTTATTAAGTTTTACATTTTACAGATAGCCAATGGGAAATTAAAATTTGATATAGATAGCACAGAAAAATAAGTGAGATAGTGGGAGCAATGGAATGAAATTTATTATGATAATTATTATTGTGAATTTATATGTATGTTCTTTTCATGTTGTTTTCACACTGTTCATTGTTCCTGGTCTATTTCCATAACAGTTGTCCGGGGTATTGTGTCTGTTTTATGCCTCTTCTGACTATCATTATTCATGAACTGCTCCTTGCTTCATAAGGGAAAGTGGGCCATTTTATCCCAACTAAATGCTACAAAAGAGATAATTAACCTCTTTTTTTTTTTCCTGCTGGAGAATCAACTCAAATTACATATGAAATTATTTGACTTGGGTATCAGAAACCTCCATTAGGCATTCAACCATGAGGAATAGTGACAAGTGGTGTGAAACATCATTATAACATGCATTTATTATGGCCTCAATAATTCTCTCAAATTATTTGCTTGTTCTTGATTGATTTCATTGTTGATAGTGTAAGAAGAAGAAATATTCACCTCTTCTTCAGAATTCTACGTTAATTTTTTTTTTCTTATTATGGAGCCTGGCACTCACTCATGAGTATACTGTTTTCATCTGCATAATAATTCATAGTAATTTACTAAATCCTGATGTAGCTTTAATAATTCTGTAGTGCAGTAACTTGGAGCCAAGTAAGAATACCAACCCTATAAAAATCAAATGATTTAGTATATATAGAAGAATCTCTCTGTGATCTTCCAAATATAAGTATCTTAGGAAATATCCCCAAAGCACAGACTGTCTTTAAAAGTTACAAAAAATGGGGCTGGTGCACTGGAACGACCCAGAGGGATGGAATGGGAGGGAGGAGGGAGGAGGGTTCAGGATGGGGAACACATGTATACCTGTGGCAGATTCATTTTGATATTTGGCAAAACTAATACAGTTATGTAAAGTTTAAAATAAAATAAAATTAAAAAAAATAAAAAAAATAAAATATGAGAAGAGATAAAAAAAAGAAACATCAAAAAAAGACAATTTGGGGTATATTTTTTACATATCCTTTCACATTCTGGTTTATGAAAATTAACAGCTGCTTTTCAAGATCTCATGTTTACAAAAAATCATAGGAGACACTAAGGTAAATATTGATTTGTTGTTGTTAGTGTCCAAGTCATGTCTGACTGTGACCCCATGGACTGCAGCATGCCAGACTTCCCTGTCCTTCACTATCTCCCAGAGTTTGCTCAAATAATGTCCATTGAGTTAGTAATGCTATCTAACCATCTCATCTTCTGCATTCCTTTCTCATTTTGCCTTCAGTCTTTCCCAGCATCTGGATCTTTTCCAATGAGTTGGCTCTGCATCAGGTAGCCAGAGTTGGAGCTTCAGCAATAGTTCTTTCAATGAATATTCAGGGTTGATTTTCTTTAAGGTTGATTGCTTTGATCTTCATGCAGTAGACTTGCAAAACTCTTCTCCAGTACCAAAATTAGATAGCATCAATCCATTGATGCTCAGTCTTCTTTGTGGTCCAGTGCCTACATCCACAAATGACTATCGGAAAACCATAGCTTTGTCTATATAGACCTTTGTCCACAAAGTGACAAAGGTCTTTGCTTTTTAATATGCTCTATAAGTTTGTCATAGCTTTCCTTTCAAGGAGCAAGTGCCTTTTAATTTCATGGCTGCAGTCAGTATCCACAGTAATTTTGGAGCCCATGAAAATGTTAAAATCTGTCATTCTGTCGACTTTTTCCCTTTCTATTTGCCATGATGTGATGGGACCAAATGCTATGATCTTAGTTTTTTGAATGTTGAGTTTTAGGTAAGCTTTCTCACTCTTCTCTTTTACCCTCATCAAGAGTCTCTTTAGTTCCTCTTCACTTTCTGACATTAGTGTGGTATTATCTGCATATCTGAGGTTGTTGATATTACTCCCAGCAATCTTGACTCCAGCTTGTGATTCAACCAGCATTTCCCATGAGGTACTCTAAATAGAAGTTAAATAAACAAGATGACAATATACAAGCCTTGGTATACTCCTTTCCCAATTTTGAACCAGTCCAATTCTAACTGTTCCTTCTTGACCTGCATACAGGCTTCTCAGGAGGTGGGTCAGGTGGCTTGCTATTCCCATTTCTTTAATAATTTTCTCCTGTTTGTTGTGATCCAAACAGTCAATGGCTTTAGCATAGTCAATGAAGCAGAAGTAGTTTTCCTGGAATTCCCTTGCTTTCTCCATGATTCAGTGAATATTGGCAATTTGATTTCTGGCTCCTCCTCCTCTTTGAAACCCAGCTTGTACATCTCTAAGTTTTCAGTTCATGTACTGCTGAAGCCTAACTTGAAGGATTTTGAACATAACCTTGCTAGTAAGTGAAATGAGCCCAATGGTATGATACTCTGAACATTCTTTGTCATTTCTCTTGTGTGGGATTGGAATGAAAATGGACTTTTTCCAGTCCTGTGGCCACTGCTGAGTTTTCCCAATTTGCTTACATATTCAGTGTAGCACGTTTTAACAGCATCATCTTTTAGGATTTGAAATAGCTCTGTTGAAATTCTATTATCTCCACCAACTTTGTTTGTAGTAATGGTTCCTAAGGCATAGTTGACTTCCTACTCCAGAATGTCCAGGTCTAGGTGAGTAACCACATCATTGTGGTTATTTGGGTCACTAAAACCTTTTTTTATATAGTTCTTCTTTGCCTTTTTGACACCTCTTCTTAATCTCTTCTGCTTCTCTTAGGTCCTTAGCATTCTGCCCTTTATCATGCCCATTCTTGCATGAAATATTCCATTGATATAGTTATTACTCCCAAATGTTAAAAATATGCCAAAGTAATCACACAGTTGTTTTGTTGCTTTTAATTGCAGTAAAATTCAAATTCTTTTCAGGATGTTTCTTCCTGAGAGTAGAAGGTCAGCAAATCATGACCTGCCACCTGTTCTTGTAAGCAAAGTTCTTTGGAACATAGCCTCATCCATTCATTCACATATTATCTATGGCTGTTATCCTGCTGTGATACAGAGTTCAATAGTTGCAAGCGACTGCATGACCTTCAAAGCCTCAAATATTTACCATCTGGTTCTTTATAGGAAAAGGTTTGCTGATCTTGTCTGGAAACCTGTGATGGAAGAAAATGTTCCTAGAATATGAATAACTTGAGGGACCACCATGTTCTCTAACTTTAACAGGATAGTAGAGTCTCAATATTAGTAAATAATTTTTCTCTATCTTAAATTTTTTAAATGAGATTTTTTTAGTGAAATTTCTATTGAAACACACACAACAAAAGGGCTGAAAATGAACATGGTAGCAATGATAGAGAATAAGTGTTGGTGAGGACATGGAACAGCTAGAAATCTCATATGCTGCTAGTGGTTATGAAAATTAGCACAACCACTTTGGGAAAAAAAATGTTTGGCAATATTTAGTAAATCTGAGCATATTCATGCTCCATGAGCCAGAAATTGTGTTCCTAGTTATATACTCAACAGTATACTGATATTCTCCAAAAGATATGTCTTAGAATGTTCATAGAAGTGCAATTTGAATTTGCCAAAATTAGGAATGATCCAAATGCCCACTAATAGTAGATTGTAAAATAACACATAATATATTTTCATAATGTAATACTGCTACTGCTTAGTCACTTCAGTCATGTCTGACTCTGTGTGATCTCATAAATGGCAGCCCACCAGGCTCCCCCATCCCTGGGATTCTCCAGGCAAGAACACTGGAGTGGGTTGCCATTTCCTTCTCCAATACATGAAAGTGAAAAGTGAAAGGGAAATTGCTCAGTCATGTCCGACCCTCAGCGACCCCATGGACTGCAGCCCACCAGGCTCCTCTGCCCATGGGATTTTCCAGGCAAGAGTACTGGAATGGGGTGCCATTGCCTTCTCCGAATGTAATATTACACAACAATAAAAATTAAAGAACTACAACTCCACATAAAAGTGTGAATAAATCTCCCAAGTCAAATATAGGGTGAAAGAAGCAAGATACAATAGAGTACATTATATATTATTCCTTTTATATAAATTACATAAACAGGTAGAACTAACCTATTTTGTTAGAGTGAGGATGGTGGTTACCTTTGGGGTTGGTAGTGACTGAAAAGGAGCACAAAGGAGGTTTCTGAGATGCTAGTACTATTCTGTTATCTGACAATCTGGCAGCTGGTTATATGGTGTGCTTGTTCTTTAAAATTTATCAAGATGTATACTTATGTATAATTTTTTAAATGAAAAAATAGTGTATCTCTAGAAATATAATAGATTGGTGCCATCTTCAAAGACTTAAAAACAGTATATATGATGATTCTTTTTGGCCAGTACAGGAGAAAAATAGGTTCTTGGAGAGTGACAGTTTATTATCATAATAAACTAGATCAAGTCTTGCTACTATTTCAGATATTGTTTCTTTAGGTGGACTAAATCAACTTGGGCTCTGGTTCCTGGTCTGCAGCTATTGATCTGGCAAAAGCTATTTTCTCTGTATTGATTAGCAGAGACCACCAGAAGCAATTTGCCTTCATCTGGCAGGCAGAAACACACCCTCGTTGTATCACCTTTGCCTCTTTGTATTAATCTAGTACCCAGTGACCATGATCAAACTGCCATCCTACATGTACTGGGAACATATATTTGTTGTCTTACCTCTGGATCTTTGTTTTAATCTAGTATTCAGCAACCTTAATCAACTTGCCATTCCACATCTACTGGGGACATATGTGTGGTCTACTATATTGACATTTTACTATTTGAAAATGATCAAGTTTCCTGGGTGCAAGAGGGTAGAGATGATTATGCCTCATGAAGACTCTTGCATTGCTTCCTTAGGAAGTTTCTAGAGCTCCAATGGCGAGGTTTATGTTACAATATCACCTCCAAGGGAAAACAATGTTGCACCCTGTACCCTTTCTCAACACTGAAAGTTTGGTGGACTCTTTTTAATATTAAAGGCGATATGAAGGATGTCTGAATGTGCTCCACAGTTCGCTTAATATTTAATTCAGCTTTGAGAGGATGCAAGAGCAAGAAAATGCTCTGAAGCTGGTTCTACACTGGAATTTTCTGACCCAGCATATCCAATGGTACTTGAAATTGTTATGGTAGTTAGAAATGCCTACTAGAATAGTAGAATTGTAACACAGACCCTTTGGATTTGGTGTGGGGAAAGTCATGCCTTCTTCAAATAACTGTTCTATTTTTGTGAAGGAGATTAAGCTTTACTCCTGAGCCCTCGTTCTAGGAATCTCATCATCAGTGGGTATTGTCCTTCTCATTATTCCATAAAATTGGCAGGTATAGCAGCCTGAGATCAAATACATCTTAAATTGTGCTAAGCAGCTCCTCAAGGTACAAAGAAGTTGCAAGTGTGGGTAAGTCTAGGATCCCAGGTACCTTTGTGTTTTGCTTTGTCTGTTCTTAAACTCCATATATGACCTCAGAAGAATTGCCTAAGATCTGTTGACAGAAATTTAAAAACTAGTACTACATATAATAACATATGTCAATCATACAGATACAGTGAATAAAAGAAGCCAGATACAAAATGCTATATACTATATGATTTCATTTGCAAACTTTTAAGAACAGACACAACCATTCAATGAAGTTAGAAGTCAGAACCGTGTTTAACTTTGGGAAAGTATTGATAAGGTAGTACACAGGAAATCCTCTGGGGTGTTAGAAATATTTGTTGTCTTGATTTGTGTGGGTTACATGTATATCGTAAAACTCACTGAGTTAAACACTTAAAATTTGATTTGTTCTGGTAAAAAAAAAAAAGCATAATAATGAAAGATGAGAGAATTTTCACAAATATGCTCTTTGTTTCAATGTAAGGGGACTATATAAGATGCTATGATTGGATAACAAATTTTAAAACATGGTTTTTAAAAATAATAAAATGCCACAGTCATTTGCTTAGAAGACATACATAACACAGTACAAGGTACTATTCATAAATATTTATTGCAGCAGAAAGGATACAAGGAAAAGTAATAAAGAGAAAAGACACATGGAATAAAGTCCAGAGGAAACCAGGCACAAGTTCCAGGAGTCTAGTCCCTTTGATGGAGAAGGAAATGGCAACCCAGTCCAGTGTTCTTGCCTGGAGAATCCCGGGGACAGCGGAGTCTGGTGAGCTGCCGTCTGTGGGGTCTCCCAGAGTTGGACACGACTGAAGTGACTTAGCAGCAGCAGCAGCTGTCCCTTTGAAGTCATACAAGATGCACTTAATTATTCCAGGAAAATATTGTCTACCAGGGAAGCTCAACAAAGACTCAGTTTCCACAGTTTTTATTGGGGGCTATCACTTATGCATCTACTAGATACGCAGCAAATTTGCAGACTCAAAGGAAAAAAAAAAAAAAAAGCAGATGTTCAAGATAAACCACATTGTTTGAACAGTTTAGGTATAGTGAGCTGAGCTTTTCTTATCAGGTAATGATGGGAGCCCTTTCCCAAATCCAAGTTCTCAGATACTAGCCAACTCACCTTGCTATCAGGCATTTCAAAGGATAGC
The DNA here is from genome assembly GCF_019923935.1 of Bubalus bubalis. Lineage (NCBI taxonomy): Eukaryota > Metazoa > Chordata > Mammalia > Artiodactyla > Bovidae > Bubalus > Bubalus bubalis. Next base: position 94,561,918 of record NC_059158.1, on the reverse strand, counting down.
AGTCTCAGACCTGAAGAGTTAACTCTTGTCTACATAGCAACAGCATATGGGCAGGTCCACTATAGTCCCTATACTTCAAGAATGGAGATTTGATTTAGTCTACTAAGGAAGAATCATGACCAGCTGAGCTGATGGATGAAGGGTAAGGATACCCAAAGCATGTGGTAGAAAACAAGATAAAATATCAGTTATGGCCTCATGATCAATTTCAATTTCAGGAAGGAGGAAATTCATAGTTGTGGATGTTCTTTTCCTGCCACTATAATAAAGTTATTGTTGACTTAATCCATAGGTAAATTGTATTTTTATGAATGTGAGTTGTAACTAAATTGGAAGAAACAATCATCACACAGAGGATGAGTCTTGGGGTCTCAGTTTGGAGTCAGCACATTTTTATCTTACAAGAGTTGACTGCATGATGATAGTTAGAGAAAGCTCTTCTACATCTTTTTTGTTTTTTTTTTTTTTTTTTTTTTTATTTTTTTTTAATTTTATTTTATTTTTAAACTTTACATAACTGTATTAGATTTGCCAAATATCAAAATGAATCCGCCACAGGTTTACATGTGTTCCCCATCCTGAACCCTCCTCCCTCCTCCCTCCCCATTCCATCCCTCTGGGTCATCCCAGTGCACCAGCCCCAAGCATCCAGTATCGTGCATCGAACCTGGACTGGCAACTCATTTCATACATGATATTTACATGTTTCAATGCCATTCTCCCAAATCTTCCCACCCTCTCCCTCTCCCACAGAGTCCATAAGACTGTTCTATACATCAGTGTCTCTTTTGCTGTCTCGTACACAGGGTTATTGTTACCATCTTTCTAAATTCCATATATATGCGTTAGTATACTGTATTGGTGTTTTTCTTTCTGGCTTACTTCACTCTGTATAATAGGCTCCAGTTTCATCCACCTCATTAGAACTGATTCAAATGTATTCTTTTTAATGGCTGAATAATACTCCATTGTGTATATGTACCACAGCTTTCTTATCCATTCATCTGCTGATGGACATCTAGGTTGCTTCCATGTCCTGGCTATTATAAACAGTGCTGCGATGAACATTGGGGTACTCGTGTCTCTTTCCCTTCTGGTTTTCTCAGTGTGTATGCCCAGCAGTGGGATTGCTGGATCATAAGGCATGTCTATTTCCAGTTTTTTAAGGAATCTCCACACTGTTCTCCATAGTGGCTGCACTAGTTTGCATTCCCACCAACAGTGTAAGAGGGTTCCCTTTTCTCCACACCCTCTCCAGCATTTATTACTTGTAGACTTTTGGATTGCAGCCATTCTGACTGGTGTGAAATGGTACCTCATAGTGGTTTTGATTTGCATTTCTCTGATAATGAGTGATGTTGAGCATCTTTTCATGTGTTTGTTAGCCATCTTTATGTCTTCTTTGGAGAAATGTCTATTTAGTTCTTTGGCCCATTTTTTGATTGGGTCATTTATTTTTCTGGAGTTGAGCTGTAGGAGTTGCTTGTATATTCTCGAGATTAGTTGTTTGTCAGTTGCTTCATTTGCTATTATCTTCTCCCATTCTGAAGGCTGTCTTTTCACCTTGCTAATAGTTTCCTTTGATGTGCAGAAGCTTTTAAGGTTAATTAGGTCCCATTTGTTTATTTTTGCTTTTATTTCCAATATTCTGGGAGGTGGGTCATAGAGGATCCTGCTGTGATGTATGTCAGAGAGTGTTTTGCCTATGTTCTCCTCTAGGAGTTTTATAGTTTCTGGTCTTACGTTGAGATCTTTAATCCATTTTGAGTTTATTTTTGTGTATGGTGTTAGAAGGTGTTCTAGTTTCATTCTTTTACAAGTGGTTGACCAGAGTTCCCAGCACCACTTGTTAAAGAGATTGTCTTTAATCCATTGTATATTCTTGCCTCCTTTGTCGAAGATAAGGTGTCCATATGTGCGTGGATTTATCTCTGGGCTTTCTATTTTGTTCCATTGATCAATATTTCTGTCTTTGTGCCAGTACCATACTGTCTTGATAACTGTGGCTTTGTAGTAGAGCCTGAAGTCAGGTAGGTTGATTCCTCCCGTTCCATTCTTCTTTCTCAAGATCGCTTTGGCTATTCGAGGTTTTTTGTTTTTCCATACAAATTGTGAAATTATTTGTTCTAGCTCTGTGAAGAATGCTGTTGGTAGCTTGATAGGGATTGCATTGAATCTATAGATTGCTTTGGGTAGTATACTCATTTTCACTATATTGATTCTTCCAATCCATGAGCATGGTATATTTCTCCATCTGTTAGTGTCCTCTTTGATTTCTTTCACCAGTGTTTTATAGTTTTCTATATATAGGTCTTTAGATTCTTTAGGTAGATATATTCCTAAGTATTTTATTCTTTCCGTTGCAATGGTGAATGGAATTGTTTCCTTAATTTCTCTTTCTGTTTTCTCATTATTAGTGTATAGGAATGCAAGGGATTTCTGTGTGTTGATTTTATATCCTGCAACTTTACTATAGTCATTGATTAGTTCTAGTAATTTTCTGGTGGAGTCTTTAGGGTTTTCTATGTAGAGGATCATGTCATCTGCAAACAGTGAGAGCTTTACTTCTTCTTTTCCAATTTGGATTCCTTTTATTTCTTTTTCTGCTCTGATTGCTGTGGCCAAAACTTCCAAAACTATGTTGAATAGTAATGGTGAAAGTGGGCACCCTTGTCTTGTTCCTGACTTTAGAGGAAATGCTTTCAATTTTTCACCATTGAGGATAATGTTTGCTGTGGGTTTGTCATATATAGCTTTGATTATGTTGAGGTAGGTTCCTTCTATTCCTGCTTTCTGGAGAGTTTTGATCATAAATGGATGTTGAATTTTGTCAAAGGCTTTCTCTGCATCTATTGAGATAATCATATGGTTTTTATTTTTCAATTTGTTAATGTGGTGTATTACATTGATTGATTTGCGGATATTGAAGAATCCTTGCATCCCTGGGATAAAGCCCACTTGGTCATGGTGTATGATCTTTTTAATGTGTTGTTGGATTCTGATTGCTAGAATTTTGTTAAGGATTTTTGCATCTATGTTCATCAGTGATATTGGCCTGTAGTTTTCTTTTTTTGTGGGATCTTTGTCAGGTTTTGGTATTAGGGTGATGGTGGCCTCATAGAATGAGTTTGGAAGTTTACCATCCTCTGCAATTTTCTGGAAGAGTTTGAGCAGGATAGGTGTTAGCTCTTCTCTAAATTTTTGGTAGAATTCAGCTGTGAAGCCGTCTGGACCTGGGCTTTTGTTTGCTGGAAGATTTTTGATTACAGTTTCAATTTCCGTGCTTGTGATGGGTCTGTTAAGATTTTCTATTTCTTCCTGATCGAGTTTTGGAAAGTTGTACTTTTCTAAGAATTTGTCCATTTCTTCCACGTTGTCCATTTTATTGGCATATAATTGTTGATAGTAGTCTCTTATGATCCTTTGTATTTCTGTGTTGTCTGTTGTGATCTCTCCATTTTCATTTCTAATTTTATTGATTTGATTTTTCTCCCTTTGTTTCTTGATGAGTCTGGCTAATGGTTTGTCAATTTTATTTATCCTTTCAAAGAACCAGCTTTTGGTTTTGTTGATTTTTGCTATGGTCTCTTTTGTTTCTTTTGCATTTATTTCTGCTCTAATTTTTAAGATTTCTTTCCTTCTACTAACCCTGGGGTTCTTCATTTCTTCCTTTTCTAGTTGCTTTAGGTGTAGAGTTAGGTTATTTATTTGACTTTTTTCTTGTTTCTTGAGGTGTGCCTGTATTGCTATGAACTTTCCCCTTAGGACTGCTTTTACCGTGTCCCACAGGTTTTGGGTTGTTGTGTTTTCATTTTCATTCGTTTCTATGCAAATTTTGATTTCTTTTTTGATTTCTTCTGTGATTTGTTGGTTATTCAGCAGCGTGTTGTTCAGCCTCCATATGTTGGATTTTTTAATAGTTTTTCTCCTGTAATTGAGATCTAATCTTACTGCATTGTGGTCAGAAAAGATGCTTGGAATGATTTCTATTTTTTTGAATTTACCAAGGCTAGCTTTATGGCCCAGGATGTGATCTATCCTGGAGAAGGTTCCATGTGCGCTTGAGAAGAAGGTGAAATTCATTGTTTTGGGATGAAATGTCCTATAGATATCAATTAGGTCTAACTGGTCTATTGTATCGTTTAAAGTTTGTGTTTCCTTGTTAATTTTCTGTTTAGTTGATCTATCCATAGGTGTGAGTGGGGTATTAAAGTCTCCCACTATTATTGTGTTATTGTTAATTTCTTCTTTCATACTTGTTAGCATTTGTCTTACATACTGCGGTGCTCCCGTGTTGGGTGCATATATATTTATAATTGTTATATCTTCTTCTTGGATTGATCCTTTGATCATTATGTAGTGACCATCTTTGTCTCTTTTCACAGTCTTTGTTTTAAAGTCTATTTTATCTGATATGAGTATTGCTACTCCTGCTTTCTTTTGGTCCCTATTCGCATGGAAAATCTTTTTCCAGCCCTTCACTTTCAGTCTGTATGTGTCCCCTGTTTTGAGGTGGGTCTCTTGTAGACAACATATGCAGGGGTCTTGTTTTTGTATCCATTCAGCCAGTCTTTGTCTTTTGGTTGGGGCATTCAACCCATTTACGTTTAAGGTAATTACTGATAAGTATGACCCCGTTGCCATTTACTTGATTGTTTTGGGTTCGAATTTATACACAATTTTTGTGTTTCCTGTCTAGAGAATATCCTTTAGTATTTGTTGGAGAGCTGGTTTGGTGGTGCAGAATTCTCTCAGCTTTTGCTTGTCTGAAAAGCTTTTGATTTCTCCTTCATACTTGAATGAGATCCTTGCTGGGTACAATAATCTGGGCTGTAGATTATTTTCTTTCATCATTTTAAGTATGTCTTGCCATTCCCTCCTGGCTTGAAGAGTTTCTATTGAAAGATCAGCTGTTATCCTTATGGGAATTCCCTTGTGTGTTATTTGTTGTTTTTCCCTTGCTGCTTTTAATATTTGTTCTTTGTGTTTGATCTTTGTTAATTTGATTACTATGTGTCTTGGGGTGTTTCGCCTTGGGTTTATCCTATTTGGGACTCTCTGGGTTTCTTGGACTTGGGTGATTATTTCCTTCCCCATTTTAGGGAAGTTTTCAACTATTATCTCCTCAAGTATTTTCTCATGGTCTTTCTTTTTGTCTTCTTCTTCTGGGACCCCTATGATTCGAATGTTGTAGCGTTTAATATTGTCCTGGAGGTCTCTGAGATTGTCCTCATTTCTTTTAATTCGTTTTTCTTTTATCCTCTCTGATTCATTTATTTCTACCATTCTATCTTCTAATTCACTAATCCTATCTTCTGCCTCTGTTATTCTACTATTTGTTGCCTCCAGAGTGTTTTTAATTTCACTTATTGCATTATTCATTATATATTGACTCTTTTTTATTTCTTCTAAGTCCTTGTTAAACCTTTCTTGCATCTTCTCAATCCTTGCCTCCAGGCTATTTATCTGTGATTCCATTTTAATTTCAAGATTTTGGATCAATTTCACTATCATTATTCGGAATTCTTTATCAGGTAGATTCCCTATCTCTTCCTCTTTGGTTTGGTTTGGTGGGCATTTATCCTGTTCCTTTATCTGCTGGCTATTCCTCTGTCTCTTCATCTTGTTTAAATTGCTGAGTTTGGGGTGTCCTTTCTGTATTCTGGCAGTTTGTGGAGTTCTCTTTATTGTGGCGTTTCCTCGCTGTGTGTGGGTTTGTACAGGTGGCTTGTCAAGGTTTCCTGGTTAGGGAAGCTTGTGTCGATGTTCTGGTGGATGGAGCTGTATTTCTTCTCTCTGGAGTGTAATGAAATGTCCAGTAATGAGTTATGAGATGTCTATGGTTTTGGGGTGACTTTGGGCAGCCTGTATCTTGATGCTCAGGGCTGTGTTCCTTTGTTGCTGGAGAATTTGCTTGTTATGTCTTTCCCTGGAACTTGTTGGCCCTTGTGTGGTGCTTGGTTTCAGTGTCGGTATGGAGGCGTTTGATGAGCTCCTGTCAATTAATGTTCCTTGGAGTCAGGAGTTCCCTGGAGTCAGGGATTGGACTTAAGCCTCCTACTTCCAGTTATCGGTCTTAATTTTACAGTAGTTTCAAAACTTCTCCTTCTATACAGCACCACTGATAAAACATCTACGTTAAAGATGAAAAGTTTCTCTACTGTGAGGGTCACTCAGAGAGGTTCACAGCGTTACATGGAGAAGAGAAGAGGGAGGAGGGAGTTAGAGGTGACCCAAATGAGATGAGGTGGAATCAATAGTGGAGAGAGTGGGCTAGCCAGTAGTCACTTCCTTATGTGCACTCCACAACTGGACCGCTCAGAGATGTTCACGGAGTTATACAGGGAAGAGAAGAAGGAGGCAGGAGACAGAGGTGGCCAGAAGGATAAAAGGGGGAAATGAAAAGGCGGGAGACAGATCCAGCCAGTAATCAGTTCCTTAAGTGTTCTCCACCGTCTGGAACACACAGAAATTCACAGAGTTGGGTAGAGTAGAGAGGGGTTAGGGAGGAGATACAGGTGACCTGGTGGAGAAAATGGAGAGTCCAAAGGGAGAGAGAGCAGTCAAGCCAGTAATCTCGTACACTAGTGAAGAATGGGTCCTGAAGATTGGGTTCTTAAAGGTACAAAATTGGTAACAAATACATAAAAACAAAAATTAGAAATTAGAGTAGAGTTTGGAATTTCAAAAATGCGATGTTAATGAAAAGGAGAAGGAAAAGAAAGAGAGAAAAAACGAACAAAGAAAAACAAACAAGGTCGTGAAAGTAATAAAGAAACTACCGGTACAAAATTGATAACTAATACCAAACAGCAAAAATTAAAAATCCAGAGTAGAGTTTGGAATTTCAAAAATACAACGTTAAAAAAAAAAAAATAAAAAAAAGAAGAAGAAGAAAAATAAAGAGAGAAAACAAACAAACCAACAAAAACAATGTCGCAAAAATTATAAAGAAAATACAGGTACAAAATTGATATCAAATACCAAAAAGCATAAATTAAAAATCTTGAGTAGAGTTTGGAATTGCAGATATACGATGTTATATAAAAGAAGAAGAGAAAGAAACAGAGGAAAAAAATAAAAGTCACAGCAATTATGAAAAAAACTATAGGTACAAAATTGATAACATATATCAAAAGGCTAAAATTAAAAATCTAGAGTAGAGTTTGGAATTTCAAAAATGCAATGTTAAAGAAAAGAAGAAAAAGAAAAAAGAAAAAAGAAAAAAAAAAAAACCACGGTCAAAAAATTATAAAATATATATATGAAGTTTGCTGAAGAAGAAAAAAAAAAAAAAAATAGGGTCTTTTTTTTTTTTTTTTGCAAAGTAATAGTTATAAAAGTGAAAATTAAAGGACAATAGAGGACTTAAAAAAAAATTTTTTTTTTTAATTAAAAAAAAAAAAGAAAGAAAGAAAGATTGATCGTAAAAATAGTAAAAATATATCTAGGTCTTTCTCTGGTTTTGTTGTGAGTATTGTGGGTTCAGTTCATTTTTGGCAGTTCCTTAGTCCGACTTATATTTCTCAAGATCTATAGGCCCCTTCCTATGTAATCCGTAGTAACCACAGGGTTTTAATCTATGGCCTGTAGCTTCCAAGGCGTTTCCCTCTGTTATAGCTTCTTCTGTTTGCTGGTCTCTTCAGTGTCTGGTTCCCGCCCTGACACAAAGGGGACGGTGGAGGACCCTATTTTTTTTTTTTCTTTTTTTTTTTTTTTTTTTTTTTTTAATTTAGGCTCACTTGTTCAGCCGCGCTGTGGGGAGGGAGGGAGGGATGCTGCAAACAGATAACACTGGCGTGCGCTCGAAGTGCCTCCGCCACACTGGGTCTGCCCCCGCTCACGGCGCGTGTAACCTCCCTGCCCACACTGCTTGGGCTCTAGGTTGTTCCGCCGGGAACAATCAGAGGCCGGCCCTGGACTGAGCTCCCAGGTCCAAGCCGCTCAGGTTCAGGCACTCGGGTAGTCCTCAGAGGCGCAGACTCGGTTGGGCCTGCGTTTTGTGTTCTTCCCAGGTCGAGCAGCTCAGGCGATGAGGTGCTTGGCGGGCGCCAATGCTGCGACTTATCGCCTCCCCGCCACTCGGTTATCTGGGTGTAAAACCGGCGCACCTTCTCAGGCAGATGTTGACCGTCCAGACCCCCAAGAGGTTTTAGTTAGCAAAGAAGCCTGCTTACAGTTTTATAGATAGTCTCTCTTGGGCTGCGATTGCCCCCTTCCGGCTCTGGCTGCCTGTCACCGGAGGGGGAAGGTCTGCAGCCGGCTATCTCTGTTCAGTCCTTTGTTCTGTGCGCGGGCCTGGCGGTGTCTTAGGTTAGGGCTGGCTTTTCGCGTGGTAGATATCCCACAGTCTGGTTTGCTAGCCCAAATTATTTCGCTCAGATAGCGCTCAGGACATTCGGCCCGATTCTACTCTAAGGGACACAGCCCGTGCCGCACTTCCCTGCCCAGCCCCCGCTTGCTAATGCCGTGTGCAGGCGTCTGCGCTGCTTCTCCGCTGGGGGAGTTCCCGTAGGGCTCACAATCCGCGATTTTTAATTGTTTATTTTTTTTTTTTCCCCTCCCTTTTATGTTGCCCTCTGTGCTTCCAAAGCTCGGCACAGATTCGGCAGTGAGAGGGTTTCCTGGTGTTTGGAAACTTCTCTCTTTTTAAGACTCCCTTCCTGGGACGGAACTCCGTCCCTCCCTCTTTTGTCTCTTTTTTTGTCTTTTATATTTTTTCCTACCTCCTTTCGAAGAGTTGGGCTGCTTTTCTGGGTGCCTGATGTCCTCTGCCGGCATTCGGAAGTTGTTTTGTGGAATTTACTCGATGTTTAAATGCTCTTTTGATGAATTTGTGGGGGAGAAAGTGTTCTCCCCGTCCTACTCCTCCGCCATCTTGGCTCCTCCCATCTTTTTTGTTTACAAGGATAATGTGGTTAGAATATAGATGCTAACTAACCAAAGCAAGGAATTGTGCTACTTTTTTCTCAGCAAAATTATCTCTTTATAGATCTTCCTTCTTTCTAATGGGCTAAAAATGTAGGACCTACATTTCTGAGACTTTCTTGTCTCTAAGGATCTGAATTCTGCCATACTTTGCCAAGGAGATGTACTCTCATAAGAACTGACAGGGGAACAGGGGTCAGAAGCCATTTTCTGAAAGTAATGGCATACATTTATGGGCTCTTGCAACTGTGAGGATTTGTAGAAGGCTTTATGTGTTTCCTTGAAGGTAACCTGCTCTGTTCCAAGGGTATCTGATTGCAGGGGTAGCTCCCACAATTCTAACTAGCATAAGAACAGCGATTTCTTTCTTCTAGGCATCACAGTGATGGTGGTAAATTGCAAAGGTAGCAGTGGTCTCTTCTGTCTATTTCTCCTCTAGCACTTAACATTGGTTTTGTAAAAACCTAGTCCCCTACATTGGGCCTTCCCTGGTGGCTCAGATAGTAAAGAATCTGCAGAGAATGTGGGAGACCTTGGTTCGATCTCTGGGTTGGGAAGATTCCCTGGAGGCAGAAATAGCAACCTACTCCAGTATTCTTGCCTCCATGGACAGAGGGAAATGGCAACCCACTCCAGTATTCTTGCTTCCATGGACAGAGGAGCTTGGTGGGCTCCAGTCCATGAGGTCGCAAAGAGTCGGACACGACTGAGCAACTAAACACGATGCCCTACATTAAATTTTTTCTGCTTATAAAGCCAAATGTGGGTCTGCTTTACTTGATTTTCTGTCTGTGCTTCTTTTTTTTGATCATACATTTTGAAATCTTGAGCCTGCTCCAAATCAGCACATTGTTCTGTATTTACCACAACAAGAGAAAAGAAAGATAAGAATGTCATATAGGGCTTGACTCAGAAATGGCATTACTTTCACTTACATTCAATTGCTTATAAATAGTCACATGCTACCCCTTGCCCCTCAGACAACAGGAGCCCAATGAGGTGTAAGCTTCAGTATGCTCAGAGAAGAATGGAGAACTAGATGTTTATGAATATGACATGTTAATATGTGAGGAGAAAAATATTCCAGATAAAGTAAAGTAAATTATTAGGAACTTGAGACAGGAAAATAATGAGTGTATTCAAGAAGCAGTGAGGATGCCAGTGTGGTTAGAGTAGCAGTAGATAAAGTCAGGGGTAATGATGTGTCAGATCACAAAGTAATTCAAAGATCTTAATGAAGATTTAGACTTTGAATCTGAATAACTTGCAAATGTACTGGAGAGTTTTAAACTAGGAATGGCATAATCTGACTTCTATTTTAAAATTGATTTGCATATGTCACTCTGGAAGGAGACAAGTTGTTTGGCGTTGACTGGCATAATCCCAGTGAAAGATAATGGCTTATACCAGGGTGGTAGCAGTAGTGAGAAGTGGTGTACTTCTGTATATATTTTGAGTTATGTAGTCAACAGGATTTAATTGATAGACTGGATGTGGTGTATGAGAGAAAGGAATGAATTAAGGGTAACTTCAAGTTTTAGGCCTGAACAAAAGCAGGAATAGAGTACCTATTAAATTGGATGGTATAGTCTTCAGAGGAAGCAATTTAGAGGGATATTAGGAGCTTGGTTTTAGATGTGTAAAGTTTGAAATTAAAATTCCAAGCAAGACAGTTAATACGTGAGTCTTATGTGCAGGACTAAGATCCATTTTAGATGAGGCTGTACCAGCAAAGATACTGAGAAGCAGAGGCTGGTGAAAGAGAAAAGCAAGGCAAGTAGAGTATCCTGGAAACCAAGTGAGGGAGATGTTTTGATGGGGAGAATGAATAGATAAGTAAAATGATGCTGCTAGTGAAGTAACAGGAAGCTTGAGAATTGACTTTTAGCTTCAGTGATGTGAGCATCTTGATAATAGCGATTTCAAAGAAATGGTGTGAGTTAAAAACACGATAACAGTTTTCCATACAGTTTTGTGATTTCCAAATATCTTACCATGATTCTTTTTCCGCTTCATTAAAGAAGTCATCTTAGTTTCTTCTTCTAGGTGACTGCCTGTGCTCCTACAGTATCTCATTTATTATTTCTTAATGGTGTCATTTTTGTCTTAAATTTTCTTTATTCTTTTATTCTTGCTTCATATTCTTTATGTTCTTTTCCATTCCTAAAGGAATGGAATTGGCATGAATTTTTCTTCTATTTCCTGAAGGTCTGTATTTTTTCCAGAACATACTCTTTACCTTTCCTTTCTTCCTTCTTCCTTTTTGCTGTTATTCTGCCTGCCTGCCTTTCTTATTGCTTTTGAAGAGTTGCTTTTTGTAGTACTTAGCTTGTTCATGAACATATCTAGTAGAATTTTTATTTGCCTGAATGTAGGGTGGTTAGATGGTACTTAAAATCTGTTTCCTCTTTGTCCATCTTGTCTGGGCCTTATTTATGTTTATCTTCATCAATCTAAGATGAAAGTAAAGTCAAGTCAATTTCATCTTACACTTCCTTTTATAGCAGCTATCGGAAAAATAGCTCACAGACACGAGTATACACTCTGCTTAGTTAGCAACTGTCAAATAATGGAAATAGCATGAGTGATACTACCGTGGAGGAGCACTCAAGTCACACGAATCGCTGTGGCACAGCTTTTCCCAAGTGAAATAAGGTATTAGACTCAATCACTTTTAAAGCCGCTCCAGATGAAAATTTCTGTCTCTAATTACTTAAACATATTCCTTGACATAGAATGGAATTTTTAATTTTTTAATTTCACAAATGTTTTATTACATTTTCAATATATTAAATCTTAAAGACACCAGTGTATTTTGTTCTGGTTAAAAACTTACTTTGAAGAGATATTAATATAATAAGAATTAGAGAAGATAGCTGACTTTTATATATAAGGCACTATAACACCCCAAGCTTTCTTTTCTTTCATCACCAAAGCATTTAAGCAGGAATAACATTCAACAGCTTAACTCATAGAGGTCAATTTTTTAGTTCAATTACAAAACTTTCTGATTAAATGCTAAAGCATTTATAGATGCATTAAGTGGGTTAATTTTTTTTTTTACTTAAAAAAAAATTATAATTAAGGAAATAAGCCATCCACTTGACTGACACTAAAGCACAACTGTATGTATTGAGCATTATATTAACTTTTCCTTAATACCTTCAAAAACTACCACTGATTTTATTCTAATTCTCAGGGCACAGTGAGTGGCATGAGTGTAATTTTCTCATTGAAAACATAATGTATTTTCCTCTCAGTGTACAAATGCACCTCAGTTTTCAATACAGCAGAGTAAAACCTCTCTTCCCAAAGCTTTGGAGTTTATTGCAATTATAATGAAATAGGTAAAGTGGTTTATGTTTGAGTGCACATGTGAAAAGTTCTTTGGAGAACTGCTTTGGAATGAATAATATTTTCATTTTTCTGCTTCTCAACAGTAGCTACCTTCTTTCTGGGATATAAATGCCACTTGAACTTTATGATTTATTTCCAAACAGATAGCAAATGTAGCCTGAATTTCTTGCAGCTAGGTTAATAGAAAGAAACCCAAATATTTTCATCAGATTACCAACACAGGGGTTTATTGCAGCATGAGAACAGAGCATTTATTCTTTCCAATATTTATTTTTAAATATAATAAGCAGATCCAGGTGACTGCCACCAAATTAGCCCTTGGATCCATTCACTAGTCCTATAATAAACACTAAAGTAAAGCTAGAATTGTGAGGAAATTCAGTAATCTCATTTATACTGATTGAGTTAATTTTGGAATGATCATGTCAGCCACTGGACATTGCATGCCTCAGCGTTCTTTAGAGTATCCAAGTATGTTAGATGTACTAAATGTTTTGCCATATGTGCAGAGTTCGCAGAAGATGTTGATTTACTGCAGAAATGTGTTTTTGTACCATGTACCTAACACAAATACTGACAAATAGTAGGCTTTTGAGGAGAGCACTGAATTGGGAGTCTAAAGTTGGTTTTGAATTTTTATTTCTCCACTGACTAGTCTTGGGAGAGTCACTTGACTTTCCTCAGTCTCTGTGTCCTCCCCATAAAATATAGATTATAATACTATCTGTCCTAACTAACCCTTAAGGTGTATTGATGAGCCACAACAGCACTTCCAGGAGAGTTTATGAAGAAAAGTCTAATCTTTGATGGATGTATCACGTTAAACAAAGAGATGAAACTATTACCACTGATACCATAGCCTACATTAAATGACATTAAAATGCCAGACATTCTTTGATATAATGGAGAGAAAGGAATCTGCAGATACAGGGAGAAAGATAGTAGTAGATTGGAGTAAATTCAATATGATGAAAGAGTTCTTTGCACCCCGCTTTTTCCCCCTCATAGAGGGAAATCTGGTTTACTTGTACATTTTCAATTCTGTATTCTGTATAAGGCACTCCTTGGACAATCTTTATTTTGAAATGGAAAAAAAATAAAGTAATTTCCATTAAAAGAGAGGTGTAGACTAGAGGACAGAGGGCCTCCTGCAGCAGCTGGTGTTATGTTTGCTCTCCGTAGAAAAGAGAAAACGCATGGGTAACAGCAAGGTATGAGTCCCACAGTCTTCTCAAGGATCTAAAAGCTGCTTTCTTCTGCCAGATAATCTTACTCTTGTGGAGAGTGTGTGTATGTGTGTGTGTGTGTGTGTGTGTGTGTGTGTGACTGAGTATAAAATGAAATTATTATCTATTCTCACCTGTTATACAGTACAGTGACAATTAAGCATTTGATTATGTGTGTACCAATTAGTTTCATTTTATGTACAAGCAACTCAAAATCTATCATGTCATTCAGCCTTCCAATTTCATGACTTGAAAGAATATCTGCTAATAACCTTTAAAAATGGAAGGTCTGTTAGATTTAATGTAAATCAATGGTTCTCAGGATAGCTTTACTTACCTCACCTAAATTTTTTGAGGACTCAAAGAGGTTTTGTTTATACAGTTTTGTCTATTCATATTTATCAATTAGAAATTAAAACAGAATTTTTTAAACCACAGAAATACAAACATGTACATTCCATTTGCTATCACAAAGATGGTATTATCATGTATCATATAGCCTCTAGAAATTCCATATATACTCGGAAAGAAAGAGAAAAAGGAAAATATCTTGATGTTATTATGAAAATATTTTTGACCTTGTGGATCCTTTAAAAGATCTCAGTGACCCCTAGGAATTCCTGAACCACACTTTAAGAACAATTTGTGTAAATCATCCTCTTTATCATCTGAACTGCACACATTAACCTTAAAAGGGGAAGGAATATATATTTTGATTTCTCAATTAGATTATAGCTCCTGGAGGAACTATTTTTGCTTTATGCTTTTTCTCTACTGCACAATATTAAGCATCTAACCATCCAACAATCTTGGTCCATTTACTCTGCATGCACTTCTTGAATGCTGCTATCAATTTGTCAATAAGATGATTATCATAGACACTGGAAACTATTTAAGTGACCTTGATGATAAATGAATATATCTGTTATGATAACAAGTTCATTCACTTCCTTTCTTATTGCCATTGTGAATTTGATTACTTTTAAGAATCAAGTGGTCTCCAAGAGTACAAATTTCCAAAAGCAGCACCAGCGTATGCTAGTCACTATTTTCCACTCTATTTGTATTCTTAATCTGTTTCTTTTAATAATAAATGTCTTGGAAATTGGACTTGATGTCAATCAAAAATAAACAAGAAGCATTTGTACTATGAGTGAAAAGACCTGCCCTTAAAGCAATATTTTAAGGTCCTTTTTTCCTGAGCTTTTCCATGGGAAGTTTGTTGTACAATTACTCAGCTCTAAACACAGCTCTCTCAACCATTTTCAGTCACTACCAAAGCCAAGTTTTTGAAGGAACCATTTATCAAAATTACTAAGCTCAGGATGCTGAAATGGATTCATAAAAATTGCTATTATAATTTGGCCTAAATCTGTAGCTTTATAACATTCATAGTGTGCGTGGGGTTACATTAGTGGAAACATTAACTAAAAACCTGGCCTCAAGTTAGAACTTGATGTCATCATAAGTAACCTGAAATAGCTTAAGCTACAGTTTTCTCTAGAAGGTAATTATAATAAAAGCTGCCATATATTGTGTAGCTTAATAAAACACACTAGCAACTGTATTCAGTTCTTTATATGTCTCCATTGTAATTGATGCAGCCACCTTGGGATGTAGCTATCATTGTACATATTTCATAGATGATGAAATGCAAGTTCAGAAAAGTTGAGAATCATAGCAATAATACCCAGGTAAAAGGGCAGAATCAGATTTGAACTCCTGTTTGTTTGACCTTAAAGTTCTGTTTTCTTATAAATGCCCAGGTGCGAAGAAGTTAAGTAATTATACTGAGCGGGAGACTTCAGTTAGTAGTTACAAATAAACCCAAATTTATAGTGTCTGCAAAGCAACTGAAGTTGCTCATGCTACATATCTCTCATGGGGCAGCTGTGGTCTCTTCTCCTTGTTGTTCTTACTCAGAAATGCAAGTTCACAAGGTTCTACCCTTTGGATTATCAGTGTTTGCTGTGCCAGGGTAAAAGGACATGGAAAATTGTGAACTCACTGTTAATTTTATGTGCCAGGGCAAATGCCACACCTAACTTTAAAAGCCTCTTGATGAAAGTGAAAGTGGAGAGTGAAAAAGTTGGCTTAAAGCTCAACATTCAGAAAACGAAGATCATGGCATCCGGTCCCATCACTTCATGGGAAATAGATGGAGAAACAGTGGAAACAGTGAAGGACTTTATTTTTCTGGGCTCCAAAATCACTGCAGATGGTGACTGCAGCCATGAAATTAAAAGACGCTTACTCCTTGGAAGGAAAGTTATGACCAACCTAGATACCATATTTAAAAGCAGAGACATTACTTTGCCAACAAAGGTTCGTCTAGTCAAGGTTATGGTTTTTCCTGTGGTCATGTATGGATGTGAGAGTTGGACTGTGAAGAAGGCTGAGTGCCGAAGAATTGATGCTTTTGAACTGTGGTGTTGGAGAAGACTCTTGAGAGTCCCTTGGACTGCAAGGAGATCCAACCAGTCCATTCTGAAGGAGATCAGCCCTGGGATTTCTTTGGAAGGAATGATGCTAAAGCTGAAACTCCAGTACTTTGGCCACCTCATGCGAAGAGGTGACTCATTGGAAAAGACTCTGATGCTGGGAGGGATTAGGGGCAGGAGGAGAAGGGGACGACAGAGGATGAGATGGCTGGATGGCATCACTGACTTGATGGACATGAGTTTGAGTGAACTCCGGGAGTTGGTGATGGACAGGGAGGCCTGGTGTGCTGCGATTCATGGGGTCGCAAAGAGTCGGACACGACTGAGCGACTGAACTGAACTGAACTTTAAGGAGTTAGGCAGGAATATGCCTCCTGTATACTGGGAAGAAGGAAAACCATAAACACAGTACTCATTCGGAATTTTTGAGTAAAATGCATGACTTCTCCAAATGTCACTTCTTTTGATACCAGTAGAAATAAAGCAGAAAACTGTCTGCTGGTTTGTGATTATTTTTGATGTGATAGACTGTTATACTTAAAATTGTTATTTTTCCCCCTTCTTTAGAAACTTCATGAATAAAGTATCTATTAATATAAAATATCATAAAATATCCAGAGAAATAATTAGTAATGCTTATACCACCAATTTTTATTAACAAGTTTGGAAGTACAGTGTTTATATTATTTCAATATGATAATTACATTATTGCACATGACATTCTTAGAAATCATGGCTTGCCTTTTGAAAGAAGCTACCACTTTCTTAGTCCTTCAAAGAAAAATAGGCTCATTGTGATTTAATAAATCCATTTCTTTATGTTTCCTTTCTCAGCCCTTAACTAATATAACTTCAGTCTCTATCCAGTCTACCCCTCAGTTCTTATCAAAGCTCACAAATCACTGTAACAGTAAGTGTTTCATCTCCAAAAAAAGGAATCTCATTATATCCTTGAAGTTGTAACTGCACTCATTTATTGTAATTAGAGAATAAGTTATTGGGTTGAAGAGAATGGATAGAACGTGGTGCTAGCATGGTAAAGTCTCGGGCTTTTTGCCTGGTGATTTGTGTTAAAACTTGTTCTTCTTGCACTCAGAGAGGTGAGGGGGGAACAGAGGCCTGCCACCCCAACACCTGATTATTTCTGCATGTATTCACAGGCAACTTTGAGGTACACTATATGGAAATGATCTTTTTTAAGTGTCACAAAGACTGCTTTCAAGCATGGCCATCTCCTCTACCATCACTTTTGAAAACGATCATCAGTGACAGATAGTTTGTATCTAATCATTGGAGCTAACTTTTGAGAGTCAGTCCAGGCAGAGCCATGTCGGCCTACCATTTTGAAAAGGCTGTCCCATGCTGCCCCACAGGGGAATTGAAACAAATAGATTCACTTCAGCCTTCTTGTAAAAGGATGTGTGGAGGCCAGCACAATAAACAATTTGTACTGTGGAAACTTGTTTTCCAAATGTGTAGAAGTTCCTACCAAGGCTGACACAGAGATGAGCCCATCCAGGTATTTTGTTAATGGCATGAACTGAGATTTATGATGGATAGAGAATTCAAATTGTAGAGATATATAAGTTAAAGATTAGTTGATAAAATAGCAGCATTTCTGAAACCAGAATAAGTACTACAATCAATTTTTTTTTTCAGATAAAAGATAAAAATATGTGTTACCATTCAACATTATATGAAATAGATGCTACTCTGATTTAGAACCTCTGGACAGATGGGCTTGAGAGCACAGAACTTGATCAGCCATGTCTGGGCTATTGATGCCCCACCATCTACTCAGGAATATCACTGCTGCTGCTGCTGCTGCTGCTAAGTCGCTTCAGTCATGTCCGACTCTGTGCAACCCCAGAGACAGCAGCCCACCAGGCTCCCCCGTCCCCGGGATTCTCCAGGCAAGAACACTGGAGTGGGTTGCCATTTCCTTCTCCAGTGCATGAAAGTGAAAAGTAAAAGTGAAGTCGCTCAGTCGTGTCTGACTCTTAGTGACCCCACGGACTGCAGCCTACCAGGCTCCTCTGTCCTTGAGTCCAGGCAAAAGTACTGGAGTGGGGTGCCATTGCTTTCTCCACAGGAACATCCCTAGAGCTACAAATACCCTGATTCCTGGGTTTCCTCCCTGTTGGTATCTCAGTGTCTCTCACACTGTTATTTGGCTGAAGTCAGTTCTTTTCTACCAGTCACTGTCTGTCTCTCATGGCTCTGTGATTTATTCTACCACAGCTTAGACCTCCAACTTCCCTTCTTGCCAAAATAGTCTCATTTACTGCCTCTTCCATTTCCTGACTAAGGTCATCTCTGAAGTTCTTAAGAAGAGACCTACCTCTTCTCCAGCAATCGATACTGCCCTAAATAACTTGTTCTCTCTCCTCCAAGTGACCAAACTTTAAGACCCCATCCCCAAATCTGAGGAAAGTTTCTGGGGGCTAGGAATAAGGCATTGAATGACACCACTATTGTATTGGAACATCAATCCCCCTGTAATTCCTATATCCTAAACAAATCCCTTAAATCTACCCTACATCATGATGCGTTCTTGCTAACCTGGGACCCTCCTCCAGAGATTTAGACACATAGGTTGCTTTTTTACTTATGTTGATACTTCCACTGAAACAGAAGATATCGTTTCAAAATCCCCATGACTTTTTCACCTGGGAGAGCCTTCACATGCAAAAGAAAAATATGGAGGTGTGTTCTTTATCACTGAATTTTTACAGTAAGTTTTGATTAATCAAATATAACACTGTATAGGCATGTATACAGCTATCATTTTTAAAATAATGAATGAAGTCCTGCTTTTACTAAACCAACTATTTCACCATAAACTTACAAAATTTTCCCACTATTTTGCAGTATTCAAGAGGTCACATTCTAATGTACACCCCTGGGCTCTGAAGCTATGTTTCCCACTATTCTAAAAGTAACAAATATATCATAGCCATAGACCTTTTTTTTTTTTTTTTTAAACACTGGAACTGTTAAGCTTAAACAATTCAGCATGTTATATAAGGAAGTAGAAAATAGGCAGTGATCAAGTACTGTATAAAAAATGCTTAATGTGTCTATCCAGTCTTTCCAAGAGCCCCCACCAGTCTAGATGAAGCAAGGCAAAGTGAAAATGGCAAAAGCTAAAATCATGGGCCTCCACACTTTGAGTTCTAAGGCTTGTCTATTTCATTTTACTATATAGTCTAAATATTAATTGTCAAGGAAAAAAAAAACTGGGAATGCTACTTTAAACTCAGCCCTTGTCTCCCTCATTATACCTTTTCTTAAAAGCCAGTAGTAGAGAATATTGCCATAAGCTGTTAATTGAGAGCTAATTAAAATTTCAAGTGCCAATAGGAAGTTTCACATTCCTTATTTCTTTAGTTTGTCCATGAATATAAAATACATGTCTGAAGTAGTTCATTTTCTCTGTCATCATCTAACTTCTGTCATTCTATTCTGCCATGGCTCTAGGGGGCAACACTTTTAGTGAAGGACCAGCTTTCAAGGAATAGGAGGGCTCAAGATTTCACACTGGTTTCACTCAAAATACCTCAGTTGTAAACGTCACTGGGATGTGTGCAGTTTATTATTTTAACTGATATATAAGGGCTAATTGTAATCAAGGGTATTTTCATGGGCCCACTAAGTGTTAATTGCCACCAGTGGCTCTAGTGGTGATTGAATCCAGAAATAAAGTCTAGAACAGTCAGTCTTTGGAAGCATAGAGGCTCAGAGGCAGTAGCTGATTGCTCTGCAGCCCTTCAGACGCCTTAGCTCCCGTGGGTTTCCGCTGGCTATGGTCCTTCTACAGTGTATTGGCAGCTCTCTCAACTGTGACTGGTGCACTGCCTTTTTAACAGCTTTAAAGGGTAGATGCTAATGACTTTGCAGTCTTGCAGTTCTCCCAGCAGGTTTTGGCGCCTTGTATTATTTTAAACACAATGTACTTTGAAAACATACATAAATTAAGTCTATAATTCCATCTCCAGGCTTTGGCATGTTTTACTTGTCAACTTTTCAAAACACAAATGACTGATGTAAGGCAGCAGACTGGGGTCGGAGTATTTCCTCCCTCTACTTCCCATCTATGTCCTGGACTTTCTATCTTTAACCCATCTATTGCTCATTTCTTACCCTATGTTTACGCCCTCAGCTCAAAATTCAGTCTTCTTGTTTGTTTCTTTACCTTTTAACTACACCTTTTCTTTCTCTTTGTTTTGTCTGATTCATGGCTTGGTTCTCAGAGCTGAAAGCGGCCACAGTTTCACACTGGTGTTTTCCCGTTTTACACACATATAAGGAAAGGGGTCAGGAGATGGTTTCCTGGGCAAAGGACTTTGGGATAGATTATTCTTTTTATTCTAGTAACATAGAAAAGGCAGCAATAAGTGTTTCATTGGTAACAGAGTTTTGAGAATTAAGAAGTGATAGGGAAGGCGCAAAGAAAACCCTTGCTCTGTTGAGTATCAGTTGGGCTGGATACTTTCTCATCTGTGGCAGTACATACCACCATTAGGTAAAGGAGTGAGTGGAGACCAGAGAGAAAATGAGATGGAACTTAACTATAGGGAGGAGCTTTGGGCATCCTGGATATCTCAGATCCTTTAGAGTTTCTCAATGGGAAATGGTAATTTCCAGTCAGCCAAGGTAGCCAGTCATGACATTTAATTCTGAAGTTCAGAAATAATGGTTTTTATTAAACCTCTCTGTGCAGGAAATATTCTGTATTGAATACAGTTCATATTAAAAATTTTAAGTAAAGTATTGCATTATTGTGCATCACTCTCCATTGGAGACCTAGGTTGCATAATGACTGAATCTAGGGAACATTACAGTGACAACCAGAGACCTTTTAATGGCTCACTAATGATTTATAAATTTTGAATGCCGTACCAACACTACAAAAGAACTGCTATGTCTAATAAACAGGACTATGAGTAGTAAAATTACCCCAGCTCTATTGGAAAAAGATCTGTAAAATAAACAGCATCAAGCTTTTCTGTTCCTAAACCAACCAAACAGGAATGCCTCCTACTCAAAACATATAGTAGAGGGTAGTATTTTTGTGTTCTTCATAAAGAGACTCTGTTCTTTTCAAGATGATTCCTAACCACTGACTCCAAAACAATGATTTGCCATCTCATCTACCATTCTCTGAGCCACACCCTTGTCACTTTATCTATAAGAGTGAAGATTAAGGGATAAAAAGTGTTTTAATAACTTTGCTCAATAATACCAGGGAACCTTGGAAGCCATGAAGCTTCCTTTTCTGGGTGGCAGTGTTTATTCCCCTGACATAAAAGCATTCCCTGATGAACCTCTCAAAATAATAAATGTTCTTCTTTGCCTTTTTCTGCCCCTGCTCTTGGCTGTTTGTTGTTTCTAATTGCTAGCAATGTTTCCACTTACAGGAAATAAAAGTGCATGTTAGTAAGTTCTGCTTCCATTCTGTAGGAATTCCATTTCACTTCAGCATTCTTTCAGAAAACAAGTGAAGCAGACTTTCTGCTATTACCATAGCATTTTTAGTAGAGATTTAAGCATCTACAAATGAGATAACTTCTAAATTATTCTACAACATCAATTTATGCATTTTAGGTAGGATTTACCCATTTTAGGTTTGCCTCTTAAATAATTTGTTTTTTTGTTTGTTTGTTTTTTGTTGTTGTTTTTTTTTTTGGTGGACACTTGAACATGATGTTATGCAGAGAAAGAACACAAGGAATAATAACTTAAAAAATCATGACAACATTATCATTTACATAAGATAACAATAGTGCCTGCATTTAATCTTTACAGTTAATTCTTAAATTTTTACATGTAAATTTTAAACCTTTGTGCTGTAGTGGAAAATTTCATAGCAAAAAAGAAAAAAATGAGGAAGGAGCTCAAATGTTTAATATTTCAATAACATTTGAATTTTTAAAGATGGAGGCTTTTGTAATGACTGTTAAGCTAATCTAATGCCAGTCTCTTAACTGGCTTACTCTGAATAAGAATTGAACAAATTGTATAGCAAGAAGCCAGAAGTCACATTTAATCATCAAGTCAAAACTTTCTCAACATTCATCACTGGGTCATCAATTATTTACAGTTAGATTTACTTACAAAATTCTCAAACCTAGAAGAGGCAAGAGAAAAAATACCTAAAAATTAGTAATTTTTTTTACTCAAGGCCACAGAAGGTCTATACAGTCTTCTTCTGGTGTTTCTCTGGAATCATTTGACATTATGAGAATACTGCTCACCTCAACTTTTCCCTTAACTACATCAATAAGACTCAGTTTTTTTTTTTAACTTACTGAAAAATTATGTGATTTTCAAAAAATACTTTTGAAAATAAATGCAATTTAATTATTATTACTGTCACATTTCAAATCTAACATAAATGCTTACAAAATAAGCTAAGAGATCATATGAGAGGTGAAGAGATGAAAATGATTGCAAAAGCAAAACAGTCAAATGCTGAAAAAAAAAAAAAATCAGAACTGAGACCGATCAAAAGCTAGGACCAGGACACAAAGTAAGATAAAAACATTTGTTTTGGTTGTCCTTCAGTGTCTCCCAATCCTGTGGAAGTTCTGTAATCAAATCCCACTGGCCTTCAAAGTCAAATTCCCTGGGGGTTCTCAGTCCCTTTGCCTGATCCCCAGGTTGGGAAATCTATTGTGGGCCCTAGAACTTTCGCAACAGTGTGAGAACTTCTTTGGTATAATTGATCTCCAATTTGTGGGTTACCTGCTTGGCAGCTCTATAGTGCAGCTAGTGGCAACCTCTTCCAAGAGGACTTATACCACATGCCACATCTCCTAGGACTTCCGCTGCCAGAGGCCCTCTCCTTGCAACAGGCCACTGCTGACCCGTGCCTCCTCAGGAGACATTCAAATGTTCACAGGCAGATCTGGCTCAGTCTTTGTGGGGGTCACTACTCCTTTTCCTTGGTCGTGTTGCACCCAAGGATTTGTTTGCACCCTCCGAGAGTCTCTGGCCGGTATGAGGTTGGATTTTAAAAGAGATTGTGACACTAATACAATCTTGTTGCAGCTTCTCATTAGCCCTTGGACTTGGGGTATCTTTTTTTTGGCAGCATCCAATATTCTCCTTTTTCATACTGTTCATGGAGTTCTCAAGGCAAGAATACTGAAGTAATTTGCCATTCCCTTCTCCAATGATAGGATACTGAAAGAGGACCTCCCCAGTCAGTAGGTGCCCAATATGCTACTGGAGATCAGTGGAGAAATAACTCCAGAAAGAATGAAGGGATGGAGCCAAGGCAAAAACAATACCCAGTTGTGGATGTGACTGGTGATAGAAGCAAGTTCCGATGCTGTAAAGAGCAATAGTGCATAGGAACCTGGAATGTTAGGTCCATGAATCAAGGCAAATTGGAAGTGGTCAAACAGGTGATGGCAAGAGTGAACATCTAGGACATTCTAGGAATCAGCGAACTAAAATGGACTGGAATGGGTGAATTTAACTCAGATGACCATTATATCTACTACTGTGGGCAAGAATCCCTTAGAATAAATGGAGTATCCATCATGGTCAACAAAAGAGTCCAAAATGCAGTACTTGGATGCAATCTCAAAAATTACAGAATGATCTCTGTTCGTTTCCAAGGCAAACCAACCAGTAATACCGAAGAAGCTGAAGTTGAACGGTTCTATGAAGACCTACAAGACCTTTTAGAACTAACACCCAAAAAAGATGTCCTTTTCATTATAGGGGACTGGAATGCAAAAGTAGGAAGTCAAGGAACACCTGGGGTAATAGGCAAATTTGGCCTTGGAATACGGAATGAAGCAGGGCAAAGGCTAATAGAGTTTTCCCAAGAGAACACACTGGTCATAGCAAACACCCTCTTCCAACAACACAAGAGAAGACTCTACATATGGACATCATCAGATGATCAACACCGAAATCAGATTGATTCTATTCTTTGCAGCCAAAGATGGAGAAGCTCTATACAGTCAGCAAAAACAACACTGGGAGATGACTGTGGCTCAGATCACGAACTCCTTATTGCCAAATTCAAACTTAAATTGAAGAAAGTAGGGAACACCACTAGACCATTCAGGTATGACCTAAATCAAATCCCTTGTTATTATACAGTAGAAGTGAGAAATAGATTTAAGAGCCTAGATCTGATAGATAGAGTGCCTGATGAACTATGGAATGAGGTTTGTGACATTGTACAGGAGACAGGGATCAAGACCATCCCCATGGAAAAGAAATGCAAAAAAGCAAAATGGCTGTCTAGGAAGGCCTTACAAATAGCTGTGAAAAGAAGAGAAGCAAAAAGCAAAGGAGAAAAGAAAGATATACCATCTGAATGCAGAGTTCCAAAGAATAGCAAGAAGAGATAAGAAAGCCTTCCTCAGCAATCAATGCAAAGAAATAGAGGAAAACAACAGAATGGGAAAGACTAGAGATCTCTTCAAGAAAATTAGAGATACCAAGGGAACATTTCATGCAAAGATGGGCTCGATAAAGAACAGAAATGGTATGGACCTAACAGAAGCAGAAGATATTAGAAGAGGTGGCAAGAATACACAGAAGAACTGTACAAAAAAGATCTTCACGACCAAGATAATCATGATGATGTGATCACTGATCTAGAGCCAGACATCCTGGAATGTGAAGTCAAGTGGGCCTTAGGGAGCATCACTATGAACAAAACTAGCAGAGGTGATGGAATTCCAGTTGAGCTATTCCAAATCCTGAAAGATGATGCTGTGAAAGTGCTACACTCAATATGCCAACAAATTTGGAAAACTCAGCAGTGGCCACAGGACTGGAAAAAGTCAGTTTTCATTCCAATCCCAAAGAAAGGCAATGCCAAAGAATGCACAAACTACTGCACAATTGCACTCATCTCACACGCTAGTAAAGTAATGCTCAAAATTCTCCAAGCCAGGCTTCAGCAATACATGAACCATGAACTTCCAGATGTTCAAGCTGGTTTTAGAAAAGGCAGAGGAACCAGAGATCAAATTGCCAACACCTGCTGGATCATCGAAAAAGCAAAAGAGTTCAGAAAAACATCTATTTCTGCTTTATTGACTATGCCAAAGCCTTTGACTGTGTGGATCACAAGAAACTGTGGAAAATTCTTCAAGAGATGGGAATACCAGACCACCTGATCTGCCTCTTGAGAAATTTGTATGCAGGTCAGGAAGCAACAGTTAGAACTGGACATGGAGCAACAGACTGGTTCCAAATAGGAAAAGGAGTACGTCAAGGCTGTATACTGTCACCCTGCTTATTTAACTTCTATGCAGAGTACATCATGAGAAATGCTGGACTGGAAGAAGCACAAGCTGGAATCAAGATTGCCAGGAGAAATATCAATAACCTCAGATATGCAGATGACACCACCCTTATGGCAGAAAGTGAAGAGGAACTAAAAAGCCTCTTGATGAAAGTGAAAGTGGAGAGTGAAAAAGTTGGTTTAAAGGCTCAACATTCAGAAAACTAAGATCATGGCATCTGGTCCCATCACTTCATGGCAAATAGATGGGGAAACAGTGGAAACAGTGTCAGACTTTATTTTGGGGGGCTCCAAAATCACTGCAGATGGTGCAGCCATGAAATTAAAAGATGCTTACTCCTTGGAAGAAAAGTTATGACCAACCTAGGTAACATATTGAAAAGCGGAGACATTATTTTGCCAACAAAGGTCTGTGTAGTCAAGGCTATGGTTTTTCCTGTGGTCATGTATGGATGTAAGATTTGGACTGTGAAGAAAGCTGAGTGCCAAAGAATTGATGCCTTTGAGCTTTGGTGTTGGAGAAGACTCTTGAGAGTCCCTTGGACTGCAAGGAAATCCAACCAGTCCATTCTAAAGGAGATCAGCCCTGGGTGTTCTTTGGAAGGACTGATGCTGAAGCTGAAACTCTAGTACTTTGGCCACCTCATGTGAAGAGTTGACTCATTGGAAAAGACTCTGATGCTGGGAGGGATTGGGGGCAGGAGGAGAAGGGGACGACAGAGGATGAGATGGCTGGATGGCATCACCGACTCAATGGACGTGAGTTTGAGTGAACTCCAGGAGTTGGTGAAGGACATGCAAGCCTGGTGTGCTGCGATTCATGGGGTCACAAAGAGTTGGACACGACTGACACGACTGAACCTAACTGAACATTCTCCTGTCAATGGTTGTTCAGCAGCTAGTTGCAGTTTTGGTGTTCTGCAGGAGAAGATGAGCGCACCTCCTTCTATACCACCATCTCTGCCTATCTTCAGTATCCTTGCCTTGAGAACCCCCTGAACAGTATGAAAAGGAAAAAAGATATGACACTGAAAGATGAACTCTCCAGGTCGGTAAGTGCCGCAATATGCTACTGGAGAAGAGTGGAGAAATAGCTCAAGAAAGAATAAAGAGATGGTGCCAAAGCAAAAATGGCGCCCAGTTGTGGATGTGTCTTGTTGTGAAAGTAAATTCCAATGCTGTAAAGAACAATATTGCATAGGAAAAACAGAATGTTAGGTCCATGAATCAAGGTAAATTGGAAGTGATCAAACAGATGGCAAGAATAAACATTGACATTTTATTAATCAGTGAACTAAAATGGACAGGTATGGATGAATTTAATTCAAATGACTATTATATCTACTACTATGGGCAAGAATCCCTTAGAAGAAATGTAGTAGCCCTCATAGTCAACAAAAGAATCTGAATTGCAGTACTTGGGCACAATCTCAAAAATGACAGAATGATTATGGTTTGTTTCAAAGGTGAGCTATTCAAAATCACAATAATCCAATTCTGTGCCCCAAACACTAAGGCTGAAGAAGCTGAATTTGAATAGTTTTATGAAGACCTACAAAACCTTCTAGAACTGAACCAAAAAAAGTTGTCTTTTTCATCACAGGGGACTGGAATACAAAAGTAGAAAGTCAGAGATACCTGGAATAACAGGCAGATTTGGCCTTGGAGTACAAAATGAACCAAGGCAAAGGCTAGCAGAGTTTTGCCAAGAGAATGCACTAGTCATACCAAACACGCTCTTTCAACAACACAAAAGACAACTCTACACATGGATGCCACCAGATGGTCAGTACCAAATCAGATTGATTACATTCCTTGAAGTCGAAGATGGAAAAGGTCTGTACAGTCAGTAAAAAGAAGACCAGGAGCTGACTGTGGCTCAGATCATGAACTCCTTATTGCCAAATTCAGACTGAAATTGATGAAAGTAGGGAAAACCACCAGACCATTCAGGTATGACCTAAATCAAATCCCTTATGATTATACAGTGGAAGTGACAAATAGTTTCAAGGGATTAGACCTGATAGACAGAGTGCCTGAAAAACTATGAATGGAGGTTGGTAACATTGTATGAGAGGCAGTGATCAAAACTATCCCCAAAATAAGAAATGCAAAAAGGCAAAATGGTTGTCTGAGGGGGCTTTACAATAGCTGAGAAAAGAAGAGAAGCTAAAGGCAAAGAAAAAAAGGAAAGATATACCCATCTGAATGCAGAGTTCCAAAGAACAGCAAGGAGATAAAAGAAAGCCTTCCCAAGTGAACAATGCAAATAATAATATAATGGGAAAGACTAGAGATCTCTTCAAGAAAATTAGAGATACCAAGGAAACATTTCATGCAAATATGAGCACAATAAGGGACGGAAACCATATGGACCTAACAGAAGAAGATATTAAGAAGAGGTGGCAAGAATACACAGAGGAACTTTACAAAAAAGATCTTAATAACCCAGATAGCCATGATGGTCTGATCACTCACCTAGAGTCAGACATCCTGGAATATGAAGTCAAGTGGGCCTTAGGAAGCATCGCTATGAACAAATTTAGTGGAGGTGTGGGAATTCCAGCTAAGCTATTTCAAATCCTAAACTATGATGCTATTAAAGTGCTGCACTCAATATGCCAAAAAATTAGGAAAACTTGGCAGTGCCAAAGGACTGGAAGAGGTCAGTTTTCACTCCAATCTCAAAGAAAGGCAATGCCAAAGAATGTTCAAATTACCACACAGATGCACTCATTTCATGTGCTAGCAAAGTGATGCTCAAAATTCTCCAAGCTAAGCTTCAACAGTATGTAAAATGAGAACTTTCAGATGTACAAGCTGGATTTAGAAAAGGCAGAGAGCCAAAGATCAACTTGCCAACATCTGTTGGATCATAGAAAAACCAAAACACAGAGGAGAATTCCAGAAAAGCATCTACCTCTGTTTCATTGACTATGCTAAAGCCTTTAACTGTGTGGATCACAGCTATGGAAAATTCTTAAAAAGATGGGAATATCAGGCAACAATACCTCCCTCCTGAGAAACCTGTATGCAAGTCAAGAAGCAACACTTTGAACCAGACATGGAACAAGGGATTGGTTCAAATTGTGAAAGAATTACATAAAGGATGTATATTGTGACACTGAATATTTAACTTACATGCATTACACATCATATGAAATGCCAGGCTGGATGAAGCACAAACTGTAATCAAGATATCTGGGAGAAATATCAGTAACCTCAGATATGCATATACCACCACCCTTTTGGTAGAAAGTGAAGGGGAACTGAAGAGCCTATTTTTGAAGGTGAAAGAGAAGAATGAAAATGCTGACTTAAAACTCAGCATTCAAAATCTAAGATCATTGCATCTGGTCCCATCACTTCATGGCAAATAGATGGGGAAACAATGGAAACAGTGACAGACTTTATTTTCTTGGGTTCCAAAATCACTGAAAACAGTGACTGCAACCATGAAATTAAAAGATGCTTGCTCCTTGAAAGAAAAGCTAGGACAAACCTAGACAGCATATTAAAAAGCAGAGGCATTATATTGCTGACAAAGGTCTATCTAGTCAAAGTTATGGTTTTTCCAGCAGTCATGTGTGGATGTGAGAGTTGGACCATAAAGAATGCTGAGCACTGAAGAACTGATACCTTCCAAGTGTGGTGCTGGAGAAGACTCTTCAGAGTCCCTTGGACAGCAAAGAGATCAAAGTCAGTCAACCCTAAAGGAAATCAACCCTGAATATTCATTGGAAAGACTGATGCTGAAGCTGAAGCTCCAATACTATGGCCACCTGGTATGAAGAGCCAACTCATTGGAAAAGACCCTGATGCTGGGCAAGATTGAACTCAGGAGGAGAAGGGGGAGATAGAAGATAAGATGGTTGGATGGCATCACCGACTCAATGGATATGAGTTTGAGCAAACTCCAGGAGAGAGTGAATAACATGGAAGCCTGGCTTGCTGCAGTCCATGGTGTCACAAAAAATGGAACTGACTGAACGACTGAACAACAGTGTCTCCCATTAACTGTTTCTGCTAAAAGGTGTTCTGGTATAAGCATAAAATTTTTGTTTTGTCTGATTTAACAAGTTATTCCTAAGAAGTTGGAAATCTTTTAAATTCCCTAAGAATGAGTCCCTGTTCTGGAGTTTGAGGCTAACAAAGGTAATGGAGTTGCTATCTGCAACTATGAGTCTTCTAGCTTTCCTCCAAAGCACATTCCATAGACCCTCTGCACATTCATTTACCTCCATGAGATGAAAAAGCAATGAAATGTGGTCAGGATGAGTATGAGAAGGGACCCTGGGTGGAGGATTTGTTTTCATTCCTCACCAGCTGTGAGAACTTCTAGTGTCTACCTCTATGAACCCTGTGTAGTGGTTTAGTGGCTAATTACCCACTCTTGCAACCCCATGGACTGTAGCCTGCCAGGCTCCTCTGTCCATGGGATTTCCCATACTGATGTGGGTTGCCATTTCCTTCTCCAGGGGATCTTCCTGACCCAGGAATTGAATCCAGGTCTCCTAAATTGTAGGTGGATTCTTTACTGACTGAGTTATGAGGGAAGCTGCCCTGTGCCCCCTAGCTTTCTCATCTATATGTTGTCAAGGATAATAACATCTATTCTGCTGACCTTGCAGAACTGTGAGGATCAGGATTAGAATGTATTTTGAAAAGCAAATGGCTGTACCACACTGTAAATGTACTTTATGACAAAGAACTGTACATATTAAAATGATTAAAATGGTAAATTTTATGTTTTATATGCATATTTTACCACAATAAAAAATTTCAATGCATATAAAAAAATTAAAAAAAATAAAAATCTTTAAAAAAAAGGCACTATATACACATAATGTGCTGCTATTGAACAGGACATTTAAATTCTGTATCTAAACCATGTCTTTATACTCAATGTCTCATTAAGTTCTAGCATTCCATCTTTATGAAAGAAGAAATGCCAATGGAGATTTCCCTTGAGTTCCAGGGAAGTATTGTCTATTGATTGTAATTAGCTAGACCAGGTTAACTCCCACTGGGACCCCTTCTCTGTTTTTATTCTACTGAATGTCTGATAAAGATGGCAGGGAGCTTGAGCCTTAGTTTTCTGTCTTTATATTTGGTGCTGATACTATTAGGGTGATTGCAACCATCTGATCAGTAGTGGTTTAAAAAAACTGAGACTGTTTAGCTTGGAAAAGGGAAGACCAGGATGATATGTTGAGATAGAAATTATGTTTTGGTGTTATGTTATTCAAGGTTCTCCAGATAAATAGAACCAATAGTATATATAGAGACACAGATATGTGGGGGGGGGGGGGGGTGTGTGTGTGTGTGTGTGACAGAGAGATTTATTGGAGGAATTGGTTCACAAGGTTATGGAGGCTGAGAGGTCCCACAGTCTGCTGTCTGCAAACTGGAAATTCAGGAAAGTGGTATAGTTCAGTTGAGTAAGGCTTGAGAACAGGGTAGTGAGGTTGGGAAGGGGGCACAGAGATGGGTCTTCGTCTAAGTCCCAGAGACCAGCAGACTAAGAACTGGGGACTCTGATATCAGAGGGCAGGTGAGGATGTTCCAGCTCAAGGAGAGAGAGAGAATTATCCCTTCTTAAGCCTTTTTGTTCCATTTGGACCCTCAAAAGATTAGATGATGCTTGTACACATGGATAAAAGGGGACTTTATTCAGCCTACTGATCCAAATGCTAACACCTAATCTTTTCCAGAAGCATTCTCAGAGACACTCCCAGAAATAATGTTTTACTAGCTCTTTGGACATCCCTTAATCCAGTCAGGTTGATACATAAAATTAACCATTGCAGATGTTATCAAATGTTTGAATTCCTGTCACATGAAAAGAGATTGGATTTATCTTCCATCCCCTCCAACTCATTAGATTCTGCATTTAAGTGGCTAGCTTGCAAAAGTTCTTTTTTTGAGGGCTTAATTGACATTGACTGAAAGGTACCTCTTTAATGTGTAATTGATGATGTGGAGGTATTTGCTTCTGTGTTTGTCCAAAACCCCTTTGAAAATAATATGACTAAGATGCAGTTTCTCTGCCTTTAAATTCCAAGATAATATAAAGTCATGGAAAATTTTCAAAAATGCATGGTTAAAGGTAGGCCAAGAAAGTTCAAGGAGACTTTTTGGGGGGCGGGTAAAACGTAAAGCTTATGATATTCTACCCCATAGTATCCAAAAATCTGGTCCCATGCTGCCAGCTTCACAGATGTTACTTTTGAGGAAGATGGATGCCACTGGCAGTTGATTCAAAAAAATGTAATTTGGAACTTTAATTGGCATTCCTAATGTGCTACACAGTTTAATCAAATGAAAAAGGGGTATTTTTTTTTTTTTAATTTCCACTCTACAGAGTGTTAACTTTATGCTGAATATTTAAAAGGTCCTTTTTTCCCTTTTGTTTGGAGTAAATTATAAAACATTCTTTGTACTATCTTTTGTGTGCAAATGTGGTAATCTTAATTAGCAATAATTTTTTAGGGTACTGTGTTAATAGGAAATGCTCAGAGCCTCTATATTTTCTTTAGCAATCTCTTTTGTATTGATATGGAGTTTGTTATTCTGTTGAGGAGGATATTAATCCCAACATAATAAATCTAAAAATGTTTTCTAAGGAAAATATTAACATATTTCATGTCTATTTAAAATGGCTTTTATAGAAACTCTCAAACACACATACTACAAACATACATGGAGAAACTATCCAAGTGTGGTATTTATCTTCATGTACATGGTCACCATATGTTAGTTATTCTAAATCATAACCTGAGCCATTTGTGAAGGTTCAATTAATGTGACTGATTGGAATGACAAGTCAATGCTATGTTTAGTTACTCTCACAGACATAACTTGTGTAGGTTTTAAAAATGGCAATTTTTTTTCCATGAAGAATCAATACTTTAGGTTAATTTTCTTTAGACAACCTTTGATGCAATCACAATTTGTGTGAATGAAATATGGCTTAGAGAGCCATATTGCATAAAATTCCTGTGAAAAGTACATTTGATAAGGGATACTCCAAGCTAGGTGTTAATAGGCCAAATAAAACCCATTCATACAATGAAGGCCCAAGTTTCTGCCTCTTCTCTTTTCCACATCAGAAATTTATTTTAAAGTTACATACAACCAAAGCACAGCATTTAGCTCACATGCTTCCCCCACCTTTTTTTCCGTTAAAGAAATGCACATTAAATAGCTTGTTTCTTTTTTTTTAATTAATTTATTTATTTTGCTGTGCTGCTGCTAAGTCACTTCAGTCATGTCCGATTCTGTGAGACCCCATAGACGGCAACCCACCAGGCTCCCCCATCCCTGGGATTCTCCAGGCAAGAACACTGGAGTGGGTTGCTATTTCCTTCTCCAATGCATGAAGGTGAAAAGTGAAAGTGAAGTCGCTCAGTCATTTCTGACTCTTAGAGACCCCATTGACTGTAGCCCACCAGGCTCCTCTGTCCATGGGATTTTCCAGGCAAGAATATTGGAGTGGGGTGCCATTGCCTTCTCTGAATTTATTTAATTGAAGGCTAATTATTTTACAATATTGTAGTGGTTTTTGCCATATATCGACATGAATCAGCCATGGGCACACAGGTGTTCCCTATCCCATCCCTCTGGGTCATCCTAGTGCACCAGCCCCGAGCACCCTGTCTCAGTCCATCGAACCTGGACTGGTGATCCGCTTCACATATGATAATAAACACTTTTCAGTGCTACCCTCTCAAATCATCCCACCCTTGCCTTCTCCCACAGAGTCTAAAAGACTGTTCTTTACACCTGTGTCTCTTTTGCTGTCTCACGTATAGGGTCATCATTACCATCTTTCTAAATTCCATATATGTGCGTTAGTATACTGTATTGCGAAGAAGGCAATGGCACCCCACTCCAGTACTCTTGCCTGGAAAATCCCATGGATGGAGGAGCCAGTAGGCTGCAGTCCATGGGGTCGCTAAGAGTCGGACCTGACTGAGCGACTTCACTTTCACTTTTCACTTTCATGCATTGAAGAAGCAAATGGCAACCCACTCCAGTGTTCTTGCCTGGAGAATCCCAAGGACGGGGGAGCCTGGTGGGCTTCCATCTATGGGGTCGCACAGAGTCGGACACGACTGAAGCGACTAAGCAGCAGCAGCAGCAGCAGCATACTGTATTGGTGTTTTTCTTTCTGACTTACTTCATTCTGTATAATAGGCTCCAGTTTCATCCACCTCATTAGAATTGATTCAAATGCATTCTTTTTAATGGCTGAGTAATATTCCATTGTGTATATGTACCACAACTTTCTTATCCA
Source organism: Bubalus bubalis (assembly GCF_019923935.1). NCBI lineage: Eukaryota > Metazoa > Chordata > Mammalia > Artiodactyla > Bovidae > Bubalus > Bubalus bubalis. Next base: position 94,528,387 of record NC_059158.1, on the reverse strand, counting down.
TTCATCTGGTGATGGGCAATCTCTTTAACAAAGTGGTGCTGGGAAAACTGGTCAACCACATGTAAAAGAATGAAACTAGAACACTTTCTAACACCATGCACAAAAATAAACTCAATATGGATTAAAAAGCTAAACGTAAGACCAGAAACTATAAAACTCCTAGAGGAAAACATGGGCAAAACATTCTCTGACATAAATCACAGCAAGATCCTCTATGACCCACCTCCCAGAGTAATGGAAATAAAAGCAAAAATAAACAAATGGGACCTCATTAAACTCAAAAACTTTGGCACAATGAAGGAAACCATAAGCAAGGTGAAAAGACAGCCTTAAGAATGGGAGAAAATACTAGCAAGTGAAGCAACTGACAAAGAATTAATCTCAAAGATATACAAGGAGCTCCTGCAGCTCAATTCCAGAATTGGAACATTGGAAAATAAACAACCCAATCAAAAAAAATGGGCCAAAGAACTAAACAGATATTTCTCCAAAAAAGGCATACAGATGGGTAACAAACACATGAAAAGATGCTCAACATCACTCATTATCAGAGAAATGCAAATCAAAACCACAATGAGGTACTACTCACACCAGTTAGAATGGCTGCTATCAAAAAGTCTACAAACAGTAAATGCTGGAGAGGGTGTGGAGAAAAGGGAACCCTCTTACACTGTTGGTGGGAAGGCAAACTAGTATAGCCACTATGGAGAACAGTGTGGAGATTCCTTAAATAGCTTGTTTCTTGTTCAAAAAATAGTAGCAGCTCATGGGGCCCCTGCTGCTGACCTAAAATCATATAATTAGAGCTTCTTAACCATAATATTGCAGAGAAGGCAATGGCAACCCACTCCAGTACTCTTGCCTGGAAAATCCCATGGACAGAGGAGCCTGATGGGCTACAGTCCACGGGGTCGCTAAGAGTCAGACACGACTGAGCGACTTCACTTAGCAGCAGCAGCAACCATAATATTGAGCTCTGTGTAACATTACTATTATCATATGATTTTCAGTTATTGGATAGATTCTAAAGCTTACTTTTCACAGAAAACTGTGATTAAAAAAATCACACCTAAGGTTATTTTGGATTCATTTATTTATTTTGCACTTTCATAAATCCTTCTCCATTGCCAATATTAACTTGGTCATGGGTAAACAGTACTGATTTCTAATAGAAGACATTTTTTTTCCTCTATAGAAGCTTTGCACAATAGAATTTCAAGCTTATTGTTTCTGGATTCTTTTGGTAAAAAAATAAGTTTATGATATTTACCATTGTTTTGTGCATAGTTTTACATTATTCATTCTAATTTTTGTAAATTATTTCACTTTTTTGTGAATAGGTTCTGTTGGTAGATACCTGGTAGTTTTTGTGTTTTTTTTTGTTTTTTTTTTACTCCCTTTGACTATTGTAGATAGAGCTACTATGAACATTTGATATTCATTTCTGTTATGACTGAGTGGAATGGGGTTGCTGGATAATAGTGTATTCATATTCAGTTTTAAAAATACTGTTACAAAGTCTTATAAAACAGCTTCACCAGTTTCCACTTGTACCAGCAGTTTATGAGTCTGAGTTCCTCAACAGCTTGACAGTATTTTCTGTATTTTTCATTTTTGCCAGTCTATTAGGTGTGTATTAGTATCTCATTTTAGTTTCAACTTGTATTTTCTTGTTTCACATTGTATTTTATAATGACTAATGTAAGTTGAGCACTTTTTCTGTGCAGTAAGCATACAGTAGGGTCATTTGGATATTTTCTTGTAGTGAGTATCTATAAAAACCTTTTGCCACTTTCTTAATTGGATATTCTCACCATTTCTTACTAATTTGTAAAAATTAAGATATTTCAGATATGAATATTTTGTCAGATATATGTATTATTATGAATATCTTTTTCCTTTTATGAATTGACTTCACTCTCAATATTACCTATAAGACCATAAGTTCTTAATTTTAATATAATCATTTGTAATTGTATAGTTACTGTTTGTTGGGTCCTGTTCCAGAAATATTTCCCTATTTCACTACAAAGTTATGTTTGTAACTTAAAGCTTTATGGTGTTATCCTTTATATTTAGATCTGCAGACCTCTGGAGTCAACTTTTATATAAGGGTGGGGAGTGGATTAACTTTTTTCCAGTGAATTACTGCTAACCCAACACCATGCATTAAGATTAACCTTCCTCCAGTGTACTGCAGTATATCTTATTCACAAATTAGATGTATATATTAACATCATGTGTTAAATACATAGGGCTTCCCTCAAAGCTCAGTGAGTGAAGAATCTGCCTGCAATGCCGGACACCCAGGTTTGATTCCTGGGCCGGGAAGATCCCCTGGAGAAGGAAATGGCAACCCACTCCAGTATTCTTGCCTGGAAAATCCCATGGACAGAGGAGCCTGGTAGGCTACAGTCTATGGGGTCACAAAAGTCGGACATGACTTAGTAACTAAACCACCATTAAATACATATGTGTTGATACATGTATCATATACATATATATATATGTTATACATCATTTTAAAAATTATAGATTGTATTTTCTTTTTCTGGTCAGTTATCTATGCCAATAAGATACTATCTTAACCATCATATTTTATAAACATTTTTGTTCTCTGGTAGAGAAATAACCCAGGTTTGTTCTTCAAATTTCCCTTGACTGTTCTTTTTTTTTTCTTGACTTCTGCTCTTCCATGAAGGTTTTAGAATCAGATTTTAAAATTCTACAAAAAATTCTTTCAAGGTTGTACTTTTATGTATTGAATCCAAAGAGCAGTTAATTGATTTAAGACTTCCAATCTATGAATATGATTCATTTTCATTATTTGTTTTCTTTAATTTTTCTCATTTATAATTTTCAGTATAAAAATTTGGTTAACTTTGAACCACGTGTCCAATGCATATAAGATCTCTCAAGTAATTAGCCCTGGTGAATTGAATTTTGAGTTAAAACAACAACAAAAACAAACTGACCTAGGTACAAGAAATGGGTTTTGGTTTTAGATTTGCTCCCAAATTGCAAGGAAGTCATAAATAGTCCTCTTCAACTACAAAACTAGGTCAAATCTGAAATCTTGTCCAGCTATATGATTTTAAATATATAAATTCAGAATATTTATATGAAGCTGGGAAGGTATATGGATGCTGTTTTATTAAGTATGAAAATACTGGAAATATTTCTTATTTAATAAGAAATTCATTCCATATCATCCAGATTGCCCTATTCATGTCTAAACATGGTAGAATCAGATTGGGGACTGAGTTTAATATCAGAAAAACATGTGATTTCAGTGGTATCATTAACTTACCCATTTCCCAGGCCCACGCATGACGGACAGTTATTCATGGCATTGCTGAACTGTGTTGTATAAATATAAAGTGACATAAATATAGATTCAAATTTTACTGTGGAGGAAGCTAAGTCTATTTTTATTGGTTAAATCTATTTTTAAAATAATTTTTAATTGTTACTGTGAAACTAAGATTTCAAGCTAAGGACTGAGATTAGGAAATGATATACACTTGTCAGTTTCAAATTTGGCATCATTTTGTCTGCAGTGTGGAGCTATTCTAAACCACTGTGAGAAAGATACCCTCTAAATAAACTGGAGATTTGATTTCTTGATTGGTGAAGAGACTAAATGCACATAACTATTTGGCATTGTTTGGTTTTGTTGTAAGCAATGTGCTTTACTGAGATATTTATCTGCCACTACTGACATTCCCAGTGCTAATAAATAGTGATAGAGTCATGAACTGCTCTTTGAAATGAATAGAATACCTTTTTTTCTCATTTTAGAAATAAGAAATATATCAAGTCCTTGAATTATCTGTTACTCTATAGACGCAACACAATGAGTTGCCTAATAACATCTCAGGAAAATTTATCTTTTTTTAAAAAAAATTATTTTTTAATGGAAGGATAATTGCTTTACAGAGTTCTGTTGTTTTCTATCAAATCTCAATGTGAATCAGCCATAGGTGTATATATATATCCCCTCCTTTTTAAACCTCCCTCCCATCTCCCTTCCCATCCCACTGCTCTAGGTTGATACAGAGCCCCTGTTTGAGTTTCCTGAGATACACAGCAAATTCCCATTGGCTGTCTATTTTACATACAGTAATGTAAGTTTCCATGTTACTCTTTCCATACATCTCACCCTCTCCTCACTCTCCCCATGTCCATAAGTCTATCCTCTATGTCTGTTTCTCCATTGCTGCCCTACACATAAATTCTTCAGTATCATTTTTCTACATTTTGTATACATGCATTAGTATATGATATTTATCTTTCTCTTTCTGATTTACTTCACTCTGTATAATAGGCTCTAGGTTTATCCACCTCATTAGAACTGACTCAAAGGTGTTCCTTTTTTGGCTGAGTAATATTCCATTGTGTATACGTACCACAACTTCTTTATTCATTTATCTGTTGATGGACATATAGGTTGCTTCCGTGTTCTACCTATTGTAAATAGTGCTGCAATGAACAATGGGATACATGTGTTTTTTCAATTTTGGTTTCCTCAGGGTATATGCCTAGGAGTGGGATTTCTGGGCCATATGGTGGTTTTATTCCTAGTTTTTAAAGGAATCTCCATATCATCTTCCATAGTGGCTGTATCAATTTACATTCCCACCAACAGTTTAAGAGCATTTCCTTTTCTCTGTACCCCCTCCAGCATTTATTGTTTGTAGACTTTTTGATGATGGCCATTCTGACTGGTGTGAGGTGATATCTCAATGTAGTTGAAAATTTATCTTTGTAAAGGTTTTTCTGGACTAAAAATATCACTGGATGGTGTAGGAATTTAGATAAATTTATATATGCTAAATTGTTAGGTGGGATTCAAGGATACATCCCTAAGTTTTTGAGACAACATTATAAACAGAGCCAAGAACATCCTTTTGTTCCGTCATCTTCTGATTTCATGTTTGGTAGTTTTGAATCCTAGCTCATGTGAGCATATGAATGTGTGCATTAATTCTACTGAAAGAAAATGAATAGAGAATTGCACATTATAACTGAGTTTGGGAATGTTGTCACAGTTGGTTATCATAAAGGTTAATGAGGCAGAAGGTGTGGGTTTAATTTTTGGATAGACCAGTTTTTGTGTTGTATTATAACCATGAAATCCACCCTAGCACCTTTCAGACTTGAAAATAAGTACAGTAGCTGAATCAAGGTCCATGTAAGAAGGTACAAATTTATTTTCTATATGGATAGAATAATTAAAACTGCATATTTTTCTATGAGTAAATGAATGGGGACATATTTGTATAAGAGAAACACATACCACTTAAAGTCTGCAAATGGGTATTAAACATACAAAATCTATGGTTGCTTATCTAAGTAATCCCTCCTCCTGCAATAAACAAACCCTGATTATTTCTTTAGTTATGTGTGTGGAGGACTGAATTTCAAGAAAGGTGGATTTAGTTGCCATACTGGGGATAGGTTTTTGACCTAATCTAGCCAATAAAATATAAAAGAAAAACTGTCAGCTGGAAATTCTGGTATATTTTTTTCCTTAGTGAAACCATATTGACAGAAAAGTTCTTTCTCAGTTGTGGCCATTTTCCTACCCTTTTTATTCTCAGGTGTTGTGTTACTTGGAGTTCTAATAGCCATGTTGTAACCATGAGGCAACAAGCCTAAGGATAAAAAGTCAACATTTAGAAATGGCAAAGTAGAAGAATAGAAAGATGTTGGGATCTTGAATCATTGAGGAGATGAACCAATGTTAATTGCTACTTACTTTCATATCTCTTGTAATGCAAGGGAAATTGAATCCTTGTTTAAGTAATGAGTTACTATGGGTGAAAGCATTCCTACCAAACAAAATATAACCATTATTGTGTTGCTGTTGTGTTAGTCACTTAGTCATGTCCGACTCTTTGTGACCCCATGGCCTGTAGCCCACCAGGCTCCTCTGTCCATGGGATTCTCCAGGCAAGAAAGAATACTAGAATGGATTTCCATTTCCTTCTCCAGGAGATCTTCCTGACCCAGGGATCGAACCTAGGTCTCCTGCACTGCAGGCAGATTCTTTATCATCTGAGCTATCAGTTCAGTTCAGTTCAGTTGCTCAGTTGTGTCCGACTCTTTGCGACCCCACGAATCGCAGCACGCCAGGCCTCCCTGTCCATCACCAACTCCTGGAGTTCACCCAGACTCATGTCCATCAAGTCAGTGATGCCATCCAGCCATCTCATCCTCTGTCATCCCCTTCTCCTCCTGCCCCCAATCCCTCCCAGCATCAGAGTCTTTTTCAATGAGTCAACTCTTCGCATGAGGTGGCCAAAGGACTGGAGTTTCAGCTTTAGCATCATGCCTTCCAAAGAAATCCCAGGGCTGATCTCCTTCAGAATGGACTGGTTGGATCTCCTTGCAGTCCAAGGGACTCTTAAGAGTCTTCTCCAACACCACAGTTCAAAAGCATCGATTCTTCGGCGCTCAGCCTTCTTCACAGTCCAACTCTCACATCACATACATGACCACAGGAAAAACCGTAGCCTTGACTAGATGAACCTTTGTTGGCAAAGTAATGTCTCTGCTTTTGAATATGCTGTCTAGGTTGGTCATAACTTTCCTTCCAAGGAGTAAACGTCTTTTAATTTCATGGCTGCAGTCACCATCTGCAGTGATTTTGGAGCCCAAAAAAATAAAGTCTGACACTGTTTCCACTGTTTCCCCATCTATTTCCCATGAAGTGATGGGACCAGATGCCATGATCTTCGTTTTCTGAATGTTGAGCTTTAAGCCCACTTTTTCACTCTCCACTTTCACTTTCATCAAGAGCCTTTTTAGTTCCTCTTCACTTTCTGCCATAAGGGTGGTGTCATCTGCATATCTGAGGTTATTGATATTTCTCCTGGCAATCTTGATTCCAGCTTGTGCTTCTTCCAGTCCAGCATTTCTCATGATGTACTCTGGAAGTCCCATAACCATTATCTGGTTGCAGATAATCTATCCTCTCTATCCATCTTGCGTTCATTGATGTAGAACAGACTATGCAAGAAATTGAGCTAGTGAAGTTAACCTGCCTTTCATGTTGCTCTGTAAACTTCAAGAAGGCAGGACCTGTGTTTGTTTATTCATATTCAGTTCCTGATAAAGTTCCTTACAGATAAAAACATTTTAATAACTATTTGTAGAATGGTTTTCTTTAAGGCACAGTGATCTGTTAGGTGCAGCTCCTCTTTTTCCTAATTATCCCCTTTCATATTCGGTACTCATATGCATACATATTTGCACCTTCATGCTGCCATGTTTCTTTCCTGTATAAAAGGGCTTATTTCAGCAAACTTGGAATTCAGCTCTTTTCAGTGAAGACTTTTAGAATGAATATTAATAAATCTCACAAGTAGTTTCCTCTCTGTGTAAGGCATTTGCAGCTGCTACTGAGCAAATGGTTATTGGCAATATCATGGGGGTCTAAAGTAGAAGCCACTGCAGGCATGTAGTGGTAAAGTGTTCATTTCATAGCAGGTAAACTGGTGGAATAAAGCTTAATGTACGTTAAAGCATTGTGAGTAATGCAAGAGTATGAACTCAGGGCCTTCAGTGGATTTTCTAGCAGACTGTCCATTTAAAACATATAAATCCCTTCCCTTCTGTAACAGTGTTCTCTTAGATTGCTGAATTCATCGTAGGGCCATTTCTTTTCATTTCTTCAACGTCTATACTTTCTTCCTTTTCAGGAAGGTCATAGGTTGTTTGATTGTCTCAGACACTCTGGCATACCACAGGATCCTGTTGGATGTCTATTTGATTGCTTTGAAGGATGCTGCTTCAGTCACAAAGGCTTGTGACTGCCTTAAACTATGTAAGCCAGAAACCATGTTTTAAGTACCTCAATTAAGTTTACTGGACTCTCTTTGCCTCCATGTGCACCCCAAAAATGTGCTTGTTTTTTGTTCTGTATGTAGAGGCTTTTTCCATAGCTCTATAAAACATTTACCAGAAAGAGGTTTTAAATTTTCAGTTTCATAATGTGTTGTAATTAACATAAACAATTGTTGTCCCTTTTCTCTCATGTGTGAGTTCCTTGTGATACCCTCCACTAGAAAAATTATAGCTGCTACTGAGAGAACAAAAAGACAATCATGAATTGTTTGACTTACTGACTTACCAAAACACAACTTTGCAAGTCTTGTCTCCTGAATTTACTGTAGAAAAATAAAATTGAAGTGCAATCTAAAGGGATGTAAGCAAGGGGTCAGGGATAGGTTTGCACACAAGAGCAGCTTGCTTAAACTGCAGGCTGTTAATAGATGTGCATAGTCAATTTCAGGCACATCTATTAACATCCTAGAGACTGACGAGTTGCTTTTTCTATTTTATTTTTTAATGTAAACATTTGTATTTTATATTGGGGTAGAGAAATTAAAAATATTGTAGGTTTCAGGTGAACACAGAAGGGACTCAGCCACGCATATACATATATCCATTCTCTCCCAAACTCCCCTCCTGTTCAGGCTGCTAAAGAACATGGAGCAGATTTCCATGTGCTAGGCAGTAAGCTAACTGTTTTAAATACACCAATGTGTATTGTATTGTTGGCTATCTGTTTTAAATACACCAGTGTGTACATGCCCATCCCAAACTCCCTAACTGTCCTTTTCCCCCATATTTCCCTCTGGTAACCATAAGGCCTTTCTCCAAGTCTGTGAGTCTCTTTCCATTTTGAATCATCTGTATCATTTCTTTTTAGAATCCACGTATAAGGGATGGCATATGATATTTCTCCTTCTCTGTCTGACTTACTTCACTCAGTATGACAATCTCTAGGTCCTTCCATATTGCTGCAAATGGTATTATTTTATTATTTGTTAATGGCTGAGTAATACTTCATTGTATATATGTACCAAATCTTCTTTATTCAAACCCTCTGTCCAGTGCTGCAATGAACATTGAGGTGCATCTATCCTTTCAGACCGTTTTTCTCTGGATATATGCTCAGGAGTGGAATTTCAGGGTTGCATGGTGGCTCTATTTTTAGTTTTTAGGGGACCTCCATACTGCTTTCCAGAGGACTTTACCAATTTACATTCCCACTAACAGTATGGGAGGGTTCCCTTCTCTCCACACCCTTTCCAGAATTTATTGTTGTGGACTTTTTGATGAGAGCCATTCTGGCTGGTGTGAGGTGACATCTCATGGTAGTTTTAATTTGCATTTCTCTTAATTAGCCATGTTGAGCCTCTTTTCATGTATCTATTGGTCATTTGTATGTCTTTTTTAGAGAAATGTCTATTTAGGTCTTCTGCCCATTTGTTGATTGGGTTGTTTGTTGGTTACAGAAGGGATGGAGCCTAACCAGTGACTAGGGCTACTTCTTTTTTAGCAGCAACCATGGGGCTTACATCTACATAACATTCATTTCTCTCTAGGCTATAGCTTTAGATACAGTTGTATTCTGTGCTGATTTTGAGGTCAGAAACTATACTCAGATGAAACTAATATACTTTGGCCTAAGTCAGAGTTAAATATTTCTGGGACATTTGTTTCTTTGTTTAAAATGTTCCATACACAATTTGTTAATGTGGTGTATTACACTGATTGATTTGTGGATATTGAAGAATCCTTGCATCCCTGGGATAAAGCCCACTTGGTCATGGTGTAGGATCTTTTTAATGTGTTGTTGGATTCTGATTGCTAGAATTTTCTTAAGGATTTTTGCATCTATGGTCATCAGTGATATTGGCCTGTAGTTTTCTTTTTTTGTGGGATCTTTGTCAGGTTTTGGTATTAGGGTGATGGTGGCCTCATAGAATGAGTTTGCAAGTTTACCCTCCTCTGCAATTGAATTGAATTTTTAACAGTAGCTTTTGAATTTTGGATGATAGTTTATTAAAGGTCCACAATCAAGACCTATATTTTGCTTTTCATGTGCACCTCCCTGAGTATCTGGGGAAGTAACCTTGAACCAAGAATCTCCATCAGTCTCTGAAGCTCCTTGGCTATCCAGAGGTGACGGAAGCACTTTCTGATATTACCTGAGGACAAAAGACGAGTGCCACAGCTGCAAGGCTTCTTTACAGTGTGTTCTGTGTCATGTTCAGAAATGCGTTTCTGAATTTTTACTTTCAGAGAATTTAATTGATATCCATAGGCATGCCCTACCTGCTTTTATTTCTGAAAGCAATTCTTGCTTAATGGAATTTTTTAAATAAAAGAACTTTGAATTTGGTCTCAAGGGCTTATTATTATTATTATTTTAAATGGTTTTACATTGTTGTTCTACCAAGAGAATAGACTTTCCCCCCAAGCTCCCATGTATCAAAAGCATTAAGTTGTCAAGTTGCCAGATACATAGATTTTCTGAGTGACACACAAAATAAGCTGCCTTTTTAAGAAATTGCAATTTAAAAATAGGTAAAATTGATGTTTCGGGAAAGAAAATCTAAATATATATTTTTTCATATTGTGATAGTGCCTGTAGGCCATCTCAATGATGACGGGCATTGAATTTGCCTTTAGTAATAACTTTGATCCAATCCAGGTTGAAGTGCTCTGTTTTGTTGTCATGTCTCTTTAGTCTCCCTCAGTCTAGAAGAATCTCTCAGGGCCCCATTTGGAACAAGTTTAGATCACAGGGTAATAATTTTGCAGAATATCCCTCAACCTGAATTGTCTGATGTTTCTGTATGATTAGATTCAGACCATGCATTTTTGGCAGAGATACAACAGAAGTGATGCTCTGATCACTGTGCTGCTTTTTTAGCAGGTAATGCATGAATTTGATTTGTCCCATTGCTGGTGATATTACCTTTGATCACTCAACTTCAGTTGATGATTGTCAAGTTACTCCATTGTAGTGTTTTTATATTTGAAATTAATAAGCATTTTATAGGGAAGTACTTTGAGATTATCTACACATTCCATTCATTATCAGACTTTCACCTGCTAGTAAAAGTATCCATTACTTTTTGTTTCTTGGTTACCAAAGATGATTTTCCATTTTTACTATTATTTCTCTTGTACTTATTGTTTGGTACTCCATCACAAGCAAGAGCTTTGTCTTCTCATTCATTTATTTATCCATTCATTTCAATCAGGATTAACTCATGGGTTCTCATTCTACTCATTGGGTTTTAATCTCTTGCTATGATTAGTTCTTTTGATGTCCAAATTATCTCAGATTTGGTCAACAGGAGCCACTTTAACAGAGCTCCTGTGTCCTTTTGACATAAAATTCTGAAAGAGATGGGAATACCAGACCACCTGATCTGCCTCTTGAGAAATTTGTATGCAGGTCAGGAAGCAACAGTTAGAACTGGACGTGGAACAACAGACTGGTTCCAAATAGGAAAAGGAGTACATCAAGGCTGTATATTGTCACCCTGCTTATTTAACTTCTATGCAGAGTACATTATGAGAAATGCTGGGCTGGAATAAGCACAAGCTGGAATCAAGATTGCCGGGAGAAATATCAATAACCTCAGATATGCAGATGACCCCACCCTTATGGCAGAAAGTGAAGAGGAACTAAAAAGCCTCTTGATGAAAGTGAAAGTGGAGAGTGAAAAAGTGGGCTTAAAGGCTCAACATTCAGAAAACAAAGATCATGGCATCTGGTCCCATCACTTCATGGGAAATAGATGGGGAAACAGTGGAAACAGTGTTAGACTGTATTTTTTGGGGCTCCAAAATCACTGCAGATGGTGACTGCAGCCATGAAATTAAAAGACGCTTACTCCTTGGAAGGAAAGTTATGACCAACCTAGATAGCATATTCAAAAGCAGAGACATTACTTTGCCAACAAAGGTCTGTCTAGTCAAGGCTATGGTTTTTCCAGTGGTCATGTATGGATGTGAGAGTTGGACTGTGAAGAAGGCTGAGCACCGAAGAATTGATGCTTTTGAACTGTGGTGTTGGAGAAGACTCTTGAGAGTCCCTTGGCCTGCAAGGAGATCCAACCAGTCCATTCTGAAGGAGATCAGCCCTGGTATTTCTTTGGAAGGCATGATGCTAAAGCTGAAACTCCAGTCCTTTGGCCACCTCATGCGAAGAGTTGACTCATTGGAAAAGACTCTGATGCTGGGAGGGACTGGGGGCAAGAGGAGAAGGGGACGACAGAGGATGAGATGGCTGGATGGCATCACTGACTCGGTGGACGTGAGTCTGGGTGAACTCCGGGAGTTGGTGATGGACATGGAGGCGTGGCGTGCTGTGATTCATGGGGTCGCAAAGAGTCGGACACAACTGAGCGACTGAACTGAACTGAACTGAACCAGTCTGTTACAAGTTCAATCTGTTGGCTTCCCTTCTCCAACTGTGGAATCAAATATTTCTCTCCTAAGAATCTTAGTTCCTCTTAATGTTGAATTGCATTTGAAAACCAAGATCTAGGAACTAGATGTGTTTATTGCTATTAGGATATTGCTGTTTATATGTCCTGTCAGTAGACAAAATTTCGGACCATGTATATAGGTTTATATACTCAAAATAAAACACCAACATTCTTATGCCTCTCTCTGTCTCTGTCACACAGATACACATATACACACACACACACACACACACCTCTTTAGAACTTTAGTTTGATACTTATATATCCAACTGTAACCCACCTCCATAGGATTCATTTTACACTTCATCTTTCCAGCTCCTCACATATTTTCCTCATTTCTCTGACAGTGACAAATCTGTTACATTGTTTTGTATCTCTCTGAATGGAAGTCTGGGCCCATTACTGCTGTCATTGATGCCATGTGCTGCCATGTAGATGCCCCTGTCTTCACATGTAGCCTAGCTCTGGGCCTGCTGTCATTACTGTGTCCCTCTCTATGTGGATTCCTCTTCACTCCCATAACCTCTGACATCCTATCCTGGGCTTCTGTTATAGTTTCATTATTGCCCTATCAATATTGTAGGCAGATTCTTTACCCACTGAGCTTTCCCAGTGGTTCAGTGGGTAAAGAATCTGCCTGCAATGCAGGAGACACAGGTGATGTAGGTTCAATCCTTGGGTTGGGATGATCCCCTGGAGGAGGAAATGGCAATCCACTCCAGTTTTCTTGCCTGAGAAATCCCACGGACAGAGGAGCCTGGCCAGCTACAGTCCAAAGGGTTGGAGTCAGACATAAGTAAGCAAGTACCAGGCACTCATTGCCCTCCCAGTGGGAAAGTCCTCCTTCAATCCACTCAGTATTCAATATCTCTTGCTGGGCTATTGTAATTTCTGCCATCCTCTTCATCCTAGTCAGGCTCTAAAATCCCACACAGAGCTAGGTCTTCCTTCCAGGCATGTACTCTTACAGCTGTGGATTAATTTATTCAGGGAGGCAGGAAGGAAGGCATACAGGAAGGAAGGGAGACAGGGTGACAGAAAGAGAAGAATTTTAAAACATTAGGAAAGTTGGGACCCAAGAAATCTTTACAAAAGTATTTTTACATTTTTAATGGCTTGTTTAGGGGGAGTTCCAATTTTTATTTTTCTACTCTTAATAACTATGTTCAAATGTGTTGTTTTTCAGGCTTTCTATATATTCATTGGAATGTATTGGGTCTTTTCATTTTAGGTGGTCTAACGTATTTTCAGTGTTTTGGACATTCCTCATTAGAGTTTGAAAATAAAACACATTTTCTGTTTTCATTGTATAAAATTGATAAATATCTATGAGGTTTTATTTATTCCTTAGGATTTTCAGATTTTCTTCTTCCTTGCTTATCTACTATCAACTCTATTTAAGACTTTAAAAAAGTATCAAAGTCTTACATGGCATTTCTATTTCAATTTCTCTTTTATATTCAAACAGTTTTGTTTCTGTATTACTCGGTTCAGTTCAGTTACTCAGTCGTGTCTACCTCTTTGCAACCCCATGTACTGCAGCACACCAGGCTTCCCTGTCCATCACCAGCTCTCGGAGCTTGCTCAAACTCATGTCCATTGGGTTGGTGATGCCATCCAACCATCTCATGTTTCTGTATTATGAAACAATATTATTTAGCATGTGAAGATCTAAGAAAATGTCCCACATTGATTAAGAGCACAGAGTCGAAGTCACATTTAACCACTGTATTACTTAAGCTCTACAGTTTCCTCATTTGTAAAAATCAGAATAATACTGGGTTGGCCAAAATGTTCATTCAGTTTTTTCCATAAGATTGCTCTAGTAACGCTTAGTTGTCTAAATTCATTTGAAACGATTTTGTCGGATTATATCGACAGCTGTGATATCAGCATCCATTAAAAAAAATTAAGTTGTTGAATTTTTGTATAGCCATTTTAATATTGAAGATGAAAGGAGAAAAAGCAATGTTTTCAGTATATTATGCTTTATTGCTTCATGAAAGGGAAAAACACAGCTGAAATAAAAAGATTTGTGCTGTGTATGAAGAAGGTGCATGACTGATTGAATGTATCAGAAGTGGTTTACAAAGCTTTGCGCTGAAGATTTCTCACCAGATGATGAGATGGTGGGGTAGACCAGTTGAAGTTGATGGCAATCAAATCGAGACTAATTGAGAACAATCAACATTATACTATGTGGGAGAGAGCTGACATACTCAGAATATCCAAATAAAGTGTTGAAAGTTATTTTCACCAGCTTGGTTATGTTAATCACTTTGGTATTTGAGTTCCACATAAGTTAAGTGAAAAAAGCCTTCTTAACCATATTTCTGTATGCGATTCTCTCCTTAAACATAATGAAAATGTTCCATTTTTAAAGTGGATTCTGTACAATAATATGGAATGGAAAGCGATCATGGGGCAAGCAAACTGAACACCACTAGCCACACCAAAGGCCAGTCTTCATCTGGGCAGGGAAGCACATATTTCCTAAAACGCTTAGCAATTCTCATCACACTATCAGATTTCCTTAAAGAAACCTCTAGCCTTTCCTATTCTATTGGTTTCCTCTATTTCTTTGCATTGTTCACCAAAGAAGGCTTTCTTATCTCTCCTTGCTATTCTTTGGAACTCTGCGTTCAGATGCATATATCTTTCCTTTTCTCCTTTGCCTTTTGCTTCCCTTCTTTTCTCAACTATTTGTGAGGTCTCCTCAAACAACCACTTTGTCTTCCTGCATTTCTGTTTCTATTTGTAAACTCAATGAGCTATATTATTCAAATTAAAATAGAAAATGGCTGGTTTTGATATCCAATGATATAATACAGACAGGTTTGATTTTATACAAGTGTTTAATGGATAAAAGTTACAAGGAGCTGGATGACTGAAAAAAAAAAGTACCTGAAAAATATAAAAGGACAATAGAAATAAAGTGTAGGGCACTGGGCACATATTTTGAATTTTTGCTGAGAAAGGCCTACCTGTGGTCCCTGAAGAAATGAAACATAGGTCTGACAACTTTGACTAAACATTGTAAAAACATTGATCTAGAATAGAAAACTTAGTCAATGGTGAGTTCTAAACTATTTAGCTGGAAAATAGAAAAGGATGTTGAAATACAGATAAAATGTTCTTCTTAGGAAAATACATGCCCAACATTACTGAAATAAAAGGAAGGTATTTGAAGAATGTTTTGTTTCTTTCTATTGTAGTGTTTTCTGGGTTTTTTTGTTTGTTTGTTTGTTTGTTTTTAAGGAAAATCTTCAAGTGTGATTTAAAAACAAGCTCAAGTTTAAATAAATTAAGCTGATAAAATGTGAGTTACTGGTCTTGTTAAGTTTTACTTCAAGGAGACTAAAGTAAATTGAAATGCGTTTAACTTTATTAAACAATTATTGCCACAAAACGTGTCACCTTGAAATTGATTCATTTAACAAAGCAAAGCATAGCATATAAAGACTTAAATTAGCATATTTATTGACATGGCTTATAAATATGCTTTCTTTGTCACCAAATTATTTTTCCCTTTTTGGTCAAAACAAGGCAAAAATATTTATTTTGATAATCACCTTTTCTACAAAAAACATTCAATTGATCTTAGTAAATGATTTATGGATGTGATCTTATTTACACAATTGCCCTCCAAGGATAATGCTTTGTACTATTAAATGCTATTTAGTTCTCAATCAACTTTAAGAACTTAAGGAATATAAAATGTATATTTATCAGACTTCTCCAATTTTACTGTATAATCTTTTAACTTAATTTTTTTGCTTGTTAGATTAAAGGTTTTTGTAGGAGCATACTTTTCCAACAACCTGCTTAAAGATCATTCTCTGTTGGAAATGTGGTAGAGAATAACAGGAAGCAACTTCTTGCAAAATCAATATGATACAAACATTAATCAGGAATAATCACTTAAGGCCACAGGAAGTGCCCATTACTTTATCCTCTGGAGAAGCGGGTAAGTGGAAGATGATGATTTGGGCACTTATTGTAAGATATTTTAAAAATAACCAACCACAATAAATGTAGTCCAGTTAAATAAAGAAATAAAATTTGAATATTCATCAAACCTAAATTGCTAACTATGCTCTAGGGAAAACTGACAAACCCTATTTCTGGAGAAAATTATGATATAGGTGCAAAGTCATAATTTCCCTTTATAAAAGAGCTTGAAATAAAGATAGGAAAATAAAATACAACAGTAACACTGAAATCAAGCAATGGTTCTATATTGACATTATAAAGTGGAAGAAACATTAGCTGGCTATACATATTGAATTCTTTACTCAACAAGAAGAATATATTAAGCATTGACCATGTTAATTGAATATTAGGGGGTAAGAAAGACTGAGAAAAGAAGATAACCATAGATGTTCTGCAAAACCAGAATACAAAAGATGGATTTTAAAGTCTAGGAATCAGAATAAAATTATATAAATAATTATATATAACAACTGTTTCATATAAAATTATATACAAATATTATTAAAAATAACAATTTTTAACAAAGGTCCATATAGTCAAAGCTATGATTTTTCCAGTAGTCATGTACAGATGTGAGAGTTGAACCATAAAGAATTGATGCTTTTGAATTTCAGTGCTAGAGAAAACTCTCGAGAGTCCCTTGAACAGCAAGGAGATCAAACCAGTCAATCCTAAAGGAAACCAACCCTGAATATTCATTGGAAGGACAAATATTGAAGCTCCAATCCTTTGGTCATCTGATGTGAAAAGCTAACTCTTTGGAAAAGACCCTGGTGTTGAGAAAGATTGAGGGCAAGAGAAGAAGGGAGTGACAGAGGATGAGATGGTTTGTTGGCATCATTGACCCAATGAACATGTGTTTGGGCAAGCTCTGGAAGATAGTGAAGGACAGGGAAGCCTGGCTTGTTGCATCCATGGGGTCCCAAATAATAGTCAGACATGACTTAGGGACTGAAAAACAAAAATAATACTTCAATGAGTTTTAAAAAATATTTAATATTAAAGTTCTGTGGTATAGAATATAAGTTCCCCTTATGGAAGTAATTTCAACTTTCATGAAGAAATCTCTCTGATTTCTCTTCTTTTTCTTCTTTTCTTCTTACTTACTCTTTACTTTGCATTTCAAGAGAAGAACGGCACTTACAGCATCTATAAGGTCATGAAATGCAAGTGGCTGCCTCAATATTTAAAATTTTCAGATAATTGAAAAATCAAGTAAATTAAATATAGGACAATATTTTCATTTAATCTTTTCCAAGACAGTATTGCTACTTTCAAAGTTTAGTTAGAATATCTAATCAAATTTGTGGAGAGTATTGCAACTTAATAGGCTGCTGAAGAAATGTAGAGTGTTTGGAGAAGACATCAAGCCACACTTTACTCTGTTTGACAACTATTATTTATGGTCTGTCACTTTCCACTAATCTTAACCCTTACCTTATTCCAAAACTTAATATGAACTCACACCCACAAACTTTTGGGGAACAATTCTGTGCCATAAAACTTAAATCTAAAATAATCTAAAAGCAATTTTAATACCAAACTATGCTGTGCTCTCTGCTGTGCTTAGTCACTGAGTCATGTCTGACTCATTGTGATCCCATGGACTGTAGTCCGTCAGGCTCCTCTGTCTGTGGGGATTCTCCAGGCAAGAATACTGGAGTGAGTTACCGTGCCCTCCTCCGGGAGACCTTCTCAATCCAGAGATAGAACCCAGGTTTCCCACATTGCAGGCAGATTCTTTACCATCTGAGCCACCAGGGAAGCCCTACCAAACCATATACAACCTTAATTTTTAATTTGACCCTAATGTTAATTATTTTATAGACCCAACTCTAACTCTACTAATAAGTACTAATATTAATGCATACTTAAATCCAGAAGTAATTTAGAATACCCAGAGCCAGGAACACCAAATGTATGTGTAATTATTCCCTTATTTATGCTTATTGATACTAGTTAATATAATTGATGATAAATAATAGATTATTAATTTTTAATTAATTACATGTTGCCACTGGGATATATATTATTTTTAAGCAACATTCCTGGAAAAGTAATTGAAATACATAGTATTGACTATTATGTTAAAGTATATATATTAACATATACTTACAACATTTAAATTATATATATATATAAATAATTTTAAATAATAGGGAAACTAATCATAACCTATCTAATATATCATAAATAGGTATGAATAAATCATGATGAATGTTATCTTGAAGAAAATGAAAAAAAAATCTGAAATATGACAAATTTGTTTAGTGGGCAGCACTGAATACTGGGCTTATAAGTGATGTTTCTTTTTTCCTTTCTTTCTATTTTTTCTTTTCTCCAAATTTTCTCTAATATGTATAAATTAATTTCATAATCAAAACATATTTAATAAATGATGCTACTATAATTATAAAAAAAATAGAAGGTAAGTTATAAATTTAGTTATACCTAACATAACAGAAGTTCTAAATGCTTTTTAGGTGAATATAGAGTTTATTTTGGAGAAGACAATGGCACCCCACTCCAGTACTCTTGCCTGGGAAATCCCATGGGCGGAGGAGCCTGGTAGGCTGCAGTCCATGGGGTCGCTAAGAGTCAGATACAACTGAACAACTTCACTTTCACTTTTTACTTTCATGCATTGGAGAAGGAAATGGCAACCCACCCCAGTGTTCTTGCCTGGAGAATCCCAGGGACAGGGGAGCCTGGTGGTCTGCCGTCTATGGGGTCGCACAGAGTCGGACGCGACTGAAGCGACTTAGCAGCAGCAGCAGCAGAGTTTATTTGATTCAGCAAAAATTTATGAAAGTATAAAATCCAGATTTATACTTTTCCATGATCTCTTTGACAGGAAAGTTCCTTTGGTGAGAACTTACCCATGTTAAAACTTACTGAAGAAATAAAATAAATTATCATAATTACTTCTGATCAAATTCTGCAAATGTGCAAGCATTTTTTCTGGAAGTAGAAAGCATCTAAATTGTGTGTAATTTTTACAGAGATATAATTAATTAACCCAAAGAATTTTTACAAAAAGGAATATTGGTTTAATGAATCAAATAATATATAATGTTATTTTTAAAAATAAATAAGTGCAGGAAAGTTTCTCTTCTGTTTAGGACACCTTATGCATTACTAAACTAACATGATGTAGAGTTTCAAAAATAGGTCACAATGCTTTCATTTCTTAAAACTTATTAGGACATCAATTTGGATGCAATACATTGATATAAACAAAGTCAAATATTGATACAGAACATAATATTACTGAATAAATATTGATTGATTTACTATGGAAAATTTGAAACTTAGTTTTTAAAAGTATTGTCAAAATCAATAGGAAGGGTACATAGTAGCCCACGCTGCCTCATTCAGTTGTTGACATAGTCTACTGACTTTTCAAATTTCTATCAAAGGAAAGATTCACAGTTATTAGATGCAAAGCACTCATATTGTCATGTGAACTATTCACTTACTAATAATACCTCATCTCTTCCTTGTAAACTTTCTTCATTCTTTTCCCAAATGTGAACCTATTCTGGACCAAAATATATTATTTCCAAGAAAGGTTAAGAACAATAACATCTTTTTTCTTCAGCATGTACTCTGTATCATACTACTTATATTTAATTTCATCCTGTTTTAAAAATATTCCAAAATGGTACATTTATCTAAGACCAAGAATCATTATTTTTCCTCAAACAACATGAAGTGTACTGAATTATACTGAATGACTAAGTCCTGTCCAATTGCCAGAAATTGTCCATACTAAATATACCTCTCTACTATTTCTTTGAGGTTTTTCTTCTTTCCTTTTTTAATCTACTCTTTGCTTGTACCTTTAGTAAAATCTAGGATTATTCATTAGAAAATATATTCATAATATAAATTATGAAATCACCTTTCAAATGAAGTGATGACCTCCTAACTGAAAATGCACATGATTGCATAGGAAACAGGAGAAGAAAAATCTTATTATAGATACTAGCATTAACATAAGGAAAAATCTATTCTGCCCATTCAAGCACTTTGTCTTTAATACAGAACTTCTACATAGGTGTGATTATTATTGTGGAAACCAAGCAAAAGGAAAAGATATATAAAATCCACCATTTCCTTTCAAGTGTGCTTTAATCTGAGAAAGTAGTTAAGGACAGAATACTTTTAAAGTTTGTATCTAAACATTGTTAAAAATCAAGGTGGAAGAAGGGGAAGCTGTTTGTGTTTTACTTCTCACAACAGGTTGTATGCACTTATTCTAAGATGATCTATCCTTTTAAAAGCTATAAAAATTCTCTTAAAATACATTCTGTAAAGCTAAAGAGCACCAAGACTTTGGGTCCCCCCATGGCCCATTTTATCCTCCCCATAACAATCTTTTAGGCTTCTCTGGTGGCTCAGTGGTAAAGAATCCATCTGCCAATGCAGGAGAGGCAGATTCAATGCCTGGGTCAGAAAGATTCCTTGAGAAAGAAATGGCAACCCACTCCAGTATTCTTGCCTGGACAAGAATCCCATGGACAGAGGAGCCTGGCAGGCTACAGTCCATGGGGTCACAAAGGAGTCAGACAAAACTTAGCGACTAAAAACTACAAGCAGTCTGTTAGTTTTGTCCAAGGACAAAACATACTCAGTGCTTCACTGAAGCTATTAAATAACTTTTTGAGACTCCAAAATGTCAATTCCACCAAAGCATTAACATCTAAAAGAAACTTCTTTCAATTGCTACTGCCTTTTATTCCTGATGCTGTCTATCCCAAAGATTCCTGGACTAACTACCTCTAACATTACACATTTACTGAAAACAGTTGTAAAGAGAATGCAAAAAAAAAAAAAAAAAAGGCCTGTCACCCTCCATAAGCATCTTTGTAGCTTCCCTTTGCTGTGCAGCCCTGACATTTCAGTAATTGCTTTAACCTTAGTGCAGCCGGGCTTTGTGCCTTCCCTAGATGAAACATTTCCTAGACTACTTATTTTAGAAGTTCTCTGCTTTGATTACTAAGGCACTAACTTTCTCCTCTGCCCTGGCCAAGGCTGCTTTTAGCCTGTCAACATGTCTTAATCAAGTTTTGTTTTGTTTTGTTTTGTTTTTCAGTGAAAATGGAGTACCCATGGTGAAAAGTGGTTTCATCATTTCCTGTCTTCTTTTAAAGCTCAGTCTGGTAGACTAAATTTACTTTACGAAGCTGATTGGCATTTTTCAGTAACTGCAAATTTAGTGGGAAATGATGTTTATAACAAGTACCTCTGAAAAAGTTAGTAGCTTCTTTATAAGGTTTGTTGGCAATCAAGATGGTTTCAAATTGAAATAAACCATGTAAGGTATTATAAACACTTTAAAAAGTTATCCCTATTATCTTTGTTTCAGGGCACCAAACACTTTTCAGTGTTTCTGAGTGTTACCTGTTCTCTTGAGAGGTGGTGGCACATGGAGGGGAGTGGAGAGGACTTAGATCATATACATTTTAAAGAGTAGTAGTTTTTCTAGAGCAATCTAATGCAATCCTCAAATAAGTTTAAAAGTAATAAAAGATGAGATCAAGATACTAGTTAAGCAACTAGTTACTTGGTTAAGGGCATGGTTGCAAAACCTCTAATAGTGATAGTAATTTTAAAAATTTAAAACTTTGAAATCCTTTGAATATTTTTTCATATTACTTCTTTGTTGGGAAATGGCCCATAATGTTGCTGATGGTGTTAAATGGGACAGTATTGTAATTAATACTCCCGTGTATTTTCTCTTATATTTTATTTTTATTCATGACTATTTTCACATGCAATCAAGTAAGCTCTTCTGCACCAGGTTTCAGGGAAGGGATCATGCTATAAAAGAAAGAAGAAACAAGAACAGAGATCATTCTTGGGTTTTGAATTTGACAATCTAGGGTACAGACAAATAGAAATATCCAAGCTATAAGCAATAGATTTCAGGTGCCATAAAGAACACTGGCAAAGCTCCCCTGGCATGAACTCTACTTCTTATTCTTAGTCTATACTAGGTAGTATTCTTGATTATAAGGGGAAATAGATTGAGAGCTAGTAAGGATGGAGAACCTTACTTACAACCCACTCCAGTATTTTTGCCTGGAGAATCCCCCTGGACAGAGGAGCTTGGTGGGCTACAGTCCATGGGTTTGCAAAGAGTCGGACACGACTGAGCAACCAAGTACACACACACATACACACACACACACACACACACACACACACACACACACACAGATGGAAAAAAGAGCTAAAATGCTAAATTTAATGATTCAACTTATGTTCTAAGCTTGTGTACTAAGGTGTGAGCCCAGAAATTACCACATGGTATTTCCAAGCAAAAGGGGCTTGAGACAGCCTCTCAGAATTCCTCCATACCCTGGCATTGCCCAGGATCAGTAGGTCTATTCTTGTTCCTTTAAAGGTGGCAAGTTAATAGTGCAGTAATCCCTGCCCTCTTCTGTTATACTTGTGAAGAACTGAAGTATAGGATAGAAAAAGGTTAGACTCCAAGATGGCTTAAGATCCAAACTAGGGACCACCCAGCTTGTACTTTGTGAGTTTCATTGGTCACCAGTGAAGATACAAAGATAAACCAGGTATGCCGACCCAAATTTTGTGCTACCTAGCCCACCTCTTCACCTAAAACCCTAGGATTTAAAGATGAGTAAATGGTCAAGTGAGGCAATTTTAAAGTGGTTTGATTAAGAATCCTCAATCCAGTGAAAGTTGAAGTGAGAACTCATACTAAAAATTAAGAAGTATTATCAGAAAATAAAGTTATATTTTCTTCTCTGAGTTAGTGAACTAAAACTACATCATCATTTGTTTATAGAGTGGCAAGCAAAATTCCTTGGCATGTGTGTAATATGTAACCATTATTACATATTGTATTTAAAGCCAAAACAGAGAGACTATTCTAAGAATAAGCTTAATATGAGAAGATAAAAGAAAAAAAATTTATATAATTTTCAGAAGCATGGAGTTAATATATTAGATTCACAGCTAGTCCTAGTCTAACCAAAGAAAAGATGATAGCTTTTTTTTTTTTTTAATTTGGCAAGCATTTGAGTTCACAATAGATAAAGGAGTCAGAAATGCTCTCCTCTTGTACTAAATCTCCTATTCTTCTTTCCAACTCTATTTAGCTGTGGAAAACTGCAGCAATAAAGTGTAATAGTCATGTTTTCTATTTCCTCCTTATTACTGCTTTCTTCTCTTCCTTAGTTGTTTTTATTTCTCTTGCATTTTCTATGCATAATCTTTATCTTACTTCCTGCTCATTCAGTTTCTGCACTTCTCTCTTCTCCCTCCTGTCTTCTCATAAATCAAGATAAATGTAAAAATATAACATAGAGCAAAATGAGTTTAGATACAAGACCATTTATTTATTTTTTTATAAGCTAAATAAACCTTCTCCACTTACATTAATTACTTTAAATAAATGATAAGAAATTATGAGCAAATTGTCAATAAAATTTTAAATGAAAACAATCTTATTCATAATTTAAGGAAAAAAATCAGTGAAAGATACAAATTTTCACATACCAGATTTGCAAAATTTTAATTGGTGAAATTATATAGGTAAAGTAATTTAAAATTTTATTTATCAACATATCTGTCTCAATAAAACTGAAAAAAAATTGGCAAAACCTAGTTCAGGTTAAGTAAGGGATGGAGAAATAGCTATACACACATGCTTTGGTAGAAGAGTAAATGGATGCAATGTTTTTTGGCAATATCTATCCAAATAATGAAAAATGCAGAAAATCTTAAATTCAGCAACTCCAGGTGTAAGAATTTAACCTGAAAGACACATTTTCAAATTAATGACAAGGTATATGAAAAAGGGTATATTATAATATTGTTTTGTATTGCAAAACTAAAAACTCCAATATCCTCTGGTAAAGCACTGGTTGAATAATGTGCTTGGTGACTTTCTAAAGGTGAGATAAGTGCTGATATGGAAACTTTTCAGAGTTATTATTAAGAGAATAATAATTGAGGTATTATATTTGTATGGTATCATACCTTTTAAGTACAAATAATATGTATGCTAAATACTTCAGTTGCGATGCCCTCCTCCAGGGGATCTTCCTGACCCAGGGGTTGAACCCGATTCTCTCACATCTCCTACGCTGGCAAACAGGTTCTTTACCACTAGCACCACCTCGACTATCAAGAATATATCTAGCTTTCCAAAACTACATGTAGAATCATTCTACTATTCATGTAGAATAGTAGAATAAATATTTACTGTTGTAGTCTGCTATTTTCATTTAGTATTATACTGAGAGTGGTTTTCCATATCAATAAATATTTTCTTTTTATATTTACAAAAAAAGGAATATATCTATATGTATATCTAGGATTGTGTAATATAAACTTAAAGGAAGATAGACACAGAGTTAGAATGTTAAATGACAATAATTTCTCAAAAAGATATATAAGAACTGATTTCTGTGTGTGTGTATGTTGCTCAGTCGTGTCAGACTCTTTGCGACCCCATCGACTGTAGCTCACCAGGCTCCTCTGTCCGTGGAATTCTCCATGGTAATATACATGTTTCAATAATATTCTCTCAAATCATCCCACCCTCACCCTTTTATCCACACCTTCTCCAGCATTTATTGTTTGTAGACTTTTGATTAACTGTTTAAACATTGAGACATATGTATTTGTCTCTTTTTCCTAACAAAAGGTGTTTTCTGGGCTGAGACATTAATACATGTTCATATTCATTTTATGCTTTTCTGTACTAAACAAAACCACATAAATGTTATTTTTTAAATGGAAAAATAACCAGTTTCTACCTCACATCTCTTATGTACTTTAAAGTATAAGGTTTTAAACAATAGAATCTTTAGTACAATCTCATTTGGGGCCCTGCACTGAAATTAACTTTAGGGTTTTCAACACTCTTCTTTTTATCATTCCTTTAGATTCTTTAAATATTAACCATTTTTTAGATTCTTCCTGCCCTCATTCAGACCTGGAGTTGCTCAGACACTTATACCACATGCCTGCCTAGTATTTACATGAAATTACTGTTAGCTAGAAGTATTTGATTACACTAAATTGTCAGTAATTGATCATTTTTTATAACAGCCTTACAAAAGTATTTGTACTTTAAAGACAAAAATGGTTAATAGAACATTTTGTCTTTTATGGTAGAATATTAGATATGATTTACATGTTAAAAAGATATTCTTTAGAAAGAATTCCTATTTTCCCTGAAATAGGGGCATATAAGAATGGCAGTCAGTTTAGGGTTAACAGGGTTTGTATAGGTCAGAATGGGGTAAGGTTTTGCTAAGGTAATAAAATGTAAAAATGTCACTGGCTTAATACAATAAAGCATGTCAAATAAGTTCCCTTGACAGTAATGGCAAAAGAATGGACTGGAGAATTGAGCCAAAATAATTCCATGTATCTATAGACAAAACTGACCCATTTCTATCCACTTCACATTTCACTGGCTAACACAATCACATGGCTTACCTAAGTCTAAAAGGTATGGAAGTGCAATTTTCCCTCCATAATGAAAAGAGAACAGGATATTGGAAACAGTAGAATTGTTCCTAAAGTGGGCTTTTATTTAGCCTATCAAACTCTATTTCCAAGTATTTGAAAAGTACTAGTAGAAGAAACAGCACAAAATTATTATATTAAAATAATTTTCACTTTGCTAAATAATTCCAGCACTTCTCAATCTCTGTTGTTGTTGTTGTTTAGTCACTAAGTCATGTCCAACTCTTTGTGTCCCCATGGACTGCAGGGCAACAGGCTCCTCTGTCTTTCACTGTCTCCAAGAGTTTGCTCAAATTCACGTCCATTGAGTTGGTGATGCTATCTAACTGTCTCACCCTCTTCCTCCTCACTTCTCCTTTTGCCTTCAATCTTTCCAGCATGAGTGTATTTTCCAAAGAGTCACTCTTTGCATCAGATGGCCACAGCATTGGAGCTTCAGCTTTAACATCAGTTTTTCCAAATGAATATTCAGGGTTGATTTCCTGTAAGATTGACTGGTTTGATTTCTTTGCAGTTCAAGGAACTCGCAAGGACCTTCTCCAATACCACAGTTCAAAAGCATCAGTTCTTCAGTGGTCAGCCTTCTTTAGATCAATTATCATATCCCTACATGACTACTGGAAAAACCATAGCTTTGAAAATACAGACTTGTTGGCAAAGTGATCAGATCAGATCAGTCACTCAGTCGTGTCCAACCCTCTGCGACCCCATGAATCGCAGCACGCCAGGCCTCCCTGTCCATCACCAACTCCCGGAGTTCACTCAGACTCACGTCCATCGAGTCAGTGATGCCATTCAGCCATCTCATCCTCTGTCGTCCCCTTCTCCTCCTGCCCCCAATCCCTCCCAGCAGCAGAGTCTTTTCCAATGAGTCAACTCTTCGCATGAGGTGGCCAAAGTACTGGAGTTTCAGCTTTAGCATCATGCCTTCCAAAGAAATCCCAGGGCTGATCTCCTTCAGAATGGACTGGTTGGATCTCCTTGCAAAGTGATGTCTCTGCTTAATACACTGTCTGTGTTTGTCATAACTTTCCTTCCTAGGAGAATGTCTTTTAATTTCAAGGCAGCAGTCACCAACTGCAGTGATTTCTAAGCCCAAGAAAATAAAATCTGTTACTGTTTCCACTTTTTTACCTTCTATTTTCCATGCAATGATGGAAGTGGATGTCATGATCTTAGTTTTTTAAATGTTGAGTTTTAAGTCAGCTTTTTCACTCTCATAAAGAGGCTCTTTAGTTCCTCTTTACTTTCTGCCATTAGATTGGTATCATCTGCATATATGAAGTTGTTGATATTTCTCCCAACCATCTTGCTTCCAGCTTGTGCTTCATCCAGCCTGTCATTTTGCATGATGTATTCTGCATAAAAGCTAAATATTAGGGTGACAATATACAGCCTTTTCATACTCTTTTCCCTATTTGGAACCAAACAGTTGTTTCATGTCCAGTTCTAACTGTTGCTTCTTGACCCACATATAGATTTCTCAGGAGACAGGTAAGGTGGGCTGGTATTCCCATCTATTTAAGTGTTTTCCACTGTGTTTTTTTTGTTGTTGTTTTTTGTTTTTATCCACACAAAGTCTTTAGCATAGTCAACGAAGCAGATGTAGACTTTTTCTAGAATTCTCTTGCTTTTTACATGATCCAA
The DNA here is from genome assembly GCF_019923935.1 of Bubalus bubalis. Classification (NCBI taxonomy): domain Eukaryota; kingdom Metazoa; phylum Chordata; class Mammalia; order Artiodactyla; family Bovidae; genus Bubalus; species Bubalus bubalis. The sequence goes on along the minus strand of NC_059158.1, from coordinate 94,500,926 downwards.
CAAATAGTGTCAGTTTAATCTCTGGTTCCTCTGCCTCTTCGAAACCCAGCTTGTACATCTGGAAGTTCTCAGTTCATGTATTGCTGAAGCCTAACTTCAAGGATTTTGAGCATAATCTTGCTAGCATGTGGAAAAAGTGCAATGGTATGGTAATTTGAACATTCTTTGACATTGCCCTTTTTTGGGACTGAAATGAAAATTGCCCTTTTCCAGTCCTGTGGCCATTGCTGAGTTTTCCAAATTTGCTGGCATATCGAGTGCAGCACTTCAGAGCATCAACTTTTAGAATGTTAAAGAGTGCAGCCAGAATTCTGTCACCTGCACTATCTGTGTTTGTAATAATGCTTCCCAAGGCCTGCTTGACTTAACACATTAGGATGTCCAACTCTAGGTTATTGACCACACCATCATGGTTATTTGGGTCATTAAGACATTTTTTTCTATAGTTCTTCTGTGAATTCTTGCCGCCTCTTCTTAATGTCTTCCGCTTCTGTTAGGTTCTTACTGATTCTGTCCTTTATTGTGCCTATCCTTGCATGATGTGTTCACTTGGTATATCCAGCTTTCTTGAAGAAATATCTAGTATTTCCCATTCTATGGTTTTCCTTTCTTTATTTGTATTGTTCTTTTAAGAAGGCCTTCTTATCTCTCCTTGCCATTCTCTCAAACTCTGCATTTAGTTGAGTATATCTCGCCTGTTCTCCCTTGTCTTTGACTTCTCTTCTTTCCTCAGGTATTTGTCTCTGACAACCACTTTGCCTTCTTGTATTTCTTTCCCTTTGAGATCGTTTTGGTCACCACCTCCTGTACAATGTTACAAACCTCAGTCCATAGTCCTTCAGGCAGACTTCCACCAGATCTAATCCATTGAATCTGTTCTTCACCTCCCACTGTATGAGCATAAGGGATTTGATTTAAATCATACCTCAATGGCCTAATGGTTTTCCCTACTTCAATGTATGCCTGAATTTTGCAGTAAGGAGCTCATGATCTGAGCCACAGTCAGCTCCAGGTCTTATTTTGGCTGCCTGGATAAAGCTTCTCCAACAAAATCAATCTGATTTTAGCGTTGGCCATCCAGTGATATCCAGCTGTGGAGTCATCTCTTGTGTGGTTGGAAGACGGTGTTTGCCATGACTAGTGCATTCTCTTGACAAAACTCTATTAGCCTTTCCCTGCTTCATTTTGTACTCCAAGGCCAAACTTGCCTGTTATTCTGGATATCTCTTGACTTCCTGCTTTTGCATTCCAATCCCCTATGATAAAAAGGACACCTTTTTGGAGTTAGTTATAGAAGGTGTTATAGATCTTCATAGAACTAGTCAACTTCAGCTTCTTTGACATCAGTAGTTGGGACATAGACTTGGATTACTGTGATGTTGAATGATTTGCCTAGAAAATAAACTGAGATCATTCTGTTTTTTGGTTTTTTTTTTTTTTTGAGGTTTCACCTAAGTACTGCATTTTGAACTCTTTCATTGACTATGAAGGCTACCCCATTTCTTCTAAGGGATTCTTGCCCGCAGTAGCAGATATAATGGTTATCTGAATCAAATTTACCCCTTCCCTTCGATTTTAGTTCACTGATTCCTAAGATGCTGATGTTCATTCTTGCCATATCCTGCTTGACCATATCCAATATACTTTAAATCATGGACTTAACATTCCAGGTTCCTCTGTAATATTATTCTTTACAAGACCAGCTTTTACTTTTACTACTTGACCTATCCACAACTGAAAGTCATTCCTGCTTTGGCCCAGCCACTTCATTCTTTCTGGGTCTATAGTAATGCCCTCCTCTCTTCTCCAGAAACATATCAGATACCTCCACACCTGGGGCCTCATTTTCTAGTGTCATGTCTTTTTGCCTTTGCATATTGTTTATGGGGTTCTTGAGGCAAGAATACCGGAGTGGGTTGCCATTTCTTCCTCCAGCAGGCCATGTTTTGTCAGAACTCTCCAGTATGACCTGTCCGTTTTGGGTGGCCCTGCATGGCATGGCTCAGCTCGTAGCTTCATTGAGTTATGCAAGCCCTTTTGCCACGACAAGGCTGTGACCCATGAAAGGGTCAATCTTTATTACAAAGTCTATTTCTCAACTTTTAATTAATTTTCCTTCATATCTTTCTGAACTTCTCTTTGAAAGCTAGAAGTTAATCCATAGAGCAAAGCAAGAACATAGATAAGTAGTAGGAAACCAAGTAGTCAATACAGAGCTAGACTCAAATCTCAGCTGTAAAATTTACTAGCTGTGTGGTCTTCGACCCATTAATTAATCTTGGAACTTGACTTTATCAGCTAAGTTTTGGAATGACCTATTATTAGGGTTTTACAAAGGCCAGCTAATGTTTATGTGTTAACTCTTTGCCCAGTACGTAGGAAGTACTCATTAAATGAATTAACTTCAGAAAGGGGCACGTATATAAGGCAAAGACATTTTCCTCTTGTTTTCTCTGTAAATAATTCTATGCAAAGAGAGAAAGAATGCAAATGCATTTATGCTGTTCATTGAAAATTTAACCTGAGTCTGTGAAGAGATGCTAATCAGCTGTTAAAGTGTTAGAAGTGTGTTATCTTTCTATTAAAAACTGAACCAATGGCACTAACACAATACTGATGTTATAATTTTGATACAGTTGCTGCAATGACACCAATTCAGATTCTCAGGTGTCTCTTTTTAAACATTCACTGTTGCAATTCAATTCTTAAAGTGCACATGCCATGTTATTAGTAATTGGATTTAAAACTTTAGTAAAATGGAATATAAAATGCAACTCAAATAAAGTATCCTTTAACTTCATCTCCCATGATATAGAAGAAAGATTTTTTAATAGTACCTTTATTATTTCAGTATATTCTTATGAGCACGGCTTTCAATGTTAGTCCCAAATGCATCACTGTGTTCCATTTTTATATCATAAGATAATATAGAAGGCAAAGCTGATCTGTATATCTCCAGACTCACAGTAAAATGAGGAGGTGTAATTTCTCATGAGTGATGATTTTACTAGAGACTGCAGTTTTCATAAAACATCTGGATTACAATAGCAAAACTGGTTTTGATTTTTCTTAGATGTAAATATAATATCCATATGTAGCATAACAAGATTTTCCGCTTTTCTCTCTTTTGGTCAGCCCCTGTAGTTGTTGAATAAATCAAGAACTGTTTACATTTTGCTCAGTGTTCAGCTTCATTTCCATCTAGTGTAACATGTGTGGTGAATGTAATGTATTCATTTTTCAAGAAAATTTTCTATTCTTCTGACACCATGCATGATTCAGCAAGACACCATCAAAGTCAATGATAGCTTTGCTGAACTGTCCTTCTATCACAATCTGAATACCATAATAGTCCTATAAAGTAGCTAACATTTTTTCTCTTCCATGCCAGTAATCCATTATGTAATGTTTCCATACAGCTCATATCTTAAATCATGCCTTCTTTACTAGCATAATCTTCTTTTGGACAGACTTTTAACATTTATACCTGTGAAGCTATCTTCCTGCACATCTGATCTTAATCTAATTCCTCTTAAACCTCACTTTAACCTATTTGTCAAACAACCAAAGTCATTTAAACTATCAGTGTGGGTTACTACTGATCCGTCAGTGCTGAAAATTGTAATCACACTGGGCAGTCCTTGCTTATACCTAACCTCTTATTGCTACAAATCTTACCCAACTTCAAACTTTTGGTTCTGTGTTCCCAATTTTAATCATATTTCTGGTTCTTGGGATTTAGTTCTTTGTTTTTACTAACCAACTCATATAAAAGAATCTCTTGTTCTCTCTACATATAATATCTTCTTGATGCTTACAGAGCCAAAGCCTAACACCAACCATTAGATAATACCTTATTAGTTAGAGAAATAGCTCTGTGTCGGAGGGCTATAGGACATGCAATCAGTGTTCATTCAGGGGATATTTCCTTTTTTAATGATATGCCCCAAATATTGACCACTTTTCACCCAAATTTGAGAGCAATGAAAATACTGCCTACGTATTTGTTGCAATAGTTTGAGGTCCTGTCATGTGCCAGGCAGTGAACTAGGTGCCCGGGATACAGTGATCACTAACAGAGACGTGATTTCTGCCTCCTAATTCAGTTTATTTGGAGAGATGGATAATTAAGTGTGAGATTACAATATGGTATGATAAAACCTGGGCTCCCCTTGGTGGCTCAGTGGTAAATAATCCGCCTGCCAATGTAGGAGACATGGGTTTGATCCCTTGGTTGGAAAGAATCCCTGGAGAAGGAAATGGCAACCCACTCCAGTATTCTTGCGTGGGAAATCCTGAACAAAGGAACCAGGTGGGCTATGGTCCATGGGGTCACAACGAGTTGTACATGACTGAGTGACTAAACAGAAGCAACAGTGATAAAACTTACTTGGTGACAACATGGAACACTCAGACGAATGTTCCTAAAGTACAAAGGTAAGCTCTGAGAGATAATTAGGTATTAGCTCAGTGAAGCAGCAGTGGTATGAGCATTTCTGAGAGAGGAACCATCATGTGCAAAGGGGCTGAGGATTTTTCTTCACTTGCTTTTGCTTTCTACAAATTGAAGTCTTGTTGCATAAAACACTAGAATCATCCCATAGCCTTGATATTACATTTTTTCCACTTTGGAGGGCAGCCTATTGGATTGAAAGCAATCACAGTGTCAGAAACTATAAAGTTGTCACATTAGTTCTGTCATTAGGCAGGTTCAGGAGTGTGGCATGACTTTCTATGGCCTCATTTTCCTCATCCTCACCCTGCCATCTTGTACTGTTACAAGAAAATGCACTTACAGACTTCTCGGTGTCACAGAATTAGAATGAACACATCTGTAGAGAATTGATTAGTTTTCTTTCTAGTTGAGATGTACAACATGCACTGGATGATGAAGCTTTGGTGTGCATGCCAGGCAAGAATAAATAGGCAGGTACCACCCAGGGCATGGATTCCTCTTGGTGGCTAGGAAAACTGCCATTTGAAAAGGAGGCTTTCATTTAGCCAACATATGAAGCTAGATATTCTTGATTTTCACAGATCTCAGAAAGAATACTAAAAATGGGGCACTTTTTTTTTTTTGCTAGAAAAACCGCCTTCAAATTTTAAAAAAAGCCAAAAAGCCTAAATCTAAATGGAACAGGGTATCAGATCTGACATTTTCCGTTGTCCCAGAATTAGTCAACAGGAGTCAAAGCTGAGACATGGGGTGGCAGTTACTACAAATTCTACAGAGAATTACAAACAATTGGGATTAGACACCACTTCTTATGAATAAAATATGCTGAAAGTGACAGGGTGTCACACCCCAAGTTTTGACTGCAAGAAGACTCTGGCTTCTGTTTTACTTACTCTCTCAATTTTTATCTTGCTCTCTATGAGGGAAGCTAGCTACCTAGTTGCAAGCTGCCCACAGACAGGCCCTCAAGACAAGGATCTGAAATCTGCAGTCAACAGCCAGTGAGAACTTGAGTCCTGAATTGTGTCCCCTCCCCAAACTCATATGTTAAAGAGCTAACTCCCAGAACCTCAGATATGACTGCATTTAGAAGCAGAGTCTTTTCAGAGAAAATTAAGTGAGGTCAGTAGCACGGGCCTAATACAGTGTGAACCGAGTCCTTATAAAAAGAGGAAATTTGAATACAGGTACAGAGGGAAAAGGATGTGAAAACAATGGTAGAAGACCAAGGGCTGATACAGAGCCTCCTCTCACAGACCTGGGCAGGAACCAACTCTGCCAACACCTGGTCCTCAGACTTTTGGCCTCTAGAACTGTGAAAAAGTAAAAGCTTTTGTTTAAACTACCAAGGCTGTTGTACCAAAGAAACTAACACACCTGCCAACAACCATGTGTGTGTGCTTGTCAGTAGATCTTTTGTGGCCTGTCAAAAGTCAGAAGACTGAATTTGGAAGAAGGTCCCCCCTCAGACTGAGACTTGGGAAATTGTTACAGATGTACTGGAAATAGGAAAGTCAGGAAAGGGAATCTAGTGTGTGGTGAAAATGATGGATGTATTAGGTGTGGTATAAAGATGGAAGTGATTTCATCCAAAGGCATCATGGATATTTGAGACTGGACTTTAAGAGTGAGGTCCCTTCACAAGGATAGAAACATCTCTACCTTGAGAATATATTACATATTTGATATAGAAAATATATAGCTGATAATATCAATGTGGAAAGAATAAAACTTTGGAAAATAGCATAAAAATGGAAGAGAGGATCTTCCTCTCTTTAATGATACAGGAAAATCACTTTAATGACCAAGGAAGAAAAGCGAAGAAAGGAAAAGTCCTACAAGTGAGACAGCTACAAATGTGTCTTGAAACCAAAGGGAGATGACCAAATTTGAAGCTAACAGAAAAAGCTGAAAATAGATTTCTGTTTCTTTCTGTAGTTGGGTATATATACCAGAATATTCTCCACTTCCCTTCTTTCATTAGTAATCTTTGAAGGTTCCTCCTTATTACTTTGAGGGTGCATTTTAACCTCAACCAGAATTTCTACCCCTCCTACCAGTTGGCCAAAGCCAAGTCCCATATCTGCTGTGTGTATGTCATCTCTCTGCTCTGTCTCATTATATCTCCTTATTACCTCTTCTTACATACAGTTTGTGCATGTGTGCTTACTTGCTCAGTCGTGTCTGACTCTTTGCAACCCTATGGACTGTATCCCACCAGGCTCCTCTGTTCATGTGACTTCCCAAACAAGAATAATGGAGTAGGGTGCCATTCCCTCCTCCAGAGGATCTTCCTGATACAGGAATTAAGCCTGCATCTCCTGCATTGTAGGTGGATTCTTTACCATCTGAGCCACCAGGGAAGCCTATATATAGTTTACTAGTTCTAATTCCATGGGCTTCCCTCATAGCTCAATCAGTAAAGAATCTGCCTGCAATGCAGGAGACCCAGGTTCGATTCCTGGTTCAGGAAAATTCCCTGGAGAAGGAAATGGTAATCCACTCCAGTATTCTTGCCTAGAAAATCCCATGGACAGAGGAGCCTGGTGGGCTACAGTCCATGGGATTGTAAGAGTTGGACACGACTTAGTGACTAAAACACCTAAACCACCACCATTTCTAATTCCATGCCTCAAAAAAGTAATATATGCTAAATTTGAGTGTGTGCCATTTGTATAATTTTCTGTACATTTCTGTGTTTGAAATATTTTATAATTTATAAACTCAACCAATGGAAAAAGTATTTGGGGGCCATGGGAAATAATGATTTTTTTTTAATAAAAAAGGAATTGTTCAAATTCTACTATCTGTTGGGAACCACCATAAAATGTTGGCAAATATCTTTTCAGCCAAAATTTTTCTATATATGTCTACATGTAATTATTTTATTGAGTGTTTATAATATTTATGTTGGGATTATCCTTTATAGTGTAGTACAACCTACTTTTCTCATGTAAAATTCATAGTGAAACATTATATTTTTTATAAATATTTTGATGAATATTTTCTGAGCATGGTCTTTGAAGGCTACATGTTAAATCTTTGCATGCCCAAGTTTATATATTGAGTCTGCTACTATTGGTCAGTCTGCAAGGAGATCAAACAGTCTGTCCTAAAGGAAATCCGTCCTGAATATTCATTGGAAGGACTGATGCTGAAGCTGAAACTCTAATACTTGGACCACCTGATGCGAAGAACTGACTCATTGGAAAAGACCCTGATGCTTGGAAAGATTGAAGGCAGGAAGAGAAGGGGGACAACAGAGGATGAGATGGTTGGATGGCATCACAGACTCGATGGACATGAGTTTGAGCAAGCTCCGGGAGTTGGTGATGGACAGGGAAGCCTGGTGTGTTGCAGTCCATAGGGTCTCAAAGAGTCAGATACAACTGAGTCACTGAACTGAACTAAACTGACTATTGGTCATGAAAGTAATCTTCCTGTGTCATAGAAATGTTTATTTGTATCACACTCTGTCTTTAAGATAAATAACTAGAAGAGGATAAAAATTTTTGTAAGAAATTTATTTGTCAGATAGTTCTCCAGAAAAGTTGTATAATCAATTTGGGAAGAACTGGTATATTAACAATATTCATGCTTCCTGGCAGAAACATGGTAGATTTCTCCAATTTTTTTTATTTGACTTTGGTGTTCTGAGGTATTATTTTATAGATTTTTATACATGTTTTATACAGTTTTTTCTGTGCATTTTTAATATTCCTCTTCAAGATAGAATTGTCCTTGCATTTTCTCTCTACAATCAAAACCCAAGACATTCTTCAGAAAATGAACACAATGTTCTACAATAGATAACTTAGCCTATTAACCCTTTAATTATAGAATGTTTCTCAACTATATTTCCTTGAATGACAAGCTATACTACTTCCTACTGCTTTTTCTCTCTGCTTTCTCACTTCTGGAGTCAAAGCTGTAAGACTGTATAAAAACTGTGAAAGAATATTTTGAAAATACTCTTCAAACATTGGACAATGGTGTTAGTTTTCTTTATTCTTTTCTTTATTCTTTGCCTTCCTGTTTGACATGTTATATATTGAAGGAAATGTCACATCTTTGGATTTAAGGATGAACAATCTAAGCCAGAAGTAAAATCAAAAAAGAGCATTTCCTTATATTTTATCCCAACAGTATTTCATGCATCTCCAAAAAAAGCTAAAATACAAGCAAAATAGAAACACTAGTTAAGCAGATGAATGAATACTCTAGAAATTTAGTAGTTACAGGATGTAATTTCCCACAGCATACATGGATTTTGTCTTATAAGGAAATTGATTCTATTAATGCCTTACATATTGCAGAACCTCTTAGCAGATTACTTTGAATTTTCAAAAGGTGAAAGAAATGTCCTTTTTACTTCAAAATGTCTGTCTTAGCAGTCAGTATCAAACTGTTGAGCTCCATTTCAAACTTAAAGACAGGAAACAAAGATCCATAGCTTCAATCTTGAAATTTAAAATTACTCATCAAAAAGGACTTTCATTTCACTGTCTTATGATCTAAGTTATTATAATAAGCTTTCAAATTAAATCTCATCTAAAATTCAAAAGAATTTTTTAAAAGATCTTAAAATATTAGTTGTAATTTAGTGTCTTACAAACATTTTTAATTTAGAGAATTTCAATGGAAGTTTTTTAAAATGTCTCTCCTTTAAAATTTTTTCTCTTTTAGAATTATTAAGTTATTCAGAAAGATCTCTAGCACCATAAAAAGTAATTTAATATAGCAACCTGCAGCTAAAGATAACCATGCTTAATTTTTTTTAAACCAATACATATTAGTTTAGTTTCTAATCATATAATCTTTTAAGTATATTAGGAAAATTTTACATTAAAACAATATATCAGAAATTTTTCAAAGCATAAATAAGATGAATTTAGGCAATGACAAACATAGTAAAAAGATTTGTTATTTCTATTTCTGGTAAAGAGTTCTTTCACTTATCAGCAAAACAATGCTTCAGCGTAGTTTCTTCCATTTTGTTCTTACCATAGTTTCAAAATACAAGTGACATGAAAAGGAAGGTAAGAAAAGACTAAAGAAACCCAGCAAGTATGGCTTTTATCTGAGGGCACTGGTGAGTGGCCTGAATTGTGTGTTGGAAACTTTCCTCCCTGTGTTAGTTTGTATTCATTTCTCTTTTAAATAATTGCATTGCTAATACCTAGTGATTGATTGACAATCTCTTATAGTACTATAATTTATGGACAAAATAATGCTCCTGCATTATTTAAACTCTTTAGTTTGGTTGGGAAAATAGCCAAAAATTGAATCCACCTGGAGGAAATTATAGCCCAGGGGCTAATTTTGCAGAAACCTTACCTACAAAGGTAGTAGGAAATGCACTTCCTGTTTACTGCCATCAAAGCTGAAGCGATTATTCTCAGTGGAAAAAACAGTGACCTGAATGGCCTGACTTGGGACCTGCTGCACACCTGCCAGTGATCGTGGGCCCTACCTGATGAACTCCTGAATCCAAAACAAGAAATACATTCAGAAAAACAGGTCTAGTTAGGCATCTTTTTGTCCCATTCATAAAAACAAATCTTTGGGAACTTCCTTTATGGCTTCATAAAAAATACATATAATTTCTTCTTGGATTCCATCCAGTTTAAGGTTTTAATTGTTTCCTCAAAAAAAGCCAGTTGTGGATATTCACTAATGGGCAAGATTGTTCGATGTTTTTGTTACCAGGTTTGTTTGCTTTATTACAGTTGGTTTAAGGTTACTCTCAGTGTCATAAGCTTCTTAGATTCACCTGCTATGTCCAAGATGAAAAGGATGCCACAGGCAGTCAATTCACAATTATTTCCTTAAAATAAACCACTGGTGGCGCTTTTATACCCAGTATAGAGCATGGAGGTTGAAGTGCTCTCTCCCAAGCATGATTGCTTTCCTCCACTCTTGACTGAGTGCAAGAAAAAAGAGAGGTCTTTCTTACATACCATTGATCAGAGAGTACAAAACTCACCTCGACTCCTTTCTTGCACACATGCAACTTTAGTAATGAGAGCACTTCTGTGCAGATGAGGAGTTTATGTAGATGATGTGTTTCACGCAGGAAAGGACTCATTACAATGCACAGCATCAGTGTTGTCCATTCAACCAATGACTCATGGTCAGGCAGATTTTGAGATGTAGCAGATTGGGAGCATATGAGACTAGCTGTTGTGGAACAGAGGAGAGAAGGGAGGGCAGAGTAGAAAACATTTTCTCCCTAATATAATGTGAATCTAAAAAAAAAACAAAAGTACAATTACCTGTACTGTGGTCTGCACTATGCATTATTTAATAAGACAATCTATCATAATTTAACAAACTCCAGTGTTTATATTCTACAAGCAATCTAGTGACACTCAAGGTGCTCATATGGAGTAACTAATTTGAAGCTCTGGCTTATCAATTGCCATGGCAAATGATCTTTTACAACAATGATGATCAGTTAAGCATACCAGAGTTATATCATGAATTTAGTACACTGAAATTTAAAGAAAATACCTTTGGCTCTATAAAATGTTTGAAATTGAATGTGTGTTTCCAAGTAAACATAGAAAACATTGCTATAAAAAACTTTTTTTGGTCAAAATGTTGTGTTTCCAATGTAATGATGTATCTACTTATAGAATTTATTATAGTATCTCATGAAGGTGAACGTGACCTGTTGTCTCTCAGTATTTTCTTTGGTGCCATGATTTTTTAAAAAAAATTATTGTCTGGCCTTCCTCTCTTGCCTATTTGATTACTCGGCCCTTTCATTGTAAACAAAAAATATATTTTATATTTTCAGCAAATAAATGTAAATCACTAAAGGGAGTAAATTTATCTTGCCTTACCTGTTTGATGCAATGAATTAAAAGGTTTATTTTTTATTTTTACCATTATTTCATTTTAGTCACATTTTTTGACAAATGGAAAGAGATGTTTTAAGCTTTACTATTTTATAATCTGTATTATCAAATGGAATAGTTAATAATGCATTTGATGAGCATTAACATGAAAGCCAGCACACTGTCCACAATTAAAGCTTACCTCGTCAGCAGACACGAAAGAGAGGTGAATAGCAGAGAGTCTAATGGCAAGTCTGTTAAGTGTGTTGCGGACAGAAGGCTTTTAAATTTTTTTTAAAACAGTAAAAGCATCTGGTACCCAGTCTGAGAGAGAAAAATGTCGAAAAGCATTGCCATTAGGCTATAAATCACTCTTGGAAAGAGTTAAGCTGTGTTTCCATAAGTGGTTTTAAAAAATGACTTGGGTGATGCTCTTGGCCTTTTAAAAAGTGTTAGGTTATCTTCTGACCAAAGGTCCTTTTTGAAACACTCTCTGAACTGACAAAATAGTATCCACTCTACACAGTTTTCAGACGATGAACTCTCCTAAGAATTAATCACATTGGCTGGCATGTTAAAGCTCACGGGATCCCTGTAAGACGTTTCCCATGAGTCTGCTTCCTTTTTCACCTCCAGTCAGCAGGTGTAGAAGTGAGAGGCTTACTATGTTTCCCTGAAGAGCCCACCAGTTGCATTCTTTTTGGTCACTGCTGCTGCTAAATCGCTTCAGTCGTGTCCGACTCTGTGCGACCCCATAGACGGTGGCCCACTAGGCTCCCCCGTCCCTGGGATTCTCCAGGCAAGAACACTGGAGTGGGTTGCCATTTCCTTCTCCAGTGCATGAAAGGGAAAAGTGAAAGTGAAGTCGCTCAGTCGTGTCCAACTCTTTGCGACCCCCATGGTCTGCAGCCTACCAGGCTCCACCGTCCATGGGATTTTCCAGGCAAGAGTACTGGAGTGGTCACTAGTAAGTGCTTTAAAATCTTCCCCTTGCAGTCACAGGTAGGACTCCTATGGGATTCAGTTATACCTTCAGTCAAGAATCTTTGAAATAAAGTAAAGATAAAATTACAACAAAGACAAGTATGCAAAGGACTGCTGTTTGACCTTACTGAGACCTGTATCCCATTGCTATTGTTGGCCTAGGTTTATTGAAGTATTCTTGTAAATAGATTAGAAACACAGATATTTGGCTTCAAGCTGGTGGAAGTAGGTGGTGTTGAGTATCAATATTGTTGAGTATCAGAATTCTGGAGTAATTCTGACGTAAGTTCTAGCTTCATCTAGGACCTGGTTACTGGTGAACCACAACGTTGGAATTATATGGTATCTTGTAAGAAATGAAGACTCTCAGGCCCTTCCCAGACCTATCCAACCAGGACATGTATTCTAAAAATAATAATAATATCCCCCAGATATTTAAGTGCACAATGAAATTTTAGAAACCTTACTCTGTATTGTCCCTACTTGATTTAAATGAACACATAACTTCCTCTATGGTAGCCAAAAGCTTCTTTTAATATTACAATTCAGAATTCCCTGTGCCTTTTCTCCTATTGCTTTTTAATTTTCACTGAATGCATAGAAGGATTTCCCTGATAGCTCAGTTGGTAAAAGTTACTTAAACAATTTTTTTTCAATTAAATTTTGGGGACTTCCCTGGGGGTCCACCTTTATGGCAGAAAGTGAAGAGGAACTAAAAAGCCTCTTGATGAAGGTGAAAGAGAAGAGTGAAAAAGTTGGCTTAAAACTCAACATTCAGAAAACGAAAATCATGGCATCTGGTCCCATCACTTCATGGGAAATAGATGGAGAAACAGTGGAAACAGTGTCAGACTTTATTTTTTGGGGCTCCAAAATCACTGCAGATGGTGACTGCAGCCATGAAATTAAAAGACGCTTACTCCTTGAAAGGAAAGTTATGACCAACCTAGATAGCATATTCAAAAGCAGAGACATTACTTTGCCAACAAAGGTCTTTCTAGTCAACGCTATGGTTTTTCCAGTGGTAACGTATGGATGTGAGAGTTGGACTGTGAAAAAAGCTGAGTGCCGAAGAATTGATGCTTTTGAACTGTGGTGTTGGAGAAGACTCTTGAGAGTCCCTTGGACTGCAAGGAGATCCAACCAGTCCATTCTGAAGGAGATCAGCCCTGGGATTTCTTTGGAAGGAATGATGCTAAGGCTGAAACTCCAGTACTTTGGCCACCTCATGCGAAGAGTTGACTTATTGGATAAGACTCTGATGCTAGAAGGGATTGGGGGCAGGAGGAGAAGGGGACGACAGAGGATGAGATGGCTGGATGGCATCACCGACTCGATGGACGTGAGTTTGAGTGAACTCTGGGAGATGGTGATGGACAGGGAGGCCTGGCATGCTGCAATTCATGGGGTCACAAAGAGTCGGACACGACTGAGCGACTGAACTGAACTGGGGTTCCAGTGGTTAAGTGGACCTGGGGGTCCATGCTTTCACTGTAAGGGACACAGGTTCAATCCCTGGTTGAGGAAAAATAATTAAAAAAATAAATTTTGAACAAATTTTACTGTCTTATAATGATCTGTATAACAAAATTAGAGTAGAATAATTAGAGATAAAGCAGAACATATAGGTGAAATATATTTTCTGAGTTATTTCTGAGAGTGTGCGTGTGTCACTGTTTAATCCTGTATGTTTTGTGTGCACTTATCTCCTAAGATAGTTGCTGTGTTTACTGATGATGATGCAGTAGTAGTAAATTGGATTACAAAATCTTCAGAACTAAACTAGGACTTTAGCTAAGAAATATAAACATGTCTTGTTAGATTTCATAGAAGTATATTTGTAATCAGCTCCTGTTTCTTAGGGGATAGAGAATAATTAAATTTAAATAGAGAATAAATTAAATTAAAAAAAAAAAGACTCCTTGAAGAACCAGTTTTAAGGGGAAAAGTTCCCCATAGTATTGTTGTGTAGGGAAAGATTCTTCTACCTAAGTTGTTATAACAGTTGTATTTATCTTCAAGTTGGACTCAAGAAAAACTAGTGTTTGGTGTCTTTCCATGGTATCATTAAATTAATAGTTATTTAGATTTTACTATATTTTACTTAAAAATAGTTAAACTTATTTTTCCACATTTCTATATGTATAGCATTGAGTGTATTACTGCTGAGGTTTTGAAGTGGATATTATAAATGTTTGTGAATAAGCATGTATGTACATCTGAGAAGTACTTGTAGATTATTTTCACACCATATAGACACCAATTCTATATTTTTTAACTGTTCCTAATAGGTTTTAGTTTTCCAGAAGGCAAAATGCCAACTCATAAGTCCACCTCATCTACTGGGTTGACTTAATAAGGTGAGAAATGAGGATAACGGAGAAAAACAAGGATAATGAACCCAATAAGAAGAGCCAAAATCATTTATAAATAAAGTAAAATACCATGGATATTTTCTGCTAAAAGTCATATATATTTTGTCAAGTTGAATGTTGTTCTTGTTAAATTTAAAGCATTAGTCTTGCTCCATTTCCTGAAAGGATGAAAAGGGCAGCTGCATAAACCAGAGCTACTTGGGGCTTCTTAATACCTTATTTAGTTGGCTCCAGACTCTGTTTACCTCCCCTAGCCTCCCTGACCAGAAAGGCACCTAGATTTGTTAGAAATTTTATTATTTTCTCCATACTCAAAGCCTGAAAGCATTTGTATGTGCTAATAAAATGGAGTGATACAAAGGAACTAGACAGATACCCAGGAGTCTCAACGATCACCAAGTCAAACCTCCTCCAGAATCAAGAATTGTCAAGTACATATCCATTGTTTCCTATTCTATTGCTCTGCCATAAAAGGTAACTGTCCTCAATTATCAGTTATATTATTGCTCCAAATTACTTATAGTCTATTCCTGTGGGGGGAAAAAACAAGAAAGAAAACTTGTATTTTCCTGCCACGTATCCCTATATCAGCCTTGATTATATGATTTAGTTTGGCCAATGAAATGTGAGCAAAAGATGACAAATGCTATTTCCAAACTCTCTCTCTTTAGAGGATACAAATGCTCTCTCTCTGTTTTCTTGGCCATGAGAGTGTACCTGAGTCCTAGAATGAAGAAATGGAACAAAGCTACAGCTAAAGTATTAATTCCGTTGTACATAATGTGAAGGAGAAATAGGTAAATTTTTTGTTAGACATTGAAAATTTGGATTGTTTGTTATGGTAGAATGATCTTGCCTACTCAGACTGATAAGGGCAGCTATTCTCTATCACTGTCAACTAATTTCTCTTCCCTTTAGTGCTCTTCTCACTCTTGCTCTCATGTGTTCTTTCTTTCTTTTATAAATATGTAACATTTTCAGTTCAGTTTAGTAGCTCAGTTGTGCCTGACTCTTTGCAACCCCATGGATTGCAGCATGCCAAGCTTCCCTGTCCATTGCCAACTCCCAGAGCTTGCTCAAACTCATGGCCATTGAGTTGGTGATGCCATTCAGCCGTCTGATCCTTTGTTGTCCCCTTCTCCTCCTGCCTTCAATCTTTCCCAGCATCAGAGTTCATATCCTACATGATCTGTCTGCTCCATAAGAGCTGTCTTCAATGAAAGCACTACTATGTGTCAACAGGCAGTGTCCTAACATGCCCTGCATTGCAGAGACAGTGTGTAACAGTGCAGTGCAAGATAGATGTGGAAGGAAAAGAGACTCCTTTGGTTACATATTTGCTAATTTCGATTGTAAATCAGATTTTCAATTCAGTTCAGTTGCTCAGTCATGTCCGACTCTGCCACTCCACGGACGGCAGCAAGCCAGGCTTCCCTGTCACCAACTCCCGGAATTACTCAAACTCATGTCCATCAGTCGGTGATGCCATCCAGCCATCTCATCCTCTGTTGGCCCTATCTCCTCCCACCTTCAATCTTTCCCAGCAGGGTCTTTTCAATGAGTCAGTTCTTCACATCAGGTGGCCAAAGTATTGGAGTTTCAGCTTCAACATCAGTCCTTCCAATGAATATTCAGGACTGATTTCCTTTCAGAAGGACTGGTTGGATCTCCTAGCAGTCCAAGGGTCTCTCAAGAGTCTCTTCCAACACCACAGTTCAAAAGCATCAATTCTTCGGTGCTCAGCTTTCTTTATACTTCAACTCTCACATTCATACATGACTACTGGGAAAACCATAGCCTTGACTGGATGGACCTTTGTTGGCAAAGACATGTCTCTGCTTTTTAATATGCTGTCTAGGTTGGTCATAACTTTTCTTCTAAGGAGCAAGTGTCTCTTAATAGCATGGCTGCAGTCACCATCAACAGTGATTTTTGAGCCCCCCAAAATAAAGTCTATCACTGTTTTTACTGTTTCCCCATCTATTTCCCATGAAGTGATGGGATCAGATGGGATCATGCAGGATGCCATGATCCTTGTTTTCTCAATGTTGAGCTTTAAGCCAACTTTTTCACTCTCTTTCACTTTCATCAAGAGGCTATTTAGTTCTTCTTCACTTTTTGCCCTAAGGGTGGTGTTAGCTGCATGTCTGAGGTTATTGATATTTCTCCTGGCAATCTTGATTCCAGCTTGTCCTTCCTCCAGCCCAGCGTTTCTCATGATGTACTCTGCATATAAGTTAAATAAGCAGGGTGACAATATACAGCCTTGACATACTCCTTTCCCGATTTGGAACCAGTCCATTGTTCCATGTCCAGTTGTAACTGTTGCTTCCTGATCTGCATACAGATTTCTCAAGAGGCAGGTCAAGTGTTCTGGTATTTCTATATCTTTAAGAATTTTCCAGAGTTTGTTGTGGTCCACACAGTCAAAGGCTTTGGCATAGTCAATAAAGCAGAAGTAGATGTTTTTCTGGAACACTCTTGCTTTTTTGATGATCCAACGGATGCTGGCAATTTGATCTCTGGTTCCTCTCCCTTTTCTAAATCTAACTTGAACATCTGGAAGTTCACAGTTCATGTCCTGTTGAAGCCTAGCTTGGAGAATTTTGAGCATTATTTTACAAACGTGTGAGATGGGTGCAATTGTGCAGTAGTTTGAGCATTCTTTGGCAATCCCTTTCTTTGGGATGTAACATTTTACATACGCATATATTTTTATTTGCCACCTGACAAAGAGCTGACTCATTGGAAAAGACCCTGATGCTAGGAAAGATTGAAGGCAGGAGGAGAAGAGGGAATCAGAGGATGAGAAAGTTGGATAGTATCATTGATTCAATGGACATGAGTTTGAGCAAATTCCAGGAGATAGCGAAGAACAGAGGATCCTGGTGTGCTGCAGTCCATGGGGTCACAAAGAGTTGAACAGAACTTAGCCACTGAACAGCAACATTATTTTTATTGTTTCTGATTATGTATATAATGTTATGACTTCTATTGAGATTTCAGTTTTGTTTTTGTTTTTTTGTTTTGTCTCCTATGTCTTTTCCCTTCTAACAACTACTACCAGTCCTCTGAGTCTCATTAAAATTCCCAAGAGTATATCATTTTATTATCCTTACTGAATGGAATTCTCATGCCCAGCCAGTTAATTGGCTACTAGTCAGCCTTTGTATTGGTATATATGAGAAATCTGTGGCATGCCATTTACTATGTGGATAATATTTTGGTAGCAACTTCCATGATTGAAAAAAATGTTGCATACCTTTAACTGTTCTTAGAAATAATTAATATTATTATTTCTCTGTCTTGAAGGCTTTTTCAAAACATTAGTATCTATTAATGGAGTAATTGTACTATAGTACCATGGAATTTATTAAGGAAATCCAAAAGTAATCAGAAACTATAATAAAATTGCTACGTTATGAGTCCATCTAATCCTTAAAACCACCTTTTAGGTTTACAATTCTTAAAACTTCAGTAGATATGGATGCCAATTTCATGAAACATCCCTGAGAATAATACATCCTGAGTTATTTTTGTAACTTAGAGTATTCATCCTGCAGAGGAAAAAATAGCTTCAGTGTTCTTTCATTTCTGTTCAATTTTCACAAATTAATATTCCTTTGCAGGCCTGTTTCATTTAGTTTCAGCATTACAGAAACCAAAGACTCAAAATACTTCTAAGAAAAACTCTCAGAAAAACTGTGACGTTTATAATGGCAGCAAAGGGAGTAGGTGTATGATCTTCACTTCTCTGAATTTCAGTGCTCAAAACCATAACACAAATTAGATTCTGTACTCAGTACAGCTGACTCTTATTTTGATGACATCCTGCTACTGCTGCTGCTAAGTCGCTTCAGTCGTGTCCGACTCTGTGTGACCCCAAAGATGGCAGCCCACCAGGCTTCCCCGTCCATGGGATTCTCCAGGCAAGAATACTGGAGTGGGCTGCCATTTCCTTCTCCAATGCATGAAAGTGAAAAGTGAAAGTGAAGTTGCTCAGTCGTGTCTGACTCTTAGCGACCCCATGGACTGCAGCCTACCAGGCTCCTCTGTCCATGGGATTCTCCAGGCAAGAGTACTGGAGTGGGGTGCCATTGCCTTCTCTGTGATGACATCCTATATTCCCCTAATTCAATGTCTACAGTTACAGGCTAACTCTGTAAACTTAGTCTTCCTCAGGAGCAATTTTAGTCTATTAGACTGAACAGTGTCTTATACTTTTCATCTTAAACTCATCATTCCCTTGTCCCAAATATAGATTGATATTTTCATTTTCATATTTGTTGTTGCTCAGTTGCTCAGTCTTGTCTGACTCTTTGTGACCACATGGACCCTAATCTGCCAGGCTTGTCTGTCCATGGGGTTTTCCAGGCAAGAATACTGGAGTGGGTTGCCATTCACTTCTCCAGAGGATCTTCCCAACCCAGCAAATGAATCTGCGTCTTTTGCATCTCCTGGATTGGCAGGTGGATTCTTTACCACTGAACCACCTGGGAAGCCCATGTCATTCCCAACAAAACCATTACCCAACTAAATGCAATCCAATCTTAGTAAATCCTGATCATGCATAGTTTACTCACTTTAGTACTTTTTCATTTCTCATACTGAAATGAGAAATGTCTTCTTTTACTGAAAACACATCCTACTTTCCTTAAAAATTTTTTTCACATTAAGTTACTTTTTTTGTTGACAAATTAGTAACAGAATAAGGTCTTATTTTATGTCTAGTAAACCTAGGTACAACAGAAGTATACTTAACACAATGGTTCTAAGGACATGTCTATATTAATTAGATTAACAGATAAATATTAATACCAGGTATTAATTTAATATGTCATACTTAAGGAATGAGTTTATTTCATTGTGCTAATGCTATGGACTGAACTGTATTCCCATTATTTCATATGTTGAAGCCCTAACTCCCAACATGACAGTATTTGGATATAGGGCATTATGGAGATAATCATAGTTAAATGAAGTCATAAGAATAGAGTCATAATCGATAAAATTGGTGGTCTTATAAGAAAAGGAGGAAAGAGAGATTTCTGCATCACCAAACACACAAAGAGGTCTTTTGAGCACATAGCAAACGGGTAACCACCTACAAGCCAAAAAAAATGAGGCCTCAGAATTAAACCTACTTTATTGTCATATTGATCTTTTGAATTTCCCAGGCTCCAGAACTATAAGAAATAAGTCCCTATTGAAGCTACTTAATCTATGGTAATAATAATTTGCTTCCCAGGTGGCTCACTGGTCAAGAATCCACCTGCCAAAGTAGGAGATGCAGGAGACATGGGTTCGATCCCTTGGTCAGGAAGATCTACTGGAGGAAGAAATGGGCACCCCACTCCAGTGTTCTTGCCTGGGAAATCCAATGGATAAAGGAACCTGGTGAGCTTCAGTCCATGGATCCTAAAGAGTCAAACATAACTGAGCACACACTCACAAGGCAGCTTGAACTGATTTAAATAATTAATCACTACTCTACCTTTCATCCCCCTTATACACAACCAGCTAGAGTGAATGCATTTGCTTTGGTGGTGGTGGTGGTGTAGTTGCTAAGTCATATCTGACTCTTGCGACCCGTGGACTGTAGCCTGCCAGGCTCCTTTGTCCATGGGATTCTCCAGGTAAGAATACTGAAGTGGGTTGCCATTTCCTTCTCCAAGGGTCTTCCCAACCTAGGAATTGAACCCAGGTCTCCTGCATTGAAGGCAGGTTCCTCACCAACCAAGCTATGAGGGATGCCCCAAAAGTCTCTTTGCTGCTGCTAAGTCACTTCAGTCATGTCCGACTCTGTGCGACCCCATAGACTGCAGCCCACCAGGCTCCCCTGTCCCTGGGATTCTCCAGGCAAGAACACTGGAGTGGGTTGCCATTTCCTTCTCCAATGCATGAAAGTGAAAAGTGAAAGTGAAGCCGCTCAGTCATGTCGGACTCTTAGCGACCCCATGGACTGCAGCCTACCAGGCTCCTCCGTCCATGGGATTTTCCAGGCAAGAGTACTGGAGTGGGGTGCCATTGCCTTCTCCGAAAAGTCTCTTTAGACATTCTTAAACCAATGACATGCCAAAAATAGAACGTCTTGGAACATGTAGCAGAATACAAATTCATGTTAATATAGAAACAATAAAGGAGCAGATATAAGATTCTGCCAACAAGAGGTATGTGTTACTAGTGACAAGACTTATGTGAAAAACCCTCAATCTGATGATTCTCCTGTTCTCCTTCCTTGGTTTTCAAAAAAAAACTAGTGACTAGTTAGAATGGAAAAGGAAGAGTATATTTCTTTCTTAATTTTTTAAAGAAAATGTTTGATATTTCCCCTCTAGTCTGATGCAGTTCTGGGTAGATGATATAGAAATAATTAGAAGAAAATGTAATTATTTCATGTTAAAATGAATGACAGAAAAGTATAATGTCAAAACCCACACATTTTTCATAATATAAAAAATGGATCAGAATGACATCTACAGAGAATAAAGTGAACCAGAAAGATATATTCATATGAATATGAAAAGTTTTACATTTTATCTTTTAATGAGTGGAAAGAAATAAAAAATATTATAAAATAAAAGAAATAACTTTAATAAGAATTAGAAAAACTTGCAAAATGAGTGACAGGATTTAAGAAAAAAAGCATACAAAAGAAATTAGTATTTAGAAACTAGATTAAAACACAAGAACAGATGAACATAAATTTGGAATATAAGTATATATATATATATAATTATGTGATATGTATAATATAGCATTGAAATATAATGAATAATGTATGTGAATTAAAAAGTAAAATATTAAAAGGAGAAAAATCAAAAAAGAATGGAAAGGGATGAGAGGATTAAATTAGGAAATAACAGCTATTCATAAGTACAGAGAAACAAATATATGGATAATAGAAATGGCCCCCCAAAAAAGCAAGGGTATAAAATAAATACTAAAATATAGCAAGTATACTGAAAAGAAAAAAAAAGTATATTGTCATTAAACTTTTCCATTCCAGTGATTTATATCAAGAGAAGATTGAGCTGTGTAGTAAGATACTCAACAAATGAAAAACATGAGCACAAATTTTACAGCTAGCACACTTACTTTTTCACATAAGGCAACAGACTTACTGCTGTTGACACATTTAAACTTGGAAATTTTTCCCTTTTCAGAGAAATCTGTTAGAGGACAATCATCTAATAGAAAACCAAAATGACTGCATTGACATAAGAACTCATAATGAACAGTACACATAGCTATTTGTAGAATTAATTTTAAGTGAGACTTAAAAGGGAGAGCCTATGATATATTCAGACTGTCTAGTTATACTAAAAATGAGCAGATAATATGTGAATAATATATGCAAAAATATTTTTTGAGATTTATCAGTGGAAATGATGATTTTAATAGTGCTATTATAAAACTTTAGTATATGTAATGTGTGGGGGAAAATGGTGTAATTGTTTTTTTTTATTTCTATAATAATTTTTTATTTCTATAATTCCCTGTGTTCTTTAAATCAGAATTCTAATCCATGCTGAGGAAGAAAATATATTTGGATTAGTGGCAATGGCACCCCACTCCAGTACTCTTGCCTGGAAAATCCCATGGACGGAGGAGCCTGGTAGGCTCCAGTCCATGGGATCGCTAAGAGTCTGGCACCACTGAGCGACTTCACTTTCACTTTTCACTTTCACGAATTGGAGAAGGAAATGGCAACCCACTCCAGTGTTCTTGCCTGGAGAATCCCAGGGAAAAGGGAGCCTGGTGAGCTGCTGTCTATGAGGTCGCACAGAGTCAGACACGACTGAAGTGACTTAACAGCAGCAGTACAAATGATTAATTTTAAAATCTTATAGTACTAAATTTGAAGTGGAAGTATGAAATTAAGAGTATTTATTCTGATACACATTATATGTATATATGTAATATTTACATGCAAGATATATATATAATGTAATATGTACATACATACTTATAGTATGTCTATGTGTATATATATACACATACATACATATAAATATAAATGAATTATGACTTTACCACCAAAAAGCCTAGAAACAATGACCAACTCAGAAGTAATTAGAAGCTTTACCACCTAGCATGTAGGTTGTAGTCTTGAAATACCACTTACTGTCAAAGTACTAGGGGTGCTTGGAAAAATATCTGAGGGTAGTCTGGAGCATATGTCCCAGCTAAACCTAGAACACTTTATTACAATGGCTGGTAATGAAGCATCAGAAATTACCAAGTTAGTGTATAACACTAGGATTACATCAATTTGAAGAAGCTCCCACTGACTAAAGACAGGCTAATTTATACTTCAATAAGGATAATAAGTTTGACTTAAATTTATTGATAAAATATTTTTTAAACAGTTAAACAAGGAGAAAGTATATATTTTGTACCACTGAGTAACTAAATAATAGATGAAGAGTATCTCTTTTAATAATATTTCAACTAAAAATAAGCAATAAATGATGGAATTGAAATATTATTAATTTGGCAGCTTTTCGATGGCTATATGGTGTTTCTTAGTATGATAATACAATTATTTACTTAATTATTTTATCAAATACTGTGTATTTACAAGGGAGAAGGAATGGGCAACCCATTCCGGTATATTTGCCTAGAGAATTCCGTGGATGGAGGAGCCTGGTGGGCTGCTGTCCATGGGGTCACACAGAGTTGGACTTGACTGAAATGACTTAGCATGCATGCATGCATTGGAGAAGGAAATGGCAACCCACTCCAGTATTCTTGCCTGGAGAATCCCAGGGACGGAGGAGCCTGGCAGGTTGCTGTCTAGGAGGTCACACAGAGTCAGACACGACTGAAGCAACTTAGCAGCAGCAGTAGCTGTGTATTTAAAAACATAAAAATATGAAAGGTACAACAAAGACTTGTGTTCTATCCCCAAGTTTAAGAAATATGTCAATAACTTTGAAATTCTCTATATGTCAGATGTCCCATTCTTTCTCATGGGTCATTTCATAGGTAAACTTGGCTGTTCTCAAAGTTTCTTGTTCTGTGCTATCTCCAAGATTTTATTTGATTTCTTTACGTATATTATATATAGTTCTTTTAAACTCTGTGTCTGAAAATTTCAATATCCAGTCTTGAGGCCTTGACATTATATTTGTAGTATTTCCATTTGACCATGAGATCTTCTTGTAGATTTTGTCATTTTTTTCTCCTATGAGTCCAAAATTTTTGTATCTTTATTTATGAAAATGCAGTTTGAAGCTTAGTTTAAAGGTGAGTCTTTTCCTAAAGAAAATGTACCTATGCTTGGAAAGATATCTGGCTAAACTATTAACCTGGAATAATTTTCAAATGAATTATCAGCTTGAGATTTTTAAGGCTACAACACAAAGGTGAATTTTCTTATCACTGGCTCTTCAACGTCTACTTAAGAGTACATGGAACAAAGGAAAAATCAATACAAACAGCCAAAAGAGCTATGTTGAGTACTGTGGTTGGCACTTTAAAATGTGAGTTACAGGGATATGACTATGTTTTCTTGCCCTATAATACTGACAGCCTTCTTGTGCTTTATACGTTATCTCATTTTATCCTCAAACTACTCTAGACAGTCAACATCAGCGACATCTATTCTGAAAAACTAAAGTTCATAGAATTTAGCTAACTTTCCGCACAGCATTCTCAGTCTGTGCCTGGTTTTTCTGTCACTTCCCATTACTGTAGGACTTGGAGGTGGTGTGGTTTCTCCTTAATTCTCATTACCATTTTCAGCAGATTTCTCCTTTCTGCTTGCATTTTTTTTTTTTTTTTTTTTAAGACAGTCCTTCAGAGTGCCTGATTTCAGACTAGATCTCCTGTTAGTTCTCCATTTTAAAACTTTTCAAGGTTCTTTTCTTGGTTAGTAAATATCTTAGTCCCTAGTCCATTCCCTTTTCAACTTTTTGCCTGTCATTTCCCCATGACTTTACCCTCCATTTTATTGATATGTTCAGTATTTAGCTTCTCAAAAACGTTATATATAAGCACCCTCCTCTGGCCACTTCCATGCCCTCTTTCCAATTCACTTTAGCTTCTTCTCTCCAATAATTATTTTGCCTCCGTTGAAACATCCTATCCCTTGACCAAAACTATTCTTCACTGTCATCTGCCTTATCTTCCTCTCAATTTTCTCTTTAACCATGCTAGCTTCCATGATTAATCACTCCCTTGTAGAAGCCCTCTACTCCGTTGCCTTTCTCTAGTGCTTTTAGAATTTGCCTGGCCAAATGCCAAACCTGATTAAGCTCATAATTCTGCTTACTCTGTGCATGCACCTGAATATTTGAACATGCCTGGAGAGAAAACAGAACCACGCTGACTTTTTCACACTTTAAATTTATAGTCACTAATCATCAGTGCACACTCAAAAGTGCTAAGCAATCCTATAATTCCCCAGTAAATTTACTTGTCTACTCATCAAGATGATTCTTTCTTATTTCCCTCCTCTCAAACATCTTAAACCCTCTCATTTTCCTCGTGGACAATCAGTAACATCAATTCTTGCTTTGCTGATGACACAGAAGCCACTAGGAGACAATTCCTTTGGCTTTTTATCATCAAATCTTTCAGACTACATTCACATGCACCCAATGCTCATTGAACCTCTTAGGATGCTTTGCCAGCAAGCAGCAAAGCACTAAAATGTTAAGATAGGGTTTTTAACATTTCATTAAAGAAAACCAGAGATATGTGATTTCAGGAATGGTTAATTAAAAGTCAACCCACCCATTTACCTGCTGAATCCCATCTCCTTTTGTTTATTCAAGGATCTTTATCTGTCAAATAATCCCTGTTTCCTTTGCATCAGCAATTTCCACCTTTCTAATTAATTATTTCCCTTAACATACAAGTATGCTATAATATTACTTAGTTGAACAATTCTTCCTTTTGGCATGAAGATCCCCATCAATTACACCAAAGAAATAAAAATTTTGGAAAGTGTTGTGTATGGTCACTGTCTTCACTTTCTCTTTATTCCCTTTAATCAGATTAAGTTATTACTGACAATCTACATCTTAAGAACTTTTATCTAATTAAAATTATTATATTATTGTGGTTTACTCTCATCAAAAGTGTTACAAATGTGTTTACTAAGTTCCATTGACTTTCTCTTCTTACTTGCATCTTTGTTATTTTACAATAGCATCCATTATTTCAATTAATACCAAATGGAATAAAAGAGGGCTAGGGAAGAGAATTAAAGAATAAGGAGAGGATAAAAGAGTTTTTGGAAAAGATCAGCAAGATCCTTGGAAAGGTATAGGAAAAGATGGGTGAAGGGAAGACATCTTTATATGAGGGCCTGTCATGGCCATGAGCTTCAGAGTCATTACCTTTTATTAACAGGACACAGAATACTGTTTACATCTTTGTGGACTCAAGTTTGTCCAGTAAAATGCCTTGTTTATAAATAGCTACAAAGTAGCTACTTTTCCATTTAAAGTTTTCAAATTGCATTTTCAGAAAGATTAACCAAACATCATATGTGATTTGCACAATCTCTTGGTGAGGTTGGGGCTTCCCTGGTGGCTCAGTAGTAAAGAATCTGCCTGCAATGCAGGAGTCATGGGTTCAACCCTTGGGTTGAGAAGATCTCCTGGAGGAGGGCATGACAACCCACTCTGGTATTCTTGCCTGGAGACCCCATGGACAGAGGAGCCTGGCGGGCTACAGTCCATAGGGTTGCAAAGAGTGGACATGACTGATGTGACTGAGCATGCACCCATGTTGGTGAGGTAGACTAAAAAAAAAAATAGTTATTTTTGTTTTACTACATGTGTGATTTGAGGCCAATCATTCACCTCTCTGCACTCTAATTTTATCATCAGTAAAATGAGTAAAATGTTGCTACCAACATGGTAGCATTAGTGAGGATTGAATTAATTTAGTACCCAGCACATAGCAAGGGTATTTATGTTATCTTTTAAGATGATTGTCATTATTATTTTAAAGAAAGGAAAACTGATATCCATAAAGATTAGAATTACCCAACTGGAGAAGAGAATGATGAGTTCTTGATCAAAATCCATGTATTTTAATTTTTCAATGATCTACTTTACCTATTGTTGAATTCAGAGGATATCACTTAGCATGGGTTTAAACATAAATTCAATTTCAAGCAAACTTTTATTTCCTTTAGGAGACTGATATTTGTCTTTCCTGACAATGAGAATTAAAAAACTGATTAGCTTTACCTCTGTTCACTGGCTGCTGAGAAGCTGAATCAAATTTAAAGTGTAATCATAGCAATTATCTGTCTTTATTGCCTTTATCTTCATTGCTTTTATCCATGTCTTATTTGTATTCTGCTTTTCCCTGGTAATTACTTTTTATATATGTATTTTTTTATTAGCTGTCCTTCTGAATTTCTTAGAAGAATTACTTACCATTGTTGAACAAATAAATCTCTGCTACTATTGTTGGAAGTTGTGACGAAGAGTTGCCCACATGAGAAGTAGATAAATTGCAAGCCAAAGCCTACAATTTGAAGCTTCCACCCTTGTGGCTCTTTATTTAGAGCTCATAATTGAAGCCACTATTTGTTTTCTCTGTCTGTGATGTCTTAATATATGCAGAATAGTTCTTCCAATTGTCAGTTACACAAGCCTTTTTTGTTTCTCGGGCTCAGCTGCTCTGGGGCACAACAGTCTTTCTTTTGAAGTGCTCACACCAGGGTTCTCCGAAATTAACACATTTGCCACAGAACTTCTACCTTTTTTCAATCCTCTGTCTCTTTCTAAATTGAGATACAATATACAGGGTAAAGTGTATAAAGTATATTACTCAATTATGCAGTTTAAGAATTATTTGCATGTTTACATCCTTTTAACCACCACTCAGTTCAAGATATAAAATATTTCCAGCACTCCATAAGATTCCTTTGTGCCTGTCTTGTCTACACCACTGCCCCCAAGAGGTAACCACTATTCTGAGTTCTATCATCATCAATTAATTTTGCCTGTTCTTGAACTTTCTGTAAGTGAAGTCATGCATAGACTATAGACATTTTTGTGCATCTAGCTTCCCCCCCCTACTTCACCTATCTGTGAGATTCATTCCTGGTTTTGTTGTTTTTTTTGTGCCTGTGTTTGGCAGGTGTTATTTGTTTGCTTGCTCGCTACACCTACATAGCTCTATTCAGCTCATACAGCAGATTATTTTATTGTTATGTCCTAACCCATTGTATGAATATACCTCAATGTATATTTCCATTCTCCTTTTGATAGGCATCTGGCTTGTCTCCAGTGTGGGATTATTATGAATAAAGCCACTCTGAATACTGTATATTGGCTACAAATCCACCTGGGCACTTAGATGATGTAGAAGAGGTAAAATTATAGAAGCATCCATCCTTTCCATCTCTCCCGAGTGTTTGTTATGAAACTTCTCAGTTCTTTATCAAGCTATGATAAAGAGACAAGTCTTACAAAAGAGGAAGAGAGGACCTAAAATATCAGTTAGAAGGATAGAATAGGAAAATTTCACTTGCTATGAAAAATATATCTCCACAATTCTTTTATAATCACAAAACTAATGGGCATTTTAGTGTTCTTTACACCCTGTTTTGCTTTGTACCCACAACATAATAGAGGAAAGAAAATGTTTATTTAGCAGTGGCCATCTCTTATAGATTATTTTCCTCCCCAGTCCTAATTTATATTCCTTTCTCTTTAACATTGACCCTTACTCCTCTGCTTATCTGAGGCAGAGGCAGAGGATACCCAGTGGTTTTCCTAATCTGATCTTATCTGGGGCGCACTGGTAATTTCTCTACTGTTTGTACTGTATTCTCTATGTACAGAAGTTGTTCTCTTTCTTATCTTATGTAAACAGTGACATCTTACAGGAATGTGACTTTAAAAAATCCTACAGGTTTTCTTCATCCTTACAAATTTATCTGAACCATTTTACATACATATTGTTATTTTGTTATTCACTGATACTGCTGATAGATTAAAATACATTAAAAAGAATTCAAAATGGTTTTCCCCTTTCATCTTACCTTTTCTCTTTTTATCTAGACATATCATTTCTTATCAACTTTTTACAGAGATCTGATTTCTTATTGGGTTCATCATCACAATATAATTCTTTACTTACTTTATTTTATATATGAGTTTTGAATTCTTATCTATTTTTTTTACAGGAATTCAGAATCTAGTATATAGTTCTCTGTTACAAACCAGTGGAAGAATATTACAAAGTGGAGGTAGAGAGGTGTGAACTTATGTAACACTGTTTTTCAGGATCTGGGAAAACTGAAGCAATTATATGTTGATAAACTTATTATGATGTAACATAGTTGCATTGCTACTTACAATATATTTTAAATATGTATTGGCTATCAAGAGAGTTAGATAAGTATCCTCAGTTCTCCTAAGTCTTATACCTAAGCAACTCTGAGTAAATGCTGGAATTAGAAAGAAGCAGATTACCCAGACCAGTTCCCTTGCCTTAGTTAGCTCAGGCTGCTGTAACAAACTACCAAAGTCTGGGTGTCTTAAACAGCAGAAATTTATTTCTCACTGTTCTGGAGAATGAGAAATCCAAGATCAAGGTACCAGTCAGTGAATATGGTTCCTGGGTGAGAGCTCTCTTCTTGGCTTGTAGACAGCTGACTTCTGGCTATGTTTTTACTATGTTCTGACTGGCTATGTTCTTACACATCATCAGAAAAAAAGAAAGAGACAGAGAGACAGATGGAGGTTAAAAAAAAAAAAAAAAAAAAGAGACAAATTTCTTTCTCTTCTTATAAAACTACAAATCTCATTTTGAAAACTCCACAGATTAGAGTTGTTGCTCTAAGTGAATATTGTCATAGGGGTCATTCACTCAGCTGCATTGATGGGCAGCCTGGCTGTGCCTGAAGCCCCACAGAGGCAATTTGGTGCTCCCCCACATCATCTCTCTTTCTTTGCAGTGTCTCATCCTTTAGGAGTGTCTACATGGCTCTCACTCCAGCAGACTAATCTGTAGCTCCTTGTAGCATGGCAGCCACCTTCCAGAAGAGAAGACAGAGCCACCAGGCACCTTCATCCAGATCCAGAATAGGCATGTCATCACTCCTTCCACATTCTGTTTATTGAAACAAGTCACTAGCCATCTAAATCAAGGGGTGGGAAGGGGATAATAGAAACAGACTCCATTTCTGGATGAGAGGAGCCACAGAATTTCATCGCCAAATGTGGCAAGACAGAACATCATTGCAGCCACCTTTGGAAATGCTCTGCTACATCCAGAATGTCATAAAGTCAGCCAGGACCACCTCTTCTCCCTTACAATCTGCCAATCAATGTTCCGGATTGTTTTCATTACAATCTTTTCCTACCCAGTTGCAATGACCTTAAGACTCAGGCCTTATGAGATTATGAATGAATTCTAATCTTGATTTTTAATTCTGGCCCCAATGAATTTTTAATAATGTATTATTAAACTTTATTTTTTAGAGCAGTTTTAGGTTCATCTCAAAATTGAGTGGAAGGTACAGTGATTTTTCTTGCTCCCACCCATGCATACCCTTCCCCATTAACAGCAGCACCACCAGAGTGACACATTTGTTACAGCTGATGAAGCTACCCTGACATATCACTATGTTTAAACCCCAAAGCCATAGTTTACATTAGGGTTCACTCTTGGTGTTGTACATTCATTGAGTTTGGACAAATTTATAATGATGTGTGTCTGCCGTTATAATATCACCTGGCCCAAATGAACTTGGTAAACATTTGTATTTTTCTGAAGTACAGTTTTGCTCATTCTTTTAACTGCCTGAGGTTGAAAATCCCACCTCACTGAGAGGAAGTAGGGAAGAACTGAACAGTGTCGTCAAAAACATTCTGCACAGAGTGACTACAGTTCAACTCTCTGTAAATATTGCTAATTGTTCTCAGTGCTATATGTAAGCTTCGTTTAAGAACTAAAGACCGTTAGCATGCTCCCATCTAAACTTTTACTTGCTCTTTGCTAAACATCCCTCTCCTCTGTTATTAATGCCAGTCTTCATTAGCATGACCATTCTCTTACCTGTGGACTTCATTTAGCTGATATATCTCTTAATGGGTGTACAGTTCATTTGAACGGCGGGGCAGTGCAAAATAGATGCTGTCATCAATGCCCTCGTTCTGGACGCTATAAGTCTATTGACATTCCTGTCTTTGTTTAAGCCTGTGAACAAACAAAAATTCTTAGGCTTTGTTCACAATTTCTGTTCAGTTATCTCTCCCTCATCCTAGAGATAATATATCCATTTTGTTGTGTATAAACTTAAGTAAAGTGTCTATGGACATTTGAAGAACAATTGAAAATTTACTTTCACCTCACTCTGTTCAGGTAGAGAACCAAAAAAAATTAAAAGTATATAGATTTTCTAATAAAACTTATAAATGAGAAACTCATAATTTTAAATACTGCTAAGATTTACTCCTTCAGACTCATTACTCTCCAAATATACAAATCTTGAACACTCTTAGGTAATAGCTATACGCTACTTCATAATAGGGGCAGTACAGATCTGGTTGTTAAATAAGGTCATTAACTCTGCATGTCTTAAAATAAGAATGGTTCCATTCTTAATAAGTTTTTGCTAAACATAATGGAGCATTTAGAAAAGTGTTCTCAAATAGTTACTTGTCATAAAACCCTGAGGTAAGATTTGGTTATAGGTCTCAGCTCCTATTATTGTGTTCCATTAAAATGTGCTGATGGTTTATTCTTTTGTATTAAGAAAAGTCTTCACACCTGGGATTCTTTATTCTGATACCCACCCAAGTTTTTAATCATACTCCCTAAGATACACTTATTTATTCAGTTAAAATGTCAGTTTCTTCTTTGTATAAAATGACTACCCATGATCATACCTCTATTTTCTTCATTGTCTCATTCAGCACCTGTGCTAGATGGAAGGTATATACCAGTGACCCGGGCAGGCATATTCCATGATTCTGTGGAACTTACATTCTTATGGGGAAAAACTAGATAAAAAGGTGCAGTATGCCACTGGACTGCCAGGATTTTGAAGGCCATCAAATGATGTAAATAGATGAGGAGATGTTGTAAACCACTCACTTAAATCTAAGACATTAAGAAGCTGGCAACCAAACCCACAGGCCTTGAGAATTTGACTCTCCATGAATTACATGTATTCAAATCATCCAAGTATATTTTGGAAGACTTTTTAGAAAACTCAAGAGGTTCCTGGAAGCATGGAAAGCAGGGCAGTGTTATTTCTTCCAAGTTGTTTTAGTAAAACTCTATTAAAATAAATGTACATGAATTGACCAGAAGAATGTATATTATAATTTTAGATACAAGTTCTATAAAGAAATGAAAAGGAATCAGAAAGCAATGCAAAGCAAGGAGAGGTGAAAGGAAGGAATAAAACCTACAGGGCAGTGGAACAAGGGCTCTCTGAATCTGTGGTGGTGGCATTTGAACAGAGACCTGACTCCTGAGGAGACAGCCTGACGAGATGTGCAGTCATTCAGGTCAGAGGCACAGAATATGAGAAGGCCAGACGGTGGGTCAAATTTTGTAAGAAAAGGGAGAGTGGTAGGAGCCGAGGTTGGGGAAGTGAGGAAGGACAGGTCATCAAGTGATTTGCATGCCATGAACATGTTGCTCAGCTCTTAGTTTTGAATACAATGGAAGTTAGAGCAAAATGGCTGGTGCTACACTTGGGAGTATTCTAAGGCTGCCTAAGTATTCCTACTCAAAAGGCTGTCTTTTTGAGCAGGATCTGCAACAAGAAGCAATTCTGTGACAAATTCAGATTGTGGTACAAGCAGTTTTGCCAATTGATGCATAAGATATGGCAAATTCCAGAGTTCTTTAAGCATCTGTGGTAAATAATAGCAACATA
Source organism: Bubalus bubalis (assembly GCF_019923935.1). Lineage (NCBI taxonomy): Eukaryota > Metazoa > Chordata > Mammalia > Artiodactyla > Bovidae > Bubalus > Bubalus bubalis. Next base: position 94,468,394 of record NC_059158.1, on the reverse strand, counting down.
TTGAATCTTGGGGAACACCCAGGAAGAGATTTCAAAACAAAATCTTTAGGTTCTGAAGCAAGATTGGACAGTATGCAGAAGAGAAGCCTACACTGTTCAAAAATCATCTCCTGCCAAGGTATTGGACCCTGGTGGAGAAAGTGCCTGACCGTAGCATATCAAAAGTCTATGCAACCAGAGTTTTCATCATAAATTAGTTATTTTCACTCATCAAGTTATAAGGTCTGGCAGGAATAGCAACAATCTACCATACAAGAAAAGGTCTACATTTGGGATCATTCCTGAACAGACAGCTCAGAACCCAATGACATTCCTTGCACCAGTGACTCTGAGTATAATTACACATAGGATTTAATAAGGTATTTATTAAGTTTCTGTCTGATAGAGAAGGAAAAACCTGGCCAGGTTCAAAGGTTTATCAAGCCACACAAAAATTTGTATACATCAATGTTCATAGCAATATTATTTATAGAAGCCAAAAAGTGGAAACAATCAAAATGTTATCAACTGATAAATACAGAAAAACATGTGATATATTCATAAATGGATATTATTCAACCATATAAAGTACTAATACATGATACAACATCGATAACTCTTAAAAATATTGTGTTAAGTGAAAGAAGTCAGTTACAAAGGACCACATACTATATGATTCCACTTATACAAAATGTCCAGATTAAGCAAATTCACAGAGACAGGAAGCAAATTAGTGATGGCCCATTACTGGGTATAGAAGGTTCAGAGGATGATGGTTAGGAGGGAGGGTCATTAAAATGTGCTAAAATGAGTTGTGTGATGAATGCACAATTTTGTGAAAATATGAAAAGCCATTTCATTGTACAATTTAAATGGGTGGGGCAATTGTATGGTGCTTGCTTTATATTTCAATAAAGCTGTTTTAAAAGAACATGGCTTGTTAGCATGTCAAATCCTTAAAATTGGTTACTAATACATTACAGCTCTACATAGCAATGCTCATGAAAGACAGCAATGAGGGGGAAATCCTTTCAACTGTCAGAACTTCAAGCAGGTCTCCTAGGCATCAATTTAGAGGGGAGAGAGAAAAGGTTGAAATTAAGAATATATACTGATTCTTCATCAGTGGCAAATAGTTTGGTTGTTTGGTCAGAGACCTGGGAGGAACAAGTCTTAAAGCTACAATGCAGTAAGTTCTGAGAAAGGAATATATGGATAAATCTACCGGACTGAACACACAATGTGTGGATCTTTTTATCCCACATTAATGATTACCAGGAACATCCACCATACTTAAAATCAGTGGATAGAATGATCATCCCACAGAGCTTCACCAAATGCTACCCTCACCCACTTCATTGCTTGCACAACAGGCCCAAAATGGAGAGGCCCTGGGAGCAAGGACGGAAAATATGTGTAGGTCCCCGAGTGAACTAGCTACTGTCGTTACTGAATGTCAGACCAGCCTTGGGAAAAACTCTGAGATCCCCATTAATCCAGGAGATTAATAAGTAACTTGGAAAACGTTGATCACATCAGACCTACCTCTTCCATCTTTGGAGGGGCATCAGTTCATCATTATTTAGATGATACAGATTATGAATATGGGTTTATCTTTCATGCCAATAATGCCTCAGCTAGCATCACTATTAAAGGGTTCTGAATATTTATCAGATAGGATCCAGCGTAACACAGCTTTGGACCAAGGAATCCACTCTTTTTGAAGGAAGTGTAATGATGGGCATATGACCTTGGATCCTGTTGTTTCTGCCTTACACCATATCGTGGTGAAGCTAAAGATTGATAGAAATTTGGAACTGTTTGATAGTCACAATTTTAAGATTTGTCCCCAAAAGTTTGATCACCTGGTATATACATATCTTTTCCCAGTTATTCAAACCCTAATCTAGTTTTTCAGTAGAGGGATTTACTTATGAAATTAATATTCCAAATCAGGTGATCTTAAGATTGGGTGACTATCTGGATCAATCTATCACATGAGCCCTTAAACGTAGACAATTTACTCTGGCTGGTGACAAAACGGGAAATTAAGAGATTCAAAGCAATGGCATGATGTGGTGTACTGTTGCTGATTTGAAGATGGAAGGGGACACTTGGCAAAAGAATTCAATCACCTTTGATGAGCTGAATGATCACCCTAATGATATCTAGCAAGGACTTCACAGGGGACTTTAGTCCTAAAACCACAAGGAACTGAATTTTGCCAACAACCTGAATGAGCTTAGGAGTAGATTTTTTTTTTTTTTTTTTTTTTTTTTTTTTTTTTTGTCCCTGAGCCTCCAGATGAGAACTAACCCAACCAACTCTGATTTCAGCCTTGTGATACCCTGAATTTAGTCAAGCTGTGCGGAACTTCTGACCTATAGGAAGTGAGTTAATAAATGGGAGTGGTATTCACTCACTAAGTTTGTGGTAATTTGTTACTCAGCTATAGAAAACTAATACAGGTGGCCTCTGAACAGTACACCTAGAAGGCCAGGCTTATGGACTTGGAGCATTTTCTTTCAAGCTGAAGTATATATTTTGAATTATCAACTATTATATGATGTTATGTCCCACCAGGTAGAATAATTAGGTCTGGGAACAGAGAGGTGGAAGTCAGGGTGGACTATCTCATTGTCACTTTGTACTTTTCCTCTCCACAACTTTAGGCTCATTTGGACTAGAGATCCTGGTTCCAGCCATGATGTGATGGGGCCTTCCACCAGGAGATGCAGGTAAGGTTCCCCTAAACCTAAGGCTATGATGGCCACCTGGTCATTTATTGATCCTCATACCAGTAACTACAGGTAAAAAATGAAGTTGTTTTACTGACATGAAGAAATAAGCCTTATTTTCATGAAGAAATAGTGATGCTATGGAGTGAAGACAGACATGATTATGCTTGGAACTCAGGAAGTCCCACAGGGCTGTTCTTGGTTTGGGTCTTTTTCACCCCCAGTAATAGCCATGAGTAGGCAATTAATCAAAAGCCATGATTAGGCACTTAATCAAAAGCAATAGCTTAAGCCTGTCAGATTTAGCCTGACAAGCATATACTAATGAGATGTTCAGACCCCAAGAGTTCAAGGTAATGATGATCCAATAGGCTATTCACCTAGTGATTTTCAGCTTGGAGAAGGAGTAGATTTCCCCCCCCTGGGGTACATTCGGCAATATCTAGAGACGTTTATAATCACAATTTGGGGGAAGAAGGCTATGGTTTTTCCAGTGGTCATGTATGGATGTGAGAGTTGGACTATAAAGAAAGCTGAGTGCAGAAGAATTGATGCTTTTGAACTGTGGTATTGGAGAAGACTCTTGAGAGCCCCTTGGACTGCAAGGAGATCCAACCAGTCCATCCTAAAGGAGATCAGTCCTGGGTGTTCATTGGAAGGACTGATGTTGAAGCTGAAACTCCAATACTTTGGCCACCTCATGTGAAGAGCTGACTCATTTGAAAAGACCCTGATGCTGAGAAAGATTGAGAGCAGGAGAAGGGGATGACAGAGGATGAGATGGTTGGATGGTATCACCAACTCAATGGACATGGATTTGTGTGGACTTCGGGAGTTGGTGATGGACAGGGAGGCCTGGTGTGCTGCAGTTCATGGGGTCACAAACAGTCGGACATGACTGAGCGATTGAACTGAACTGTACTACTGGTGTCTGTGAGTTGAAGTCAGGGATGGTACCTAACATCCTCCAAGGCATCTCCCATAACAAAGAATCATTTGTCCCAAAATGTTAATGGTGCTGAGGTTGAAGCACTCTAACTTAATTCAACAGAAATACTGACCAAAGTTAAATGGAATGTAGAAATATTGATAGAGATAGATGATAAATATTTGGGGAGTGTTGAAGAGGAAAAGAATAGCTGTATTGCTTTGCCAGGCAAAGGGGGCCACCGTGGGCTAATGCTCTCAAAACTGTGTCCCCAAGGAAAATGATAAATATTTATCTCCACCTTGAGATCAATTTCAGGAATGGACTTATATTGTACCATCTGAGCCACCAGGGAACTCCATTGTATTCTATATGTATATAACTGCCACTGCTAAGTCACTTCAGTCGTGTTCGACTCTGTGCAACCCCATAGACGGCAGCCCACCAGGCTCCCCCATCCCTGGGATTCTCCAGGCAAGAACACCGGAGTGGGTTGCCATTTCCTTCTCCAATGCATGAAAGGAAAAGTGAAAGTAAAGTTGCTCAGTCGTGTCCGACTCTTCGCGACCCCATGGACTGCAGCCTACCAGGCTCCTCCATCCATGGGATTTGCCAGGCAAGAGTACTGGAGTGGGGTGCCATTGCCTTCTCCCATATGTACATAAAGAATATAACAATTCACTTTCCTGAGATTAAGTAAGTTGTGCATGAGTCAGAGTGGTACAAAAGGTGCACGGTCATTTAGCTCTCAGGGTTCTATCCTTGATGGACCTTAACTTTCCTAGGCCCTCAGACCTGCCTTCCAATTTCCAGTGTCTTTTACTTTGGGCTTGGGTGCACTGTCTCTGCCTCTTGGTCCACTGGAGACTGTTACACATGAATGAATAGCAGGCCAGAAATGCTGAGGAATTAATGCCTGTGGTCCCCACCTGCCATCCCTTGTAGGAACAACCTCAGCAAATGTCTAAGAGGAACTGACTTCTTTGTTCATCTAAGCGGGATTCTTTGAGGCACATGCTATAAGCTGACTTCTAGAATTCCCTATGGGATTCACTTGCTCATAGTGGCAGTTTGCTTGATAACATATTGTTTATGACTTCTTCCCTTTCTCTGTGTTATGTCCCATCTGACTGATGTTCCTTGGGATCAGCTGTCAAATAAACTCTTTATACCTCAATCCACACCATGGTGTGATTCTGGGGAAACCTAAATTAAAACAGAAACTTTAGGAGATGTTTAAGTCAGAGAATGACATCATCTAATTGATATTTTTAAATAGCTCCTGTAGCTGTTTTATAACAAATGTGTAGTTGAGAGGGCGAGCAGTATTGAGAAATGCTGAGGGCTTGAACAGATAGGAGCATAGGTTTGGATTACAACTGGGTATATTAACAATAGAACTGCAGATAGAGAAAAATGTGAAAATTTGGCCTGAATAATTAGATGTGTCCTTGAGAACATGTGGAAAAGAAAGCTGCTGATGCAGGGGTGCTGAGGATATAGAACAGGGCAGAGGGAATAAAAATTTATTTCTTTGCATATAGTCATTTGGTGAACTCTGACTTCTAAGGTTAGGTGTTAGGTAACAGTTAAATGTGTAAATCTGGAGGTCTGAGAATTCAGAAAATTAAGTTGGAAGTAATAAATATATGAATGGCATTTCTCCTGTTATATAACAGAGAAAAGTAGAATTTTATGATTAACATTTGACAAGTGCTAGAAAAAATGCTTGTACATTATTGAACTTTAAAGAACTGGAATTTGATATTTAGAGAAGTCTGAATTATTTTATTTTACTATTATAGAAGAAGTCTCAAGTCACTCCAGTTATAGTTTGGGGGGATAATAAGAAAATCTATTGGCTCTGAGAATGATGTCCAAGCTCTGAGTAAATATTTCCTTGTTATATGAAAAAACCAATTACACTTCAGCAGTCAGATTTTATAAATGGCAACTTTTAAAACATATTTTAAGAAGTAAAATGACCACAAATCATGTTACCATAATGAAAAAATGAGTATTCATTTTTGTACAATATCTATTAATATCATAACCAAAACATTATTTTGTTTTTAATTTTTACTTTGCATGTCTTGAAAGATTTCTGAGTTTATCAAACGTTTATTTTTAGAACATGATTTTCAATCACTACAACTCATTTCATCATATGGTTTTAAGACAATTTGCTTATAGTTAGACATTGAGTTTATTTACAATATTCTGTTATTATAATATAGTACACACTTACGAAGCCTTTGACTACAGCTCTGATCATTTTCTTTGGTTACATACCTAGAAATGAGAGTTATTTAAGGTTGCATGGCATATATTGTTATCATGTATTCTAAGTAGGCTGTGCCAATTTAATACCTGCTGTGCCAATTTAATACCTGTGCTTATTATTTGCCAGCATTAAGGATTGCCTTTGGCCAATCTGAGATATATATATATATATATTATCAAATATATATTTGTGTGTGTATATACAATGGCACCCCACTCCAGTACTCTTGCCTGGAAAATCCCATAGACAGAGGAGCCTGGTAGGCTGCAGTCCATGGGGTCGCAAAGAGTCAGACATGACTGAGCGACTTCACTTTCACTTTTCACTTTCATGCATTGGAGAAGGAAATGGCAACCCACTCCAGTATTCTTGCCTGGAGAATCCCAGGAATGGGGGAGCCTGGTGGGCTGCCATATTTGGGGTCTCACAGAGTCGGATATGACTGAAGCAACTTAGCAGCAGTAGCAGCGGCATATATACATATAAAGTTTTTATTTTATCTGCATTTCTCGAATTACTAAAGAGTAATAACTTTTTGTATATTTTTGCCATTTTTATTTCTTCTTTCTCATTACATATTCAGATAGTTTGCCCACTTTCCTAAGGAGAAATTTTTATGTCTATCATTTACTTGTAAAAATTTGCTTGATAAGAACTGTATCTCTTTTTTTCTACAAATTCACAAAATTGTCCCTATGTACCATCACTCTTTCATTTTTGCATACAATGACATTGTTTACAAAAATTACATATTATATATAGTCAGTGGAACTCTTCCTTTGATGTTTTCCTTTCTTTGTATGCCTGTGTTTTATTTCCATACTCTGAACAAGTAAACAGTAAACATTATTTTCTTTTTTTTAGTGTCCTCATTTTATCTATTGATACTTGAAATTTTAATCCAACTGAAAATAAATTTGGTTTCAAGTAGGATACATAAATGATATCTAAGATTTCTTTTTAATGCCATATATTGATTAATCATTACAAATTTGAAGAAATAATAATCGATTTCTCAACAGTTTATTTTATTTAATTAATTTCACTATTTATATTTTGGAATGTTATTTGGACTAGTGCTTATCATGAATTTTCATTTTCATAATATAAAATCACTTTTATTATGTTTGTTGATTATCTTTGCCAGTTTTTTAAAAATTTCTATTAAACTTGAAAATATTTTAAGTCACCGTCATTCTGCTACCTGAGCCACTTATCTATAAATGTACTTGGTGAAAGTGGACATCTGTTGTGAATTTACAATGCTGTGCTACACCCTGCCTTGTGATGCTGGAGCTCAGGCTCCACAAGCCACACTTCCTCTTTGTGTCAGGTTCCTGGAGGGACTCTATAGGCAGAAGCAGATCAAGGAACTAGCTCCTTCTTATCTGCTTCCTGTGGACTCGGGTAAATTTCTATTCCTGTGAGCATCTCCCTAGGAATACTTCTCCACTTTGGTAGTAGCAATTTCTTCCTATAAAAGCAACGGTATTCATTTAAAAGATTTTCCAGCCTTCACACAATCAGCCTAATCATGTCCTCTCAGAGACTCCAGAACCAATTGCCTGTGTTCCCTTCTCAAAGTTCTTTCAGTTCTATGAGACCTCTACACACTTCAAAGTATTAATGAATCCAACTTTTTCCCTTTGTTTCCTCATCCCTAGGAGTGGTAACTGCTTTTGAAATTGCTATCTTTGTTAGTTACAGAGTTCTCTTTTTACTTAAGTCATCTAGTTAAGAGTTTTATACCTTTCTCTTTTAATTGGGTTATTTTCCTCACTGGACTCTTAATAACTGGAAAAATGTATTTCTCCCTGTATTAGTCAGGGTTTTCTAGAGAAACAGCACCAACAGGATATATACTTACATGATTATATACAGTGATGAGATGGGCAAGTGCCAAGATCTTCAGGGTGAGTCAGCAAGCTGAAGACCTAGAAGAGTTGCTAAACTCACACCGGTTTAGTTCCTGTGTGCAGTCTGGCAAGCTTGAGACTTAGGAACAGCCAGTGTTCAGTTCAAGTCAGTCAACTTTTCTGTTCATCTCTTCACTGATAAGAGGAGCCACACCCACACTGAGGGTCAATTTGCTTTACTTTGTTACTCGAAAGCAAAAGGGCTTCCCCAGTGGCTCAATGGTAAAGAATCTGCCTGCAATGCAAGAGATGTAGATTAAATCTCTGGATCAGGAAGATCCCCAGAAGAGGGCATGGCAACCCACTCCAGGATTCTTGCCTGGAAAATCCCATGGAAAGCGGAGCCTGACAGTCTACAGTCCATGAGGTCACAGAGTCGGACACAGCTGAAGTGACTAAGGACTCACTCATTCACTGATGCAAAACCACCCTCACAAAAACACCCAGAATAAGGTTTGACCAACTATCTGGGCCAGAGAAGGCCATGGCACCCCACTCCACTACTCTTGCCTGGAAAATTCCATGGATGGAGGAGCCTGGTAGGCTGCAGTTCATAGGGTCACTAAGAGTCGGACATGACTGACTGACTTCACTTCCACTTTTCACTTTCATGCATTGGAGAAGGAAATGGCAACCCACTCCAGTGTTCTTGCCTGGAGAATCCCAGGGACAGGGGAGCCTGATGGGCTGCCGTCTATGGGGTCGCAAAGAGTTGGACACGTCTGAAGTGACTTAGCAGCAGCAGCAGCAGCAACTATCCGGGCAACACGGTGCCTAGTGAAGTTGATACATAAAATTAACCATCACATCCACATTTATTGACTTCTTTTAAGAAGAGTTGACTCATTGGAAAAGACTCTGATGCTGGGAGGGATTGGGGGCAGGAGGAGAACGGGATGACAGAGGATGAGATGGCTGGATGGCATCACTGACTCAATGGATATTAGTTTGAGTGAACTCCAGGAGATGGTGATGGACAGGGAATCCTGGCATGCTGCGATTCATGGGGTCACAAAGAGTCGGACACGACTGAGTGACTGAACTGAGCTGAATTGAAGTCTTTCAACAGAATGTCATAGTTATATCTATATGTTCTATATTACACATTCAGAGTTAATTATGATATATTTTCAATTCAGTTCAGTCTCTTAGTCATGTCTGACTCTTTGTGACCCCATGAACTGCAGCACACCAGGCCTCCCTGTCTATCACCAACTCCCAGAGTTCACCCAAACTCATGTCCATCGAGTTGGTGAGATATTTTATACCTTGTTATTTGTGTGCAGGGAGTAGCTTTTCAATATACTTTCTAGCTGATTATTGCTGAGATAAAGGAAAATTTTATTTCCATTTTCATATTAAGTGTTTTCTTCTTCTGAAGTTAAAGAAAGAAAAGAAGTATATATTGAAAGGATAATTATGTTTCTAACAGTACATATTAAAAGCTTATGCAAGCATAAATTGAAACTATCTGAAACTTTCATTTGAAATTGAAACTTTCAAGTTGAAACTTTTCAAATTGAAACTTTTGCCAACCCTTGAGCAACCTGACTGTCTAGGTGAAGGTCTATATCCTAATACATATCCACCAGGAAAAAATGGGGAAGGCATAGTGGAGACTACAGGAAAGACAGGAGTAACAGGAGGCATTGCTAAAACTGGCAATTGTTTCCAAAAGAAATTCTATTTATAGGTAGATACAAATCTTATTGTAGATGGATGTGATCTGTGAAGGCATAAAATAAAATTTCACTTTTTCAGTATGAGATTCTTGATTGGTCAATTTTGCTGTGATGAAAACAAGTTTAAAAATAAATGGCGTTATTATGGGATGTTAAGTTGTTCAGAGAATTATGTATAGAGATGTGAAAGATCTTTATTTTGACCCAAATGCTTATCCAGATGAGTGTGATTAACATAATATAAAATTTGGGGGTCTTAGTTACAGAATGGCAGAGTTGGTTGCTAACAGATTTCAATGTGAATAAATTACATTGGTGATAGTGTTGTTCTTCATTTCAACCAAAGTGCAAATGAGGGGATTAAACTGAGCCAGAATTTAGATGAGAGAGGAGAACTTGAATTAGAATGGCCATTTTGTGATATATTTATATAACATATTAATATTTGTAATGCATTTATTTAGTATGTCTTTCATTAGAATTGGGATAGACAAGCTTTCTCTGTGGAAGTGTCTGAAGTAAACATTTTAGGCTCTGGGGACCAGTCTTTGTCACAGTTACTCCACTCTGATGTGTTAAAGCAGCCACAGACAATAATAAACAAATAGACAATGCTGTGTTCCAACAAAACTTTGTTTACAAAAACAGGCAACAGGCCAGACTTGGGCCCTGGGCTGTAGTGGGCCAATCCTAGCTTTAGAAGATTAAAAGCAGAGAATGTACAATTGACTTGCCAGGGAGAAATGTTTGAGGTTTTCTCTATTAAAATATGGTGAGAGTTCAGAGCTTTGTACCACCAAGTTTTCTAGTCCATGTGATCCCCTTTCAAGGCTTCTACTAGGTAGCTGCACCCTACAGTCTTCTGACATACTGGCCTGTAAAAGGTTGTATGATTTCTAAGTCATGTTACTGAGAAATGTTGTTGAATCTTCCTCCAACAGAATTTTTCTTTTGTTATATAAACATGTGCATGCAGGTGTTCTAAGCCGCTTCAGTCATGTCCAACTCTTTGTGACTCTATAGACTGTAGCCCACTAGGCTCCTCTGTCCATGGGACTCTCCAGGTAAGAATATGGGGGTGGGTTGGCATTTCCTCCTCCAAGGGATCTTCCTGACCTAGGGACTCAACCTATGTTCTTATATTTCCTCCATTGGTAGGCGGGTTCATTAAAACTAGTGCCACCTGGGAAGTCCTCAGTTCAGTTCAGTTGCTCAGTCGTGTCCGACTCTTTGCGACCCCATGAACCGCAGCACGCCAGGCCTCCCTGTCCATCACCAACTCCTGGAGTTCACTCAAACTCATGTCCATCGAGTCAGTGATGCCATCCAGCCATATCATCCTCTGTCGTCCCCTTCTCCTCTTGCCCCCAATCCCTCCCATCATCAGAGTCTTTTCCAATGAGCCCATTCTTCACATGAGGTGGCCAAAGTACTGGAGTTTCAGCTTCAGCATCATTCCTTCTAAAGAATACCCAGGACTGATATCCTTTAGGATGGACTGGTTGGATCTCCTTGCAGTCCAAGGGACTCTCAAGAGTCTTCTCCAACACCACACTTCAAAAGCATCAATTCTTCAGTGCCCAGCCTTCTTCACAGTCCAACTCTCACATCCATACATGACCACAGGAAAAACCATAGCCTTGACTAGACGGACCTTTGTTGGCAAAATAATGTCTCTGCTTTTGAATATGCCGTCTAGGTTGGTCATAACTTTCCTTCCAAGGAGTAAGCGTCTTTTAATTTCATGGCTGCAGTCACCATCTGCAGTGATTTTGGAGCCCAAAAAAATAAGTCTGACACTGTTTCCACTGTTTCTCCATCTATTTCCCATGAAGTGATGGGACCAGATGCCATGATCTTCGTTTTCTGAATGTTGAGCTTTAAGCCCACTTTTCACTCTCCTCTTTCACTTTAATCAAGAGGCTTTTGAGTTCCTCTTCACTTTCTGCCATAAGGGTGGTGTCATCTGCATATCTGAGGTTATTGATATTTCTCCTGGCAATCTTGATTCCAGCTTGTGCTTCTTCCAGCGCAACATTTCTCGTGATGTACTCTGCATATAAGTTCAATAAGCAAGGTGACAATATATGCCTTGACGTACTCCTTTCCCTATTTGGAACCAGTCTGTTGTTCCATGTCCAGTTCTAATTGTTGCCTCCTGACCTGCATATAGGTTTCTCAAGAGGCAGGTCAGGTGGTCTGGTATTCCCATCTCTTTCAGAATTTTCCACAGTTTATTGTGATCCACACTGTCAAAGTTGAATGTGATCAAATTTGTTTTCATTATGATGTTAATATACTGATCTGCCTATCCTTACCCTCTTGCAAGGGAAATTCTATCATCTGTACCTGTGTGTGTGTTAGTCACTTAGTTGTGTTCAACTCTTTATGATCCCACAGTCTGTAGCCCACCAGGCTCCTCTGTTTATGGAATTCTCCAGGCAAGAATAATGGAGTGTGTTGCTGTGCCCTTCTCTAGGGGATCTTCCTGACCCAAGGATTGAACCCAGGTCTCCTGCATTGCAGTCAAATTCTTTACCATCTGAGCCAGCCTTCTGTTAATAAGGTAGATATATTACCTGTTCTAAAGTTACCCTCACTTTCAGGATCAGGAGAGTATGGTTTATTTTACAGAAGCTCAGTCACGGAATGGTTGCTGTGTTGTGATGTACCTTGTGTGCCAAGATGAGATAAACCAGGAGATGCAAACTGGAAAGCTCCCAGAGGCCAGGCAGATAATGTAAAAGACTGAAGGAAGCCAGGGTAATCAGCAGTTCACTTCCTGCTGCTTAGAAGCTCTCCTCTAAAACAGGTCAGCGAGTAAAGGCAAAGGTAAAGGACAAAAGAATTTCAGCTTAGCATGGGTCACAACTGGGAGAGCTGGGAACCTCTATCTAGGGGGCTATAGCTAATCAGCCCCAAGTCATTCTTACAGTGAAAAAAAAAAAAAAATGTCTAGTGTTGCTGGAATGTCTTCCCCTTCAACCCCACCCACCCAAAGGATAGTAGAAATTATTATGATTATTGATAGAAGTTTTCAATTTCTACATGTTGGGATTTAATTCAACTGTTTTAAACCCTTTGATGGGGTCAACAATATTTGAGTTTAAAACAAAACAGATCAAGATGGTTTAAAATAAACCTCGAGTTATAATTTACAACTTCTATAGCAAAGAGTAATTTTCTTTTTGGAGAATTTAAATTTGCAAACATAAAGAGAGATAATAGGCTTCTATAAGACTCATAATATGAAGAAAGAAACTGACAGAAAATAAGACAGAGTTGAGGCCAGAGCAAAATGAAATCATCTGTACCTAGAATACAGGCAGTGCCTAGTAAATATTTGCTTTTCAAATTGAATACATTGAATAAACAAATCTTCAAGTTAAATATTTGAGCTACCATAAAGTATGAGTAAGCAGAGTAAGTCAATTGGCAGTAAGTCAACTGAGAGAAGATCAGAGAAGAAATGCAAAGAAAAATAGAAACTCAAAAGGAGATCATTTGCTGTATGAGAGAAAAAGAGAGTCGAGTCACTGGAGTTACTTCTTTTCGTGATGCTTTTTCATTCTAGTTCTGGACCTTTACCATAGGTAAGTTTACATAAAGTCTTCTTACCGTGGGCTAAATTCAGTTGATTTCTTTGTAACTTAAACAATCTTAACCAAGCATATAACATTATTGAGTATCTCTGCTGCTGCTGCTGCTAAGTCGCTTCAGTTGTGTCCAACTCTGTGCGACCCCATAGATGGCAGCCCACCAGGCCCCACCGTCCCTGGGATTCTCCAGGCAAGAACACTGGAGTGGGTTGCCATTTGCTTGTTCAATGCATGAAAGTGAAAAGTGAAAGTGAAGTTGCTCAGTCGTGTTTGACTCTTAGCGACCCCATGGACCTCCGTCCATGGCAGGAGGAGCATTTTCATTTCCTCTGTCCATTTTCTAGGCAAGAGTACTGGAGTGGGTTGCCATTGCCTTCTCCATTGAGTATCTCTAGTTGCTGTAAAATCCATGAATATAGGATCATGGTGGTTAATATCCATAGGATCCAAAGACAGTAGATAGGCAAAATATAATGTATATGTAACTCCTAAACATAAGAATTGCTTACCATCCAATGATGTACACTGCTGTTAGTTCATTTAAGATTCACTTTAGTTCAGGTCACTAAGTCATGTCCAGCTCTTTGTGACCCCATGGACTGCAACATGCCAGGCTTCCTTGTCCATTACCAACTCCCAGTGCTTGCTCAAACTCATGTCCATTGAGATTGTGATGCCATCCAATCATCTCATCCTCCTTTGTCCCCTTCTCCTCCCGCCTTTTATCTTTCCCAGCCTCAGGGTCTTTTCCAGTGAGTCAGTTCTTCGCATCAGGTAGCCAAAGTACTGGAGTTTCAGCTTCAGCATGAGTCCTTCCAATGAATATTCAGGACTGATTTCATTTAAGATTGATTGGATTGATCTCTTTGCAGTCCAAGGGACTCTCAAGAGTATTCTCCAAACCCACAGTTTAAAAGCATCAATTCTTCAGCACTCAGCTTTTTTTATAGTCCAACTCTCACATCCATACATGACTACTGGAAAACCATAGCTTTGACTAGACAGACCTTTGTTGGCAAAGTAATGTCTCTGCTTTTTAATATGTGGTCTAGGTTGGTCACAGCTTTTCTTCCAAGGAGCAAGTGTCTTTTAATTTCATGGCTGCAGTTACCATCTGCAATGATTATAAAGCCCAAGAAAATAAAGTGTGTCACTGTTTCCATTGTTTCCCCATTTATTTGCCATGGAATGATGGGACTGGATGCCATGATCTTAGTTTTTTGAATGTTGAGTTTTAAGCCAGCTTTTCACTCTCCTCTTTCACTTTCATCAAGATGGTCTTTAGTTCCTCTTCACTTTCTGCCATAAGGGTGGTGTCATCTGCTTATCTGAGGTTATTGATATTTCTCCCAGCAATCTTGATTCCAGCTTGTGCTACATCCAGCCCAGCATTTCACATAATGTACTCTGCATATTGTTGTAGCCACATGTTCTGGGAAACAAACTCACTCAGAAGGACAATGCAGATAGTGAAGTGCAGTTTATTACACCGGCAGGCCCAAGGCAGAGTCTCCTCTTAGCCAAGGACCTCGACCAGTTTTTGTGAAAACCTTATATATCCTAAGTGTACTTGCTCAAACCCACCTCCCCAAATTCCTTGAAACTAGTCTGGACAAGGTGAAAGAGAGATATGATCAAAGTTAATCGATGATACATGTGTCACAAGACTAGATAAACAGTGGACATTTATCAATAGGACTGTGGTCATATCCTGATAAACATAATGGGATTTACAACTTTGTTCTGTTACAAAGATAATTAACATTTTTTTAGGTAACAGAGAGTCCAAGTACAAGTCCTGAGGCTCTTTTATCCAGGGAGTCTGGTTTCCCATTGGTATGCTGCTTCTATAGACACCAGGCACGAAGTTCAGAGTCCATTGGGAGGGTGACCATGCATGTAGCCTAATGTTCGCAGCCTGGCCTAAGATGGAGTCCAGCTCTGTCTGTTTCCTCCTTCAATATTAGTTAAATAAGCAGGGTGACATTATACATCCTTGATGTACTCCTTTCCCAATTTGGAACCAGTCAGTTGCTCCATGTCCAATTCTAACTCTTATTTCTTGACCTGAATACAGATTTCTCAGGAGGCAGGTAAGGTAATCTGTTATTCCCATCTCTTTAAGAATTTTCCAATTTGTTGTGATCTATACAAAGGCTTTGACGTAGTCAATAAAACAGAAGTAGATGTTTTTCTGGAATGATCTTGCTTTTTCTGTGATCCAACAGATGTTGGAAATTCGATCTCTGGTTCCTCTGCCTTTTCTAAATCCAACTTGAACATCTGGAAGTTCATGGTTCACGTACTTTTGAAGCCTGGCTTGGAGAATTGTAAGCATTACTTTGCTAGCATGTGAGATGAGTGCAATTGTGCAGTAGTTTGAACATTCTTTGGCATTGCCCTTCTTTGAGATGGGAATTAAAACTGATCTTTTCCAGTTCTGTGGCTACTGCTGACTTTTCTGAATTTTCTGGGATCTTGAGTCCAGCACTTTCACAGTATCATCTTTTAGGATTCGAAATAACTCAGCTGGAATTCCATCACCTCCACTAGTTTTGTTCGTGGTGATGCTTCCTAAGGCCCACTTGACTTCTCATTCCAGGATGTCTGGCTCTAGGTGAGTGATCACACCACTGTGGTTACCTGGGTCATGAAGATATTTTTGTATAGTCCTTCTGTGTATTCTTGCCACCTCTTTTTAATATCTTATGCTTCTTTAGGTCCATACTGTTTCTTTCCTTTATTGTGCCCATCTTTGCATGAAATGTTCCCTTGGTATCTCTGATTTTCTTGAAGCAATCTCTAGTCTTTTCCATTCTATTGTTTTCCTCTATTTCTTTGCATTGATCAGTGAGGAAGGCTTTCTTATCTCTCCTTGCTATTCTTTGGAACACTACATTCAAATGGGCATATCTTTCCTTTTCTCCTTTGCCTTTTGCTTCTCTTCTTTTCTCAGCTATTTTTAAGGCCTCCTCAGACCACCATTTTGCCTTTTCCATTTCTTTTTCTTGTGGATGTTTTTGATCACTGCCTCCTGTACAATGTTATGAACTTCTGTCCATAGTTCTTCAGGCACTCTATCAGAAATATGAAACTTACACTGTATAATCATTTAAGATTATTAATGTCATTACCTGTCATTCAGACTCTGATGCAATCTTTGGTGCAAGTGAAACTTTTAATAATTAGAAAATAATCCATAGAAAGAAACAAGTTCTGGGAAAAAAAATAATGAAAGAGATTTTGGTTACCCACTTAAAGAATATATTTTAAATATCATAATTTCTGGCAAACTGAAATCTTCAATTTTTTTTCATTTTAAAGAGATTATATTTACTTTAAATTGAAATTCATTAATTTGAATCTTGATTTCAAAGAATATAAATTCTTTATTATCCAATAAGTCTATACTTTATGATAGAAAAGAGAATATTCAGCAATCACTTATATTTATATCATTATTTTAGCACTATTATTTCATGTCATATTAAAATATATTAAATATACATTTCAAGAACAGATTTTAAATTTATGGACGTTAGTGCCAAAAACTCAGCCGCTGTGCACTGGTGCCAAACCGAATCTAAGTTACAGAATGTTTGATGAAGTAGAAAAAAATAACTTTGTTGTTTTGCCAGAAAAAGGGGGACCAAGTGAACTTTTGCCCTTGAAAACTGTGTGTCCCCACCTAGGAGGACTTGGTAAGGAGTTGTATAGCTGTAGTTCAAGGGCAGTCCTGCTAATGAGATTAGGGTGTGCCCAGGGTTTGCACCCTTTAATCTGGCCTCAGGTGATCTTTTGATGAGCTTCTCTGGTCCCTTTAATCTGGCTTCAATTGGTCTTCTCTGGAGTGAAGAATGTTACATCTTTCATGGGGTGGATGTGGTGGGGGCAGGTTGTTCTATAAAAAGGCTTCCCTGGTGGCTCAGATGGTAAAAAATCTGCCTGCAATGTGGGAGACCTGGGTTCCATTTCTGGATCAGAAAGATCCCCTGGAGAAGGAAATGGCAACCCACTCCAGTATTCTTGCCTGGAGAAGCCCATGCACTGAGGAGCCTGGAGGGCTACAATCCATTGTTTTATGTATTCCTTGAAATGGAACCAGGACCCTGCCCAAGATTGCCCTATTGTTTCTGGCTGCTCCTCCCTTGTCTCTGTATTCCCTCCCTTTCCTGATTAGCAACTGTTTGAATCTGCCCTTTGGAACTCAAGGAAGTTGTCCCTGGTGGGAACTGGAGACTACTCCCTACAAGAAACATGGGACACAGGGAAGAACCAACACAATATTGTAAAGCAATTATCCAACAATTTAAAAAATATGTATATTTTTTAAAGAAAGTAGAGAACACTTCCAGACTCCCCTGCCCAGGAATACCACAAGGTCCTTCTCAGTTTCAAAACTAACAGATTAAATCAGATTTTGGTGGGTAATGAGGCTACTTGTTCCACCTTAACTATAGTATTAAATATTAGTTGCTCAGTTGTACCCAACTCTTTGCGACCCCATGGACTGCAGCCCACCAGGCTCCACTGTCCATGAGATTTTCCAGGCAAGGATACAGGAGTGGGTTGCCATTTCCTTCTCCAAGGGACCTTCCCAGCCCAGGGTTCAAACCCTGGTCTCCTACACTGCAGGCAGATTCTTTAATGACTGAGCTACAAGGGAAGCCCCAATGACTTGAGGCAATTTGGCTACTCTAAGGTTGAATATGGGATTAGTCTACCTTCAATCTATTTTAGTCATGCCACTTTTTGGAATAGTGAATTTAGCAAGAGCATTGAATTTGCTTTAATGTGGGAACCAGAATAAAGCAATATAGATTGATCTTTTATACCAGTCCTTGTTTAAGATAACATAATCTTAAAGACTTTAATTTTAGACTTTCACTTCCAGTTGGAAAATTATCAAAAAATATCTGGAGAAAACATGCAGTTTTAGCTATGGCTTCAAAATCTGAATGCAATGAAGGTGAGATAACATAAGAAGAATTTATTGATGTACTAAGATAAGGCCTTCCCTGGTGACTCAGACGGTAAAGCCTCTGCCTACAATGTGGGAGACCCGGATTCAATCCCTGGGTGGGGAAGATCCCCTGGAGAAGGAAATGTCAACCCACTCCAGTATTCTTGCCTGGAAAATCCCATGGACAGAGGAGATTTGCTGGCTACTATCCATGGGGTCTCAAAGAGTAGGACATGACTGAGCGATTTCACTATCTAAGATAAGAATGGGTATATCTGAAGGAAAGTTACAGGGCTCAAAATATCCTGGAGTTAAAATGCCCCTCCAGGTCCTCTCCACCATTCTATGCAAAACAAAGAACTCTCTCACCCGAAGAAGAAAAAAATTAAAAAATGGGCATTAGGTTGAGAGCTCACAGCTGGTCCAGCCTCTAGCGGATCTCCAAAATTCCTTGCCCCAGCCATCTAAGAGATAACTACTCCTAACAACCTTGGCTGTATATTGTCACCCTGCTTATTGAACTTCTATGCAGAGTACATCATGAGAAACGCTGGGCTGGAAGAAGCACAAGCTGGAATCCAGGTTGCCAGGAGAAATATCAATAACCTCAGATATGCAGATGACACCACCCTTATGGCAGAAAGTAAAGAGGAACTAAAAAGCCTCTTGATGAAAGTGAAAGGGGAGAGTGAAAAAGTGGGCTTAAAGCTCAACATTCAGAAAACGAAGATCATGGCATCTGGTCCCATCACTTCATGGGAAATAGATGGGGAAACAGTGGAAACAGTGTCAGACTTTATTTTTTGGGGCTCCAAAATCATTGCAGATGGTGATTGCAGCCATGAAATTAAAAGACACTTACTCCTTGGAAGGAAAGTGATGACCAACCTAGATAGCATATTGAAAAGCAGAGACATTACTTTGCCAACAAAGGTCCATCTAGTCCGACTATGGTTTTTCCAATAGTCATGTATGGCTGTGAGAGTTGGACTGTGAAGAAAGCTGAGTGCCGAAGAATTGATGCTTTTGAACTGTGGTGTTGGAGAAGACTCTTGAGAGTCCCTTGGACTGCAAGAGATCCAACCAGTCCATTCTAAAGGATATCAGTCCTGGGTGTTCTTTGGAAGGACTGATGCTAAAGCTAAAACTCCAGTTTTTGGCCACCTCATGTGAAGAGTTGACTCATTGGAAAAGACTCTGATGCTGGGAGGGATTGGGAGCAGGAGGAGAAGGGGACGACAGAGGATGAGATGGCTGGATGGCATCACTGACTCGATGGAAGTGAGTTTGAGTGAACTCCGGGAGTTGGTGATGGACAGGGAGGCCTGGGGTGCTGCGATTCATGGGGTTACAAAGAGTTGGACACGACTGAGCAACTGAACTGAGCTGAACTGAACAAGACAACCTCGAAGAAGAACAGGCCCCCTTAAGACAGTAGCTTTCCACATACATACCTATATATACTAACTCTTTTCTTGGGTAAGGGCAGCAGCTCACTCATCTGACTACTGCCCCTTCTCACCTCATTAAAGGTGATCTGTTCCTGTAAAGTGCTGGTCTCGTTCTTATTCTGAACCTCGCCTTCTCTAACTCTGTACCCTACAATATCTTTCCTTTTCTCCTTTGCCGTTAGTTTCTCTCCTTTTCTCAGCTATTTGTAAAGCCTCCTCAGACAACCATTTTGCATTTTTGCATTTCTTTTTCTTGGGGATGGTCTTGATCACAACCTCCATCCAGAGTTCTTCAGGCACTCTGTCTATCAGATCTAATCGCTTGAATCTATTTGTCACTTCCACTGTATAAGGGATTTGATTTAGGTCATACCTGAATGGTGTAGTGTTTTTCCTTAATTTCTTCAATTTAAGTCTGAATTTGGTAATAAGGAGTTCATGATATGAGCCACAGTTAGCTCCCAGTCTTGTTTGTGCTGACTGTATAGAGCTTCTCCATCTTTGACTGCAAAGAATATAATCAATCTGATTTCGATATTGATCATCTGGTGATGTCAATGTGTAGAGTCTTCTCTTGTATTGTTGGAAGAGGGTGTTTGCTATGACCAGTGTCTTCTCTTAGCAAACCCTCTTAGCATTTGACCTGCTTCATTTTATATTCCAAGGCCAAATTTGCCTGTTACTCCAGGTTACTCTTGACTTCCTATTTTTGTGTTCCAGTCCCCTAAAATGAAAAGGACATCTATTGGGGGGTGTTAGTTCTAGAAGGTATTGTAGGTCTTCATAGAACCATTCAACTTCAGCTTCTTCAGCATTACTAGTCAGGGCATAGACTTGGATTACTGTGATATTGAATGGTTTGCCTTGGAAACGAACAGAGATTATTCTATTATTTTTGAGATTGCATCCAAGTACTGAATTTCTGACTCTTTTATTGACCATGATGGCTACTCCATTTCTTCTAAGGGATTCTTTCCCACAGTAGTAGATATAATAGTCATCTGAGTTAAATTCACCCATTCCAGTCCATTTTAGTTCACTAATTCCTAAAATGTCAATGTTCACTCTTGCCATCTCCTATTTGACCACTTCCAAGTTGCCTTGATTCATGGACCTAACATTCCAGGTTCCTATGCAATATTGCTCTTTATCTCATCAGACTTTACTTGCATCACCAGTAACATCTACAATTGGATGTTGTTTTTACTTTGGCTCTATCTCTTCATTGTTTCTGGAGTTATTTCTCCACTGATCTCCAGAAGCATATTGGCCACCCACCAACCTGGGGAGTTCATCTTTCAGTGTCTTATCTTTTTGCCTTTTCATACGGTTCATGGGGTTCTCAAGGCAGGAATACTGAAGCGTTTTGCCATTCCCTTCTCCAGTGGACCACATTTTGTCAAAACTCTCCGCCATGACTCGTCCATCTTGGGTGGCCCAACATAGCATGACTCATAGTTTCATTGAGTTAGACAAGACTGTGGTCCATATGATCAGTTTGTTTAGTTTTCTGTGATTGGTCTTTTCATTTTGTCTATCCTCTGATGTATAAGGATAAGAGGCTTGTGGAAGCTTCCTGATGGGAGAGACTGACTGAGGGGGAAACTGAGTCTTGTTCTGATGTGTGGGGCCATGCTCAGTAAATCTTTAATCCAATTATCTGTTGGTGGGCAAGGCTGTGTTCCCTCTCTGTTGTTTGACCTGAGGCCAAACTATGTTTGGAGGTAATGAAGATAATGGCAACCTCCTTCAAAAGGTCCCATGCATGCACTGCTGCACTCAGTTCCCCCGACCCTGTAGCAGGCTACCGCTGACCCACACCTCAACCAGAGACCCCTGGACACTTGGGCAAGTCTGGGTCAGTCTCTTGTGGGGTCACTGCTCCTTTCTCCTGGGTCCTGGTGCACACAAGTTTTTTTGTGTGTGCTCTCCAAGAGTCTGTTTCCCCAGTCCTGTGTAAGTTCCGGCAGCTCTATGGTGGGGATAATGGCAATCTCCTCCAAGAGGGCTTATTCTGGAGAAGGCAATGGCACCCCACTCCAGTACTCTTGCTTGGAAAATCCAATGGATGGAGGAGCTGGGTAGGCTGCAGTCCATGGGGTCGCTAAGAGTCAGACACGACTGAGCAACTTCACTTTCACTTTTCACTTTCATGCATTGGAGAAGGAAATGGCAACCCACTCCAGTGTTCTTGCTTGGAGAATCCCAGGGATGGGGGAGCCTGGTGGGCTGCCGTCTATGGGGTTTCACAGAGTCGGACACGACTGAAGTGACTTAGCATAGCATAGGTCTGCTGCACCCAGAGCCCCTGCCCCTGTGGCAGGCCACTGCTGACCCATAGCTCCACAGTAGACACTCAGACACAGTTTTGGCTCAGTCTCTGTGGGGGTCTCTGGGTTGTAGTGTGCACAGGTTTGTTTGAGCCCTCTGAACATCTCTGGCATGTATGGGGTTTGATTCTAAATGTGATTTAGCCCCTCCTACCATCTTGCTGGAGCTTCTCCTTTGTTCATGGATGTGGGGTATCTTTTTTTGGTGGGATCAACATTCTCCTGTCAATGGTTTTTCAGCAGTGAGTTGTAATTTTGAAATTCTTGCAGGAGAAGATGAGCACAAACCCTTCTACTCAGCCAGTTGACCTACAAATGTCTCTCTAGTCAAAGCTATGGTTTTTCCAGTAGTCATGTATGGATGTGAGAGTTGGACTATAAAGAATGCTGAGTGCCAAAGAAGTGATGCTTTTGAACTGTGGTGTTGGTGAAGACTCTTGAGAGTCCCTTGGACTGCAAGGAGATCTAACCAGTCCATGCTAAATGAAATAAGTCCTGAATATTCATTGAAAGGACTGGTGCTGAAGCTGAAACTCCAGTACTTTGGCCACCTGATATGAAGAACTGACTAATTGGAAAATACCCTGATATTGGGAAAGGTTGAAGGCAGGAGGAGAAGGGGACAACAGAGGATGAGATGGTTGGATGCCATCACCGACTTGATGGACATGAGTTTAAGCAAGCTCCAGGAGTTGGTGATGGACAAGGAAGCCTGGTGTGCTGCAGTTCATCGGTTTGCAAAGAATCAGACATGACCGAGTGACTGAAGTGAACTAAGAGAAGAAAAAACTGTTATAAGTTTATAGTTATGAAATCATCTTGCAATATTTTTGAACTTTAAATCCATGTATCTAACAAATTACTCATAACTTGTAGCTTTATTCTATGGTGAACTTTTCCTGAACTATATTGAAATGTACATTTTTAATATTTTTGAAATTAATGATAAAATTAGAAACTGGAAAATATGGACGTATATTAGATGTACTTTCTCTTCAAGATCACTATGGAGTCTTCTAATGTTTATGAACTAAAAGACTCATGACTTCAAGACAAGGAGTAAGGAGTAGATAAAACACAATTTTAAAGTTAGTAAATGTACTGAAACAGTCATGAAAATATGGCTCTATAAAGAGTCTAAATTTGCCACTTGAGGATCTCTTTAGAATGAAAATAACATAAAGTAAGTTTTTTGTTTTTTGTTTTTTGTTTTTCAAAAAGTGGCTACTCCATTTCTTCTAAGGGATTTTTGCCCACAGTAGTAGATGTAATAGTCATCTGAGTTAAATTCACCCATGAGGGGAAGGTACTCTTGGTATGACTATGCTTATTTTTCTCTACTGACAATTAATGTGGTTGGCACATATAGCTATTGTTCATTTACTTGCATTTTTTCTGTGTAAATTTGCCCCACTGTATTGAAGCACTTTAATTACAAACAAAAATAATATACAAATAAAGTAAAAAATGATATAAATCTATTGGCAATAGTATTTTGTTGAATCGTTTTGAACACATTGTTTTACTCTGGGTTTTCAAAATGTTTGTCATTATGCAATTTTTATCCTAAAATATCTGTTTACATAAATTTAGTTTCACAATTAAAACTACATGTTAAGAAACAAAATTAGGAATAGGTGACATTATACAAGAATGATTGAATTTATGAATATACTTGAGAAGTAGATCATTCTATGTAATCTGTGTAGTAATTTTCAGCAAGATTGTTATCTGATCATATTGAGGACAAAAATTGTTGAGTAGAGAACCACAAAACTCTAAGCTTTCAGTTGTGTGTAAACAGAAAATAGATGAAGCTTGCAACTGGATAATTAAAAAAATATAAAAAAGCTTAGTAAAAGGAAGAACAGAGGTAAACCACAGGTATAGTGTGGCACCCTAAGGCTTATAACAGCAGCTGTTAACAGCTATGTGGTGAGGACATCCTGGCATAAAATATAACCTTAAGGAAACAATGGACTGAGCCCAGAGTGACCATGAAGGGAGCTGATACAAAGATTATATTCCTTGACCTAACTTTCCTGCCCTCCTCTAGCTCCTGATAATGTTGCCCTTTGGGTAAAGTCAACTAGAAGCCTTTCAGACCACAGTGCAAGACACAGAAGGAAGGAGGGTGCAACTGAAGAAGTAGATCAAAAGTATTCAACACAGATTCTAATCTTTTATACTTCGGCCTTTGTATGTGTGTAACCTTCAAAACTTACTTAACCTTTCTATGTCTGATAATTCTTATCTTTTAAATACCATCCCTTACATTTCTAAACTATCATGATTCTCTGAATATAACTTCAGAATCAGTTGTTTTAATTTGCAAGGATTTATACTAAAAATTTATTTTAAAAATATATTTTAAAAATCTCATTACAACTTAAAGGTTAGTAGTTGCTTTCAACTACTTCTAATTATTATATGCTTTATAACCCTGTTACTTACTCTTGGCAATTAACCTAACCCTTAAGCACAAAGGCTTTCCAATAAGAAATTTAGCTATTTAATATTTTTCCTTCCTATAAAGGAATTCTTTTGAACCTTAAATCATCTCTCTTTTATACCACCTTTAAATATTTGTTTAGGTTTACCTTAAAATAATCTATTCCCTTATCATTTTAAAACCCAGAATTCCAGCATAATTATAATTTATTCCTAGATACTTTTACTTAGCATGAAAAATTATTTCCAAAGAATATGAATAAGTGACTAATATTTGTTGAGCAGTTTGAGTCAAGCAAATTTTATTATACATATTATACCTATTGTTTCATTTAAACTTATAAAATCCTTATTTTACTATGTATTAAAGGCTGATTTGGGATTCCCAGGTGGTGCTAATGGTAAAGAACCTGCCTGCCAATGCAGGAAACACAAGAGACATGGGTTCAGTCCCTGGGTCAGGAGGATCCTTGCCGGAGTCCAGCTCCAGCAGCCAGGGAATCAGCCTGAAGGGGTGAGCCGTGTTGGCGGACGATGATGTAGTCTCTGACTCATAGTACAGAACTACCTGTTTATTTCAAGCTTCTCTTCTATACTTTGACAAAAGCATTAGGTCAGAGGTTTGATGTTTTTAGTTTCCCCCACCCAGATTTACTGTACTTAACTTGTGATTACATTGTAACACATGCTACATTCTTCAGTTTATTTCTTATCTTTCTAAATCCTGTTTGCCCCTAGTATCTTAAGATCACTATCTCCTAAAAAGGCTTCTAGCTCTTCTTAACTCTTCCTAAACCCTAAACTCAGCAATCTTCTTTTGCCATAAATATTTCCCTCACAAACAGGTCTCAGATAACAATCCTTCCCATGACCTCAAGCTGCAGCCTAGGTGCTCAATCTGGGATATTCTTTGTAAAAATCCTTGAACAAATGTCAATGGTTTACAGATTATTTTCTGGCACAACTGCAGAAGGCTTTGTGCTTTTTCATGCTTCCCTCAACCACCTTAACATTCTTTCCAGCCAACTCAACTGAAGAAAGGAAAGAACAAATCAGAATCACAAGGCCTAACTCCTTCATCCTGGGACCATGCCTGCGAGATGAGGAGAGGGGGTTGGGGCCGTGCCTCCATTTTGTCAGTAATGCCTAACGCGGCTCCTGACAGATCCTCTAGGGTGGGGTTGGCGGGGCATGGAAACCCACTCCAGTATTTTTGCCTGGAGAACCCCATGGACAGAGGAGCCTGGTGGGAGATAGCCCATAGCATCACAGAGTTGGATATGACTGAAGCAACTTAGCCTGCACAAACACTGGTTTAACAGAAAAGGAAACTGAGGAATAAAGATATTAAATCCTTGGGCACATAGGTAATAAGTAATCAGGCAGGATTTGAGTATATATCCATCTCATCCCAGAGCTGAAACATTTCCTGAAATATTCAGCATAGTATTTATACTTTTCCCCAACTTTCTCTAATAATTTTTATTATAAAAGACGTGTCTATGGTTTGAGAAAATCTCATGGGCATCTGTGTTATGGTTAGATGTAAAGTTCAAAGCAGAACATCTGTAAGTACAGAATTATAATGAGGTCCTTGTTTAGTAAGCAGTCTGTGTCTATAACAATGTATTTTTGAGATCTAAAGAGTTCAGTCAACACTAAAAACAAAGTACACAAAAGGTGATGTTTACATTTTTTAATTTTCATTGTTGATGTAGTTCAGCTTTAAGATTTAAGCTTGTTGATCTAAGGGAAAACAAATGAGGCAAGTACAAAAATCTTAGGGGATGTGTTTTCCTATACAAAAGGAAGTACAGTGGGTATGGAGGTGGAGGGTAGAAGTTTAGAGAGATTACATTTCCAATAATAGTAAAAGAGCTTGTTGAGGGAACATCTTTGCCACTGAGAACAGCTAGAAAAGATGAGAAAACAAAAACAAAAATCTGACCCACATCAGAGAACTAGCAAGGTAGCCAGAAGGTGGAGAAAGGGAAATAAATTGAAATAAGCCTGACATTTAATCCCATTTTTTTAAAAAATCTTTGCTAATTCATATCCTACAGAGCTGAGAGACCAAGAGGTTTTAGAGAAAAAGGCACCTGATAGGTGAGAAACTCCCTAGATTTTCAGACGTCTGATAAATTAATGAGACAAATGTTGCAGAACAGAGACTATCAAAGAGAAGAGGTCCTGGAGGGTACATTTGGGAACCTGAAAGTGTCACAACCTGGCAGCAAGGGTGACCTGCAAACACAGCAGCTTTCACAAAGGACTGAAAAAATCTTAAAACTAGCTCAGTCTCCAACTGGATGAAGGTCTATTCCAGGAAGATGTAGACTTCTAGGCACTTCAACCTCTCCAAAAATCAAGGTAGCTTATGTATTCCAAAGGGAATCCTTTGAGGATGGTCTCAACGGCAAGCCAGAAACTGGGAGATTCAAAGGTATTTCAGAGAATATATGTACCATAGAGGAG
This sequence comes from Bubalus bubalis, assembly GCF_019923935.1. Classification (NCBI taxonomy): domain Eukaryota; kingdom Metazoa; phylum Chordata; class Mammalia; order Artiodactyla; family Bovidae; genus Bubalus; species Bubalus bubalis. The sequence continues at coordinate 94,441,598 of NC_059158.1, read as the reverse complement.
GGATTTAAGCTGCTCTGCTCTTATGAATCTTCATGGATGATGTAGTTTCAGTATCCTGAATTCTCTGAGAAAGATAGCTATACGCTGTCAGCAACAAAGAAGGTGGAAAGTAGAAGATGGTAATATAGCACTGGTAAAATGAATACGAGATGATTTGCGCGAGACATCAATGGTATCCACCAGTTACACTTAGGCTGAAAGTTAATCTCTAAGATTCCGTCTCAAGAAGTCAGAAAAGTATAAGGAAATTAGATGTAAATGCTGTAGATAGACAAAAATAGTAAATATAAAAATACAAATTAATGACTAGAAAGCAAATATGAAATAGAGAAAACCAACTAGGCCAAATATGGCTTCTTAGAAAATGCTAGTGAAATTAAAATCTGGAAATACCAAGAAATTTGAAGAAATAAAAATTACCAGTATCAGGAATTTTAGAAGAGGTGAATATAATTTTAGATATTATAGGTAATAAAAACATAAGAAAATAATGAAAAAAGAACTGTACCATAAAAATAAAAATTTAGAGAAATATAAAAATTCTCGTAGCTCAGCTGGTAAAGAATTCATCTGCAATTCAGGAGACCCTGGTTAGATTCCTGGGTTGGGAAGTTCCCCTGGAGAAGGGATAGGCTACCCACTCCAGTATTCTTGGGCTTCCCTGGTAGCTCAGATGGTAAAGAATCTACCTGCAATGTGGGAGACTTCAGTTCAGCCCCTGGGTTGGGAATATCCCTTGGAGGAGGGTATAGTCACCCACTCCAGTATTCTTGCTTGGAGAATCTCCATGGACAGAGGAGCCTAGTGGGCCACAGTCCATGGGGTCACAGAGTCAAACATGACTGAGCGACTAAGCACAGCACAGCCTAAAAGTAAAGAGACCCCAAATGGAAACAATATGAAACAATCTGAAGTAAAGTAATCAGATCTACATTTTAAAACCTTCCCAAAGAAATTACTGGCTCAGATGGTTTTATTGGTGAATTTGACAATATATGTAAGAAAGATACTGTACTATTCTGAAAACTCTTTCAGAGAATAGAAAAAATTTGTTTTCCAAAGCCAGCAAAATCTTGATCTCAAAACCTGACAAGGACATTAGAGGAAAGGAAAATTACAAGTTATTCTCTCTTATTTATTTTGCTATAAAATTATTTAAATACAATATCAGCAATCAAAACCAATGAAATATGGGAAAAATAACTATATCAAGATGAAGTTGGATATATTCCAGGAGTGTAAGATTGTTTTAATATTCAATAGTCAATGTAATTCACCACACTAACAGAATAAGAAAGTAAAAATTATATTGTCATTGCTATTGCAGCATTCTATTGCTGTAATAGAAGCAGCAAAAGCACTTGAAAAGTTAAAACATTCAAGATAAAACCAGGAGTAGAAAAAAGTACCTTAAACTAAAAGAAGAACATCACAAAATTCTGCAACAAAAGTCATACTAAATAGTAAACTATCTGGAGCTTTCCCTTAGAGGATAGGAATAAGACAATAATGTCTACTCTTTAGCCTCTTATGTCAATAATGAACTGAATCCAGTATTGCATTCTTGCTTAGCAGTAAAATGAGGCAGGAAGGGGAATAAAAATAAAAGGGTTAGAATTATGTTTCCAGCAAAATGTATAAAAAAACAGTTTTCAGACAATGATGATTGAGCAATGGAAGATACTGATCACTGAGAAAGCAGGAAACAACAGGGTGAGTTCTATAATTACCCTAGATTGTGACCTTGAAAACCAAAGCTATGGTTTTTCCAGTAGTCATATATGGTTGTGAGAGCTGGACTATAACAAAGCTGAGTGCAGAAGAATTGATGCTTTTAAACTGTGGTGTTGGAGAAGACTCTTGAGAGTCCCTTGGACTGCAAGGAGATCCAACCAGCCCATCCTAAAGGAAATCAGTCCTGGTTGTTCATTGGAAGGACTGATGTTGAAGCTGAAACTCCAATACTTTGGCCACCTAATGTGAAGAGCTGACTCATTTGAAAAGACCCTGATGCTGAGACAGACTGAAGGCAGGATGAGAAGGAGGTGACAGAGGATGATGGTTGGATGGCATCACTGACTTGATGGACATGAGTCTGAGCAAGCTCCAGAAGTTGGTGATGGACACGGAAGTCTGGCAAGCTGCAGTCCATGGGGTCACAAAGAGTCAGACATGACTGAGCGACTGAACTGAGCTGTGACCTTGAAAATGTAGGGAGGGGAAACCAAGGTAGATCTCAGTGGTCTCCTTGAGTTGAGGGGACAGAACTAGGAGTCCAGGGAGATAGGGAGGCCAGGGTGGTAGTGTTTGCAAGGCAAAAATGTGGAGAGCTGCATAGAGAACCATAGAAATATGTGCAGGGCTCTTTAAATATTCAGCTGATACCAATAGCACATATGCATAGACACTACCTGGGACTGCAAAAGCAGAGAGAAATCCTTGAAGTTCACACAGGCCTGGGAATAGATCGGTTCCTTTTAGTAGGACACAGGATCAAGTCATCAGAATGATTTCATCTGTGTAATGGGGAAAAAAACCTAGCATAAAAGCTCTTCTAGTCCAGCCTAACAAAACAACATTTAGCTTCCAACTATCACCAGAAAAATTAGCTGTGATAGAACAAAGTCAAAGTAAATGTGCATGCATACTAAGTTGCTTCAGTTGTGTCCAACTCTCTGCAACCCTATGGACCGTAGGGTCCTCTGCTTGTGGGATTCTCCAGGCAAGAATACTGGAGGCGGTTGCCATGCTCTCCTAGGAAGCCCTCCAAGGAAATGTATAGAAATTCAAAAATTTCCAGCATTCAGTGTCTGTCAACCAAGGGAAAATTGCCAAGATAGAAGCTAGAAAATATAAATCATAATGTGAAAAATCCATCAGTAGAAACAGACACAAAGGAGAAATTTATGATAAATAATAGACATGGACATTAAAACAATTTTTATAACTATATTCCACTTATTTAGATGATAGGGAAAGATTGGGCATGATTGGGAAATGCAAATATATAAAAAATTAACCAAATCAAACATCTAGAGGTGAAAAATAAAATTTCTGAGATGAGAAATGCACAGAATAACATTAACTGCAGATAAGACATTGTAGAAAAAATTTAGAATAGTAACAGAAACTAAAAATAATGATACAGGAGATGAAAGACTTAAAAAACTTGAAGAAGCTTTAGTATCTATGAGACATCTTTGAGTATCCTTAGTGTGAGTAGAGATCGCAGATGAGAGTGGAGGGAGGTGATAGAGAAAATGTTAAGAAATGTTGACAGTTTGCCACATTGGATGGAAACTACAAACTCATAGTTCTAAGAATCTCCATAAGAAAAAAGAAGAAAACTACATTCTGGCTTATCATAATCCATTTGCTTAAAATAAATAATAAAATCTCAGAAGTCCAAGAGAAAAAAAAAAAAACATACTACATTTAGAGCGACAAAAATAAAAATGACAATGTAATTCTTATTGGAAACAATTCAAACCTAAGGGAGTGAATGTCACTGAAATGCTGGGGAGAAAAAAAAAAAAGCAAAAAAGCCCACAAGCAATCTTGAATTCTTTATCCTTATCATATATAAGGGAAAATATCTTTTTAAAATGTAGCTAAAATAGGGCTTGTAGAGACAAAAAAGCTGACAGAATTAGTTGCCAGGAGACTGCCAGTATAGCAAATTTTAATGAAAGCTCTTTAGGCAGAAGAAAAGTGATGTCATATAAAAATCGGTATCTATACAAATGAGTGAAGAGCATAAAATATGTAAATATGGTAAGTAAATATAAAAGACCTTTTTTCTTGATTTTAATATCTTTTTAAAGATAATAAACTATTTAAAGCAAAAGTAATAACAATGTGTGATAAAATTTACAACCTATAAGGAAATAAGACATATAGCAATAGCACAAGGGCTAGACGAGGAGAAATACAGTATACTCTTGTAAGGTTTACTCTATATGCAACATGAATATATTATTACCTGAAAGCATACTATGGTAAATTAAAGATACATGTTGTTAATATTAAGTTATTTGTCAAAAATAACAGAGTAACAGCTAATAATGAAAAAGGGGCTATAATGGAGTTATAGAATTACTCAGTCTAAAAAGAATCAGAATAGAAGAAAAAGGAAGCAAGTAATAAATACATAGAATAAATAGAAAACAAAGTGCAACATGATAGATTTAAATCCAACCATATTAACAGTCACATTAAATGTAAATGGTCTAAACACAAAAATTAAATGGCAAAAGATACCAGACTGGATAAATTGTTTTTCAAAAAGACTCAAATATACACTGTCTACAAGAAAGACACTTTAAATATGTACATGCAAACATTCAGGCTTCAGTGGTTGTGGTAAAACTACATGAAGTAGATTACCTAGTCAATAAGATTTTCAGAGTTTCAAAATATATAAAGCAAACTGCAAAGAACTGAAAGGAGAAATAGACAAATTTACAAATATTTAAGGAAGAGTATAAATCATAGCACATATAGAATACTATACTGCTTTGTTAATTAATGATCTACTTGCAACAGATGGATACATTTCATAAACACAAAAATAGAAAGAAACCATATATGAAACAGTGTATATGATTACTTTTTATTAAGGTTAAAATATAGATGTTAGAAGTCAGATCATCTTTGGGAAAGGAAAATAGTGATTTGAGGGAGAAACATGATAGGGTTTCTTGGGTTTTAGTGATATGTTGCAATTGCCTTGCATCCACTTGCAGGAACTGATTGTTAAATTTTTGAATTTTGCAAGCTGGTTGGCATCAAGTTGGTAGCTTCAAACAGGCCATGTTGGAAGTAGTCACATTATGGAAGTTATATTTTTTCAATGTGTTTTTGTTTTTTGCTTTGCTTTATTTTGAGGTGGAGGGACTGGTTGTTATATATTTAATAGCATAATCTTGGTCCAGGATGTGTTCCCTTTGTGAAATCCAGTTATGCACATGTGAGTTGTGAACTTTATGTTCTACTTCAAAAGATAATTCATATTTCAAGTGAGAAAAAATGGAAGTCCTTATAATTTAAAACAAATATCTTTAGTATAGATTAATCCCAAGAGTTTGGGTGAACTCCGGGAGTTGGTGATGTATAGGGAGGCCTGGCGTGCTGCAATTCATGGGGTCGCAAAGAGTTGGACACAATTGAGCAACTGAACTGAACTGAATTGAACTGAATCCCAATTAAGAAGAGGTGGAACAGGAGAGCTAGGTAGACAGCTGAGGGAAATGAAGGGGCCAAAGCATTGATACAATCATTGATTTATCCTTTTTCATCACTTAGGTCAAGGGTCATGGCCTTCTATTTTCAAAGGTCAGACAGGTAATATAAAAGAATGAAGATAGAGTCTGAGTATTTATTCACATAGGAATATTCTGCACCTCCACAGATAAATGTCTCCTTCTATTTTCCTTGAAAATCACATACCTCTTCTTGATATATTTGTAACCTGATTACTATGATATTGAGCCCCTATATCACACTAACAAGGTTTGAATATAGCCTTTTTGTCTTTAAGATTTGTGATCTTGGACGGATTATATCACTCTAGCTTCTAGTTCTGTCATTAGCAAAGTGGTGAAAATAATCATACCCCATCACTTAATTCATTCAAAGAAATAGGGCTATGTGCCAGATATGATTCTTAGAGAATGAGATATAGCAAAAGTAATATAGTATTGGGTTGGCTGAAAAGTTTTTTCATATCTTTCTGTAACATCTCATGGAAAAATCCAAATGAACTTTCTGGTCAACCTGCAAAGATTCTTTATCTAAAGTTGTTTCTATTATAAGATGGACACAAAATAAATAAGATACCTAAGTAATATTTGTATGTGGTGATAGCCATGAAGGGAAGTCAACTGGGGAGGGAAAATGGGGTGTCAGTGACGTAATATTCAATTATGTGGTTGGTTTCCACAGAGAAGATGACATTTAAGTCAAAACTTAAGTTACAACTGTTTGGGGGAAGGGCATTATAGGCCGAAGGGTAAATGCACAATCATGCCTGAATTATTTGAGAAATATCAAGGTGGCCAATATGACTGGAGTAGAGTGAGAAAGTATCAGAGAAGTGGGCAACCATGAGAATTCTGAGATGTGAGAGTGTGCAGAGTTTTCAGCAGAATATTGATGTATCCCAATGTGGGTTTAATGGGATCAGTTCAGCTGCTTTGTTAATAGGTTCAAGGAAGGCAAAAATGAAAAAAGACAGTTATAATATCCACATGGAAAATAACAGCTTTTTGGTCTAAAGAAGTAGCTCCATTTTGTATTTAGCAAAGTAGGTTCAATTTTCCTAGATCTTCTAATTTTTAAGATAAGCCACATATCAAAGTTTTTAGTGAAAAATATCCTAATTTTCTAATATTGAAATAATTTTTTTTTGTTTTAATACATGAAGACACATATACAAAAACGCTTACCTACAGATGTTTTACTGGAATCATCGTGTCAATGGAATACTGCTACTAAACCTCATGGCTGCTCTTTGTAGCTGCTGCTGCTTGCTAAGTTGCTTCAGTCGTGTCCAACTCTGTGCGACCCTATAGACGGCAGTCCACTAGGCTCCTCTGTCCCTGGGATTCTCCAGGCAAGAACACTGGAGTGGGTTGCCATTTCCTTCTCCAATGCATGAAAGTGAAAAGTGAAAGTGAAGTCACTCAGTTGTGCCCGACTCTTAGCAGCCCCATGGACTGGAGCCTACCAGGCTCCTCCGTCCATGGGATTTTCCAGGCAAAAGTACTGGAGTGGGGTGCCATTGCCTTCTCTGCTTTGTAGCTAGGTCTTTGCTATATAAAGGTGATTTTCAGATCAGATTCTGGCTCGATGTTTCTCTTTATTTATTGCATACTATTGGGTATTGGTTTTCAGATCCTGTACTTAATCTTTTTTTAAATTTTCTTTTTGCTTTGGCTGCGCTGGGTCTTTGTTGCTGTGTGCAGGCTTTTCTCTAGCTGTAGTGGTTTCTCATTGTGGTGGCCTCTCATTGCAGAGCATGTTATAGGGCACGCAGGCTTCAGTAGTGGCTGCACATGGGCTTAGTTGTCTGGTGACATGTGGGAATTTTATTTGCTGGACCAGGAATTGAACCCATGTCCCCTATGTTGTCAGGTGGATTCTTAACTACTGGGCCACAAGGGAAGTCCCCTGTATTGAATCTTGAAATATGACACATTATTAGAGAAATGTATCCCTTACTAGTAGAAACAAGAAACTGACTAGTATCCTTTTAGCCCTAGGGAGTTTTTTTTGGCAGTATTTTTCTGTGCTATTTATCTCAAAATATGAGAGGTTAAAAATTGACAAAGTAAGTAGATGACTAAAACACTATCCAAATACTAATATTGAAAGAAAAAAAAAAAGCAACAACATAGATTGGCTCTGAACCTTAGATATTTATTATAAAATGCAAATTGGGGAATACTTCCTAATGTTATTGACATATTATCCAAATTTCTATTTAAAAGTGAATATCTATTTTTAAATCTAAAAATCATCATTTCAGAACTTTATAATGGAAGACTTTGCAAAACTTCATGGTAAATACTGCAATATTATTCAGTATTTATAGAATAATTGGCTTAGAATCCAGTTCAAATAGCTCTGTAGCACATAGTTTCTCACAGGGAAGTTCATAATTAGTATGTATAAAATCAGCTCCTCTTTCCATTGGCACTGAGCAAAAAACTCAATAGTTAAAAGGAGGGTTAAAAAAGAAGGAAAAAGAAGCCCTAGATAATCCACTTCTCAACAATGGGTAAATAAATTGCATTCAAATACATGAATTTGTTCAGTGATTTTATACTTTCTTCTGAAACTTTGGAAACTGGGCTGTCAAAAGGTAAACTATTGTGCTAAAATGAAAGTTATCTTTCATAATTCTTTGCAAAGAAAATTTCTGAATTTGCAAAATGTTGGAGTTATTATTATCAAAGTACCTTGGGTCCTGGAAAACAGATCCTGTCTCTGTTCTTGTTTCTTCTTAAAAGCTTCCTACACTTTCACACTAGCCAGTTTTGGACATCTTTGTACTTGCTACAGTTAACTATGCAAGTTCAGTTCAGTTCAGTAGCTTAGTCATGTCTGACTCTTTGTGAACCCATGGACTGCAGTATGCCAGGTCTCCCTGTCCATCACCATCTCCTGGAGCTCGCTCAAACTCATGTCCATTGAGTTGATGATGCCATCAAACCATCTCATCCTCTGTCGTCCCCCTCTCCTCCTGCCTTCAATCTTTCCCAGCATCAGGGTCTTTTCTAATGAGTCAGTTTTTCACATCAGGTACCAAATTATTGGAGCTTCAGCTTCAGCATAGGTCCTTCCAATGAATATTCAGGACTGATTTCCTTTAGGATTGAGTGGTTGGATCTCTTTGCAGTCCAAGGGACTCTCAAGAGTCTTCTCCAGCACCTAAATTCAAAAGCATCAATTATTCAGTGCTCAGCTTTGCTTATAGTCCAACTCTCACATCCATACATGAATACTGGAAAGAACATACCTTTGACTAGATGGACCTTTGTTGGCAAAGTAATGTCTCTATTTTTTAACATGCTGTCTAGGTTGGTCATAACTCTTCTTCCAAGGAGCAAATGTGTTTTAACTATGCAAACTTCAGGCCAAACTAGGAATATGAGATAGAGTTACCTGCTTATTTCAGTTCAGTTCAGTTGCTCAGTTGTGTCCGACTCTCTGCGACCCCGTGGACTGCAGCACTTCAGGCCTCCCTGCTGCTGCTGCTGCTAAGTCACTTCAGTCGTGTCCGCCTTTGTGCGACCCCATAGACGGCCGCCCACCAGGCTCCGCCGTCCCTGGGATTCTCTAGGCAAGAACACTGTAGTGGGTTGCCATTTCCTTCTCCAATGCACGAAAGTGAAAAGTGAAAGTGAAGTCGCTCAGTTGTGTCTGACTCTTTGCGACCCCATGGACTGCAGCCTAAGAGGCTCCTCCGTCCATGGGATTTTCCAGGCAAGAGTACTGGAGTGGGTTGCCAATGCCTTCTCTGCCAGCCCTCCCTGTCCATCACCAAATCCCGGAGTTTACTCAAACTCATGTTCATCACATTGGCAATGCCATCCAACCATCTCATCCTCTGTTGTCCCCCTCTCCTCCTGCCCTCAATCTTTCCCAGCATCAGGGTCTTTTCCAATGAGTTAGTTCTTTGCATCAGGTGGCCAAAGTATTGAAGTTTCAGCTTCAGCATCAGTCCTTCCAATGAATATTCAGGACTGACTTCCTTTAGGATGGACTGGTTGGATCTCCTTGAAGTCCAAGGGACTCTCAAGAGTCTTCTCCAACACCACAGTTCAAAAGCATCGATTCTTTGCTGCTCAGCTTGTTTTATACATCTGTGTACAAATATGACCTTAATCCTTGTACAGGGATAACCCACCCTGTGAGAGAGGTAGAGAGAGGGGAGCAGGTCCTTTTAAAACATCTGCATTTGAGGGTTAACAGAGACAGGCCGTGAGCCACAGGAGGGCAGAGGGCACACTGTGGCCTCTCAAAGACCAGAGGGAATGATTCAAGTAGGAGGAGGTGGTCAGTGGGATGGAGTGCTTGGGAGAAGCCCAAGCTTGGGCTAGACCAGGTTTTGGGGCACCCCTGGCTGCAGTCTTAAGGATGCAACAGAATGCAGGTGCAAGAGGTTCAGAAGAGAGGGGTTGATGGGCAAGAAGAGGTGTCTCTCTCCTGAATTTTGGCCTTTAGAAGAAAAAGAAAGCTGGAGAGAGGTCAGCAGAAGCAAGGGATGTTTTCTTTTTTTTGGGGGGGGGGGGGGTTCCTTTTGTTTGGTTTAGAATGAAGAGGCTGTGTATACCTGTAGGCAGGGGGAGGAATAGGTTGAGAAAGAGAAAAGAAAGAACAGAGAGGACCTTTTCCCACAGAAGGTAATGCCCTTGGACATACTGTATATTTATTTATATACCTGCTTATTAGTCCTAAATTGGTTGGATTAGATCTTCTTTTATGTGCAAAGTTGTGAAGAATTCAGCAGCTGGTTGTGGGCAAGATGATCTTCAGAGAGGAGCTTTGCTGTTGTTTAGTTGCTTAGTCATGTCCGGCTCTTTTATGATCCCATGGACTGTAGCCCACCAGGTTTCTCTGTCCATAGAATTTTCTAGGCAAGAATATTGGAGTGAGTTGCCATTTCCTACTTCAGGGGATCTTCCTGACCCAGAGACTGAACCCATGTCTCCTACATCTCCTGCATTGGCAAGCAGATTCTTTACTAATGAGCCACTTGGGAAGCCCAAGTGTAAAGATGGCATGTGCTTAAGCAGAAGAATGTTCTTTTTCTTTGTAATACATGCTGAAAGAAATATTTGGAGGATATATATAGTGAGAGAGTGAGAGGACAGAAAACAAATGTCGCAAAAATTTAACAATTGGTAAATCTGGTTGAGTTGGTGAATGATTCACTACATTCTACTCTCAACACTTCCATAGACTTAAAATTTTAAAAATGTGAAGAAAACTGTAGACCTTGAATTTCTACGAACCTAGGTTTTAATCCCAGTTTCACCATTTATTAGTTGTATCAGATCAGATCAGTCACTCAGTCCTGTCCGACTCTTTGCGACCCCATGAATTGCAGCACACCAGGCCTCCCTGTCCATCACCAACTCCCGGAGTTCACTCAAACTCACGTCCATCGAGTCAGTGATGCCATCCAGCCATCTCATCCTCTGTCATCCCCTTCTCCTCCTGCCCCCAATCCTTCCCAACATCAGAGTCTTTTCCAATGAGTCAACTCTTTGCATGAGGTGGCCAAAGTACTGGAGTTTCAGCTTTAGCATCATTCCTTCCAAAGAAATCCCAGGGCTGATCTCCTTCAGAATGGACTGGTTGGATCTCCTTGCAGTCAAAGGGACTCTCAAGCCTAACTGAGCCCATTTTCTATTCTATTGTTAGTTACTTTTGTTAACCTCTTACTAATGTTGTGTTGTTGTTTAGTTGCTAGGTCGTGTCTGACTCTCTTGTGACACCATGTAGCCCACCAGGCTCCTCTGTCCATGGGATATCCCAGGCAAGAATATTAGAGTGGGAGGCCATTTCCTTCTCCAGGGGATCTTCCAGACCCAGGGATAGAACCCATATCTCTTGCATTGACAGACGAATTCTTTACCATTGAGCCACCTGGGAAGCCCCCTATATGTGATACATGCTATTTGGCCCTTATTAAGTGGCAGGCACTCAATTCTGTCCACTGGAACATTTCTATGACAATGAAGACAAAGTCCATGGAGCTTACATTTAAAAGTGGGAATCTGTATGCATATGTGTGTTGAAATATGGTTGTGTGTGTGATGCTTGCACATGAGCACTTGTGCAAATGATGGGGTATTAATTAATTCTTATCAATTATTCATAGTATGAATGTTTATTCTGATTCTAGGTTCAGTTCAGTTCAGTCGCTCAGTCGTGTTCGGCTCTTTGTGACCCCATGAATCGCAGCACGCCAGGCCTTCCTGTCCATCACCAACTCCCGGAGTTCACTCAGACTCACTTCCATTGACTCTGTGATGCCATCCAGCCATCTCATCCTCTGTCGTCCCCTTTTCCTCCTGCGCCCAATCCCTCCCAGTATCAGAGTCTTTTCCAATGAGTCAACTCTTTGCATGAGGTGGCCAAAGTACTGGAGTTTCAGCTTTAGCATCATTCCTTCCAAAGAACATCCAGGGCTGATCCCCTTTAGAATGGACTGGTTGGATCTCCTTGCAGTCCAGGGGACTCGCAAGAGTCTTCTACAACACCACGGTTCAAAAGCATTAATTATTCGGTGCTCAGCTTTCTTCACAGTCCAACTCTCACATCCATACATGACCACTGGAAAAACCATAGCCTTGACTAGACGGACCTTTGTTGGCAAAGTAATGTCTCTGCTTTTCAATATGCTATCTAGGTTGGTCATAACTTTCCTTCCAAGGAGTAAGTGTCTGTTAGTTTCATTAGTGCAATCACCATCTGCAGTGATTTTGGAGCCCCGAAAAATAAAGTCTGACACTGTTTCCACTGTTTCCCCATCTATTTCCCATGAAGTGATGAGACCAGATGCCATGATCTTCGTTTTCTGAATGTTGAGCTTTAAGCCAACTTTTTCACTCTTCTCTTTCACTTTCATCAAGAGGCTTTTGAGTTCCTCTTCACTTTCTGCCATAAGGGTGGTGTCATCTGCATATCTGAGGTTATTGATGTTTCTCCTGGCAATCTTGATTCCAGCTTGTGCTTCTTCCAGCCCAGCGTTTCTCATGATGTACTCTGCATTTAAGTTAAATAATCAAGGTGACAGTATGCAGCCTTGACGTCCTCCTTTTCCTATTTGGAAGCAGTCTGTTGTTCCATGTCCAGTTCTAACTGTTGCCTCCTGACCTGCATATAGGTTTCTCAAGAGGCAGGTCAGGTTGTCTGGTATTCCCATCTCTTTCAGAATTTTCCACAGTTTATTGTGATTCACACAGTCCAAAGCTTTGGCATAGTCAATAAAGCAGAAATAGATGTTTTTCTGGAACTCTCTTAGAATGGTTCAATTTAGAGATTTGAGGAGGGGGAAAGCAGTGAGAGAATTTCTGAAATGTACTTAAATGGTGTTGATCATCTTAGTTCCTGCCCCAGCATTGTTCCCAAATCAGGGAGCATGAAATATTCTAGGATTTACCTTAAGCCCCCATTATATTTGAAAATTGAAAACAATAGCATTTAAAATACAGAAAACTTAGAAATAGTATTTATTGAGTACCTAGTGTGAGCCACGTATATATACTGCATCATTCAATTCTTAAAACATCTGCTTTGATATATAGTGCATACTCATTTTACCAAAAATGACTAAAACTTCTCAGAAAGATATGTGTTCAAGGTCACATTGCTACCATCAGAAAATTTATTCCATGTCTTTTTTTCTTTAAAGTCTGCAAACTGACTGTGGCTCCCTGAGCTTGAGAAGTAAGATGACATATAGATGAAAACACACACACACACACAATTTTGTATAGGCTGATGAGTATATACACGTAATTTTTTCATTTACTAATTTCTATGGTTTATTTATGATGAAAATGGAAGCAGAAGCACCACATTTGAAAAGTTGATTCTAATACAGTTAATTTTTGGTATGCTTTTGTTTCTTCAGTGGATTTTTAGAGGACGTGACACTAGGTTTTATATCAGTTTTTTAAAATCTAGCTACTGGGAGACCTGGGTTTGACCCCTGGGTTGGGAAGATCCCCTGGAGAAGAGCATGGCAACCTACTCCAGTATTCTTGCCTGTAGTATCCCCATGAACAGAGGAGCCTGGTGGGATACAGTCCATGGAGTTGCAAATAGTTGGACATGACTGAGCAACTAAGCATAGCACAGGCAACTCACATAGCTTATAAATTTGTGAGGAAGGAAGTATTAATTTCAGTTTTTCACTATGAAAATTTTCATCATTGGGTATTGAAGTATCCTTAAAAGTAAAAATAACACCTATATGCCACATGGTGCACTTAGTCCCATTGTGTGTTTAACAGGAAGTAGCTCTAAAAGCTGATTTTCACATTCAGGAACCTTAGAGGAATTGCACACTTAAGAAGATGACTCTGGGCATTAATGTTATAAAACTTAATTTATAGATTCATGCAGACAGATAATACATGTATACATATACATACGTACATACATACACAATTCAATATAATGAGGTGTTGTTCAGAGAAGTAGCAAAGTTGTGTCAAATTGATATAACTAAAAATATGGAGATATTTTGAGAACAGTTTTGTATATTCTTGGAGTAAAGATACATTTAAATATGTAAAACTCAAGTTTCTTTATAACGTGAGAAATTAACATCTTAGAATGTAAATCATAAGAGGTCAACGCTCATGTTTATGAAATTCTTCTTGGAGTCTATCAATATTCTTTTTACTGCTAATAAAATTAGTTGTTTGTATATTATAACAATGATTTTTCCAAGACAAAAGTACCTTAAAACATCACTGCATACTCGACCCTTGCATGTCTTCTTTCAGTTCAGTTCAGTTGCTCAGTCATGTCTGACTCTTTGTGATTCCATGGACTGCAGCACACAAGGCTTCCCTGTCCATCACCAACTCCTGGAGCTTGCTCAAACTCATGGCCATCGAGTCGGTGATGCCGGTCAGACATCTCATCCTTTGTTGTCCCCTTCTCTTCCTGCCTTCAATCTTTACCAGCATCAGGGTGTTTTCAAATGAAGCCGTTCTTTGCATCAAGTGGCCAAAGTATTAGAGTTTCAGCTTTGGCATCAATCCTTTCAATGATTATTCAGGACTGATTTCTTTAGGATTCACTGGTTGAATCTCCTTGCAGTCCAAGGGACTCTCAAGAATCTTCTCCAACACCTCAGTTCAAAAGCATCAATTCTTTGGTGCTCAGCCTTCTTTATAATCCAACTCTCACAGACGTGCATGACTACTGGAAAAACCATAGCTTTGACTATATGGACCTTTGTCAGCAAAGTAATGTCTCTGCTATTTAATATGCTGTCTGGGTTGATCATAGCTTTTCTTCTAAAGAGCAAGTGCCTTTTAATTTCATGGCTGCACTCACAATCTGCAGTAATTTTGTTTCCCCATTTATTTTCCATGAAGTGATGGGACTGGATGCCATGATCTTCATTTTTTACATGTTGAGTTTTAAACCAGCTTTTTCACTCTCGTCTTTCACTTTCAAGAGGCTCTTTAATTCCTCTTCGCTCTCTGCCATAAGGGTGGTGTCATCTGCGTATCTGAGGTTATTGATATTTCTCCTGGCATCTCATGTCTTCCTTTATATTGTCTATTAAATTTAAAATTATGGAACCTATTCTTTAAATGTTCCATAATTTTTCTTATTCTTCATCTACTAAGTTTTAATTCTATGCTTGTTCTTGCAGTATCTTACATTTGTAAAATGCCTTACAGTTTTCAAGTATATATATATATATATACTTGAAAATATATAAAGATTTAATATATATATCCTTGAAAATATATAAATATAAATATATATATATATTCCTCTTTCTATATCATAACTATTACATATTTCTGACTTAATGGGTTACTAGGCCACCCAAGATGGGCGGGTCATGGTGGAGAGGTCTGACAGAATGTGGTCCACTGGAGAAGGGAATGGAAAACCACTTAGTAGTCTTGCCTTGAGAACCCCATGAACAGTATGAAAAGGCAAAATGATAGGATACTGAAAGAGGAACTCCCCAGGTCAGTGCCCAATATGCTACTGGAGATCAGTGG
Organism: Bubalus bubalis; assembly: GCF_019923935.1. Taxonomy (NCBI): domain Eukaryota; kingdom Metazoa; phylum Chordata; class Mammalia; order Artiodactyla; family Bovidae; genus Bubalus; species Bubalus bubalis. The sequence continues at coordinate 94,426,323 of NC_059158.1, read as the reverse complement.
AGAAATAACTCCAGAAAGAATGAAGGGATGGAGCCAAAGCAAAAACAATACCCAGTTGTGGATGTGACTGGTAATAGAAGTAAGGTCCGATGCTGTAAAGAGCAATATTGCATAGGAACCTGGAATGTCAAGTCAATGAATCAAGGCAAATTGGAAGTGGTCACACAAGAGATGGCAAGAGTGAACATCGACTTTCTAGGAATCAGCAAAATAAAATGGACTGGAATGGGTGAATTTAACTCAGATGACCATTATATCTACTACTGCAGGCAGGAATCCCTCAGAAGAAATAGAGTAGCCATCATGGTCAACAAAAGAGTCCTAAATGCAGTACTTGGATGCAATCTCAAAAACGACAGAATGATCTTTGTTCATTTCCAAGGCGAACCATTCAATATCACAGTAATCCAAGTCTATGCCCCAACCAGTAATGCTGAAGAAGCTGAAGTTGAACGGTTCTATGAAGACCTACAGGACCTTTTAGAACTAACACCCAAAAAAGATGTCCTTTTCATTATAGGGGACTGGAATGCAAAAGTAGGAAGTTAAGAAACACCTGGAGTAACAGGCAAATTTGGCCTTGGAATATGGAATGAAGCAGGGCAAAGACTAATAGAGTTTTGCTAAGAGAGAGCACTGGTCATAGCAAATACCCTCTTCCAACAACACAAGAGAAGACACTACACATGGACATCACCAGATGGTCAACACCAAAATCAGATTGATTATATTCTTTGCAGCCAAAGATGGAGAAGCTCTATACAGTCAACATAAACAAGACCAGGAGCTGACTGTGGCTCAGATCATGAACTCCTTATTGCTAAATTCAGACTGAAATTGAAGAAAGTAGGGAAAACCACTAGACCATTCAGGTATGACCTAAATCAAATCCCTTAGATTGTACAGTGGAAGTGAGAAATAGATTTAAGAGACTAGATCTGATAGATAGAGTGCCTCATGAACTATGGACTGAGATTCGTGACATTGTACAGGAGACAGGGATCAAGACCATCCCCATGGAAAAGCAATGCAAAAAAGCAAAATGGCTGTCTGGGGAGGCCTTACAAATAGCTGTGAAAAGAAGAGAGAAGTGAAAAGCAAAGGAGAAAAGGAAAGATATAAGCATCTGAATGCAGAGTTCCAAAGAATAGCAAGGAGAGATAAGAAAGCCTTCCTCAGTGATCAATGCAAAGAAATAGAGGAAAACAATAGAATGGGAAAGACTAGAGATCTCTTCAAGAAAATTAGAGATACCAAGGGAACATTTTGTGCAAAATGGGCTTGATAAAAAACAGAAATGGTATGGACCTAACTGAAGCAGAAGATATTAAGAAGAGATGGCAAAAATACATAGAAGAACTGTACAAAAAAAGATGTTCACGACCAAGATAATAACGATGGTGTAATCACTCACCTAGAGCCAGACATCCTGGAATGTGAAGTCAAGTGGGCCTTAGAAAGCATCACTACGAACAAAGCTAGTGGAGGTGATGGAATTCCAGTTGAGCTATTCCAAATCCTGAAAGATGATGCTGTGATAGTGCTACACTCAATACGCCAACACATTTGGAAAACTCAGCAGTGGCCACAGGACTGGAAAAGGTCAGTTTTCATTCCAATCCCAAAGAAAGGCAATGCCAAAGAATGCTCAAACTACCACACAATTGCACTCATCTCACACGTTAGTAAAGTGATGCTCAAAATTCTCCAAGCCAGGCTTCAGCAATACATGAACCGTGAACTTCCTGATGTTCAAGCTGGTTTTAGAAAAGGCAGAGGAACCAGAGATCAAATTGCCAACATCTGCTGGATCATGGAAATAGCAAGAGAGTTCCAGAAAAGCATCTATTTCTGCTTTATTGACTATGCCAAAGCGTTTGACTGTGTGGATCACAAGAAACTGTGGAAAATTCTGAAAGAGATGGGAATACCAGAACACCTGATCTGCCTCTTGAGAAACCTGTATGCAGGTCAGGAAGCAACAGTTAGAACTGGACATGGAACAACAGACCGGTTCCAAATAGGAAAAGGAATATGTCAAGGCTGTATATTGTCACCCTGCTTATTTAACTTCTATGCAGAGTACATCATGAGAAACACTGGACTGGAAGAAGCACAAGCTGGAATCAAGATTGCCGGGAGAAATATCAATAACCTCAGATATGCAGATGACACCACCCTTATGGCAGAAAGTGAAGAGGAACTCAAAAGCCTCTTGATGAAAGTGAAAGTGGAGAGTGAAAAAGTGGGCTTAAAGGGCAACATTCAGAAAATGAAGATCATGGCATCCGGTCCCATCACTTCATTGGAAATAGATGGGGAAACATGGAAACAGTGTCAGACTTTACTTTTTGGGGCTCCAAAATCACTGCAGATGGTGATTGCAGCCATGAAATTCAAAGACACTTACTCCTTGGAAGGAAAGTTATGACCAACCTAGATAGCATATTCAAAAGCAGAGACATCACTTTGCCAACAAAGGTCTGTCTAGTCAATGCTACGGTTTTTCCTGTGGTCATGTATGGATGTGAGAGTTGGACTGTGAAGAAAGCTGAGCACCGAAGAACTCATGCTTTTGAATTGTGGTGTTGGAGAAGATTCTTGTGAGTCCTTTGGTCTGCAAGGAGATCCAACCAGTCCATTCTGAAGGAGATCAGCCCTGGGATTTCTTTGGAAGGAATGATGCTAAAGCTGAAACTCCAGTACTTTGGCCACCTCATGCAAAGAGTTGACTCATTGGAAAAGACTCTGATGCTGGGAGGGATTAGGGGCAGGAGGAGAAGAGGACAACAGAGGATGAGATGGCTGGATGGCATCACTGACTCGATGGATGTGAGTCTGAGTGAACTCCAGGAGATGGTGATGGACAGGGAGGCCTGGCGTGCTGTGATTCATGGGGTTGCAAATAATCAGACATGACTGAGCGACTGAACTAACTAACTAACTATGCATTTCCGGCTCATTAATGAAAAATCATAATACATGTTCTCATTTTACATTTATATTTAATATAAGTGTAACATGGACCACTACTCTTTCAAAATAAAGTGAAGTATGTTTTTATTTAAGCTTCATAAATTCCTCACCATTAATTGTAGTCACCTTTCTTACTAAATGGTAGTCATTCTTCTGTTATTTAATGTTGAAACAGCTGCCTCTAGATAAATTTGGCAACACAGATGGATTTAAAGTGAAACAGATTCTCTCCTTTTTATCCAGTCTCTAACAAGCTATTTAGATAGAATTCAAGACAAAAATTTGTGACACTTTACTTAGTACTTTCTACTTCCTCTTCCCTATTACACCTTAAAAAATTATGAACTTGACTATTTTATTGTCCAATATACATAAGTTTTTTTGCACATTGTGTAGCAACATAAATAGTTTTCTTTGAATAGGATAGCCAAAGAAAAATAAGGCCAAGAAAGAAAACCTAATGTGATTCTGGGAATTGCTTATTAAAATGTTTAAAAATAGTGTCTCCAATACTTTTCCTTGTCCCTTATATCTGACTTTAATTCTGTAAGACAATAGTTTTTAAATTTGTGCATTGATGAAATAAAGAACTATGGTAGCTGCTTGTTGACTGAAAGATTCTGTGGTTGTTACATTAATGTTATATTAATGTTACTCATATTGGACTTATGAGTAAAGCATCAAATAACTAATTAAAGCACACTCGAAAAGTTCATTGCAAGAGGGTAATGTTTTAAAATATGACTTTAAAATATGAAAATCAACAAAGTTCACCTGCTATATAGTTTTTTTTTTAATAATCAGTGTTCATATTCAAATTTTAAAGAGACTATTAGATTCTTAGATGTGAAAATAATTTTGTCAATATAATGGATTTTTCCTGACCTTTAATTAGCAAGTGAAATATTATTGACAAGATAATGTAACTTAGTACATGTATTTAATGAATATGTGCTAATGCTTGTTATGTGCCAGGCACTGTACTCAATCCTGGGAAGCAGTGATACAATCCTGGCTTTTCAGTAATTTATCTTCTAAGAAGTGTTATGGTATACGGTATATGGAGGTGAAAAACTCTTGAGGTTATGGATGTGTAATTGTTTCATACTTTATGATGGTACTTAACATTTTACTTTATATTTGCCTTTGGATTTAACAGAGATACAGAGAGGTTAAATGATAGCAAACCTATATTCCCTTAAGTGAATGTCAGTGCTTTTCCACATTGTTCTGCTTTTCATCTATTTATTTATCTCTTTTTAGGAATTCTTAATAGTGGCTTAGTTAGTCTTTGCCACATGTCCTACTTACTATCTATTTATGTATTCTTGTCAATTTATGTTAAATAATAGCATAGTCAGACTACTGCTAAGTCACTTCAGTCATGTCCAACTCTGTGCGACCCCAGAGACGGCAGCCCACCAGGCTCCCCCATCCCTGGGATTCTCCAGGCAAGAACACTGGAGTGGGTTGCCATTTCCTTCTCCAATGCATGAAAGTGAAAAGTGAAAGTGAAGTCGCTCAGTTGTGTCTGACCCTCAGCGACCCCATGGACTGCAGCCTTCCAGGCTCCTCTGTCCATGGGATTTTCCAGGCAAGAGTACTGGAGTGGGGTGCCATTGCCTTCTCCATAGTCAGACTAGAGTGACCACAAAATTGATTGTGAGAGACTCATTTGCCGCTCTCCATGGTGCTGAAAGATTTTCGTGGGCTAAAAATTTCTTCTAATTTTTCCCCTAATGTTTTGGCACTAATGGTTACTGCCCAATCAAGAATTCAAAACAAGGAGGGAAACAGTAGTGAGGAAAGGGAAGATAAAAAAGAGAAAAGTTTATAGAAAAGGCATAGTTGTTGATTAAGAGGTGGGTGGATTGATCTATTCATTAACAGAAAAAGTTTTCTGTACAACAGGCACCTCACTTGGAGTGAAGTTACAATAACTCCCCCCACCCCCACTGCCACCTTATAAACTTAAACTTTGTGCTGGTGTATCCCACTTTATATTGGAGAAAACAGGCATTAATCACACAAATATGGAAAACAGTAAGTTTGCAACCGTTAGGTGCTAAGAAGGACACAGGGCTTTATGAATCATGAGATAAATAGAGCAAATATTAGTGTATTAATATGGAGCTTGGCCAAAAGTTGATTGAATTTTATTCACACTATTAAATTATTATATAAAAATAATATGTGAAAAAAGATAAGACTTACCAGATTGTTTCTTTCCAATAAAATCTTCAAAAATATTTTAATGAGATATTGCTTCCATGAACTCACCTTTATATTAATTGATTCTATACTTGAAATAGGTATAAAATTTCCTGATCATGACATTTTCAATGATGATATAATAATTGGGTCAACACCAAAGGTGAGAAAACTTGTTTGCATAAGTAGGTGAAAATATTTTAAACATTTACTTTTATGACTAAACATTTATATCAGTTAAATTGCTATTTTAAAAGCATCAGCACTACTTTTCTTTCATTAAGGTTGTGATTTTAAATTTTTATGTATATAAATGGATTTCAAATATATTCAAAATATTTATCAGAAAAAATAAAAATTATAAAGCTGGAATTTGAGGAATGCCCAAGTATTATTAGAATAGCCAATCTGCAGCTGACATAGCTACCACAAAAATAGCAAATTAGCAGCATACAGAATAGGATTATCTGATATTTATGCTGCAGCTTTGGGTCATTAGCTGGAACTTTAGATCATTAATTGGAAATATGCTCACAAGTTCCTGCCAACCTCCTTGCATCCCATCTACAATGGCGAATGTGAAGTTCCTTCATCATATGATATTCTTTTGCTCCTGAAAAAAAAAAATCTTCAAACTATTCCATGAGCCCTTGTCAGTTGTCTGCAACTGAATGTTATAGCAGATGTCCAAAAGTAGACACCTGTTTATGTATGCCACAGGAAGAATTGGACACACACTCACATAACACTTGCTTAGGCCATTCTCCATAGAGGCCTGAACAAGTCTCTTATGATCAGAGGCTGCCTAGCTATGGACTCTGGCAATCTGAGGCCACTGTACTTGGCCATTCCTGATGGGTAAGGTGATCAATATATTATGTGACATGTATAAATGATTTGTGGCAAACTAGTTTGAAAGCTCAGCTCTTAGCCTGTTTCAGTTTTCTTCTTAGAATTTGTTACCTCCTGACAGAATTACATACTTATTTGTTTAGAATATAGCACAACAAAATGTGGCATTCATGAAAGCAGTCATTGTCTTTTTGCTCACTGTTGTAAATCACATTGCACGATGTAAGTATTCTACACATATTCACTGGGTGGAGGATTAGACTCTAAGTTCAATGGGGCTGTCTTTATTCTTTATCTTCAGTGCCTACCCCAGTGTTTAGCTCATTGTAGGTAATAAGGAGATAACTAGGGACCAGGTTATAAATGTCTTGTAGGTCACGTTAGGAATTTTAGACTATTTACTAAAAACAGTAAGAAGCCACTGAAGTATTATAACTAAAAAGATGTATTATTAGATTTTCACTTTAAAAAATAAAATTCTTACTTTCTGTTTCTCTTAACAGAGAAACTATTGGGCATCACCTTTCTCCTACTCATCCAATCTTAACTCTCTAAGTTATATAATACATTTCCCCCTCTTCTTCCCTGCTAATAATTTGTCCAAACCTGACAATTTATTAATTTAATTTAATTTAATTTAATTTAATACATTTGTCTGTTCAGTCACTCAGTCCTGACTCTTTGCAGCCCTATGGACTGTTGCCTGTCAGGCTTCTCAGTCCATGGAATTTTCCAGGCAAGGATAGTGGAGTGGGTTGTCACTTCCTACTCCAGAGGATCTTCCTGACCCAGGGATTGAACCTGAGTCTTTTGTGTCTTCTGCATTGGCAGACAGATTCTTTGCTAGTGCCACCTGGGAAGCCCACTTTTATCTATCTATCTATCTATATTATAAATATATATATATGTCTTTTTTTGTAACTACAGGATGGGCAATTATACCTGATAAACTCATATTCATGTCTTTTATTATATTCTCCATCTAGTCACTCTATGCCTTATAACTAATTAATTGTGCAGTGTTGATCATCCCATTTATCTAAATAAATACTTGCAATAATTCTGGATTAATTATGCTTCTAGTTTATTATTTGAAAAAGTATAATTTTTACTATATTTAATACTCATTCACATTAATTGTTGTATCTAACCTTTTTGTTTTTCCTTCCATTTGAAAGAAAAGAAAAAGAAAGGAAGAAAAAGAGAAGGGAAAGAGGAAGGAAAAGGAAAAGAAAACAGCAAATGTTGGCAAGGATGTGGAGAAATCAAAATCCTTGTGTACTGTTGGGAATGTGAAATGGTGCAGCTGCTGTGGAAAATGGAACGAAAGAGTAAAAACAGACTAACCATAAAAACTAAAAAGTAGAATTTCCTTATATTCTTTCACCAAATTTAACTGTTAAAATAATTTTTTTTTTCTGTAGGTGTTTCTGAATCATTCTGAACAAATTGCAGCCACTACGCCCTTTTTACTCCAGACTAGTTCATGATAGCAATCACAGCAAAATTATCAAAACCAAGATGTTTAATGTTGATATAAAATCAGTTGTAATTAAACATAGATAAAAACCTAGAGATGAGATATTTTAGAGTTTATTCATATTTTAACTATTGTCCCAATGTCCTTATAGTTATGTATTTTTTTCCAGTTGTGTTTTCACTTCACATTGTGGTATATGTTGCATTTAGTCATTGTGTCTCTTTAATATCCTTTAGTCTGGACCAGTTCTTAAGTCTTTTTTTTTTTTTTTGACTTTCATCACAGTGATATATTTGAAAAGTACACGTATTTTGTGAAGTTTCCCTCAGTGTAGGTTTGTCTTTTGCTTCCTTTTGATTATACTTGATTATGCTTTTATTTTTTTGGTCTGGAATACTATTAATAGTAAGTTCTATTGGGTACTTCTTAGTTCATCACAGCATGAAGCACATGATGTCACCTGATCCCATTATTGGTGATGTTAATCTTGATCACTTGGTTAAGATGATAACTATCAGATTTATTCACTGTAAGGACTTTTAAAATTCCCTTGTCATTAAGAAGAATCTGAGGATTACAAAAATGGCCTTACGTGTTTCTTCCCCCTTGAGTGTGCATTCTTCTTTGCAATACGGTTTTGTAGTGTCTCCCATCAAGAACATGGAGTATATTATTTCATCCTTTGAATCTGGGCATGGCCATGTAGCTTCCTTCCGTGTCTTAGCAGAACTTTGGAAAGTACTCTACATTGGAGTCTACACTCCATTGTTGCTTTTCAGAATCCAGCAACCACCGGTACTCAAGGATACAGGACTAGCCTGTTGAAGGATGACAGACAAACAAAGATAGACAAACATCTTAAACAAAGATGATCCATCCCAGCTGAGTCCTGCCTCCAATCAGCTTGCCAACCAGCAGACAAGTGAGCGAGGCCATCATTGACCAGCCAGTCCAAATTGAGCCTGCCAGAGCAGAAACCACCCTGACAACTCACATAACCTTGAGAGTTTATAGATGTTTATTGTTTTAAACTGCTAAGTTTGAGGATGATGTGATAAACATCAAAACATAATTCTCAGGGAGATATTTTGAGAGTACATACATAACTGAATACATGTATAACTTTTACCTACTAGTTTTATGATTCTCGTCCTGGTTAAATATTACTACAAAGGTTGCAAAATGGTATTACTACCTTTTTTAGAGACGAAGAATGTAAGAACTGGGACTTATGTGTTTTGCAAGCACATATGACAAATAAGTGGCTGTGTCAGCCTTAGAAGCTTAACCTTTTACCTGGTGGTCCATAACTTTTCTCAATATGCCATGGATATGTGAATGACGTGATAACAAAACTGACAAAAGCAAGCAATAGAGAAAAAGACCAGTGTCCTTGGTGTTAAGAGTGGCACCCTGTGTCCTCACACAGGACAGAAACAATAATTGATGAGAGTGGAAGGGCTGCCCAGGGTGGATAGTGTAGGAGGGAAAATTAAATATAGTTATTATCATACCAATTTAGGTAATCATTGATTCATGAAAAGATATAAAGATAATGCCTCTAAAAATTGCCTTTCGTGGATATAATCAAGAATGTCATTGACACCCTAGATTATAATTAATAATAGACATTTATGCAACATGACTCAATATTTTTGGAGTAACTCTCATATCCTCCTCTAGTTTTCCCATATAAGCTAAGAAGAGGGAGCTAAGATAACATGAGGTGACCTACGTTATCCCTCTTAAAATTAAGAAAACTGAAACGGTATTAAGAACCCAAACTAACTAGGGGTCAACAGTGAATAAATGTCAAAACATAAACCTGAACTCAGCAATCCCAATTTCCTAGAAGAGTCCATCCCACATGGCAGAGGGGGTTAGGTCCCAAGTCTTCAGATGCTAATACTATCTGAGTCTTAAGTTCGTGCCTCTTTCCATGCACTATTCTAAAACCCTTACAGATAATTTAATTCACTCAGTCTCATGGACTTTCTACGACACTACACATTAGCTTTACACAGAAATGCAGACATTCAGGTGCTTCAGTGTATGTGTTTTTGCTGTTAGAGACCCTATCTTCTTGACTAAGAAAGGAATTCAGAGCCTTGCTTTTTTCTTTACCGCTCCCTTAAAAATTTAAGAGCACAAGGAAGCCTTTTGCATTTCCAGGTCTCTTACAATGATTTCGGTGGCAGCAGCTGTCGCTAGCCAGAACACCAGGATCCTGCCAGGGTAAACGAACTGTAATGGACAAGAGGCCAAACTCTTGTCTGTCCTTTCTAATTCAGGAAGCCTAAACCTCAAGTTCCCTGCAGCTTATCTCCAATGGAGAGCCGACAGCTGGGGTGGGGTTGCTGGAGCTTTCCCGAGGGCAGTCTGCACCCCAGCACCCCTCTAGGAGGTTATCCGGTGCTCTGGGCTAACACAGTGTACACAGCCTGTTTTCGCACAGTGGGACCCCAGGCCGGCCAGGGATCGCGGGGCGCTCTGGGGGAAAAGGACCCGACCCCTCGGTTGCTCTTGGGGGCCGTGACTGCCAAGTATCGCGGGACTTGTGCACATAGCAGGAGCGGCAGCTCCAGGAGCAGCTGGAGCGCGCTCTGTGCGCACCGCCCCAGCCCGGGGAGGAGCGGGAGCCGGGAGGGAGGAGGGTTCGGGGTGCTGGTTACGTAAATTATACTAGCCCAGTGAGAGGCCTCCAGGCTGGGGCTACGGGAGGAGGAGGAGGGCCCGCGCAAGGAGGAGGGGCTGAGAGGGAGCGGGCCGGGGTGGGAGGGGGGCGGGGGCCGGGGGCGAAGTGACCAGGCGGTGGCGGCGGCTCTGCCGAGGTGACAATGTGTTAGGAGCCCTCGCTCTATCTCTTGCGCCTCCTTGGCCGTGGCGCCCGCTCTCGAGGAGCCCTCCAGCCCGCCGCTGCGCTATGAGGGCGCCTCTCCGGGGCTGGCCGAGGCCGGAGCCGGCTCGCTCTTCTCCCGGGGAAGTGTGAGCAGAGAGGCGCGGGCGGGAAGCGGGACTGCGCGCGGCGCTCGCGGGCCGGCGCGGGTTCCAGGAGAGCACGGGCTCGGTGTGCCCCACACTCCTCGCAGCCGGCCGGCACCTGCCGGGTTGGGTCGGAGGCTGAATTCCGTGCGTGGACCGCCGTTCCCTCTTCGCGGGATCCCTGGCCACGACAGCAGGTCTCCGTCTCTCTCTCTCTTGCTTCCCCTCTGATTGTCTGGGAACAGTCCTCTTTGGGTGGCCCGAGTGCCTGGGTGGGCGCCTCAAAGTCCCGCAGCGGGTGGCAGCGCACGGAGCCGAGAGCTCCGAACCAGTCCCAGGAAAGGGGCGCCGGCAAACCCGGTACACCGGCCTCTCGGGCTCTCGAAGCGCGCTTGCTCGCCGCTGCAAGTGCGGAGGAAAGACCGCCAGGCGCGGAACTTTCTACCGCTGCCCGCCCCCTACCCTGCTCTCTCTGCTCCCCGGCCAAGCTGGGGGGGGCCGGCCACCCTCTGCGCTCCACTGGCGCTCAGCCCCGGGGGGACATGGCCTTCCAGCCCCAGCAACTTTCTCCCACCAGCTGCGGGCGGTGTGGCGCTGCGGTGCTCTGACGCTTCTACACCGGGCTTTCAACACCGGGGACGCGCTGGGTCTCGGGTGTCGTCCTCGACGGTTGCCTTCCTCTATATTTCTGCCTTCCTTTGCGTCTTAGTCTCTACTTGTCCGTGTCTTAGTCAGTTTCTTTCTCTAATTCTTGATCTGGCTTACCGCATCCGCTCCGGGTTTGTCTCTCTCATTCTCTTTCCCCCTGTTTTTCTTGGGATGTTCCCGCGTCTCCGTTACTTTTATCTTTTCCGCTTTCTCTCCGTCTTACCTTATTTTTTTATGTTTTTTTCCTCTCTCTGCCTCTCTCCTCTCATCTCTCCTGCCTGGTCCCCCCGAACACCACCAGCTCCCATATTCCGAGACTCCTTGTCCAGGGGAGAACACCCCGGCCCTCCTGGGCACCTCCAGGTACAGAGACCTCCTTTCTCAGAGCCGGAGGAGACTTGGGGATGGAAGCAGAGTGCTCTTGTCTGGGCTGTCGGGAGGGGGCTGAACGAGAGTCGCAAGGGCCGCCTCCCCGCCCCGGGTCCGAGGGCTCTGCGCTGCTGCGAACCCAGGCTCACGAAGGCTGCTGTTTGGACAGCGTTAGCTGCGGGTGCCCCTCCTCTTACTCCGTTCTTTGCCTAGAATCAGTTGAATTTCCAGGTGGAGAGTCTACATCTCCAGTCTTTACAGGCAGCCACAGGAGGAGACAGTGGGCAGATAAATACAGAAGCTTCGGGATCCAGGGAAATCTAACCTGGAAAGGGTGGAAGCTTTCCTGAGGCAAAGGTGTTGCTGTCTGAGGAGCACTGGGGACTGCCTGCCTTCAACTGTTATAACACTCAATCCTTGAGCGGTTTCTTTGGGAGAGAGAGCGGTCACTCTTCCCTGAAATACATCATAGAGATTTTATTTGCAGGGTTTAAAGACACTGACTGCCCCAGCTCCTTGAAATTTTGAGTATCCTCGGGGCCCCGGATCTTCAGCTTTATATGAAGACTGTTTTTGCTCAAGGTTGCTCCCCTCCCCGCCTTAGTGTGTGTGTGTGTGTGTGTGTGCGCGCGCGCGTGTGTGTGCGTGTGTGTGTGTGTTTGCGTTCGTGCCCTCTAGTGTTAGAGAAACCTGCTGGTTTGAGAATATTGAAAAGTAAGGTGAACCTATTGGTGACTTACTTTTGATCTCTCCCCTTCTCAGGTCGTTCTCCTTGCCCTCACCCATCCTTTCCTTTTCTTCATCTTGACTTTTTTGTTGCAGTACTAATCTTTCCTTTGCCCTGATCTCAACAAACTCCTCCTCTCCTGCAGAATTAGAACCTCAATATTGAAACATCATTTGAGTCCTTAAGAGGTGGATAGATTTGGAGAATTTTCATAGCCTAAAGCAGGCTTTCAACATAAGAAAACATGCCATTTTTCTGCATCATTCAGTGCAGACCAGGATTTCACATCTCTTCCTTATGCCCCTGCCCACCTTCAACTCCACTGAGAATTTTCCCTGGCTTCTCCTCCTTGTTTAAATAAATGCTTTTCATTCACCATTTCTGTGATGCTCATCCCATTCTAGGGCTTAAGCTGATTGCTTAAGTAGAGGCACTAAGCAGTTTTGGGAAGAAGAAAAGAAAGGTTTTCCAAAGGAAACAAAGTGCTTCTGGTATAGATTAATTCTGGATCCCAGTGTCCAGAGTGGGGCCAGGTGCTGTCTCAGATATTCGGACCCTAGCACAGTGTAGGAAAACTATTAAAGGCTTCCCAGAAACTTACTGGTTGATTGATTAGCATGGAGCTAATCATAGGCTTTGAAGTCACCTAGCTATGCAAATGTCTACATACAAGAAGTTGAATTCTACCTCTTGTTTGTTTGTTTCATTTAGTCTTTTATGAATGGGAATTGAGGACTAGCAGAAGGTGAAACATGAGTCCTCTGTGTCCTTAACCCATTCGCTGCTTGAATTTGACCTTCTGTGCAAGTCTTTAACTTGGCTGATGTTCTTTAATAGTCAGTACAGAATTGAAGAAATGAGTTTAGAGGCTCTGATGGGTGGCATCTCGCAGCCTTCTTACCTAAAAGTAAACTAGGGCATGACATTTGTGAGTGAATACTTTCCGGTGGTTTTCACACGTGAAAAGTTCTCTTTTTTTAATGTAAAGAACAGATGTATCAGCTTAAAATATTTGGGGCCTATAAATTAATCTGCAAACTGAATCACTGTAAATAATTTATAGGTTCCTTTATTGCTTGAAATGTATGTGAGAGGTGTGATACTACATGTGTATGAGAATTTGCAAAGTACCTGGAAATGTAATGCCTCCTGATACAAGTTTCTAGTAGGAATCCCTGTGCTGCAGTATTGTTTTCATGATGCTATGACAGTCACCTCTTAAAATAGTTGAGCATTTACCATGAATGTTGTTCTGGAGCATGTTCAAGGCAATTTTGCTTTTAAAATATTACTTATAAATGAGCTCCTACTCTATCCAGTTTTTCATATTTAAAAATAGCAAAGACATAGTGAAGATGGAAATTCTAATATTGGTTGAGATACATTCTGATCTCTTAATAAGAATATTGAGACATATTTAACTTTTTAAAGCTGTACATTACTTTCAGGTTTAAGTTATGTAAGAGTGAAATACAATGTTTCCATTTTGCCAACTTGATTCTAAGAAGTTGTAGTTGTACAAGAACATTTCCATGTAATAGAGATTTTGTAACTTTTTAAAAACTTTGGCATTTTAGGAAGAGGGTGCGAGAACAAGGAATAAATGGATACTTTTATTCTTTCTGGTTAGGAAAATGAAGAAGATATTGATATTTCTGAATAAAAAGAAAATTATAGAAGATGATTGAGAGTAAAGTATGAATAAAGTCCTGCCATGTGAAATAAATAACAATGCTACATGTCTCTGATAAGTGTTTTTGTGCTTTATGAAAATGAGGAGATCCTATAGTTTTGTCCTTTAATTTGCTTTATTAAGCATCCTATTTTCAAGATGCAGCTCCTGCAATAAGCAACAAATTCTTGATTGTGACTTTTAATACATTGCCTCTTGGGGCTTGTGTTGATATCGGTAGGAAAAACATGTAGCCCTCTTAAATCTAATGAGATCTAGCAGGATCACTACTTTGGAGTCTGAGTGACCATATGCCTAATTATCCAAGAATTTTAACTGGCCTTTGTTTTTTTAATCCTTCCTGTCATCAGAGTAAACACATGTGGAACATCAAATCAAGACTTATATATATATATATATACATATATATGCATATATATATGTATATATATATGTATATGCTGCTGCTGCTAAGTTGCTTCAGTCGTGTCCGACTCTGTGCAACCCCAAAGACGGCAGCTCACCAGGCTCCCCTGTCCCTGGGATTCTCCAGGCAAGAACACTGGAGTGGGTTGCTATTTCCTTCTCCAATGCACGAAAGTGAAAAGTGAAAGTGAAGTCGCTCAGTTGTGCCTGACTCTTAGCGACCCCATGGACTGCAGCCCACCAGGCTCCTCCATCCATGGGATTTCCCAGGCAAGAGTACTGGAGTGGGGTGCCATTGCCTTCTCCACATATATATATATATATATATATACACATATATATATAAGAAGTGGTACAACTACCACTTCTTAAACTCAAGTTGGAAAAATAGACACATTGTATTCCACTCAGATATAACTAACCTGAAAGTAATGTACGTTGTTAAAAAGTTAAATGTGTCTCAATATTCTTATCATTAGATATCAGAATGTATCTCAACCAATATCAGAATTTCCACCTTCACTATGACTTTGCTATTTTTAAATTATATATATATATCGGAGAAGGCAATGACACCCCTCTCCAGTACTCTTGCCTGGAAAATCCCATGGACGGAGGAGTCTGGTAGGCTGCAGTCCATGGGGTCGCTAAGAGTCGGACACGACTGAGCGACTTCACTTTCTCTTTTCACTTTCCTGCATTGGAGAAGGAAATGGCAACCCACTCCAGTGTTCTTGCCTGGAGAATCCCAGGGACGGGGGAGCCTGGTGAGCTGCGGTCTGTGGGGTCGCACAGAGTCGGACATGACTGAATCGACTTAGCATAATATATATACATATATATATATATATGTATATATATATGTATATACTGAGTCTGACAGTCTACTTGATGATATTTCATAATATTTCCTATGTCCCACTACAGACACACTAAGCATATATCTGAATACATAAATCACATTTAAAGATCCTATACTGTCTGCTTTGATAAACCATTTTAACATTTTAAGTCATTTTAACATTTTAGACTAATATTTACAATTTATATATTAAAGCACATTGTTTGGTTAAATTTTTCTGCCATTCAGTTACAGACATACATATTTTTGACGAGTCCAGCTTCCCATTGTGAAATTTAGTACTTAGAAAATTCATAGAAATTTGTGAAAATGAATATACACATGAATTTACTAGTAGTTGGTCATCATTTGGGGCATTATAAGCAATTGGGAACAAAGTATAATAAAATAGATTTTATTTATTTGATATTTATTTCTTTTTGATTAAGATTTAGACCTATGTGTATGTTCTCAAGGTAGTATATTTACAATAATATGTTTAATTGGTCTGAGATAGTTATCAAGAAATTATTACAAATGGCTAAAGACATTTATGTGATTAATATGTGTTCTAATGTCCCTTTTAGATACAAGCTAAAATTCATTTTTAGCTATTAGTTTTCCAATTTTATTTATCTTTAATATATTTAGGGCCTATTTAAGCTGAAATTCTTAATTTTTAAAAATTATTGCTACAGGTTATTAAGAGATTGCTGTCATCTAACTTTCCTCTGAGAACCCAACTTCATTCAAATATCCAAATAATTATAAATCTCATAAACTATCAGGTTCTCTTTTAATGTTTGTTATTATTGTCCTCCACAATTGACCTGAAACAAGATGCAAAATATTGGTTGTTAAACATTGTTCCATCTTAATAGTTAACCCTCCCAACATGGCTTGAGACGGATGTAGGGCAAGTGGTGATTGTTACCATCATCGCATGAACATATTTGTGATCCGCTCTTAGGTGAGAAAATGTAAAACACCGTCCAGATAAATACTCACGCTTCTTTTTTTTTTCTTCCAGAAGTACTTACTATTAAGATAGATGGGAACTCTCCAAGATATTCCAGGGTTTCTACCATGATGTAGAATTAATTGGGACTCTATTTAGTACATTAAACTACATTGAATTGTCACTTAAATCTTGTTTAAGATCTTGTAGAACATTATAAGAAGAGTGTGATTAAACTGTTGTTGGTACTCTGGTGAACAATACATGCGCTGAGTAGCCACTGTAAACAGGAGAATTTCAGACAGAGCTTGCACATTCAAAATCATCTAAATTATACCTCAGAGACTGTAGCAAATGTCAACTTAGTCTCTTGCCTAATATTAATTGCTTTGCTATTATAAGCTCAGTGCCATTTTTTTTGTTGTTATAAATGAATTTTGACATATGAGGAGGATTATCTTCTTGTAGACCAGAGCATAACGATTTAATTTCCTTTTGAGATTTTTATTATTAGTTTCAGATGGAGAGGATGGGATTTATATGACTATCAAGACCCCTGTGCAGTACCACCATTAGGCTAATGAAAACAAAATTGGTAACAAATACTTGGAAACAAATATATGTAAAGGTTGTAGCCATTTTGATTTATTGATGAGGGAGTTAAAATGATGAAGAGTTACAAAGTGATAAAATAACTAAAATTTATTGGATACATACTTTGACTTGTATTGTGAGTAAGTAAACATCTAACAGCTCGTACTATAGTTTATCCTCGAAATCCTATGAATTGTATGTAGTATTACTATCCGCATTGATAAATGAGGAAGCATATATGCAATATCACACAGCTGATCTGTATTAATATTAGGGGCAAGGATCATATCAGTTATATCTATCTCTGAAGCCAGTGCTCTAAGAGTTCTCAAACTGACATTTTCACTAGTAAATTTTTTTTTTTTAAATGAGTGTCAACTTCCATGTGGACATTTTCTTTTTGCACAATGAGAATAATTTTTAAGTCTATTTATATCACTGTCATTTTATAAAAGAATGGACATTGTAACAACAATAAGATGGCAGAACTAAATCGCAAAATATAGTCCTTAAAATAGAATAAATTTAGCTTCCTGTACTTTCTACATTGCATTTATTTTTCTAATTTAACAAAGGCTGAAGAAAATTCATCACAGTCTGGTAATTTATTTCACCACATTCTGTAGCCTGCGATTGGAACACTCCTTAGTCTGAACCACTCAAATATACTGCTACCCAGTGGATCCCAGGCACCCATGCAACACAGGCCAGCATGGGTGTGATATCTGTGACTTTGTCCTTATAGTTATTCCTTTCTCTTTCTAGTTGCAAGTCTGGGCAATACGATTTGTATCTAGGAAGGATGGTAACAGTTACCCTAAGCCTCAGTTTACTTCTTCAATTTTTTTTTGAAAAAATTAGAGAATTGGAGGCAATTTGATCTTTTGTGGTAGTTAACTACAAATCATTATTACTAAGACAGTGCCAATCTGTGTCCTTGGATAAAGAATGAACACTGGGTGAAAACAAAAGGAGCACGTCTCAAGAACTTATTCTATCCTCTTTAACCAGTATGTGCCAGTCTTTAGGGATCAGTTTGATCCCTTTTTTTTGCATGTTTATTTTCCTTGATGAGGACAAAGCAGTTTTGCTTTAGGTAAGAAAGACAATTCCAAAGCTAAACTTCTAACTGCTTTTGTAAAACTGACTGATGCTATTAAATCCCAAGTTGCTTTGGATAGTGACTATTGTGGCCATGGAAGGGGAAGTGGACACTGGTGGATTGCCTGTGATGTAATTAAATTGACTTGAGACATTGTTTAATGTCATTGCCAACAAACCAGTTTGGAAACTGAAATTATCTCAAGAGGTTTTTGTTTGTTTTAATATAGGTTGTCAGATTCCACTGATACATATTCTCATTTGCCTGGGATAGATACATAGGGATCTATCTTTATAAACATTTTTCTAGATAAGTTTGATGTACAAGGTTTCAAGCAACTGAACTACTTCTAGAACACATTTCAGATTTAATAATTTTTAGTCAATTAAACAAATATAGAAGTTACTATGTCCTGGACATTATTCAGAGTACTTAACAGATATTAATTAATTCATTTAATCATAACAACCCCTGAAAGTAGGTTTTATTAGTATCTCCATTTGTAGACAAGGAAATTGAGACACAGAAAGGTTAAGTGAGTTGCCCAGGGGAAGTTGCTGAATGGTGGAGCATGGACTATGCTATTATGATGAAACAGTTAATGGTCTGCTTTAAGTCACAAAGCTTGAAGCAATAGAAATGAAAATGGAACCCAGATTTCTGTGTTTTGTTTCCTATTTGAATAATTTTTGCCTTTAAAAGTAAAGGAAGAAAATCTGATGAACGAAGTCAAAAACAAAACATGATTACCCTTTAGAAGTCATAGTACCAGATTAATAAAGAAATTTAATTATGAAAGATAATAAATGTGGAAAAACAGTAATTTTCTTCAAGTAGATTCATTCTTGACTTTTCTTTGGTGCAGACCCACCCACCCTCTCCCCACCATCCCTAGCAAAAAAGAAAATGAAAAAGAGCAAGAAGTTAACACAGCAATGTAGACAAAAGGAAAAAACCTGTAAGTGGGATTTCTATATAGAGATTTCAATCTATAACTAAGATCTACCTTAGTTAAAATAAAAAATACCTTATTGTCCTGCAATTACTGTTCATAAATCATTTATATTACACTAGGAAATATTAATATTTAAAAAGGATTGGATAAATCCTGCTGAAAAATCTTTTTTTTTTTGCAGTTCTTTATTTTTTTTTAATTTTATTTTATTTTTAAACTTTACAATATTGTATTAGTTTTGCCAAATATCGAAATGAATCCGCCATAGGTATACATGTGTTCCCCATCCTGAACCCTCCTCCCTCCTCCTCCCCATACCATCCCTCTGGTTCTTAAATAAGTTTTGTGAAAGCTTTATATAATATAGAGTATCTATACTCACTTGTAATCACTGTTAATTTATAGAGAATTGATGTATTTATCTTTGAGGAGGTGCTCCTTACTTCTGATATTTGGTTGATTTTTAGCAACTTTCTATTATCTATTCTTGTTTAAAGAACTCATGTAGTATTTAATGAGCTTTCTTCAGTTTTAAAAATATTATTTTAAATGGGTACTTGATTAGATTGTTATAAATTGATTAAATTAGATACCCCAGTAATGAGTCATTCTACCTGCCTGGTTTTTTAAAACGTAAAAATCTACACTTAAAAACAATTCTGTTTTCAGATTCTATAAGTGAAGTGAGAGGTATGAGATTACTGACTGAATTTTAAAACTCACTTCTACAGTCTTCTCTCTTTCTCTCATGGTAAATTCCACCTCTTTTCCTAAATCCTCAAAGCTCATATTTCTTTGATTCTCTTGATAGTTCAGTCTCAAATGGGACTATACATCACTTGTCCTGAAAAATATTAGAAACCAGCCTATGCCTAATCATGGTTCAGATTTCACTCATATCCTGTAGATTTTCAGGGGAGCTCTGTCTTTCTTTCTGAAATAAATACTGTTTCATAATTTCTCAATATGCTTTTTCTTCTGTATTTTTTCCTGGCTCCTCTCTTCCTTCCTCATGATGCTCTTGACTTTAAATTGTCCTTCTGTGGCTTAATACATCCTCATAGAGCAGGGCTGGACTTATCTATTAGCTTTTTTGTTTGTTTGTTTGTTTTGTTTTGTTTTCCTTTTTTGATTCTATAAAAATGTAAATAAAAAAACTTCTGTTCATTTCATCATCTAGTCCCTGAGTAGGTAAGAGACAGACGCTCTAGCTCTTGCATCTGGGTCATTTAGCAGGAGGCTTGGGATGCTAAATTTGCATCTCATTACCTTTGTCTACTTTTAGAATGGTGTGCCTGGGCCCTGTGGTCAGTTGGCAGTATGCAGGCCCTGGCTCCAAGGGAATGCTGTGTTACTTGAGGGGATGCCAATTTCAGTTGCCATCCAGTTCTCACATTCCTTGGTCCGATTTTCCTTATAAGATTTCCAATATATGTTTTATTATTAACTCTAGACTATTGACTTCATGTCAGAAATTCATTGTGATATTAATCTATAGGTTATGATGAACAACTTTTATAATTTATATTCCATGGCTTCTATTCTCTGACTTCGGGATAATGTTTTTCCTATTAGGTAAACCTAGAGCAGGCATTTTGTCACAGATTTTTTAAGAGTTTTATTGTTGTGTCCTATGTTGAGATGAATTGTAGGTAATTGGATGGTGCAGCTGAATTAACACATTGAATTGCTGGTTATGAGACACTTCATTTGCTGTTGCAGACAACAATGGCCCATTTTGCTTCTACAATGCACAAATTCTTATTATCTGTATAAAATTCTAATTCTAGCAGAATAACATGTATGCATCATTTCCATTCCTTTTGTGAGGAAAAATAACTTCCATAAATGTAAGATATTTGCCACTATTTCATTAAATAATTTTGAATTTCAGTACACTTTTTGTTTGAGAATGTTAATCAGTTGCCCACAAAAATGACCCCTCAGAACATGAAATCAGGAGTCCCACTTTTACCCTGCATACCCTAAAATGTGTGGAGGTGTGCAGTTGGCATTGATTTTTGTGGAGAGCCTCACTTGAATGATTCTGAACAGCATTGCTGCCGTCAGGAGTATGGTGATATGCAACAGTGTAGTTTTTAGGCTTCTTACAAGCATAACAAGAATTATGCTTGTTCTTGGGTTTTTCTTCATTTTAGGTGTTTTAGGGGCAACTTCTCTAGGGAGGATGGAGACATTTCTTTATGTAAACTTTCTCCTGAAAACTCATTAACTTAAGCATTAAATTAAGGAGTTAAAAAGATATCAAACTGTTACAAAGTGTATGAAGTAAAGCCAGGCAGAGGAAACTGCTGAAGATGTGGGGAAGAGGGTGCTGCTTTGTTCTAAGTAAGCCCCAAAAGGCTTAAGTGAGATAGTAGGGCTGAAACAAAGTAATCAACATGTACAGATGGGATGCGGGCATGCGTGCTAAGTCACATCAGTTGTGTCCGACTCTCTGCAACCCCATGGACTGCAGCCTGCCAGGCTCCTCTGTCCATGGGATTCTCCAGGCAAGAATACTGAAGCAGGTTGCCATGCCCTCCTCCAGGGGATCTTCCCGACTCAGGGATTGAACCTGTGTCTTATGTCTCCTGCATTGGCAGGCAGGTTCTTTACCACTAGTGCCACCTGGGAAATCCTAGTGTTAGTGGCTCAGTTGTGTCCAGCTCTTTGTGACCCCATGAACTGTAGCCCATCAGGTGCCTCTGTCCATGGAATTCTTCAGGCAAGAATACTAGAGTAGGTAGCCATTCCCTTTTCCACTGGATCTTCCTGACCCAGGGATTTAACTCAGGTCTTCTGCATCAAAGGCAAATGCATTACTGTCTGATGGGATAGCTGGCCTTTTCTTCACTAATTCTGCTTCCTATGCAAATATCCTTGTAGCAAGTTTTTGTTTTTTTTTTCACTTTCTCTCCTAACTATCCTGCTTTACATAGGCTAATGGAATTATATGAGCTGCTAAGAGACAAGAGGGGCAACTCAGGATAAAGCATTTTACAACTGTGGAATAAATTCCCTTTTATTTTGACACTTGGGATCTTTAAGCCTAATAATCAAATCCTTGCTTACCCAAAAGCAAAGTCTTCTAAACAGCAAGACCCACTTAAGTACAGAAGGTTCAGCCATTTCTGTTCCTTTATTCTTAAATAGAAAGCATCAACCAAGTATCACCAGACATTTAAGAGGTATTTTATGAAAAATATTAGTAAAAAACTGCAACACAAATGAGACCAAGAAAACTGAAAACCAATGACAATGAAATGACCTTGCATGGACCAG
The DNA here is from genome assembly GCF_019923935.1 of Bubalus bubalis. Lineage (NCBI taxonomy): Eukaryota > Metazoa > Chordata > Mammalia > Artiodactyla > Bovidae > Bubalus > Bubalus bubalis. The sequence continues at coordinate 94,404,245 of NC_059158.1, read as the reverse complement.
ATAATTAAAAAATTATAAAGGAGACCAAAAAGTAAAATTTTTGAAGCGATTCTAGAAACTATTACATTCATAAAACAAGAAGATGATAGGGAAGAGACACAATAAATGAACAAGAAAAACTATTGGAAATTAAAGATTTTCAGATCAATAGTTTAAGGGAACATTTTTCATTCAAATACACAAAAAACCTCAGCAATGCAAAGGAAAAGAACAAAAACGTAAAAAGAATCACTATAAATCTCCTTGAAGCATGACTTCCTGCTAATTGGAGTTCTGATTATAAGAAAACAAAATATATAGTTAGAACTATTTTAAAAATTAATAGAATCATTCTCAAGTTTATGAAGGAAGATGATTTGCAACTCAAAATTCCATGTCTGATATCCATTCAAAATATCAATCAAGTGCAAGGGTAGAATTAATACATTTTTGGGCATCTAATGATTAAATACACTTTCCTCAAATATAATCTTTCTTATAAAATTACTTGAGGTTGAACCCCATCAAAGTATAATTAAGAGAAAGAGAAAGATATAGCATAAAAGCTATGAAGTAATCCTATAAGGCAAATTATTCATATTACTTTAATCTGATATAGAGTTAATGTAAAAGAAGTAGAAAGCTTTGTCTGGTGGGAGGCTCTAGGATAAAGGGGGATATTATGCAACCTTTAAAGTCTAAGAAATATTTGAGAAGACAAAGAAAAATAGTGTAAAAATGAAAAAAAGAAGTGTAAACTCCATCCAAGAAGAACCAAAGTATATGCTAGAAAGGAAAGTAACCATAGAACTCTAGTTGGCACTGAAATGAATAATATTTTTATATTACTTAAATATGTTTTTTTCAACTGTTTTTTTTTTTTACTGACTTTCAATTTTCAGTATCAATCTTTAGCTAAAAAGTGGAAGAGAATCATAATTATAGATAGAATGCAAATATTAGCAATGGCATTGCCACAGTAAACGTACAGATGGGAGAGGCTGGGAAGTAGGTATGATGCTTGGAGAAAACAGAAGGAAAGGACAGAAATTGGAAGATTAGCGTATTACAAAATAGGGGTCAAGAGTTGGTACCTACAGTTGATGCAAGTTAGAGGTGTTGATACATTCCTTAAAATTCAAAAAAAAACTAAGAGAAGGAATAATAATAATATTAATAAGAAGAATATAGAGAAACGTGGAGCGTAGTATGTAAGACAATTTAGATAATGTCTAAAATACTTTGGGTCCATTTGTTTGGTCAAAATATGCTTTCATTTAATTTTTTTTTAATGTGGATGCTTTCAGTGTGTCTCTACTCTCCAGATTTTCACAGATACCAATCACTCTCTGTTAAATCACCTTGATCTGTAAAGACATTTGAATTTAACCATTTTGTTTTAGAACTAATACATAATTAAAGGTGATTCCCTCTGGGGAGAGGAATAGTTTGGAGTTAAGGGAGGGGACTCCTAGCTATAAGGAAGTATAAATACTTGGAAATTTTATTATTAAACACAGTATCAGTCATCCCTTACAGTATTATAAAAATTATGGGAGTAAGAAGAGAGAATTGGATTCTGGTCATGGTAAAACCCTTAATAAATTCTGTAGCATGTCATTTTAAATTCTTTGGATCTCAGTTTTCTCATCCTTGAAATGATGCAACTGCTAATACAAAAACAAAAAGCATGATATGACTGTATTCTAGTGTTTATTTTCCAAATGTAGGCATATCATTTTCTTTGAAAATGAAAAGAACTATATGTTTTCTAGGTCTTATTTTCTTATAATTAAAAACAAACATTTTTTGTGATGTAAAAATGCAAAGCATTACCAAATGATTCTCCAGAAAAATCCTATTTCCATTCCACCTCTGTTTTCCTAAACATTTAATAGCTAGCACTCAACAATAATTTTAAACAACATTTTGTAGTGGTTTCCAGATAGAGACTGTAAATTTTATAGTCCTCTGTGTTATTAAATTGTACCAGTTACTCTGATTACCTGATGTGTCTGCAGATTCACAGAGGAATTGAGAGATGAAGGATGGCTGTTTCAACATTACACAGATGTGAGAATATTGCCATCTTAGATCGGCAGCTGCTCTGGAAGTTCTCATTGCTTCTTCTTATTTGGGCTAACACTTTAATTTTGTAGCTAATCAGAAATAGTTGCTTTAAAGATGCTAGCTATTCCTAATGAATGTGAGGACACAGATGGGTCCCATAAGAAATGTCTAACCTGCTGATTGTTCGAAGATTTCTCTGTGTGTGTGCTTTAGCATCTTTTAACTGTGAACATTTATTCAACAAACTAAAAGAAAATTGTAATAACTTTCTATAGATAGATAGAAATAAAGACATTGGCAGAAAGAGAGATAGAGACCAGAGGCAGACAGAGAGAGAAGAGAAATAAGGAGTAATGAGGTTTCTGGTCTCTCCACATGCCTGCACTTGGCAGTGTGGGCCTTGTATAACGTAAAAAGTAGTGAAAACTGAGAACACAAATTACATATTAATTAATATGTTACAATCTAGTATTTTTATGATATGGAAGGCTAGGAGATTCTGAAGTGAGAAAAAACAGGTCAACAGTGAGGCATTCTTTAAAGCTGTGGGGGTCTGGTTTCTGTTGACAGGTTGTAATTATAACCCCTTGGGTCACCTCCTTTTACCGTTTTCTGAGTGATCTGGCTTTTGGACAGTGACTGGGGGAAGTGAAGAGGATGCTTTGTCCCTTTATCTCACCTGGTTTGATGAATCGAAGGTCTATTAAATTTCCTTTTAAAGGTGGAGTTCTTGACAATGAGTTTGAGCAAGCTCCAGGAGTTGGTGATGGACAGGGAAGCCTGGCATGCTGCAGTTCACGGGATAACAAAGAGTCAGACACGACTGGGCAACTAAACTGAACCGAACCCTTGGCAATTAATTATAACCTTTAGCTTATGAATCATACCTTAATTCTAAGTAAAAAAAAAATGCCGAGATTCAAGTTTGCAAGAGGCAGTGGAACGTGTTTGTGTTGAAGCTACAAGTTTAAGACTGTGGTGCCTGCATAAATGTAGTTCAGAAATTTTGAACTATCCAGTTGCTTAAGCAGTTGACAAAGCACAGTTAGATAGCTTCTGTGGGATTTAAGTATTTCATCTTTAAAGTGCAAGTGACAGCGATCGTGGCTAACACTAATACAACCCAGGTTTGTAATTGGTTATAAGGATTTCTTTTAGGGGCTTTATGTAATATTGGCACTTTCAGTTCTCACAATTCTAAGAACCAGATGTTTATTTTCATCTTCCTAATAATTATAACTGCTTTCATGGGTTGAGGTGATTATGCATGTAATGTACTGATTACTGTCCCTGGCACTTAGGAAGTGCTTAACAAATGCTAGCTGCTATTAGTGTATCTCCCCTTCTAGGGTCCTCCACTGGCATGTAGTATGTCAGGTGCCTAGAAATCTGATCTGCTTAACCGATTTCCAAGATAAAATTCTCAGACCTGCAAGAGTTATTGTGCAGAGTAACTGTAAAATCAGATCCCAGGAGGCAATAAATAAATAGCAGTTAAAGATAGGATTGAAGCCAAGCAAAATAGAAACCCAGTAAAACTGTTTTAGTGAAATATTTAGAAATCTTATTTAAGAGAGAATTGAAGGTAAATGAAGGTAGGAAAAGAAATATCATATCATGATGAATTGATCATAATATTGTACAAATTGTATCCAGTACTAAACCCTGAAATGCTGCTTTGCAGAAAGTGTATCTAGCTTAGAAAAAGGGTGGTAAGCTTCTATTTCTTTTAACTTTATTTGGAAAATTTTAGCTTCACTGCTGATTTTTGTGAGGTGTTCTTGTCTAAGTTGAGCAGTCATCTTCCATTTTCCGCTTAGTTTTTTGATCAGCTTTGACTGTATTATTTTGTCTTGGCTGATTCTTAGAGTAATTGAAAGATGAGTGCTTTTTCTCTGTGTGAATATGAAAAATAGTAAGCATTTTAAAACATATTACTATTCTAACCTTAGTCCTTTGAGTGAAAAAGATGAAACTTTATTGTTATATTTTTGTTCTTTAGTGACACAGACTTCATTTTAAGTATGTGATGTCTTATTTTAATGATTTTTTCTAAGTGCTTAATCGAAGATTCTCCATTTTTTTATGTAGAAAGACACATAATTTGAGATAACAAATTGTAACTGATTTCTCATTTAGAAATATTTGAGTTCCAATTCTCTTGTCTTATCATATGAGAATAATATGTTGTTTTCAACACTGAGTTTGTCAATTCCTTCACAATAATTTGTACAAATGATAATTATACATAAATTAGTAAACTGCTGGTGGTAATCTAATGATGCATCATGCTGTTTCTGATTTATTTCTGAATCATTTGTGGTCTATTGAAATGTACCAGGACTAATTATTTAATGTAACCTGTAACTTCCTCAACTCCAAAAATATGTTCAGTAAGATAGAATATTTATTTTTAAAAAACGATGAAGGAAAAGCTTATGTTCTGTTTAGTAAGAGTTTATTATATAAGAAATGGTTATATAGGTTGCTGCTGCTGCTGCTAAGTCACTTCAGTTGTGTCCAACTCTGTGCGACTCCATAGATGGCAGCCCACCAGGCTCCCCCATCCCTGGGATTCTCCAGGCAAGAACAGTGGAGTGGGTTGTCGTTTCCTTCTCCAATGCATAAAAGTGAAAAGCAAAAGTGAAGTCACTCAGTTGTGTCCGACTCTTAGCGACCCCATGGACTGTAGCCTTCCAGGCTCCTCCGTCCATGGGATTTTCCAGGCAAGAGTGATGGAGAGGTTACTAAATAGCAAATGTGTTTTATTTGTGTTTGAAAATCATTTTCATACTAAAAATAATGAAATTACTTAAATGAGCTTTTACTGTTTTTCTTATTGTGATCCAAACAATTTTCTAGAGCTGCCTAAAATAATGTGGGATCATTAGTTTACATTTGCTTAGTCTTCTTGTTGCCTTCTATCCTGAAGTTTTGTGTTTGAATATATTTCACAAGTAATTAAAAAGAAAAGTTTAGCTGAAATTTCAACAACCTTGTAAGGAATTTCTCTGTGAGAAATAATTAAAATCAAGTAATAATTCCTGCTGTGTCTGGGAATCATGCATGAGATTAACTCTTTTCAGCCAAGGTTGCATTAAGTCACAGACAATTGATTTTCTTGTATTGTTGCATCTATTTGCCAAAATATTACACCACTTGTATAGTATGATAGTCCATTGATAACTAACCTTGTAAATTCACTTTGTGACTAGTTTTCATTTTATTTAACAATGATTTGGGAGTTAGTACTCACAGAAAATATTCACTGTAGTTATAAATATAAAAACAAGATACAGAAATATTTAAAAATATGATTGATTTTGCAGTACATTTTTTGTAGTTCTTTTTTTAAATTAGAGGATGATTACTTTACAATATTGTGATTGTTTTTGCCATATATCAACATGAATTGGTATTAGGTATACATATGTCCCCTCCCTCTTGAACCCTCCTCCCACCTCCCTCCCCACTGACTAATACTAAATCAAAGATATACTGTTTCCTTTCAGAGGACAGGACTGATGCCCACCAAATATGTGTATACATGTGTGTGTGCGTGCACATGTTCCCCAAAGGGTTTCTACTGAAAGCTGAGTTTTTATTTTTATGTGTTTCTTAGGTATTTATCTATTTTTTAATGGGAGAAGACTCTTGAGAGTCCATCCCTTGGACTGCAAGGAGATCCAACCTGTCAATCCTAAAGGAAATCAGTCCTGAATATTCATTGGAAGGACTGATGCTGAAGCTGAAACTCCAATACTTTGGTTACCTGATGTGAAAAATTGACTCATTAGAAAAGACCCTGATGCTGGGAAAGATCGAAGTTGGGAGGAGAAGGGGCCAACAGAGGATGAGATGGATGGCATCACTGATGCAATGGACATGAGTTTGAGTAGGCTCCAGGAGTTGGTGATGGACAGAGAAGCTTGGCGTGCTACAGTCCATGGGGTCACAAAGAGTCAGACATGACTGAGTGACTGAACTGATGGTTGATTTAGTGGCTTCCCAGGTGGCGCTAGTGGTAAAGAACCTGATTGCCAATACAGGTAGATGTAAGAGACGGAGGTTCAATCCCTGGGTCTGGAAGATCCCCTGGAGGAGTGCAGACATACAGATATGTACAGCAGCCCACTCCAGTATTCTTGCATGGAGAATTCTCATGGTCAGAGGAGCCTGGTGGGCTACAGTCCTGTGGGTCACACAGAGTAGGACATGACTGAACAACCATGTCCTACTCATGACTAAGCACTGGAGTACTACCATGGTTGATTTATAGAATTGTGTTAGTTTCAAGTGTTACAGCAAAGTGATTTAGCTATACTTGCATATATATGTCTACACATACATATTATTTTTCAGGTTCTTTTCCATTGTAGGTTATTATACAATATTGAATATAATTTCTTGTGCTATACAGTAAGTCATTGCTTACTATGCAGTAGTGTGTATCTGTTATATAGTAGTGTATATTTGTTAATCCCAAACTCCTAATTCACCCCTCTGCACTCTTCCCTGGGCTTCTCTGGTGGCTCAACTGGTAAAGGGTCCTCCTGCAGTGTGGGAGACCTGGGTTCGATCCCTGGGTTGGGAAGTTCCCCTGGAGAAGAGAAAGGCTACCCACTCCAGTATTCTGGCCTGGAGAATTCTATGGACTGTATCGTCCATGGGGTTGCAAAGAGTCAGACACGACTGAGCAACTTTCTTTCACACCCTTCTCCTCTGGTAATGATAAGTTTGCTTTCTATGTCTGAGGTTATGTTTGTTTTGTAAATAAGTTCATTTGTATCACTTTTTTATATTCCACATAAATATAAGTGATATCATATAATACTTGTTTTTCTCTGTAAGACTGACTTTACTTAGTATGATAATCTCTGAATCCATCTATGCTGCTGCAAATGGCAATATTCCATTCCTTTTTATGCCCGAGTAATATTCCAATGTGTATATCTACCATGTTATCTTTATTTATTCCTTTCCTAATGGACACTTAGGTTGCTTGCATGTCTTGGCTATTTTATAAACAGTGCTGCTATGCACACTGGGGTATATATATCTTTTCCAATTAAAGTTTTCATATTTTCTGGATATATACCCTAGAGTGGGAGTGCTGGATCATATGGTAACTCTATTTTTGTTTTTTTAAGGAAACTCCATACTGTTTTCCACAGTGACTGCACCAGTTAACATTGCCATCAACAGTATCGGGGGATTCCCTTTTCTCCACACCTTCTCCAGCATTTATCATTTGTAGACTCTTTGATGATGGCCATCCTGACAAGTGTGAAGTGGTACCTCATTGTAGTTTTTTTTGCATTTCTCTAACACCTAGTGATGTTGAACATCTTTTCATGTGCCTCTTGGCCATCTGTATGTTTTCTTTGGAGAAATGACTTATTTAGTCTCCTGCCCATTTTTTGATTGGTTTGTTTGTTTGCTATTGAGCTATATGAATAGTTTATTTATTTTGGAAATTAAGCTATCATCAGTAGCACCATTTGCAAATATTTTCTCCAATTCCATAGGTTGTCTTTTCACTTTGTTTATGATTTCCTTTGCTATACAAAAGGTTATAAGTTTGATTAGGTTCCATTTGTTTATTTTTGTTTTTATTTCTTTTGCCTTGGTAGAATGATCTAAGAAAATAGTGTTGTGATTTATGTCAGAGAATAGTTTGCCTATGTTCTATCTAGGATGTGTATGTTGTCATGTATTATGTTTAAGTCTTCAAGCCATTTCGAGTTTATTTTTGCATATTGTGTGAAGGAGTGCTCTAACTTCTTTGATTTACATGATTTAAATTGATTTAAATATGATTTACATGTTGCTGTCCAGTTTTCTTCAGGGTATTTTTTTATATATATATATAACATTCTTTTTTTTAATTTAATTTTATTTTTTAACTTTACAATAAAAGTGTGAATCTTCACAATCTCTTGGGTATTGCTCAGATTACTTCTTTTATGATAATGCAGATTTATTCTTGACTTTGAGTTGTTTTATTAACTTTTGAGTCATTTTGACCATTTTTTGGACCATATTAAGTTTTGGTTCAGCTTTTTTTTATGTCCCTATCTAAAACCTTATCTTCAGTATAACTTTCTTTTCAGTCTTAATTTAATGGTTTTGAGTTTTTAGCCAACCTTCAATTTAGAAATTTTATGAATTCCTGTCTTTTTGCTGATACCCATAGATAGAGCTCCCTTTGCAGAGCCAAGTAAGTTTATCAAAATGGCCTGACACCAACACCATCAACTCTTCCCTTTTACTGTTCTTGCTCCTCTTCACAGTAATACCCCTAAAACTCCATCATTTAGTCATTTTTAGCTGATTTATTTTTTTGTCCTCTATTTTAATAGTATATGTATTTGCTGCTTGCCAAAGAAAAAAATATGTGATTTTAGTCATTTTACACATCTGTGTTTTATTTAAGTGAAGATGAAAGTCCCTAAGTCATGTCCAACTCTTTGCAAGCCCATGGACTTATACAGTCCGTGGAATTCTCCAGGCCAGAATACTTGAGTGGGTAGCCATTCCTTCTCCAGGGGATCTTCCCAACTCAGAGATTGAACCCAGGTCTCCTGCATTGAAAACAAATTCTCTACCAGTTGAGCCAGCAGGGAAGCCCAAGAATACTGGAGTGGGTAGCCTATCTCTTCTATACCGGATCTTCCCAACTAAGCAATTGAACCAGTGTCTCCTGCATTGCAGGCAGATTCTTTACCAGCTGAAGTACCAGGGAAGCCCTTCTAAATAGCCATGTGCTTTTAATTTGCCAAAGGACTACATCTCACAATAACTTGATGTATAAAGTTGTGGGCCAGCAAAATATTACCACATTTTAATACAGAAGCATACTTCCTTGGTGCGTGAAGTGATTCCTACTTAAGTAGTCAATATATATAATCAGTTAATAAATAGGGCTAGTGGTTTGGGGATCTACTTGGTTTAGGGCACTATGTAAATGCAAGATCAGCGACATGTACACGTTGGTATATTTAAAATGGAAAACCAACAGGGACCTACTGTATAACACAGGAAAGTCTGCTCAATGTTATGTAGCAACCTGGATGGAAGGGGAGTTGGGGGAGAATTGATACATGTAAATGTATGGTTGCATTGCTCTGTTGTGAACCTGAAACTATCACAATACTGTTAATTGGCTATACTTTAGTATAAAATAAAAAGATAAGACAAAAAAACCCCAAAATAAATGAATACAAGATCAAGTGCTTCCAAAGTCTCATTAACAGACACATACTTACAAATGAGTTTTTAGCAATGGGTTCTTGTGAAACCCTGGGGGTCCATGTGGTGAGAGCCCTTTTTCTTTTGTCTGCCCTACTGCTTTCTTTCTGTCATGTCTCTTCCTTACTGAAGTCTCATACTGTTAAAGAGAGGATTTTCCTTATTCCTGCTTCTGGGGATTATACCTCATTCAAAATGAACAACATCTGCAAACTAGAGCTACATATTTTCATAAGGCTAAGCCATTCTGTCAAAAAAAAGGGCCTCTTATGCCATGAAAAATATAAATGTCATCTTTCTATATGAACAATATTACAAATTTATGAATAAGAAGCACATTTCTACATGTTATCCTGTAGAGTTTTTACTTTTTATTCTGTGTCTTTCAGCAAATTCATCCACACTGTATTATCTGTGGCTGTATTTTACAGGAAAATGTGTGCCTTTACCACTGTGCAGGGGCTTCAAGGACAGTGGGTTTCTTCAGTGTCTAAAGCTCTTATCTGATGATATGCTTGGCTGATTGCCATCAAGCAAGCCGTTCAGAGGACTTAAGAATTCAGATTTCACGCAGCGTGCGTCAGTCTCAGGGATAAAATTGAAACTTCTTCACATGTTACTCTCTCAGTACAGGTTCACACCTTCAAGTCATAAGAAATTTCATGAATGCCTACCTTTTTGAAAGGTAGATCCACATATAGGTCCATGCATATATAGATCTCTCTAGTCAGGGCCATGTGGCCCAGTACCAACACCAACAACAGTACAAGGGAAGGAAGGAAAGAAAAGGAACTTGTGTCTCTAGATTGGTGCAGTGTTGTGGTTGACCTCTTCCTCCCTTCAAGCAGCTGCAGTTCTGTGGCTTTTTGTGCCTCAGACTTCTTGTGTGACCTTGGCTTACAGTGATGTCCAGTCTGAACAGGGTAAAAATTTCCATTTTCCTCCCAGCCGGTTTCAGGTGTGAGATCATGTCACTGAAATTTATCCTCTGACATTCGGCTCCATTTCCCCTTGAAATGGAACTGATCAAGGAGTTGTCCCACTCATTATTGATACTCATGAAGCATTTAATATAAGTACCTACATTTTTGTCAGTTTCTTCAGTTTAATAAATCCTTTCTTTTATCTTCCCAAATTGTAGATGTATATCTACATCCATCTGTCTTTAAAAGATTATAAAATCCACGAAGGCAGTCCAACATGGTTTTTTTTTATGCTGTACCTAGCAAAATGTCCTACACAATTATGTCTTTCCTACACACATTAATTAGATTGCACATGTACAGATAGGTCCCCTAGGCCTTCCAAAGCCAGAGATGCTACTTTGGAAAATGATGCAGGCCAAAAAGGATTTAGGTCAGTCAAATTTTTATCTGGCTCTCCCAGAAGGATAGTTGAAAATGCCTTTCTGCTGTGCTCTATTAATCTCTTCCTTGTGATTTTTTTCCTTCTCACATTCCATTGTCAGCTCATCAGAGACTGTGGATTTCCTGTACTTCTTATCAAGCTCATTGGGTGTTTGAAATGGCAACGTCTTTGTGATATTCACCAGAGTGGCCCAAGAGTTCTTCCACATATGTCATTAAAAAAAAAAAATTATCTGCAATGTGTTCCCTTTGCAAGAGGCATAAGTCACAGAGTTTAAGATGGAATGGGATCTTGAAGGGTGATCCTGTCAGCCCACCCTCCCTCAGTCGAGGCTATGCCTAATCTAAACCCAAAGCTGACATGTTTCTTTAAAATAAATTTACTCCACATTGTATAGTCCATTACCTACTCCACATCGTCGGTAGAGGGATCTCACTAAAAATAGTTCTGGGCATGTAACTCCTGGGTATAAAAACCTTTGAAAGCCCTACTGGTTAAATTTCAAAATTTTCAGCATGTCATTCAAGACTCTATAGAAATCTATCCCAGTGAGCTCACTTCTCATTTATTACCCTCTCCTGATCTATTTTAAGAATTCACTGTATTACTTTGTTACCTAGGCATGGTATAGATATCTATGACTATTTCTTTGCTTTTACTGTTCTGTAGCCTTGAAATACTTATCTTTTCATTTCAAGGATCAGCTTAAATTCTACCTCTTTTTAAAGGATTTTCCCAAATTTCCAAGGCAGAAGCTTTATATTGCTTTTTCCAGTTTCCATAGTGCTTTGTTTCTTTTTTTTTTTTTTTACTCTTTTTTTTAAATTTTATTTTATTTTTAAACTTTACATAACTGTATTAGTTTTGCCAAATATCAAAATGAACCCACCACAGGTGTACATGTGTTCCCCATCCTGAACCCTCCTCCCTCCTCCCTCCCCATTCCATCCCTCTGGGTCGTCCCAGTGGCATTGAAACATGTAAAATATCTTGTATGAAACGAGTTGCCAGTCCAGGTTCGATGCACGATACTGGATGCTTGGGGCTGGTGCACTGGGACGACCCAGAGTGCTTTGTTTCTATTGCTGTTGCTAACTTACACCATGTTGTCTTAGTTGTATCCTCCTCTGTCTCCCACTTTAAATTATAATCTTTTTCACAGTGGAGGCATCACATTCCTCATTGTTCCCTGGAGGCCTACCAAAGTCCATAATATAGCTAGTTATTCAATAAATGTCTTGAAAAATTGTTAAATATTGATTCAGTAGGAGAAAGGGCTGTGAATTTAATGATACTCTATTGAATGAATCTTTGTGACACTTCTCATGTCTGTTTCTAGAATATGATAAGGATATAAAATATTAGCTAGTCCAAATATATTTATATAATATAATCTAGTCCAAAGTTAATCACTGCAAATTTATCAAAAGTGTGGGTTTAAAAGGGTATTTAAAAAACTTTTAATTCCAGCAACCAGTAGAACTTGAAGTCCCTTTCAGCGTTTCTGGAGAATGAACCTTCAACTTCTTCTTTCACTCTTCATTTGACCCTTTTTTGGGAAGCCCATTCTATTTTGTCATTCTTTGCAATAAGGCATTTTCCTTATTCTGAGCTTAAATTTGATTCCTTGTGATTTTTCTCATTGGTCTTACTGATCTTCCTTCTCCTTTGGGAGAGCACAGACAGCAAATTTAAACTGTTTTCCACATTGTCAGTTCTTCACATAGGAACAGCATTCAGATTTATGTTGTATGTTCAGTTTTACAGGTTGAGTGGCCCTAAATCACACTGTGTGTGTGTATGTGCATATAAATACATATACATATATACACATGTTTCATATATGTAATTAACTCCTGTGTTAGTGCACAACCAGCCAGAAAACAGTTGAAAGTCATTTTAACTGGATATAAGATAACTTGCATAGATAGATGTAGAGATAGAGACAGAAAAGTAGATTACCGTATAAACAATTCACATTCTGGTCAATGTGTATTTATATATATATAATTTTAGATTTTACATAGATAAAAGGTGCTAGATATTACATTATACTTCTAGATTTTGAATTCCAAGATAATCATATTTTTTGGTTATTTTATTGCCATGCAAGAAATTATCCATAAATTTAGTGGCTTAAACAAAGCCACCGTAATCTCTCATAGTTCTGTGGGTTAATGGGGCTCAGCTGGGAGATCCTCACTTGGGAGCTCTCCTGTAGCTGCCATCAAGTGGTGTCTGGGACTGGAGTCATCTAAAAGCTGAATGAACGGGATGCCACATGTGAGTATCCTTTACTCACATGTCCTATGCCTTGTGCTTCTCAGCATGTCTGGCCTCTCCAGCAGAGTGACCTGAAATTTTTCCATGGCAACTGAGCGTGCCAGGAGGCAGAAGACAGAAGAGGCTAGGCCAGTTAAGAGTTACTCCTGGACTGGAACCCTGTTGCTTCCAACATAGCCTCTTGGTCAAAGAAGTCCTAGCCTCTGCTCAGATTCCAGGAGGGAAAGAAATAACTTCGTCTTTTGATGGGTAAATGTCAAGGTCATGTTACAGAAGTCCATGCAGGATGGTCATCTTTGGAAGATCCAACCTGCCACACCCTATGTTTGGAAGATATAGTGAAGATAAAGATGCAATTTCAATCAGTTTTTATTGTCAGAAGAAGTAAATACAAATGTGGTACATTTAAACAATGGTATAAAACATGAAGAAAGCACCAAAATTGACCATAAAACAATAGAAAGCTAACTCACATCTTCTACCTGAAGTTCATCACATATGTACACCACATTTCTAATTGAATCTCATGATTTGAAAGATCTCAGTTTTAAATTTAGGCTCAAAAGAATCTTCACTTAAAAAAAGAGAAATAACTAGTATCAGATAACTAGACTATTTAATCTTTAGTTTCTGGAAATTCATCTCTGGTATATAATATAATCTCTTCTGCTACTGTTAAAACAAATTTTTTACTTGGAATCTAACTCTAAAAATAATCCTTCATACAATTAAACAAAACTAAACTACTAGATATTTCCTTTTATGAAATATAGATTTTTCTATTTGAGCCATTTTAAATATTTTTAATTTCCTGAATGTTAATTTTTTCTATTTCTCTCCTCTGAATTCCTTTGAATTTTTCTTCATTTTAATTTTTGCTTGACATATAAACCCTAATATCTGCTATTAATAATTTATCCTGGTCAAATAATCATTAAACCCATGACATAGAAACAAGCCATATTTACAATAGAAAATGTACAAGGCATTGGCTTAGGGCTCTTAAGGGCCAATGAAAATGGGGAGACAGAGAGAACACATTAGAGAAGACTTTAGAAGTTATAGATCAATCAGCTTGCTTTGATATCTAGGAAAATAGGGGAATAAATCAAAGAGACATTTGATTTTTCATACACCTCAAAGAGGAGAACAAATGTGGGTAACAACCAACATTGCTCTGAAAGTATTAAATCACTGAGTTCATCTAATTTTATTCTCTGACATCATGACAGGACTTAAATATGAAGGGAAACAAAAGAATTCATATATCTTCACTTCAGCAAGGTTTAATTTTTATCTCATATGATGTTCTCATCAGCCAGTTAAGAAAATGTAGTCTTGAGTAAAGGAAGGCATGGTTTGTTTTGTCATTGAATCAGTGACCTGCCAGTGCAGACCAGTTGAAACTCTCGAAGGGATTGATTGGATATTTATAATGAATAATATTTGTATTAATCTCCAGAATTTAATAATATAAAATATGAAGCCTATGGATTAGGAAAGTTAAATCTATATGAATTTGCAAGAATACAAAGTATAGATAGGAAAAAAAGTGGCTGAAGTATCTTGAAGTTTGATGAAAACCTCCAATTAAAGTGGCACTTAACATGCTAATATCTAATGTAGTAAAAATGTAAATGGTAATATCTAGGCATACTGACACAATGTTGCTATAAATTAAAAATGAGACTTGGTAGAGGGCTTGGATTATCCAAAGCCGTCTGTAGCATTTCCTGTCTGCTTGCATCACTTGTCATGTAGTAATCAATACTCTGGTATGTTTTCAGTTACAAGACTGTAACACATTTTCATCTATTTTCTTCTTTAGGTCCTGTAAAACATTTAACTCTTTGCAAGAAAATAGGAAGTGTTAATTTCTCAAAAAAAAAAAAATAGCTCTTTTACTAAAGTTGTTCTGTTTCCATGCTTTTCCATTTAAACAGTTTTATTTCAATGTCATATTTTTGGATAACCTCTTTGAAGATATTTTAAAAGGTAAACTCAACATTGGTGACAACAAGAATGCATAAAACTCAATTCAGGACATGACAATATGAAGACCTAAGGGCCAAATCAGGCAGCAAACACTATGTCATGGCTGCAAATGGATGCAGTGACTGTAAAAATATAAACTGGTTGTGGGGTTGCTCAAATATGAAAATTGTGTGCATCTGTGTTAATAAGATACAGTTAGGCAAATTTTAAAAACCTCATGCTATTTGATCCAGGAATTTCCTACTGGATATTTTATCCTGAGGAAACAATCTTGCTGTGGCAGAAGATATATTCAGAAGGAATTTCACAGTGGTTTTTATTTTTTGGTAGCTGATATTTGATAACAAGTTATAGATCTTTAAATGATGGCATGTATGGGATGCCAATCAGTAAAATTATTTTGCATTATAACAATAAACATAATATTGAAGAAATGAAGGAAAAAATAACCTAATTATGAAAGAATTTATATTGTACAATTCTTTAAATAATGGTTTGGAAATAAAAATAGTAAATATATTGTTTGAAATTAAATATGTTGTTTTAGGAATTAAGGGAGATTTTTATTTATGTTTTATTTTTTGGAATTTTAAAAATGGAAGTTGATAATTCTGATTAAGGAAAAATAGCTATATAAGGAGAAAAACCACTGATGAACTTTAAGGACTGTTTGATAATCTTTTCTTAATTGCTGATAAATTTTATTTGTGAATGTCACTTCATTATTTAACTTTACATTGCTGTATTCACAGACTATAGTATTATTTGTATGGTTTATTTAAAAGTCCAAAGCTACGTTCCATATTTACTTTCATTCTCCTTTATTTTATGGATTTAATATGCTTATATAAATATGTTATTAAAATATAATATCTTTGATTTAAATATCTGCATCAGATCAGATCAGATCAGTCCCTCAGTCGTGTCCGACTCTTTGCGACCCCATGAATCACAGCACGCCAGGCCTCCCTGTCCATCACCAACTCCTGGAGTTCACTCAGACTCACGTGCATCGAGTCAGTGATGCCATCCAGCCATCTCATCCTCTGTCGTCCCCTTCTCCTCCTGCCCTCAATCCCTCCCAGCATCAGAGTCTTTTCCAATGAGTCAACTCATCGCATGAGGTGGCCAAAGTACTGGAGTTTCAGCTTTAGCATCATTCCTTCCAAAGAATTCCCAGGGCTGATCTCCTTCAGAATGGACTGGTTGGATCTCCTTGCAGTCCAAGGGACTGTCAAGAGTCTTCTCCAACACCACAGTTCAAAAGCATCAATTCTTCGGCGCTCAGCCTTCTTCACAGTCCAACTCTCACATCCATACATGACCACAGGAAAAACCATAGCCTTGACTAGACGAACCTTTGTTGGCAAAGTAATGTCTCTGCTTTTGAATATGCTATCTAGGTTGGTCATAATTTTCCTTCCAAGGAGTAAGCGTCTTTTAATTTCATGGCTGCAGTCACTATCTGCAGTGATTTTGGAGTCCAGAAAAATAAAGTCTGACACTGTTTCCACTGTTTCACCATCTATTTCCCATGAAGTGGTGAGACTGGATGCCATGATCTTCGTTTTCTGAATGTTGAGCTTTAAGCCAACTTTTTAACTCTCCACTTTCACTTTCATCAGGAGGCTTTTGAGTTCCTCTTCACTTTCTGCCATAAGGGTGGTGTTATCTGCATATCTGAGGTTATTGATATTTCTCCCAGCAATCTTGATTCCAGCTTGTGTTTCTTCCAGTCCAGGGTTTCTCATGATGTACTCTGCATATAAGTTAAATAAACAGGGTGACAATATACAGCCTTGACGTGCTCCTTTTCCTATTTGGAACCAGTCTGTTGTTCCATGTCCAGTTCTAACTGTTGCTACCTGACCTGCATACAAATTTCTCAAGAGGCAGATCAGGTGGTCTGGTATTCCCATCTCTTGAAGAATTTTCCACAGTTTATTGTGATTCACACAGTCAAAGGCTTTGACATAGTCAATAAAGCAGAAATAAATGTTTTTCTGGAACTCTCTTGCTTTTTCTATGATCCAGCAGATGTTGGCAATTTGATCTCTGGTTCCTCTGCCTTTTCTAAAACCAGCTTGAACATCAGGAAGTTCACGGTTCACATATTGCTCCAGTCTGGCTTGGAGAATTTGAGAATTACTTTACTAGCGTGTGAAATGAGTGCAATTGTGTGGTAGTTTGAGCATTCTTTGGCATTGCCTTTCTTTGGGATTGGAATGAAAACTGACCTTTTCCAGTCCTGTGGCCACTTCTGAGTTTTCCAAATTTGCTGGCATATTGACTGCAGCACTTTCACAGCTGTATAAATTATACTTACACCTATATAAAATAGAGAAGACTGTATTTATATACTATATATATCAGTTCACTTCAGTTCAGGTGCTCAGTCGTGTCCGACTTTTTGCAACCCCATGGACTGCATGCCAGGCTTCCCTGTCCATCACCAACTCCCTGAGCTTGCTCAAACACATGTCCATCACATCGGTGATACCATCCAACCATCTCATCTCATATATATATGGAGTTTTGTTATTTTAGTTGTCCAAGAACATTGAACAATGATGCTGATTTGTTTTTTAACTTCTTAATGTTTTTCTTGATTTGAAACACTTCACAGATTATCTCTTTGGCTATTTTTCTGTGATTCCAAAATATCTCAATGAAAGCAAGACATTTATTTATTTCTACCTATTTTCCCTAATTTACAATTTTGGTATAGCTTCAAACACACAGAGAATTTGTAATTATTATACTTAAGAACCCTGATTACTCTCTGTCCAGATTTGTTATTTACATTCTACCCCTGTGATTTATTATTTCTGCCTGTTCTTTCTCTCTCCATATATGTTTATATATATATACACACACACACACCTGTGTATGCATTCTATAATTGAATAATTATATATGCATATGTATGCGTACATATAGAAAATATTGCCCTGAATCTTTTGAGAATAAGTTATAGACATCATGCTTCTTTTTTATTTTTATTCATTTATTTTTAAAATTAATTTATTTTAATTGGAGGATAATTACTTTACACTATTGTGATGGTTTTGCCATAAAGCAACATGAATCAGATCCAGGTATACATGTGTCCTCCGTATCCTGACCCCCACCCACCTCCCTCTCCACCCTGTCTCTCTGGGTTGTCCCAGAGTGCCTGCTTTGCATGCTTCTTTACTTGAAGTACTTTAGTGTGTATTTCCTAAGAATAAGTACATTTTCCTATATAACTATAGTACAATTTTAACCATTAAGAATATCATTTTAGCAAAATGCTGTCATGTATTAATAACTCACAGAACCTCTAGGATCACACGTGTATTTGGTTGTTATGTCTTTTTTAAACTTCAGTTTTTAATGACTTTGATGAGTTCAGGTCAGATATTTTTAGACTTTCGTCAGTTTGCATTGGCCTGATATTTCCTAATGATTGATTCAGTTTGCACATTTTTGGCAGACATACCACAGAAATCACGTTGTGTCCTTCTCAAGTGCATCATACTTGAAGACTTGTTTTGTGGGTTTGTTCCATTTTGATGATTTTTCCTTGATCATTTATTTAAGGTGGTCTTGTTTCTCCATTGAAGGTTACTGTTTTCTCTATTGTAATTAATAAGTGATTTGGGGGAAGATACTTTAAGACTATGGAAATATCCTGTTTGTCAACACCCTTTCACCTACAAGTGCTAATCCAGAGATATTTTCCTGACTTAATCAGTTAATTATAATAATATTAATAATATGTGTTTAATGTTGATTTTCTAACTCTAAGGTGTATTCTGTGCAAGGAAAGAGTTTTCCAATTCTCCCTTATATACTTTATTCATGTATTTTATTTATAATTTATATTCTATAATGAAGTTTAATTCTTTATGATAATTATTTATTCTGGTTTTCCAACTTCCCAGATTTAACTTGTGAGAATTTCTTTAAGCTGAGGCTAGGGTCCTTTTGAAATAGCCCTATCATTTATTTTTTTCTATTTTTTTGGCTGCTCTGCACATGGCATGTGGGATTTTAGTTCCCTCACCAGTGATCAAATGCATGCCCCCTGCAGTGGAAGCGTGGTGTATTAGTGACTGGACCGCCAGGAAAATCCCAGCCCCACCATTTCAAAATGCCTTAATCCTCCCTGAGGAAAAAACAAACAAAAATAGGCATCACCTTGAATTCTGTATCTTTTTAAATATTCTCCCTATCTTTGTGTTCTAATATGTCAGGATAGTTTTTCAACACTATCAGAGTTTCAGTGGACTTTCAGCTGGTGAATTTTATGTCACTCTTAGGACCTTTGTTTTCTTTGCCTCTCTCCCTCAGTTTCTAGACCCTTTAGATCACTGTAATGCAGCTTGAAAGATACTTCTGTTAGAAATTGGTGTTTAATTTTGTTTACTGGTAATCTGACATTTTTATTGTCCTCCAACTTCTAGTTATGCTGAAGGCCTAGAATTTGTGTGTTTTTACTTGTTTTTGTTGGCTATATATTTTACAGTATGTGTGGAAAGTTTCAGATTTAGGTGGCTATTATTACCACAACTACCTCAAATTCCAGGCCCATATTTTTTAAGCATTCCACAAAACATATTGGTATTTTAAGTTATTTGCCATATGCCATGATGTAACCAGACTTTGTGGACTGCATTGCTTTACCTTTAGCGGTCATCGTTCTCTTAACCTAGATTATTTAAATTGAAGGCTTTTTTCTTTATTATTGTAATTATTTTATTGAATAGCACACCTCTCAACCTAGGAGTTGTCTCTCTGAAAAATGTGTCCACTGTAAACAAAAAAATTATGATTTGAGATGATTGAAACTTATGATTATGTACCAGCCAATTGTATTTTAAAAATTTCTCCTTTAGATTTAAGAATTATCAGCTATGTATTTAAATACCTGACTTTTAAAAATGTATATGTAGGTAGAAATAAGGTATCTAATCAATAACATCTGATTATGATAATATCGTGAAATGTAGTTAGAAACAGTCACTTAAACTAATGAAATATGCTCTTGGAACATACTTAATGTCATTCTTTCAGTTTCACTGCAAAGAGATCTGATCATAGTTGGTAGGTAAGGGGGGTTTGGATCAGGAGTAAAACATTCTGATGCTTGAAAATTGCAGAGTAGGAGAGAGTTTGCAAATTAGGAATTAGATGAGTGCAGGAGGCATGTCTCATGCGAGAACAGCAATCATTTTTCTGCTCTCTGGAAGCTGTGAACCCAGACTTAAGATATATTTGCTCTTTCAAAAAAAAGATAGAATTAGGACTCATGAGAAATTGCTTGCTTTTGAACATTTTTTAATATTTTAAAATCATGGTGTAGAAATTTTAAAAAAATTGCAGTACACCAGTTTTGGTTGTTATGCCCCAGTTTGCAGCTTCTGCCCTGCATGAGGTGTAGGGACTAGTAGGTGTTGTAGTGAGAAGAAATTGAGGTTGAAAGTGGCTGGCTCTACGCCCAGGATCACTGCTTCTTAGCTGTGTCAAATTGGGCAAGTCATGGGATTAAGGTTAGTTTGAATTTTCTTGCCTAGGAGGATGACTATGCTACAGCATGAAGGAATACACAAATCTGCCAGTTGTTATAACTTTGTAATTCTATTGAAACAATATGTCAATGGGAGTTTGTATTAGTCTCTTCTATTTAAACTCTGAGTTTTAAACTTAGAAAAATGAAATTTATAAAAATACAGGGTTTCATAAAATTTCTTGATTTACTTTTGACATTTACCTATGAACTCAGTAACTATCGCTCAGTTCAGTTCAGTTCAGTTCAGTCGCTCAGTCATGTCCGACTCTTTGCCACCCCATGAATCGCAGCACACCAGGCTCCCTGTCCATCACCAACTGAGACTCATGTCCATTGAGTCAGTGATGCCATCCAGCCATCTCATCCTCTGTCGTCCCCTTCTCCTCCTGCCCCCAATCCTTCCCAGCAGCAGAGTCTTTTCCAATGAGTCAACTCTTCGCATGAGGTGGCCAAAGTACTGGAGTTTCAGCTTTAGCATCATTCCTTCCAAAGAAATCCCAGGGCTGATCTCCTTCAGAATGGACTGGTTGGATCTCCTTGCAGTCCAAGGGACTCTCAAGAGTCTTCTCCAACACCACAGTTCAAAAGCATCTTTTGAACTATCTCTAGTTTCATCTTATTTGAGAAGCTCCCTGTTGAACATTAGTACAATCATTCGTTCCTGTGCAAGGCAGAGGCCAGTGCCATCCTCTTGTCTTTCACACACTAGAAGATCGATTAATTAGATGTTCTACTTGTAATGCCTGTTCTGCTTGTTGAACTGTTGATTTGCTAAGCCAGTGTTTCTGCTTCCTCCTACAAAGCACCAAATCTCTGGGCAGAAATTCTACTAGCTGCTAAGAACTAATGTCTCTCTAAAGATGCTTGCTACTTAATTTTTATTTGTATTGTCTATTATGTGTTTGAACTGTCGGAAACAACACATTGTACTTTGAAGGGTTACTTTAATTATCATTAAGTTGTGTTTTGTTTTATTTCATTTGCACAGTTCTTTTATAAAACAAAACAGCATACCCAGAAGCATAAAATTCACTTAAGTTTTGAAATATTTTGTACTTCGAAATTACTGTGTTTTCCCATACATCTTTCTTTAAACAAACACGTTAACTAATGAAATCTGATTAAATAACTTTCTCCTTATAATTGGCTTTCTGAAAAAAAAAAATAAATAAATGTTTGTTTATTTTTGTGAGGTGTGCAAGTGGCATGTCTGTGCTTTTCTCAGTACATAGTTTTCAATTAGAATTGAAGCACATTTACAAAGTGGATCAGTGTAATTCTCAGAATAAATCAAGCAAAATTCTCCTCTGACTCAGGGATTTTCATGTATTAGACAGAAGTACATTTTCAAAAGTTGAATTATGTAACAACCACCTAAAAACTCCAACTAAATTCACTTACAAATACCTCATATTTTTGAATTGCTCTTACGTTATTCTGCCTCATTCTGGAGGCCTGTGGTTCTTACACGGATTTTGACAGTCCACATGCAGACTCATCTCAAGAGTGTCCTACTTGACTGATGTGTAGGAAGATTTGCATATAGTTGGGAACATTTCTGTTCATCAGCCTACTATAATATGCTAGATGTATAATCTATAGTTTGCAAAACCTTATTTCAGTATGTTAAAATATGTGATGTCTGAATGAGTGTCGGTCTGGATTAGAGTTTCTGTGACCTTGGCAAATTGCTTACTCTTCTGTATTTCTTTCTTTTCACAGATGCATTTTGTAGGAGTATTCTGAGGATGAATGTTTGCAAATCATTCTGAAATTGCCAAGTGCCACATACAGTAAGTAATATGTATTTTTATTTTTCCACTCAATTGCAGTCATGCTGAATAAATTTGGCACACAGTCATAAAAGAATACATTTCTATTTACAGTTCTTGATATTTGTGAATACTGAGGAAAAATGTATGTAAAAGAGAAAAATTTGAGCTATTTGCTAGTCTCAATTAAGTTGCATAATTTCATGATTTCTGATGATTGATTTTACTTTTGTTCTATGTACATAACTGGTACATAATTTTTATCACTTATTATTTAAGTGATTCTTTTTCCTTTTAATAAGTTGAGAAGCATGTAGAAAAAAATTAGTGTTATTAGCCAGTGTTGCTATGGAAATTGCAATTGCTATTGAATTAAATATTTGGATTTTCTGAGGATTAAGATTGGCTATGTATCAGGCAGTTTATGTAATTTGTCTTAATTCTTCCCCAAATATTTAAAGATCACTATTCTTTTTTTTTTTTTTTTTTTTTTTTTTAATTTTATTTTATTTTTAAACTTTACATAACTGTATTAGATTTGCCAAATATCAAAATGAATCCGCCACAGGTTTACATGTGTTCCCCATCCTGAACCCTCCTCCCTCCTCCCTCCCCATTCCATCCCTCTGGGTCGTCCCAGTGCACCAGCCCCAAGCATCCAGTATCGTGCATCGAACCTGGACTGGCAACTCATTTCATACATGATATTTTACATGTTTCAATGCCATTCTCCCAAATCTTCCCACCCTCTCCCTCTCCCACAGAGTCCATAAGACTGTTCTATACATCAGTGTCTCTTTTGCTGTCTCGTACACAGGGTTATTGTTACCATCTTTCTAAATTCCATATATATGCGTTAGTATACTGTATTGGTGTTTTTCTTTCTGGCTTACTTCACTCTGTATAATAGGCTCCAGTTTCATCCACCTCATTAGAACTGATTCAAATGTATTCTTTTTAATGGCTGAATAATACTCCATTGTGTATATGCACCACAGCTTTCCCATCCATTCATCTGCTGATGGACATCTAGGTTGCCTCCATGTCCTGGCCACTATAAACAGTGCCGCGATGAACACTGGGGTACCCGTGTCTCTTTCCCTTCTGGTTTTTTCAGTGTGTATGCCCAGCAGTGGGATTGCTGGATCATAAGGCATGTCTATTTCCAGTTTTTTAAGGAATCTCCACACTGTTCTCCACAGTGGCTGTACTAGTTTGCATTCCCACCAACAGTGTAAGAGGGTTCCCTTTTCTCCACACCCTCTCCAGCATTTATTACTTGTAGACTTTTGGATTGCAGCCATTCTGACTGGCGTGAAATGGTACCTCATAGTGGTTTTGATTTGCATTTCTCTGATAATGAGTGATGCTGAGCATCTTTTCATGTGTTTGTTAGCCATCTGTATGTCTTCTTTGGAGAAATGTCTATTTAGTTCTTTGGCCCATTTTTTGATTGGGTCATTTATTTTTCTGGAGTCTCCGGCCCTATCGGCCTGAAGGCGCCCGATCTCGTCTGATCTCGGAAGCTAAAGATCACTATTCTTATTCCCATTTTATAAATGAGAAAATTGAGATCCAAGATGTTTTAATACCTGCCCAGTATCTATTCAAAGTGAAGTCATTGGCTTTGATGAAAACACAGGCTTTTCAAAAAATATTACCTTCACCAATAACTTAGAAAAAGTAAAATTAATTTTAGTTAAGAGTCTGAATATTTAAGAATACAAATATTTTCTAATTATTTCTTTGGATTTTTGTTTTGTGTAAGCAATATCACAGAAGTGTTACAGATTTTTTTTTTCTTTATTATCTATCATGTCATTACTTCCATTCCAAATAATGCTTCCAATTCCTGACTTAGATTCCTTTAACTAGTAGGAAATAAGTGAAAATAACTTGATTCTGAAAGGAAGTTTATAAATCATTTAAATTATTCTTTGATGAAAAGTGTTCAGAATTAGACTTCTGAAGCTCTCTGAAAGTCCTATTTCATATACTGAGAAAAAAACATGAGTGCTCTTATATTATTATTTTAGAGTTGAAAAGAAGCATAAGATCATAGAGTCCTAGCCTCTGTGAGCTCAAATTCCTTGTTTGATGAACTGGGATAATCTGGTGTACGATTCAAAATAAAATTTTGAAAAAATGGGGAGACAATAATGGCCACATTGATATATATATGTTGTTTTGCAGTATAACTACTTTTTCAAAAAGGTGGCATAGTGTAGTATTTTAAGAATTTTGACTCTGGATTCAGACCACCTGGGTTTAAATTCTGGGTTTATCACTTATTCAGTGTTTCAGCTGTGTGACTTTGAATAAATTACTTAATGTATCTTTAAAATGGGTAAAAATTCAGTTCAGTTCAGTTCAGATGCTTAGGCGTGTCCAACTCTGTGACCCCATGATTTGCAGCACGCCAGGCCTCTCTGTCCATCACCAGCTCCCGGAGTTCACTCAAACTTATGTGCATCGAGTCAGTGATGCCATCCAGCCGTCTCATCCTCTGTCATCCCCTTCTCCTCATGCCCTCAATCCCTCCCAGCATCAGGGTCTTTTCCAATGAGTCAACTCTTCACATGAGGTGGCCAAACTATTGGAATTTCAGCTTTAGCATCAGTCCTTCCAATGAACACCCAGGGCTGATCTCCTTTAGGATAGACTGGTTGGATCTCCTTGCAGTCCAAGGGACTCTCAAGAGTCTTCTCCAACACCACAGTTCAAAAGCATCAATTCTTCAGCACCCAGCTTTCTTCACAGTCCAACTCTCACATCCATACATGACCATAGGAAAACCCATAGCCTTGACTAGACGAACCTTTGTTGGCAAAGTAATGTCTCTGCTTTTGAATATGCTATCTAGGTTGGTCATAACTTTCCTTCCAAGGAGTAAGTGTCTGTTAATTTCATTAGTGCAATCACCATCTGCAGTGATTTTGGAGCCCCCCCAAAATAAAGTCTGACACTGTTTCCACTGTTTCCCCATCTATTTCCCATGAAGTGATGGGATCAGATGCCATGATCTTAGTTTTCTGAATGTTGAGCTTTAAGCCAACTTCTTCACTCTCCTCTTTCATTTTCATCAAGAGGCTTTTTAGTTCCTCTTCACTTTCTGCCATAAGAGTGGTGTTATCTGCATATCTGAGGTTATTGATATTTCTCCCAGCAATCTTGATTCATTTTCATCAAGAGGCTTTTTAGTTCCTCTTCACTTTCTGCCATAAGAGTGGTGTCATCTGCATATCTGAGGTTATTGATATTTCTCCCAGCAATCTTGATTCCAGCTTGTGCTTCCTCCAGCCCAGTGTTTCTCATGATGTACTCTGTATATAAGTTAAATAAGCAGAGTGACAATATACAGCCTTGATGTACTCCTTTTCCTATTTGGAACCAGTCTGTTGTTCCATGTCCAGTTCTAACTGTTGCTTCCTGGCCTGTGTATAGGTTTCTCAAGAGGCAGGTCAGGTGGTCTGGTATGCCCATCTCTTTCAGAATTTTCCACAGTTTATTGTGATCCACATAGTCAAAGGCTTTGGCATAGTCAATAAAGCAGAAATAGATGTTTTTCTGGAACTCTCTTGCTTTTTTGATGATCCAGCGGATGTTGGCAATTTGATCTCTGGTAAAAATTAGGAACTACCTAATTTATGGTGAGTTTATACATGTAAAGTATAGCACGGTTCCTACTGCATAGTTAATGATCAATAAATGTACATGGTTATTACATTTGGACTGATTCATTTGGATATTTCAAGTATGTATGTTAATAAGCATCTTAACTTCATGATTATGTCATATAAAATATACAACAAATTTACTCAGTGAATACTGTCAGTTCACATGCTCAGAAGGAAACGAAACTTTAGCCTTCTTCATACACAAATCAAGATGCTTTTAGTACCTACTTTTCCTCCTTTGAACTTTTAGTGAAGAAGCAAACTATTTAGTCAAACAGAATGTATGGCCTATTCTGTGATGGTTGCAAATCTAGGCCCAAAGTGTGTTTGTGCACTCTTTGAATATGAGAGGTGGGGAGTTTTGTGTTTATGGAATCTTAAATGCTTGTTTTGAAGGAGGCCAGGCAAACTTATAGATACAGATAAAGAAAATTGTTAAAACGATTGTCAAATAATTGGGAAAATTTTCATCCAATGTTTTTTTAAAAAAATTCATGGAAACTGAAGAGCTATGGGCAAGAAAAAAAATCCATATTAAGTATCGATTCTATCCCTTGTACCTTACATTCAATATCTCAGTTAATCTAAGCAATAATATAATGAGGTAGGTATGTTATTACCTCCATTCTTCATACAAGGGAAATGCAGCACAGAAAGTTTAAATCTATCATTCATGGGAGCAAAGCTTGAGGTTGATCTAATTTTGTAATATAAATTTATTTATTTATTCGTATTGGCTGTGTTGGGTCGACAAAAAGCAAGGGCTTTTCTCTGGTTGCGGTAGCAGGGGCTACTCTTTAGTTGCAGTGCGCAGGCTTCTCACTGCAGTGGCTTCTCTCGCTGCAGAGTGGGGACTCTAAGATGCACAGACTTCAGTAGTTGTGACCCGCAGGCTCAGTAGTTGTAGCTCCTGGGCTCTAGAGCACAGGGTCTGCAGTTGTGGCCCTGTGACATGTAGGATCTTCCCAGACCAGATATTGAACCCATGTCTCTTGTATTGGCAGGTGGATTCTTACCACTGATCCACTAGGGTAGCCCTGATCTAGTTTGTTTTATTGAAGCATAATTGGCATAAACATTGTATCTGTTTCAGGTGTACAATATGATTCAATATTTGTATATATTGCAAAAGATCACCACAGTAAGTTTAGTTAACTTCTATCGCTATATATCCTTATAAATTTTTTTTTCCTGTGATAAGGACTTTTAAGATTTATTCTCTTAGCAAGTTTCAAATATGCTATAATTTTGTTAATTACAGTCACCATGCTGTACATCACATTCCCATGACGTTTTCATTTTAGAGCTGGATGTTTATACTTTTGATCCTTATCACCTGTTTCTCCCACCCCTCATCTTCTCTTCTGGCAATCACCAATCGGTTCTCAGTATCTATGAACTTGGGTTGTTTGTTTTTAAATCACACATGTAAATGAGATGATATGGTATTTATCTTTCTCTGCTTGACTTATTTCACTTAGCATAATACCCTCAAGGTCTGTTCATGCTATTGCATATATTTCATTCTTTTTCATGGCCAAATAGTATTCCACATATATGGCATGTATATATACATATACACATATGCATCACATATACACCACATCTTCTCTATCCATTCACTCATTAGTGGATACTTGTGTTGTTTTCATATCTTGACCATTGTAAATAAAGCCGCAGTGATTGTGGGGCTGCATGTATCTTTTTAAGTTAGAGGTTTCATTGATAAATACCCTGAAATGGAATTGCTGGAGCATGTGGTATTACTATTTGTAATTTTTTTATAATCTTCCATGCTATTTTCCACAGTGGCTGCACTAATCTACATTTTCACCAACAGTGTATGTGGGTTTCCTTTTTTCCAAATTCTTCCCGGCATTTATTATTTCTTGTCTTTTTGATAGTAGCCATTCTAATATGTGTGAGATGATACCTCATTGTTGTTTTGACTAGTATTTTCCTGATGATTAGTGATGTTGAGCATCCATTCATGTGTTTCTTTACCATCTCTATGTCTTCTTTGAAAAAATGTCTATTTGAATCTTCTGTTTTTTTTTAAGAGGTTGATCTAATGCTATAGTTTTTTTTCTTTATCCTCTTAATCCAATATTAAGCACTAAAATTCAGTGACTGGTCTTTCTTTATTTGCATAAAAACCTTACTCTTCAACCTCAGATCATAGATATTAATTCTTTAGTAAATAAGTAGCTGATGATTGAATTTCAACTAAACAAATAACAATTGCCTTATACTAAATGTTGGTAGGACCACTCAGCAACCCAAAGCTGCCTTGAAAAAATGCTGTTTGAGTAAAGAAATCTTGGGGGGAAAAAAGTTTCTGCCCTAAGGCCGTAGACCTATTTTATGCTTCTGTTAATCTTACTTCTTAGAATTGAAGTTACTGGCCACACCCTTTTCTTGCAGTTCTTCAGCCACTTCATACAATGCAGAGAGGTTCAAATTGGAGAGTCCATCTTGACTTAATCCTCCTCGCTATTTATCATTTTCAGGTGTGTCTGAGCTCAGGCACATCCTTTACAACACACCAGCCACACTGATTCCCTTTCACTCATTAGTGATCTTCATCTTTTGCCATTTTAGTCATCTACCAATCTCAGTGCCTTTAACACATCACCTCTTGAAATGAACCATTAGCAGTGTTTTACCTGAGGGATATTTTCAAGCTTCTTAGTATACAAAATATTTGTACTCTAAAAATGATTGAGTCAGGTCTTTGGTTGTTCTCATACTCATCTTGGTTTTGAGCAAAGGATTTAGAGAATATGTCTACTTTTGTTTTCCAGAATTGGTCTCTGAAAGACAAAGCTAGTGTTCACATTTAGTATTTTTATTTCATTTAATTCAATAAATACTTGTCACATGCTACTATAATATGAGAGGCACTGTGTTGGTTACAAGAGTAGGTGCTTGCTGAGTATCAGTTTAGTCATTCAGTCGTATCTGACTCTTTGCGACCCCATGGACTGCAGCAGGCCAGGCTTCCCAGTCCATCACCAACTCCTGGAGCTTACTCAAACTCATGTCCATCGAGTTGATGATGCGATCCAACCATCTCATCCTTTAGTCGTCCCCATCTCCTCCTGCCTTCAATCTTTCCCATCATCAGGGTCTTTTCAAATGAGTCAGTTCTTCACATCAGGTGGCCAAAGTATTGGAGTTTTAGTATCAGTCCTTCCAATGAATATTCAGGACTGATTTCCTTTTGGATTGAGTGGTTTGATCTCCTTGCAGTCCAAGGGACTCTCAAGAGTCTTCTCCAACTCCACAGTTCAAAAGTATCAATTCTTTAGTGCTCAGTTTTCTTTATGGTCCAACTCTCACATCCATACATGACTAATGGAAAAACCATAGCTTTGAGTAGACAGACCTTTGTTGGCAAAGTAATGTCTCTGCTTTATAATATGCTGTTTAGGTTGGTCATAGCTTTTCTTTCAAGGAGCAAGCGTCTTTTAATTTCGTGCCTTCAAGGAGGAGACAAAAAATGACTTTCAAGAAAATTCTGTTTGTAATTTGAGGAAATAAGATATACCCAGGCATAAAGAAAGCAAAGGATGTGGTATTAAGATACAATATCATCAAAATAGTCTAAATTAGTCAAATTAATAAAGTCATTTCAAATAATTTGAGGAATAATCAGAAAGGTTATATAAACATATATATATATATATATATATATATATATTTAAAATGAAGGAGATTTAAGAAAGGAGATACAATTCTAAACTGCACTGGTTCAAGATTTCACCCTGGAGATTGTTATAGATATTTATGCAGGTGGACAATACTAACAGAGAAGTCAAGGCAGTAGTATATCCAGGATTGGGTGTGAAAAGGCATGTTTCACATTCATTGAATGGCTAATTAATTAGTTTGACAACAGAATAATTTTTTTGTCTTGAACTGAAAACAGATAACATTGGAAAAAGAGGCTGAAGCACATTGGTAGGAAATACTGATCATTGGAATTAGAAAGTTGAGTCTAATTAGTAGGCAATTGACAAAACAAAGAGACTATTTCATAAGGCCAATCATGTGAATAAAAGTTTCTTATTTGAATATTAATCTGGTGTTCTCTTCAAGATGGATTCCAGTTGTAGTCGGAAGAACAATTTGCAGAAATATGTAGCACTATAAGAAGAACAAGATGAGGGTGAGACCAAGGTTGTAGCAGTGGGAATGGAGAGAAAGGAATAGATGTGGGTGAGGTTTTAAAGGACATAGGGTCAGGGAGTAATAATAGTAGTTAACACTTGTATAGCATTTGCTGTGTACTAGTCTCTATTTTGGGCTTCCCCAATGACTCAATGGTTAAAAAACAACAACAACAACAACAAAAAAAAACCCACCTGCCAATGCAGGAAACGTGGTTTAATCCCTGAGTCGGGACCATCCACTGGAGAAGGAAATGGCAACACAATCCAATATTCTTGCCTGGGAAATCCCATGGACAGAGGAGCCTAGTGAGCTACAGTCTATAGAGTTGAAAAAAATCAGCCATGACTACAGCAACTGAGCATGTACGTAGGCAGGCTTTGTTTTGAATGATGTATTTATTATTTAACTTAAACTTCAAACAACTGTGAATGAGAGACACTAATGTCTTCCCCATTTGCACAGTAGAAACTAAGGCAGAATCTAAGTAAATTGTCCCAGGTCAGATAATTAGAAAATAGCAAGGCTGGCACTTGAGCCTACCCAGTCAAACTCCAGAGGATCTGCAGTTAACCACTCTACATCATTCCTCTAAAAAATAACCGAGATTTCCAGATTGAATTGGAAAGTGACATTACCAACAGTCAAAGAAACAGATTTTTTTTTTTTTTTTTAAGAGTTTACCTTGTGTTTAGTTAAGTCTTTGGTAGGGAGAAAAATATTCTGACCTTTGGGGAAGAATTTCCCTATGGAGAGTGATGAATCTTATGTACATTTTCACTTCTATGCTGGGCAACAAGAACAGTGTAATTTATGATATTGTTCAATTATAAATTAGAATAGTAAATATGTCATCTTAATGTGATTTGTCTTCCTTCCTTAACAGAGCTTGAAATGAAACAAGGATGAAGTGCTGAATTAAAGATTTAGTATCTTGAGCCCATCAAATCAGTATTTCAGACTTAGTTTACCAATCATACTAAACAATAATTTTGACAAGAGGAAAAACTAACACCCAGCATAGGGAGTATCTCTCTTTTTCTATATTGGAGAAGTGGCATAATGCACTACTTAACAGCATATGGACTCCAGAACCATACCAGTGCACGGGTTCAGATCTTAAAATGAGGCCTTGAACTGTGTGACTCGTGTAAACTACATAAGCTCTCTCTGCCTCAGTCTTTGCACCCCTGAAATGTGGCACTAATGCCTTCGGAATATGTAAAGATTAATAAGATAAGGTACTTACAGTGGCTCCTACCAGAGTAAATTCTCAGTAGACGTTAGTTATATTCATTGAACTTTATCTCATATACAGTTGACCCTTGAACACCATGCAAGGGAAGTTAGATGTGTCCATTCCCATGGAGTTGCAAATCTGCTTTAAAAATAAAGGACTTGATAAATGATTCAACCAAAGGCAGGAACTTTAAACAGTTTGTATTAACAATCAGGACTCAAACACTGGTTCTTTTAATTTTATGTGCTATGATTTCTGATGGAATACAAACTGTTTTCCATACTTAGTTAATTTAAAAATTTATGAAATGAAAATACAAGTACTATACTTATTTTAAAAAGGCTATGTAATTTATATATAGTTCAAAACCATGTTGATCAAGGCTCAATTGTATATTTTCAATTTATAAACTTTAATTACCGAATTATTGCTACTTTAAAATTTTTTTGCTGTGAATTTTTATATATTAAGCATAGAAAACAATAGCTTTTATAAGCAAAGACCCATGCTTCCATCATACAGATCAAGAGATAAGACATTTTCTGCATTCCAGAAACTACTTTTTCTGCTCCTGAACATTAACCTGTTTTCCATCAATTGCCTGACAAATAACAGTTTTGTAACTTTTGCAGTAATTATTTCCTTGCTTTGCATGATAGGGTTTGTTTAGTCACTAAGTCCCATCCACCTCTTTTGCAACTCCACGGACTATAGCCTGCCAGACTCCTCTGTCTTTGGAATTCTCCAGGCAAGACTACTGGTGGGAGTTGCCATTTCCTTCTCCAAGTGATCTTCCCAACCCAGGGATTAAATCCATGTTTCTTTCATTGGCAGGTGGATTCTTTACCACTGAGCCACCAGTGAAGCCAACCTTTCATTATGGTCCCTAAATAAAGAATTTTAATTTAGCATGAGTTATGTACCTACATCGGAGAAGGCAATGACACCCCACTCCAGTACTCTTGTCTGGAAAATCCCATGGATGGAGGAGCCTGGTAGGCTGCAGTACATGGGGTCACGAAGAGTCAGACATGGCTGAGCGACTTCACTTTCACTTTTCACTTTCATGCATTGGAGAAGGAAATGGCAACCCACTCCAGTGGTCTTGCCTGGAGAATCCCAGGGATGGGGGAGTCTGGTGGGCTGCCGTCTATGGGGTCACACAGAGTCGGACACGACTGAAGTGACTTAGCATGTACCTACATACAATATGTAGTCTTTTGTGTTTGGTTTCCTTTCCTGAACATGTATTTCTAAGTTTTATTACTATTTTTTATGGTTCATCAATTCTCATTGCTACCTCGTATTTCATTGTATAAAAATACTCAGAATATAAAAATATTCAGAATATGCTGTTGATGCACATTTGAGCTGTTTCTAGGTTTGGGGAATTATGAATAATGCTGCTGTGAACATTCTTTTAAATTTTTATTGCTGCATATTTACATGCATTTATATTGGATATATATTCTCCAGTGAAATTGCTATTATATTTTATGCAATTTTTTAAAAATTTAAATTTATTTATTTTAATTGGAGGCTAATTACTTTACAATATTGTTTTGGTTTTGCCATATATCAACATGAATCCACCACGGGTGTACACGTGTTCCCCATCCTGAACCCCCTTTCCACCTCCCTCCCCCAATTTTTAATTTTAGTAGATATTGCTAGTTTTCCAAAGTAGTTATACTAGCTATACTCCATGCAGTAGTATATGAGAATTCTGTTTCATCCTTACCGATACTTGATTTAATCAGTCCTTTTAATTTTAGCCATTTTGATGAAAGTATAGTTTACATTTCCTTCTTGAAAAAGGCAGTCATGTTATATGGTTTAATTGCCATATGGTTATAATTGCCTATAAATTGTCTGTCCAGATGCTTTTGCTTATTTTTCTACTGGTTTCATTTTTTAAAAAAATAGTTATTATGCAGAAATTAGTTATATTTGAATTAAGAACACTGTATAAATTAAATAACTTTTTCTTCTCTGTGACTTGCTTTTTCAATTTCTTAATGGAGTTTTTGATGAGGAAAAGTTTTAAATTTTAATATTGATTATATTGTTACCTCTTTACATTTATATTTTTCCAGTTCAGTTGATTTTCATTAATGGTTTAAGGTAGAAGTGAAATCCTATTTTCCTTCCAAACAGATATCTAGTTGTTACGAATCATACTGAAAATTCTCTCCTTTGCCTACTACTCTTCATTGCCAATATCATAGATTAAGTATCCACATATCTGTGTTTTAGGGAAATTATTCTTTTTAATTGCTCTATTAGTCTCATCTTACTACTTATGACAGCATTTTAACTATGGCTACTTTTTAATTATTCCTGTTATCTATTAAAACACATTCCCTGGCTGATTTACTTGGAATAAAACCCTAAAGGTTCATTGATGTTGTTGAAATATATGTGGAATATAAGAAAAATGAATACAAACCAAATCAAAACCAAACACATAGATATAGAGAATAGAGTAGTGGCTACCAGAGGGGAAGGGAGGCTTTAGGGGAAGGTGATATGTGTGAAGGGGCTCAGGAGTATGTAACTTATGGGACTAGACGTTTTAGGTGCTGAGCACACTGTTGTGTGTACAGTGTGTACAGAGTCGAAATACAATATTGTACACATGAAGCATAATTTACATATCAATTAAAAATATAATCCCATCATATTTTATTCAAGGAATCTTGACTTTGCCATATTTCATATGAATTTTATAATTATTATGTAAAATATGACCAAAAAGTTAGGGTTTTGGTTGGGATTGTATTCAGTCTATTATTAAATGAATTCCTGAAGATTCAGCATGATTACAATATGATTTGACTCCTTTAATCTATGAATATATATATAAAGTACTGCTGCTAAGTTGCTGCTAAGTCGCTTCAGTCGTGTCCAACTCTGTGCAACCCCACAGATGGCAGCCCACCAGGCTCCCCCATCCCTGGGATTCTCCAGGCAAGACCACTGGAGTGGGTTGCCATTTCCTTCTCCAATGCATGAAGGTGAAAAGTGAAAGTGAAGTCACTCAGTCGTGTCCGACTCTTTGCGACCCCATGGACTGCAGCCTACCAGGCTCCTCTGTCCATGGGAGTTTCCAGGCAAGAATACTGGAGTGGGGTGCCATTGCCTTCTCCGATATAAAGTACATGCTTTATTTACTTAGATCTTTTTGGTTTTCCTTGATCATATTTTCTGGCTTTTCTGCATAGAAGTCTTACTCATTGTGGTTAATTTGTTCCCAGAAGTTTTATACAGCTTAATATTATTATGTATTACTTATTTTTTAAAACTTAATTTTCTTTCTGCTTTTTATATAAAGAAATGTAATTTTTGTACTGACCTCGCATACAACAAATAGTAAACTCAGTTATTAATTCCAATATTTTTTTAACAGATTCTTTTGGATTTTCTACATAAAGAATTACACCGTGGTCAAAGATAACAGTATTTAATAGTTGTCAAGTTTTATACTTTTTTCACATCTTATTGAATTGAGTAGAATGTTTAGAACAATGCTGAATAAGAATGGAAAGAAAAATTGTTGTTATTCTCAAAGGGAAAACTTTCACCATTTTACTATTAAGAATGATCCTTATTATAGTGTCTTTTGTAAATATCATACACCAGGTTAAGAAAGTTATTTTAATTCTGATTTTGCTGGGATTATAAATAACAACTGAATTTTTCATTTCATCAAATGCTTCCTCTGTATCTGCTGAGATTATCAAATGATTTTTCTTGTTTTGTTTGTTCATCTAACTGCTTACAATGAAGGATTTTTTTTTTAAGACTTCCAATTCCAGCAGTAGTACTATTGCTTCCTTGTGCTTCGTGTGGGCCGAGAGGGCCAGAGAATTTTTCTCAGCATTTGTTCTCTGCCCTCCTAATCCTTGCAAAGCAGTTGTTTTCATTCAATCACTCAGTCATGTCCGACTCTTTGCAACCCTATGGACTGCAGCACGCCAGGCTTCCCTGTCCTTTACCATCTCCCAAAGTTTAAGCCTCTTGATGAAAGTGAAAGTGGAGAGTGAAAAAGTTGGCTTAAAGCTCAACATTCAGAAAACAAAGATCATGGCATCTGGTCCCATCACTTCATGGGAAATAGATGGGGTAACAGTGGAAACAGTGTCAGACTTTATTTTTTTGGGTTCCAAAATCACTGCAGATGGTGACTGCAGCCATGAAATTAAAAGACACTTACTCCTTGGAATAAAAATTATGACCAACCTAGATAGCATATTGAAAAGCAGAGACATTACTTTGCCAACAAAGGTCTGTCTAGTCAAGGCTATGGTTTTTCCAGTGGTCATGTATGGATGTGAGAGTTGGACAGTGAAGAAAGCTGAGCGCAGCTGAGTGCCGAAGAATTGATGCTTTTGAAGTGTGGTGTTGGAGAAGACTCTTGAGAGTCCCTTGGACTGCAAGGAGATCCAACCAGTCCATTCTGAAGGAGATCAGCCCTGGGATTTCTTTGGAAGGAACGATGCTGAAGCTGAAACTCCAGTACTTTGGCTACCTCATGAGAAGAATTGACTCATTGGAAAAGACTCTGATGCTGGGAGGGATTGGGGGCAGGAGGAGAAGGGGATGACAGAGGATGAGATGGCTGGATGGCATCACCGACTTGATGGACGTGAGTCTGAGTGAACTCCAGGAGTTGGTGATGGACAGGGAGGCCTGGCGTGCTGCAATTCATGGGATTGCAAAGAGTCGGACATGACTGAGCGACTGAACTGAACTGACTGGACTGAAAAGCTTGCTTAAGCTCATGTCCATTGAGTCGGTGATGCCGTCCAACCATCTTGTCCTCTGTTGTCCACTTCTCCTCCTGCTTTCTGTCTTTCCTAGCATCAGGGTCTTTTCCAATGAATTGGCTATTCTCATCAGGTGGTCAAAGCCTCAGCTTTAGCATCAGTCCTTCCAGTGAACATTCAGGATTGACTTTCTTTAGGATTGACTGGTTTGATCTCCTTGCAGTCCAAGGGACTCTCAAGAGTCTTTCTCCAACACCACAGTTCAAAAAAGCATCATTGTCCAACTCTCACAGTCATACATGACTACCGGAAAAACCATAGCTTTGACTATACAGCCCTTTGTTGGCAAAGTGATGTTTCTGATTTTTAATACACTGTTTAGGTAGAAAGCCTCTTGTCCCATCTTGTCCCTCCCCCAGGGATAGACTGCTGTCTTGTTACTTGGTGCCATACTCCTGGTGGGGATGGGAAGGTTCAAGGATACTTTATTCCAGTGTTAAGCTTACAATGTTCTGTGCATCTGGGCCTTAGCCATGTAGCTTTTTCAGTATCCCTCCCCATTCCCCTCATGATGTTCAAACTCTTACTTGACTCTGGAGTTCTTTGGTGGGGACACGTGTCCTGCTCTTTCCCCAGTGGGAGCAGATCTCTGCTTTGTGTCAGTGTGAGATTCTGGGCCTGAGAGAGTGACTATCCCTCCCCTGGCCCCTGAGAACTTTTGCTTCTACCTGTCTCCCAGATACTGTGCATCTTTTCCAGGGCCCTCAGGGGTACGAGGGTTTTCTGTCCTAAAAGGTGTTGTATTAGACAATGGAGTGGACAAGCAGAACTGGTTTTGTGCCTTTGTGATACCAACGTGCTCTCTCTGGCTTCCTGCCCTAACCTTAATCTTTCTGCTGAGCTGCCAGGAAATGCCTTAAAAAGAAAAAAGCGCTTATGAATGAATGTATTGTGTCTGGGGGATCCCCGGGTGTCTGTACTGTTCTGTCAGCGCCTTCTGGCTGACAGAAGAATTTGTTACCATTTTAGCTGTTTTCTTCTTACCCACTTCCAAAATGAGCACATTTCCCTCTCATGAACTGTCAGAGGTGAAATGGTCCCTATGTCCTATCTCTCCTCAGAATGGCTGTTACCGTTTGAGATTTAGTTAATTTCTTTGCCTTGTGACCCCAGGTCTCTGATAAGCTCAGGAAAAGTTATTATTTTATAGCTTATCTGACCTTTTCTCATTGTTAGGATAAGTGTGATATTCTGTTCTGGCCTTTGACCTAAGTGGTAGCAAAACTGCAAATTTTAAAAAATACACACACACACACACGCGCGCACACACACACACACACACACACACATATATATTTGTCCCAGCTTTTTAAGTTTCCCAAAGAAAGATGAGTTGATTTTTTTTTTCTCTTCATGCATTACCTAGTCTGCACTTGTCAGAGCTAGAACACTTGAGTCAGTATTATTTTTAGTAGTCTTTACAAACAAAATTAATTGTTGCTCTAACATTTTTGTGAGCAATTGAGGCTCAATGGATTTTATATAACATAATTTCATTGCTTTCAACAAGGTAGAGGTCAAGTTTTCTTCTGCATAAAGAAGTCTGGTAACTGGCATGTGGGGCTGGAATTGTACTTTGATCATCAGGGAATTGTTTCTTTAGCTCTGTTCCAACATTTTAGCAGTATGACTTCATCCTCAAGGATTTTCCAACAGCTAAGCTGATGCCTGGAGCCCAGCCATCTTATTTGTGTTCTGTGCAGCAATAGCGAACAAACAAAATGCAATGGCAAAGGTCATGCTACCAGCAGGTTTGTTGTTGCTGTTCAGTCGCTAAGTCATGTTTGACTCTTTGCGATCCCATGGACTGCAGCATGCCAAGCTTCCCTGTCCTCCACTATCTCCTGGAGTTTGTTCAGATTCATGTCCATTGAGTTGGTGATGCTATCTATCCATCTTATTCTCTGTTGCCCCCTTCTCCTTTTGCCTTCAGGTTTTCTCAGCATTAGGGTCTTTTTAAATGAGTTGGCTCTTTGCATCAGGTGGCCAAAGGATTGGAGCTTCAGCTTCAGCAACAGTCCTTCCAATGAATATTCAGGGTTGATTTCCTTTAGGATTGACTGGTTTGACCTCCTTGCAGTCCAAGGGACTCGCAAGTGTTCTCCAACACCACAATTTGAAAGCATTGATTCAGTGCTCAACCTTCTTTATGGTCCAGCTCTCACATCCATACATGACTACTGGAAAAAACATAGCTTTGACTATACAGACCTTTGTCGGCAAAGTAATGTCTCTGGTTTTTAATATGTTGTCTAGGTTTGTTATAGCTTTCCTTCCAAAGAGCAAGCGTCTTTTAATTTCATGGCTGCAGTCACCATCTGCAGTAATTTTGGAGCCCAAGACAATAAAATCTGTCACTGTTTCCGCTTTTTCCCCATCTATTTGCCATGAAGTGATGGGACCACATGCCATGATCTTAGTTTTTTGAATGTTGAGTTTCAATCCAGCTTTTTCACTGTCCTCAAGAGTTGCTTTCATTTTCTTTGCTTTCTACCATTAGAGTGGTATCATCTGCATATCTGAGGTTGTTGATATTTTTCCCAGCAATCTTGATTCCAGCTTATGCTTCATCCAGCCTGACATTTCGCATAATGTACTCTGCATATAAGTTAAATAAGCAGGGTGACAATATACAGCCTTGACGTACTTCTTTCCAAATTTTGTCCAGTCATTTGTTCCATGTCCAGTTCTGTTACTTCTTGACCTGCATGAACTAGCTGGTTTAACCCCCCTCAAAAATGTTCTCCAGAAACTATCCAATATTTTCTTCCTGAGTACCATTTGTTTGTTTGTTGCAAACAAAGCTGTTATGCATAGTGTTTCTGTTGCACACATAAATCCTCGGAATGTGTCACTAGTAGGGAAGGGGAAGGTTAGTATTGGGTAGGCTCTTAGCTGACCCAATAGAAAAGACCCTAATGGGAAAGACTGAAGCCAGGAGAAGGGGACAACAGAGGATGAGATAGTTGGATAGCATCACTGACTTAATGGACATGAGTTTGAGCAAGCTCCAGGAGATGGTGAAGGACAAGGAAGCCTGGAGCACTGCAGTCCATGGGGTGACAAAGAGTTGGACACAGCTGAGAGACGGAGCAACAATAGGCTCTTAGCAGCCTCAGTCACAATTAGAGGATGGGGACTACATTTAAGTAATCAGATTTCTAAGGCAGGATGGTGTGGGTTAACATACACAGGATCTATCATGAAACAGAGCTGGGTTCTGATTCAGCTCTACAAATTACTAGCTATGTGACCTTGAGCAAGGTCCTTATCCTAACTGGTCCTACTTTCTCAGCTGTAAAAGGACATGAAATTAATAGTGACTTTTTGAAATATTTTTTGTGAAGATATATGCAAAGGGTCTATCACATAGGAGAAGATTAATAAATGATATGTTTTATTTCACCCACCTATATTAATATAAATTCAGTTATTTAAGGGAGGGCAGAGTCTATTCATGCCTAGTACTGATTGAGAGGGTAGAAAGGCAGTTTGTCTTATTTCTCCTGTGTAAAGCTTTTTCTCTTAGAGGGGATGGACAGTCTCAATTTCTACCCTTAAATAGATCAATTTTATCCTTTGAACTATACTAAAATATTGCTCAAAATTTAGGCTTAGGATAACACTTTATATAATATCAAAGCACGAAACAGATAAAAGGAGTTCTAGTTTGAATTTTACCACTGGAAGTTATGAAACTTGGGAAAGTCATCAGAACCTACTGGATCTCAGTGTTGTCAGCTGATAAATAGGTGGTCAACCTTAACCACCTATTGTGTCTTAAACCACCACAATTCTATGTAGTTTTATTTGCCCTAGACAAATAGTTCTTGTCAAAAGAAATATCCCAAAGTTAGAAAATACGTGATAAATCTTTATTTATTTTAAACAAAGTTGAATTTTTATAGCCTTTGTGTAGAGGCTTTGACAAGTCCTGAAATGAAACAATAGTTTTCATTAAACCACATGGTGTTGTGTGTTGGAAAACTGGCTTCACATTCTGGTTGGGAAGATTTCTGGCTTAGACGAGCATGTGTCATTTGGGGCAAGTCACTTAAACTCTCTGAGCCTTAGATTGGACAATATATTTTAAAGCCATGATGAGCAGGAAATGAAATAAGAAAATATAAAAGTACTTTTAAAAACTGTAAAAGTTTAGTGCTAAGCTCTTTAGAAGGTCCAGCAGATAAAGTATAAAAAGTATCCTTATTCTTTGGTATGGAGATTGTATGGTTTTATAAATAAAACACAGTAAAATAAAATACAATAAAATAAAGTAAATAAGTAAAATAAAATAAAGTACAATAAAGTACATCAGATAAAGTACAATAAAATAAAATACATTTTATAAATAAAATGCAGTAAAAATAAAGCTACTAAAGACCATTGCTTTAAAGTTTGTGTTAGATTTCTCAGTCAATTTTTCTGTCCATGTTATGTTGTAGGAAGTGGTGGGTCTAGTGTAGCCCACAGAGGCCAGAACAGTGTATACTTCATGACTCTGTATATAAAGTCTGTCCTTGAGGTGAATTTCCAGATGTGATCTTTCTCTGCATCCAAAGCATTCTGCTTGCAATCCGGTGAGGCTGAAACAAATAGCAAATCATCTGCAATGCGTGGCTATTAGGGCTGTCTGCTCTCCTCAATGTGCTCAGCTGAATTGACAGTTAAGCCTCCTTCTCTATAAAAAGCAAGTTATTAGTAAAAGCATGGTTGCCATATGACAAAATCGTCTCTATTGTTAAACTGATTAAATGTAACTACAATGCCTGGTCTTTAAGAAGATGTTATGTTCTTTAATGAAAAGCTAGAGATCATTTTGGCTTTCAAACATACATCAAGGTTATATAGCCCCTATTTCTATGTGTGTATGTTTATTTACCTTGTCAGCACCTTTTAAAACTAGAAGCATGCCACATGTATGTTAAATTGTGCCCTAATATAAGTATACAGATTGATGGATTTTTACATAGTTATGCACTGTGTTATTACTACCCGGATCAAGATACAGAGCATTTCCAATCCCCAACAAGTTCCCCTTTATATCTTCTCCCCATCAATAACCTTTTGGTTTATCATATTCTTTAAAATTTTGGCTTTATGATAATGAGCATCTGAAAAGGTAGGAAGTTTTCTGAAGGGCAATCCAATCTCTTGAAAAATTTAGGAAATATTGATAATTGTTTCAAAAAAGAAAAGCCTCTGAACAATGATGAATAGTGCAATGAACTATATTAATAATATTGAAGGCAATCAACTATACACTCACTGGAAACAGAATTGCAATGTGGAAACCTCATGATATTCTATCCAAATCTCCCACCTGCTAACCAAAAAATAGAGCCACCACGCAGCCTGGTGAGTGTTCCATCAGTCATGTTGCCTGGCAACCTCAGCTAGTATGAGAGACACCCAATTGAGCAGCAGAGAGTCAAACTGGAAGGTATCTTGGAAACAGTAGGGTCCAGCTGAAAAAGAGGGAGAGAGGATGATAAGAGAGAGAGAGAGAGAGGGGAATAAAAAAGGAGTAACTTGACCATTGATCCATGTTAGTCATGACCATGAACAGTTGTTTTTTGTTTTTTTTTTTTTTTTTTCCTTTTCTTTCTAGTAACATGCAACTAGCTTAGAGCAAAATCCTTTGGGTTTCTTCTTCCTTCACTGTGCTTTCCTCCTCTGCCACATCTGCCGGTATGAGTGCAAAGGTTTGGCAAGATATATCATTATTAATTTTTTAGGAGGGAAGAACGTTAATAGTCATTTTCAGCACATTCAAACCATGTTAACTAAGAGTTCACTGAGATTTGCATCATGCAGTATTCTGTTTGCTTCAGTCATACTTAATCTGGTTTTTAAATTAATATACTTTTGCTAAAAAATGAAAAGTAAAGGAGATCAAAGCAGTCAGTTCTAAAGGAAATCAACCCTGAATATTCATTGGAAAGACTGGTGCTAAAGCTCCAATACTTTGGCCCAGTGATGTGAAGAGCAGACTCATTGGAAAAGACTGATGCTGGGAAAGATTGAAGGCAAAATAAGATGAGGGTGGCAGAGAATGAGATGGTTAGATAGCATCACCAACTCAGTGGACATGAATTTGAGCAAACTCCAGGAGATTTGGTGATGGAGAAGGACAGGGCAGCCTGGAAGCTGCAGTCCATGGGGTCGCAAAGAATTGGACACAACTTAACAATTGAGCAACAGCAACAATAAAATAAAATACCTTCCACCTAGAGTAAACCCCTGTCATGGAAGTCATGAAGGAATAGTGAGGGAGACATGCCTCAGTCCCTCTAGGGGGACATCAGAAATGATATACACCAGGCACACAGGGTGAGAATCTGAGTTGACAACTTTAGCTGAGGCCTCTACTTTGAGATACAACTTATATGTATTTTTCTATGTATATCTTCCATCCTCCATAATTTGGTATAAAACCTTTGCTGCTGTCCTGTGCTCTAACCCCACATTACTCTCCTTCCTTCCTTCTTAAAAGATGACATGCAGAGAAAATAGCATCTGTGGATTACAAGTTTCCTGCTAATTTACCTCTGTCCATAAATTCTTTCATTTTTTCCCTCCCAGTGCGTCTTCCTCCATTAGGCAGTGCCATCACACATGCTCCTGACCTTATACCTGTATGTGTCCCAAGAGTCCTGACTCAAATGGATATTTTCTTCCTCTTCTGTATCTTCAGTTTTCTCCCTGTCTCCAAATTTCCTTCATTGGCATTAAAGATGTCAAAAATATTTTTCTGCTTAAAAGCAAAAGAGTATCTATTCACAAATCCTCCCTTCATTCCAAGTCCACCTTTAGCTGCATGTTACCTCTTATCTCTACTCAGAGTTAAATGTTTCTAAGAATTGTGTATATTCTTTGTTTTAAACTTGAATCCTCCATTCACACCTCAACACACTGAGGCTTGCTTTCTCAGCTTGTCTGAAACTGTTCTTCCTTAGGTCACTGAAATTAGTCCTGGAACTATGTATAGTCTATAATTCTTTGATCTCTTAGCATGATTTTTTACCATTAATCATGCTCTCTATTTTTCAGTATTATTTTTATTGGAATTATAACACTATACTCTCATTATTTTCTCTTCTCTTGATAGCCCTTGCCCAATTGAACTTGTGGGCTTATCTTTCCTTAAATTGGACTCTATAGGATTCTTTGTGGAAATTTCCATGGCTTTAATTAACATTGGTTTGCAAACCCCCTCATCTTTTACCTCTCCTAAAATTCAACTTCTATATTCACCTGCCTCTGGGAGTCCCAGTTTATGTCCCATGAGTGTATGCATGCAAAGTCACTTAACTGTGTCCGACTCTTTGCAACCCTATGGACGGGTGCCTGCCAGGCTCTGCTGTCCATGGGATTCTCCAGGCAACCATACTGAAGTGGGCTGCCGTGCCCTCCTCCAGGGGTTCTTCCCAACCCAGGGATCGAACCCGTGTCTCTTAATCTAACCTGTATTGCTAGGTGGGTTCTTTACCACTAGTGACACTTGGGAAGCTCTTTATGTCTAATAGGTGCCTCAAAATCATCAAAGTCTACTGACAAATTTATGAATGCTAATTTTTCTATAAAAGACTTAAGATACATAAAAAGATGGAATGCATAAAGAACAAAATAAAAATAATAAAATTGATACTCTTATCAGTGGATCTGCTCTTAACAGGTCTTTGATTTTATCTGGAAACATTGGGTGGCCCCAACATTTTTGTGGATACAGAAAAACCCAAGCAATGTTTTGGCCAACCAATATTATATTAAAAGCTCTGGGAGGTAAAATGCCCCAAGCATCTAGCAGAGGGTTGAAAGCCTTTAGGTACTTAAATTTGCCAGATAAATGAAGTAAATAGCTTATATTTGAATGAATCTTAAACACTTTTCTCTTTCTGAGTTGTATGAACAATTTTGCTCATTGTAATACTGATCATGATAGTAGCAATGGCTAAAATGTACTGGTTAGTTGTATGTGCCGATTCCTCTGGTTCTCATTTTATGGGCATACTCTTTACCATGACTTTTCAAGTAGGGAGAGCTCTTATTGTTCTTTTGTAAACCTGAGAGCAACCGGGCTTAACTGGCAAATTAACCTTTCCAGTCAGTCAGTTCAGTCGCTCAGTCGTGTCCGACTCTTTGCGACCCCATGAATCACAGCATGCCAGGCCTCCCTGTCCATCACCAACTCCCAGAGTTCACCCAGACTCACGTCCATCAAGTCAGTGATGCCATCCAGCCATCTCATCCTCTGTCGTCCCCTTCTCCTCCTGCCCCCAATCCCTCCCAGCATCAGAGTCTTTTCCAATGAGTCAACTCTTTGCATGAGGTGGCCAAAGTACTGGAGTTTCAGCTTCAGCATCATTCCTTCCAAAGAAATCCCAGGGCTGATCTCCTTCAGAATGAACTGGTTGGATCTCCTTGCAGTCCAAGGGACTCTCAAGAGTCTTCGCCAATACCACAGTTCAAAAACATCAATTCTTTGGTGCTCAGCTTTCTTCACAGTCCAACTCTCACATCCATACATGACCACTGGAAAAACCATAACCTTAACTAGATGGACCTTAGTATCTCCAAATTAAAGTATGGCAGAGATGGGACTTGAATTAAAGTCTATCTAATACCCCAACCATGCTACTAATGCTTAATTTTAAGAAAAAGCAACAGCTTATGTATTTCTGGCTCTTTCACAC
The DNA here is from genome assembly GCF_019923935.1 of Bubalus bubalis. Classification (NCBI taxonomy): domain Eukaryota; kingdom Metazoa; phylum Chordata; class Mammalia; order Artiodactyla; family Bovidae; genus Bubalus; species Bubalus bubalis. Next base: position 94,359,358 of record NC_059158.1, on the reverse strand, counting down.
AAATGTTCATTGTTCTGATATTTTTGCTGTTATTTGGCATCCTCAGTGTCTTAGTAGTGGCACATGATTACAAGTACTGTCTTTCTTACATATCATCAATTGTAATTTTGGTTTTGATTGAAATAAAGAAAGAACTTAGAATATGTATTCAGATGCTGAGTAAGAAATGGAACTTCTGTAAAATGGCAAGTAGAGATTATGGAGAAATATTGGGATGGTCAAGAGAGAGTGATGGTGTTTTCTGCATAGAAGAGGAAGAAACTACAGGAAAGCTGGAAAAGAATAGGAAAAATAATTGACATGTGGAAAAAATGACTGACAAATATATCCTACAAAGCCAATTGTAAATTGAAATGAAAAATCCTGGTTAGATGACTTTTCTAATTAGAAAAGGAGGAGACTATGCGGAGAAAATGAGATGAATGAAAAAGGAATATAAGAAATATGATGAAGAGTACTATGATTAAATCTGATCAAAGATATATAATTTAATAAAGTGAGAGAGTGTGAATAACCAGGAATTAAAATCGACATAAAGAAAAAAAATTCCATGCTTTAGTTAATGGGTTTCATTGACTCAGATTGCTGCCTTTATACCTGTCTGCTAGAAATGTAAAGCAAAAAGAAAAATAAAGCATTGATTGCTGTTCTGCTGGGGTGGTGCTGAATAGATGTAGGAAATCTGAGAATTTTCATACTGATTATGGTTTTTTGCAAGAGAAGAATCATACCAGTATTTTCTTTCTCAGGTTGAACACTGTTTCATTCCACAGAAATTAACAGATAAGAGATTTTGGAGCAGAGGACACCTACTGATTTGTTCAGATGTCAATCACTAGTTGGAATTATTTATTCTGCTTATCAAAATCAAAAGAAAATATTATAGCTATTCAGCTACATAAACAGTGGAGCTTTTCCTTGGACTAACAGATGTTATTGATCTTGATGCTTTATATTTTTGCTGTTTGAGCTATGAAACTATAAAGCCTTTGCAAAAAATTTATGAGTAGTTTGCTTTCAGAATTTGAAACTTAAAAATAAGCTATAATAAGAAAAACTGTCTATTTACAACATTGTTTCTCACTGCTATGATATAAACTATAAAAATACCATTTATAGAAAGGAATCTAACCATTGAGGTTAATTTGAATAGGGTGATAATCACTTTTCTCCTGCCCCTTTCTACTCCCCAGTCCCCTACCATATTCCCATTGCTAATATCTGGTGAATACCATGGAAAGAAAAATTGTTTCCAGAAGTTGATTTAATTGCCAACAACAGGAACAATATGATAACGTGAATATATATTATTTTGGTGTCCCAGAGACATAATGTTATATAATTATTGCCTTAAAATGATAATTAGTGTAACTTACGATAGTATTTTTGGATTGGACATTTGAAAACTGTAGTATAGATTATATTAGTTGTATACTACATCTGTTATTTTTCTTGTGGTCTCTGAAATAAGAAATATGCTGGGGTGCTTGCTTTTAACAAGGAGGTTTTCTTGCTTGTGGTAATTTGATTTTCAATCTAACCATTTTTGGTTAGATTATTATCTTAATAATGATTTTTTTAAAATTAAAATATACTTTTAATATTGATACGAAACTGCTTTTCTATAGCAGTAATCACTGCACTTCTCAGGTACTTCAATTAGCATGCTATTTTAATCTAAATCATGTATAAGGGAAGAGCATTTTAGGATATGAGTAGGTATGTCTTCAAAATATTACAATTTCTTTACATAAGTGAAATACAAAATCCATTTGTGTTGTCTCTTTTGTAAAAATATAGTTGGATTTGATGAAATACAGGCTGCGACAATGAGAGTGATTAGAAGTGAATAGTCTTCCCCACTTTGTGCATGAGTGCATGCTCAGTCACTTCAGTCTGTCTGACTCTTTGTGACCCCATGGACTGTAGTCCACCAGGCTCCTCTGTCCATGGGATTTTCCAGGCAAGAATACTGGAGTGGGTGGTCCTGTCCTCCTCCAGGGATCTTTCAGACCCTGGGATTGAACCCAGGTCTCCTGCATCTCCTGCACTGCAGGCGGATTCTTTACCGTTGAATTGCTTTTAAATATTGGTCCTGATGATTTTGAGTGTATTTATTTGGAAGAAGGTCTACAAATACAAAGAAACAAGCAAAAATAGTTCCTGAATCTTGGGTGAGACCCCAGGTTTGAAAAGTTAGCCACTTTTAAAAAAGGAATGTGGAGTTTTAGTAGAATATGGCATGTAGGGTGAACTTTTATCTTGCACATAATTCTGTAATACTGTAGACTAGCTGAAGAGAAAAATTCTGAAACAGAATCCTTAAGTCAAGCTTTATTTTTAATGAAAGATTCTGCCCTCCTTTTCTTCTTTATTCCATTTTGTGAATAACTTTTGACAATCCTTTGGGTCTATTTGTTGTATTTTATCATAACTCTGCATTCCTGTATACCCTATTTATAAATTATGCTGCCATAATTGTGCGTAAACCTTTTCTTTAGTATGGGGTTTTTTAACAAGGGAGTTTTGCAGTGGAGAAATCACTAGTTCAAAGTACAGGATTTTTTAAGAAAGCAGGTCAAAGGTCATTTTTAATAAATCACATTTCTTTCTAAAAAAAATTTTGCCAATTTACATTTCTACCTGTAAGGACCCATTTTATCCCATTTTTAAAATAATTTTCTCAAAAACAGTATTTAATTTTAATTTATAGTTCTTTAAGTGGTACAATCCCTAATTAAAGGAATTTTCATATTTTCCCCGGATAATAGGGAAAATGTAGCCTTGTTTTCCACTTGCCTTAATATGTGCTTCTTAGATATAATGGTAATCTGTGCTCAACTTTAGAATCTTGTAAAGAGGCATGTTTTTCTCTTTCTCATGTGTTTTTGGCAAATAACTTTACAATATTTCCATGTTTTCTATTATCAGATTATATAGTTCATTATATTAGATTGTTTTATATTGATTAACAAGTTACAGTTTTTAACAATTTCAGATAACAAGGTTACTTTACTAGTAAGAAGATGAATTTTAATGCTTTAGGGATTTAATAATTTCACTTTACTTTAAATTAGTTGGGGGCTAATTATTCAGTATTCTGATTTTTAATTCTTTATCTACTTCTTCCTTCTGATTGTCTACCTTTTGAGGCACTTAATATATGATTAAAAACTTCACGAGGAAGGGTGCAGGAAAAAAAAAAACACCCGAAAACTGAAGCTGCAAATCAAACTATTATGTAGGGATACTGTAGTTTTAATAAAGTGTTTGTTTGTTTGTTTTCGAGTGGAAGAAGTTGAATATTTCACTTGTTAATATTTTTAAAATCTTAAAGGTATGTCTTTCTCTCATGTATTAACTATGGTAAAACTTTTACTAAACGGAGATGACAAATAAAATTTTATTTATATTTGTGTAATTTTAGGATAGAATTTTAGAAAGCAGCTTTAGTTGGTTTTACTTGTGGAACTTCCTGTAACCAAGTCCTTCTGTATCCTCTCCTTTGTGCTGTTGGAGTCCTTTTGTGCCCTAGAGTTCTGGGGTTTTGCTTCATCATACTTCACTTTCTTTTCATCTCACACTAATTGCCTGCTGGAGCAGACTGACTCTGATGTACTTTTACAAGCTAATATGATATTATTCTTCTTTATTTTCTACAAATAAACATTTGGAAGAATGTTTAGACAAGAAATAGCCATACTACCATGCATATTTCAAAGGAGGAACACTTGTAATTCATTCCTTAATCTTTTGTCGTGAATAAATCAGAATCCTTAAGACCAGCTAAGAAGTAGGAAGCTGAGGTTAAGATTTTCTAATGGTTTACTGTCTCAGTGGCATTATTTATTTTCTTTGTAATCATGTTATTTATGGCAGAAGATGGCTAGCTTGCTGGTAAATGTCAATTGGGAACTGTCTAAATCCCCTACTGCTGTCTTAAATCTCTGGGTTTTACATCCAGATGAGCATTTTGGATTCCTGTTTTCCTCTCATCAACTATTAATGAACAAGCTTAATCCACTGGTATATCATGTTATAAAATGAATACTGTGAGTGCTCAGTCGCTTCAGTGTGACTGCCTCTTTGCGACCTTATGGACTGTAGCTCACCAGGCTCCACTGTCCGTGTGATTCTCCAGGCAAGAATATTGGAGAGGGTTGCCATGCCCTCCTCCACGGGGTCTGTCTGACCCAGGGATCAAACCTGCATCTCATGTGTCTACTGTACTACAGATAGATTCTTTACCTACTGAGCAACCTGAGATGCCCAGAATGAATACTGAGCAGGTATTAAATACCTAAAACAAAGAAAAGGTGAGCATTTTTTAGGTGGATGAATATAGTTTTTAAAACTTAATTTCATTACTTTTTGAGGGCCCTATATTGCTTTTTGTGAGATTTTTCTGGAGGACTTAATTTCAAGGAGATCAAACCAGTCAATCCTAAAGTAAATCAATCCTGAATATTCATTGGAAGGACTGATGCTGAAGCTGAAGCTCCAATACTTCGGTCACCTGATGCAAAGAGCGGACTCATTGGAAAAACTCTGATGCCGGGAAAGACGGAAGGCAGGAAGAGAAGGGGATGACAGAGGATGAGATGGTTGGTTGAAACACCAACTCAATGGACATGAATTTGAGCAAAGTCCAGGAGATGGTGAAGGACAGGGAAGCCTGGTGTGCTGCAGTCCATGGGGTTGCAGAGTTGGACACGACTAATCAACTGAACAGTGACAAGGTGGCACTAGTGGTAAAGAATCCATTTGCCAGTGCAGCAGACTCAGGTTCAGTCCCTGGATGGAGAATATCCCCTGTAGGAGGGAAAGGCAACCCACTCCAGTATTCTTGCCTGGGAAATCTTGTAGACAGAGGAGCCTGGTGGGCTACAGTCCATGGGGTCGCAAAAGAGTCAGACATGACTGAGTGTCTGAGTGACTTAACACACATTGCTTGTAGAGTCTCATTAACATATATTTCAGACTTTAATATTCACAATATCATCATAGAATGCTTATTCATATACCCGAGTGACTTAGAAGACCAATATGTAACAAACTGCCTTGAAAAATAATGTCTATCTTATACACATTCTCTGTAAAGCTTCATCTTTCTTTCAACCTCTATGCACAATTATTCTATTGCTGTATTCTCTTAACATTAATAGTTACAGATTATAATTATATGTTGAAAAGAGTTCCACATCTTGGAATCACTCCAAATATTTCACTTGCATCTTTTCTTATCCCTACTCTGATGCTCTTGTCTGTCTCCCCTCCTGGATCCTAAATAAGAAGGAAGAGATGGTATCTTTTTATCTGTTTTATCTTTAGTACCTAGCATAGGTGTTGGCATCTGTATCAATAATCAATTTTATCTGTAGGCTAAATGAAGGGTGTACATTATTTTTTATAATTAAAGTGATAGTTTTATTCTGAAAGTAATACATGCTGTTATTAAAAATTCAGTACTACAGAAGACTATAAATCAGTTCTACTCCTCAGAGATTATCAAATTTAGCCAGTGTATCCTTTTAGAAAAATTTCTATATGTATAAAAATGCACACATACAGACTTGATTTTTTCTTTGTGCAATGATTTCAGGTCTATGAAGGGCCTCAATTTGATTGTACTTAATGAAAAACTGTGCTTCCCTGGTGGCTCAGATGGTAAAGAATCGGCTAATAAATTAGCTTGTTACTGGTTCACAGAGGTTGGCAGAATAGACTCCTATGTCAGAGAAAAGGGCATTTTTAGTCATGGCACGGCAGGTTCTTAAGTTTCAACATGTTTGTATCAGCTCCCCTTACCTACCAGATCCCCTGGAGGTAATGTGGACTGCCCCACTGCATACTGACAATATGATCAGGTTGAATTTCAGGAAAAGAACAAAAACCATAGCGAATCCACCATTTTATATAAAGCAGTAAAAGGCTGCTCTTGGTCCCAGGGAAAAATCTCATCTCATTCTTTACATTGCTCACCATAAACACAGCCCTGAGAAATGGCCTGGGTGAAGAGTGATGGGGACCTGAATCTAGGCGAGTGCGAGCCATCCTAAGGAGGAAGGTCTTCCAATGATAGCTACCCTGGGCCTCCCGTCATTTTGGCTTCTGGTGAAATTTCACATGAGTATGCCATTCCATTCAATGCCTTGATTAATCTGACATAGGCTGAGGATAATTTTCTTCAATTTTTCTCATACCATATTTACTTGAGGTTATTATAAATAGGACATAAAGCAGCAGGATTAGGTGAACCTGCAGTATTGCCTTTAATCAGGTCTCCCAGATCATGGACTCAATCATTGTAAATAAGTCTCAGAGGATTTCAGTATGTCTTATTTTTATACAGGCCAGATGTAGTCTAGGCCACCTTATTATCCATGTGACTAGTGCCAGGGAATTTAGCCTGATGTGCTGATCCTTGGTTTTCATTGCAAAAGACAATCAAGTACCTCAGTACCAATGGCAAGATAGTCCATGGGCCAACCTGCTCCAGCTACAAACAAAGTCTAAAGGGGCATGGTTCACTCCAGTTCAATGTTTTTGGTTAAACTTGATTTGGATCACCACTACACTGATGTGGCTAAGCATGTGCCATATCACTGAAGATTTCTAGCCTGGATTGCCATATGGAGCATAACTCAAAGCTGCTCAGAGAAGTGGAGAAGGAATCCCTTTTTGGAAACTTCCATTGAAAATCAGGCACATCAGAGTAGTTAAGGACTGGTCTATACAACTTTTCTGTTTTATAGCACATGGATAAGGTGGGAAAGAAACAGTAGGTCAGATTGCCAGCTGCAGAAGCTGCTTCACTGAGGTAGGCCATGTGATTATCCTGCCAGGCTCTAATGTCGGGGTGACCAAGAGAACAACATGAATTAGTCTCCCACTCCTTCCTTACACCTCTTCAGACACGATTTGCTTCCTCCTCAGATGTCAAGGTTGCCAAGTTCCCTCCATAGCCATGACATTTGTGTGTCCCAGTCTAATAAATATAACATCACCTCTTTTTTCAATCATCTTTTACTCAGACCCAGATCTTTCATAGAGGAGAGTTAAATATGAGTGGGACAAGGGCATTTTTACAAAACATTACAAATATCTTCTAGGTTGACCCACATGGAATATTGTAGTGGGATTTGATTAACAATGTACACAACCAAGCACTTCTTATCCTCATGGTCTAGGACCATGTCAATTCAATAGAAGAGTCCAGGTGGTGGGGTCAGAATTAACTTTTAATACTCTAGGCCTCCTTTTGGGTTCACTGTCAGCTAGAGGCATGCCATCTGGGCTGGCTCGAGATTGTTGTTGGGGAAAGAAAAGTCCACCATGTTCAGAAATGGACAGGGTGGAATCTGTGTTTTAAAAATTAATTTTATAAAATTCCCTACCAATTTTATCCTGATCATTAGTCAGCAGGTAGCCAAGAGAAGATGAACTTTCTTTTGGGAAGGCCAAATTCAATAAACCAATTCTCTTGCTTAGATGGGTGTACCAGGAGGTGATTAGAAGTTTGGTCATATATCTTTTTCAGTTTTTAAAGAGATCGTTCCAATATTCAACAAAAACTTTGAACAGTAGAAAGTATGGGAAATCTAATTGTTATTGTTCAGTCTCTGAGTTATGTCTGACTCTTTGCGACCCATAGACCACAGTACACCAGGCCTCCCTGTCCTTCACTATCTCCTGGAGTTTGCCCAAGTTCATGTCCATTGAATCTGTGATGCTATCCAACCATCTCCAAGGAAACCATATCCAACCAAGGAAAATCTAATACCTTGATTGTCATTCCATTGTTGAATGGCCTTTGTGACAAAAGACGCACAATTGTCAGAATGTAGGTGGTCTGGAAATCAGAAAACATGACTCAGTTAGTTCCATGGATCACATATTGGAGGTAGTTTATTGGACTAGAACAGCAACAGTGTAACCTGAAACTGGGTAGTATGATGACTTGAGTGCCTGTACCAAACAGAGCTGTACTCACACAGAGCTGTAGGATATATATGAACTTCAGTCTGCTCTGTTAACAGGCTACTTCAGCTTCACTCTTAATTATGTTTTTGTCTTAAAGCAGTTGAGGTTTGGGTAGAGGAGACCAGAAGTATCAGAGGGCATGGAACAAGAGAACAGCTTTATGTAGTGAACAATTATTTTCAGTTTAGAGCACCATTCACCCACAGCTCGAACAAATGAATGTTTAATACAGTGTTTTCAGTTTTCATTATTATTATTACCAGGGTTTGTATAATTTTCTCTGCGTTTTTACCAGACCTTTTACTTCTCAGTCCTTCTTGCATTGATTCATTCAACAGATGTTGATCGAGCACCGATTTTGTGCCAAAAAATGTTTTTGGTATCTTAAGGATATCACAGAGAATAATAGATGCAATTCCATGGTGAGAATCAGGCAGTAAATAAATAAACAAGTACTAGTGATACGTATTCTGAATCAACCACATAAGTATATTGCATAGATGGTGGAAGGGCGTTATCTTAGATAAGTTGGTCCAGAAAAGAACTCCCTGGGGATACTTGAGCAGTGATCTGAATAGAGAAAGGGTGAAAGATTGTTTCATTACTTAGGAGAACAGTGTTCTAGAGAGTACTTCAGGCATGAAGATTCTGGAGTGCATTAAATAAAGGAAAGAGTTAGAAGATGAAATCTGAAAGGCAGTCAAGGTCCATAATTTGTTGTTTTATAGGCAAAATTAGGGAGTTGGAATTTATTTTATTGATATATGTAATAAAAAGCCATTGGTCAATAATGATCAGAACTTAGAAAAGATCTGATTAAAATTTAATTTTAACATGACCAAATTTCCTCCTGTGTGGAGAATAGGTTTTATGGGAATGTATTTAAGAAAATTGATCCCACTCTTACGTATATACTCAAGAAACACATATGTCCATAAACACATATGTCCATATATCAAAATTTGTACATGAATGTTCATCACCAAATTATTCATGGTAGCCAAAAAGTGGAATTAACCCAAATGTGGATCAACTGATAAATAAAACCTGATATATTCATGCAATGGATATTATTTGTCGAGAAAAAGAAGTAAAATACTGGGATGTACCACAGCACGGATAAAATCTTGAAAACATTATACTAACTGAAGAAGACAGTAACAGAGGACAGCATATTATATGACTTTATTTATGTGGAGTGTTCATAATAGGCAAACCTATAGAGATAGATACTCAGTTAGTGGTAACCTAGACCTAGGGGCAATGGGAGGATTGGAGGGTTACAGTAAAGAGGAGTTGTTTTCTCTCGAGGAAATGGAAGTGTTCTAAAGTTGATTGTGGCAATGGATGCACAACTCTGTGACTATACTACAAGCCATTGCACTGTACATTTTGAATGTGTGGATTGGACTGAATAGTATGTGAATTCTATCCCAATAAAGCAGTTTTTTTTTTTTTTTTTAAGTTAAAGCAGTATATCAAGTTGGTGATTGTGTAGGTTAAATCTATAGGTAGAAAGTGAAAGTGTTAGTGGCTCAGTCATGTGTCCAACTCTTTGCAACCCCTGTCTGTGGAATTCTTCAGGTAAGAATACTGGAGTGTAGATAGAGCCAACAGAATTTGCTGCAAGGTCAAATAGGGGTGTGAAAAAAAGAGCTGTCAGAAAATAGTACAAAGTATTTTGGCTAAGTTATGTCAAAACCTGCTTAGGACTTACGTAAGATAATGACTGAGAACTGACCATTGGATGGCCATGACTGTCTCAGATAAGTCTTCCACATAATGGTGGGAGCTAAAGACTGTTGGGTTTAAAATAGAATGGAAGGACAAAGATATGGGGTGTATAGGCAATGATTATACATAGTTCTTTCCAGGAGTTTTGCATTCAAGATGAGCAGAGAACTGGAAGCATAGATGAAAAGAGATGTGGGGTCAAATTAGTTTAAGATGATTATTCACATAGCATCTTTGTATTGATAGAAATGACTTATTCAAGGAGGAAAAACTGAGGCAGAAGAGACAAGTGTATCAGTAAAGCCCATGAATGTATGGGATCAGAGGATGTTATACTCCTTAAAAGATAGTTCATACATCATCACACTCAGACTTGCAGATTTAGGGGTGGCAGTCATAGGAACTAGCAAGTTAATGCACTCAACGTGGCATTAAGCAAAATCCTCTTCTGATTGTTTGTATCTTCTTGCTAAATGTACACATGTAATGATGAGCTGAGAGGAAATAGAGTGGAGATGGCAGTCTAAAGGCAAACAAGGGGCAAAGTTATCTGAGGAATGGAGATTGATTTGACTAGAGCTTTTGCAGGGTGCCTCTGAGGCACTGCAAGTCCAGTATGAGTTCATAGATTTAAAATGAGAACAGGCAGCATATTTTTGGGGTTTCTTTCTAGTCATGTTCATCTGTTTGCATGTAGGAGTGGTGTAGGGGAAAGTTAAATTTAACCAGTGTATTGGTATGCTAAGGCTGCCATAACAAAGTATGACAGACTGGGTGACTTAAACAACAGAAATTTATTTTCCAACAGATTTCAGAAGTCCAAATCAGTGTGTCAGTAGAGTTAGTTTCATTATAAAGCCTCTCTCTGTGGTGTGCAGATGGTTGCCTTCTCTGTCTTCACATGGCCTTTTTCTGTGTTTGTGTCCTAATAACGTCTTCTCATATGGATACCAGTCATATTGGATGAGGGCTCCTTTGTATGACCTTATTTTAACTTAATTACCTTTCCAAAGGATCTATCCTCCAATATAGTCACATTCTAAAATACTGGGGGTTAAGACTTCACATATGAATCTTCTTGAGGAGGGAGGCACACAATTCCACACATAACAACAATGCTGGAGTTTTAAAATTTAAATATATTTTTGAGGTGAGAGAGGGCATATGTAAAATGTGTAATCTGGTTTTCATAGAGTTAATTATTTAAGAAAAAGAGACAAATGATAAACAAACATTTTCAAAAATACATTTAAAAAATATGTTAGGAGAGTATTAATAGGTACCAAGAGTAAAATCAAGTGAGCTAAGGAAATATGGAGTGATTAAATTGTGTGCTCTTTATGGGTTGATAGGAAAGCTCTCCGTGATTTGACTAGAAAGTAAGATTTGAAGGAAGTTAGAGCAGGAAGCCACGACTGTATCAGTGGATAGAGAACACAGCATATGCACAGCCCCGGGGCAAGATAGTCATTGGTATGTGTGAGGAATAAGCCATGAGACCCAAGTGACTGGTATGGAGAACAACGGTAGGAAATGAGATCAGAAAGGTAGTATCTGATGCAGTTGGACTATAATTTCTTTACTTAATAAAATTTTGAGTAAATCAAGGAATCATGCAATAGGGACATAAACATTTTGGTTTCACATTTAAAAAATGAAATATAATTTACATAGAGAGATGCACAGATCCTAAGTGTACAGTTCAATGAGTTTTAACAACTGTAAAATCCTGTGTAACTCATATTCCATCAGCAACTACATCTGTTAAATATATGTCTAATAAGTAAATATAAAATATATTTCAGTTCAGTTCAGTCGCTCAGTCGTGTCCGACTCTTCACGAACCCATGAATCACAGCACACCAGGCCTCCCTGTCCATCACCAACTCCTGGAGTTCACTCAGATTCACGTCCATCGAGTCAGTGATGCCATCCAGCCATCTCATCCTCTGTCGTCCCCTTCTCCTTCTGCCCCCAATCCCTCCCAGCATCAGAGTCTTTTCCAATGAGTCAACTCTTTGCATGAGGTGGCCAAAGTACTGGAGTTTCAGCTTTAGCATCATTCCCTCCAAAGAAATCCCAGGGCTGATCTCCTTCAGAATGGACTGGTTGGATCTCCTTGCAGCCCAAGGGACTCTCAAGAATCTTCTCCAACACCACAGTTCAAAAGCATCAATTCTTCGGCGCTCAGTTCTTAAATATATTTCAATATAATATAAATATTAATATATTTGTAAATACTGAACATATCTGTGCTACTCATCCTGACTCCTGACCTCCTGAACACACACATACTGAATGTACACTGCTTCTCTAAGGATTAGGGAAGAGAATGCTCATTCATTTTTTATTGTTCTTTCAATGCTATTCATGATGACAGTAACTATTACTGTTCAGTTCAGTTCAGTCGCTCCGTCATGTCCAACCCATCGCAACCCCATGAATCACAGCACGCTAGGCCTCCCTGTCCATCACCAACTCCCAGAGTTCACCCAAACTCATGTCCATTGAGTCCATGATGCCATCCAACCATCTCATCCTCCATAGTCCCTGTCTCCTCCTGCCCTCAATCTTTCCCAGCATCAGGGTCTTTTCAAATGAGTCAGCTCTTCGCATCAGGTGGCTGAAGGATTAGAGTTTCAGCTTCAACATCAGTCCTTCCAGTGAACACCCAGGACTGATCTCCTTTAGGATGGACTGGTTGGATCTCCTTGCAGTCCAAGGGACTCTCAAGAGTCTTCTCCAACCCCACAGTTCAAAAGCATCAATTCTTCAGTGCTCAGCTTTCTTTACAGTCCAACTCTCACATCCATACATGACTACCGGAAAAACCATAGCCTTGACTAGATGGACCTTTGTTAGCAAAGTAATGTCTCTGCTTTTCAATATGATGTCTAGGTTGGTCATAACTTTCCTTCCAAGGAATAAACGTCTTTTAATTTCATGGCTGCAATCACCATCTGCAGTGATTTTGGAGCTCCCCAAAATAAAGTCTGACACTGTTTCCACTGTTTCCCCATCTATTTGCCACGAAGTGATGGGACCAGATGACATGATCTTCATTTTCTGAATGTTGAGCTTTAAGTCAACTTTATCACTCTCCACTTTCACTTTCATCAAGAGGCTCTTTAGTTCTTTTTCACTTTCTGCCATAAGAGTGGTGTCATCTGCATATCTGAGGTTGTTGATATTTCTCCCATCAATCTTGATTCCAGCTTGTGCTTCTTCCAGCCCAGCGTTTCTCATGATGTACTCTGCATATAAGTTAAATAAGCAGGGTAACAATGTACAGCCTTGATGTACTCCTTTTCCTATTTGGAACCAGTCTGTTGTTCCATGTACAGTTCTAACTGTTGCTTCCTGGCCTGCATACAGGTTTCTCAAGAGGCACTACTGTGCCTCAAGTACTGTTATTACTATTAACAATTGCTATTACTACTATATATTGAACTCCTCCTATGTGTCAGGTACCATTATAAGAACTTTGTATGTAGTAACTAATAAGATACTCAGAGCCTTATGAGGTAGCTATAAGAAATATACATTTGGTTATTCAGATGACCATAATACATTTCTCAGCTATATTTTGGGGCTTCCCCAGTGGCTCAGTGGTAAAGAATCTGCCTGCATTGCAAGAGATGTGGGTTTGATCCCTAGGTTGGGAAGATCCCTGTAGAAGGAAATGGCAACCCACTCCAGCACTCTTGCCTGGGAAATCCCATGGACAGAGGAGTCTGGAATGCAGTCCATGGGGTCTATGAAAAGTAAGATATGACTGAGTAAACAACTACTGTTCATATTTAGTGAATATAAAAAGGCATAGAACATTTAGGTAACTTGAATTAAGCTATACAATAAGTGAGTGTGGAACTCAGATTCAGATTATGGCATCATAACTCAGCAGGTCTTATGCTTGGTTTCCTACTAATAGTCAAATTTTATGTTATGAATATGTGAAGTTTCTTTAAAGGCAAGTGAGGGCATTTTTCTCATTTTTTTCCCACTATTTTTCCATATAAGGCATTCATTTAACATTATCATTGGCTGTTTCTTTGTCTCTTACTGTATCTTTCCTTGTGGCATGGTTTTTATGGTTTACAGTGTTTTTTTTACAGTGCACTGTTTGATTTAGGCTATAGGTAGGTTCCCCTAGTCCACCTGAATTTTAGATTTTCATTTATGTGAAGACCAGTCTTTTTGTCAATAAGAACTGCAATTAATTCAGGGTAATTTTTTCAAAGCTTACTCACTATAATTTTTAGTCATTAAACCAAAATGCATAATTGTCCAGTCATCAGCTCCCAGAAGTTCCTGCCTAACTACTTAAAACATTTAAAGTGTGTTGGTAGTCAGAATGTTCTCGAAGCACTGCCAAAAGTTTTCCATGAGCTTCATTCATCCTTTGGGAACCTCATAAGATAGATTGAATATATTTGCAGCAATTATGTAGTTTTCTACAAAAGAAAACATTTGACTAGAGATAAAAATGTATCTAACAGCAACTGAAGTAGACACCCACCCCAACCCAGGTAAGTGATAACCTTATAATTAAAAAAAAAAAAAAAGTCTTTCTTATTTTAAAAACATACTTACCAAACTTCTAAGCATTACTTAGATCTTATTTTTTTTTATATTTGAAATCCTTTTTTATAGAATAGTAAAATTGGTGTATGTTTTCAAATAAAAATTCTGTAATATCTCAAAGTCTATGGCTAATACCATTATTTAGTGGACAAGAAAAAAAAAAGGAAAAACAATATGATTAGCAAGATGATACTTGATAGCTCTCTAACTCCTGATTTTTTTCCTATCTAGAGAAATATTTTAAAGAGGGGAATACTGTGTTCAAAACTTTGAAACAATTAGAAAAGGATAGAAGAGCCTGTAGTTGATGCAATGTTAGCCATGTTCCACATTGATTTGGCAAGCCAGAACTTGGATTTGGCTTGAGAAACAGAGTAGTGTTTGTAAATAAATAGGGTCTTACTGGAATAGAACTGTAATACAGATGCTGATTCTCTTAGATAAACTTGGGACACCAATTGTGCTTATGTTGGTTAGTGTTAGCCCAAGCTGGAATCAAGATTGCCGGGAGAAATATGAATAACCTCAGATATGCAGATGACACCACCCTTATGGCAGAAAGTGTAGAGGAACTAAGAAGCCTCTTGATGAAAGTGAAAAAGAGTGAAAAATTTGGCTTAAAACTCAACATTCAGAAAACAAAGATCATGGCATCTGGTCCCATCACTTCATGGGAAATAGATGGGGAAACAGTGGAAACAGTGTCAGACTTTATTTTTTTGGGGCTCCAAAATCACTGCAGATGGTGACTGCAGCCATGAAATTAAAAGACGCTTACTCCTTGGAAGGAAAGTTATGACCAACCTAGATAGCATATTCAAAAGCAGAGACATTACTTTGCCAACAAAGGTTTGTCTAGTCAAGGCTATGGTTTTTCCTGTGGTCATGTATGGATATGAGAGTTGGACTGTGAAGAAGGCTGAGTGCCAAAGAATTGATGCTTTTGACCTGTGGTGTTGGAGAAGACTCTTGAGAGTCCCTTGGACTGTAAGAAGATCCAACCAGTCCATTCTGAAGGAGATCAGCCCTGGGATTTCTTTGGAAGGAATGATGCTAAAGCTTAAACTCTAGTACTTTGGCCACCTCATGTGAAGAGTTGACTCATTGGAAAAGACTCTGATGCTGGGAGGGATTGGGGGCAGGAGGAGAAGGGGACGACAGAGGATGAGATGGCTGGATGGCATCACCGACTCGATGGACGTGAGTCTGGGTGAACTCCGGGAGTTGGTGATGGACAGGCAGGCCAGGCGTGCTGCGATTCATGGGGTCGCAAAGAGTCGGACATGACTGAGCGAATGATCTGATCTGATCTGTTCTGATCTGATATATAAGGAAACATTGTTTCATAAATTAAAATATTTAAAGAGCAACTTAGTTTTATCACATAATATAGTAAAGTTAGAGTTTTCTCAGTGTTAATATCTTGATATATAGACCTAGCATGTATGAAATTACAATAATTTGAATAATGCTTGAAGTGATAATAAGATGTGATTTTCACTCTCTATTATGGTTAAAGTTTAAATTAAATTCTCAATAACCTGAACTATTAGGCTCTTAGTAGGAAATGACTTATCTTAGACATTTTAATATTTAATATTAAGTGATTTCACATTTTGTATTATAATATTCTTTATATTTCTTTAAAAAAAATGTTCTCATACTTTATCTTGCTTAAGTATCACAATTTTGTGAGGTAGATGGGGAAGGAAATATAAGTAAAGAAAATGAAGCGCAGAGAGGCAAAATGTTTACTTAAATTCATAATTCCATTTTATGACAGCCAGTCATGGTTCTTTTTATGTCTTTTATTATAGATCTTTATATAAAAGATCTTATAATACATAGATCTTATATAACATATAGAGTTTTGTAGTATGGGATGTTTTATTTTAAGGTTTTCCTTCTAATTCTGGGAATGGGCATTTAGCTACCATCAGTGTAAATATACTTTTACACAGGGCTCTTTTCCTACAATAAACTAAAGGAACCTGCTCCATCTTATGTCCAAAGAAAGACAGAAAATTAAATAGGTTGAATTATTTCAAATCTCATATTCAGTGACATATACATAAAGTAACAGGAAATATATATGTGGGAATCCTTTCCTTGTTGTCAGGTTTAGAGGCTGAGTTCCAATGTTTACTTGTAATTTTTACAGAAAAATGAAGTTAAAATGAAACAAAATAATTAACATGCTGTTTTTCAAGAAAAACAACCAGTGTCAAATATCATGCATTCCTTAGGTTTGTATATGTTCTATTTTTAAAAAATATTTGTTGAATAAATGTAAATTTTATGTAGATGTTGAAAGTAGGCTCTGTTATACTAATTTTTTAAATTGTAACCTTATGTAAGCTTTGAATTGTTCCTACTCTGATCAGATTGTGATGGACAATAGCATTTGTGTTGCTTTATGATGCAAGGTCAGCTGCCATTAATTTAAACAACTTCTGCCTCAGCAAATTGTACTTTGATGTTTTTATTTTGAGACAAGCATTTCTGAGATAGTCCAAGTATCTTTGTATTTAATAGCTGTTCTCCTCAAATATCTGTCAAAATTGTTACTTATCTTATTCACATAAATAAATTTATGTTTCAGTTTCTATTATTTTAATGTGGCCAATGATATGAGACTATTTTTGTGTTGATATAATTATTCTATAGATAGAAATAACAAGGTAGTTATTATTGTTCTATATAGTATAAATAAAACAAATAAGTATATGTTATTAATTCCACACTTATTTTAAGTATCTCTTAATAATTGCACACATGTCTTTGTTATGCCTTTAGAATTCTTGCTCTGGTTATTTTCTTTTAAATCACTTTACATTTAATGTATTATTCACTGATAATTTTATGAATGTGTGCTAACCATTCTCAAATGCATATCTGTAGTGGTTATTTTCTATGCAGATCAGATGGGTTTTTAAGGATAAATAACTGATGACATTTCAATTAATTGCCTTTTTGTCAAATATTTTTTAAGATGTCTTAATACTAATGACTGTATTCTGCAATAAGGTTTACAAGCATTATAATTTTTGGTCCTCATAGCAAATCTTTATTTTTGACACTGTTAGTTTCATTTTATAGATGAGAAAACTGAGGTTTACAAAGTCTCCCCTATGTAGGAAGTGAATAAGTCCAGGTCTATCTGTGTAAAGACCAGCTCTTAGCCATTGCAATATATAATAACTAAGGATGATTCTAGTTCAGCAAAATTGGCTCCTTACAAGTGCTGATTCATGGTAAATTCAGAGCTGCACTATTTTATAACCTAGTGCTTTGCAGAATATGGTGATAGAACTTTAAGCAAAAGGCAATACAACATGAAGAAAGCAAGTGGTTCCCAGGGGCCCAGCAAAATAGTGGCAGATCTAGGATTAATTGTTTCAATTTAAGCCCCTTGGCTTGCTTACAACTCTCATTTATTTGGACTTTTAATTCTGAACTTGAAGGCCAAATGCTGATATATATGAAAGCATTAAATAGTCATATGTTTCGTGTTATATCACATTTATGCAAAATAAACTGTGAGACAATTATTTTTTCTTCTTCCTTTTTTTTCCCCAAATACAGTGGGATGCATCCTGCTTTTATCCGGGAGTTCACCTCTGTGGCTTGGATTTGTCACAGCCGTGTCTGTCTTTGATCTCTGTGTTAACTAGAAATCAAGGGAAGACATGAGGAGGTTTGTGTACTGCAAGGTGGTTCTAGCCACTTCACTGATGTGGGTTCTCGTTGATGTCTTCTTACTCCTGTACTTCAGTGAATGTAACAAATGTGATGACAAGAAGGAGAGGTCCCTGCTACCTGCACTCAGGGGTAAGTACTTATGAAGCAGACGTTTCTTTTATGCAGATAAGAATGGTGGTGACTCATGATAAAACATGACATTTCAAAATAAGAGTTCAGTTTATTGACTTATTTGGCAGGACTGTTGATGTACATTTAGCCATGGGAAAGCTACCATGGGAAAGCTACTTTACTTTTCTTGGCCTCAAGTGTTTTGTTGGAAGAAATGAGGAATTACCTCACCTCTAAAGTACTTCCAATTCTAATAATTCCAACATTTTGTGACTGTAGTGAGCATTAAAATTGGACAGAATTTTAAATTTAGGCTTTCAGAAGCATAAGCCTTTAGAGATCAAGAACATAATGTAAAAAAGGAAAACTACTGAAGTGAGATGGTGAGGAAAGTAGCAAAATGAGACTACATTACAGCCCTCAAAACTTCCAAAAGCAATAAAAGAAGGACACTTTTTAAAAAGCAAAACATGTTGGTGGCTAGATTTAACTTGTGGGCTATCAGCTTGCCACCCTATCTTAAAGGCAAAAGATAATTTTAAATGTATTAAAAACTCATTTTCACTCAATATTCCCTCTTAAGGAACCAGTGTCAGTGACTAGATAAGCATGAATGCTGAAGAAACATAATAATGTATATAAATGGTGATTTATTAAATATAGTGATTCATTTCCTAAAGATATTTCTTGTAATTTTTCTATGTTTTCTTTTGGCTTAAATGTCATTAATTTATTTCTGAAATATTCCTAGTGAATGAGTGCTTCTAAAGTACTTGAGCATGCTTGAAATTAGTTTTAGTTATTGTTTTATTCAGTTGCTAAGTCATGTTTGACTCTTTACAACCCCATGAACTGCAGCATACCAAGCTTCCCTGTCCTTCACTATCCCCCTGAGTTTGCTCAAACTCATGTTCATTGAGTAAGTGAAGCCATCCAACCATCTCATCCTCTGTTGCCCCTTTCTCCTCTTGCCCTACGTCTTTTGCAACATCAGGCTCTTTTCCAATGAGTTGGCTCTTCCTATCAGTTGGCCAAAGTTTTGGAGCCTCAGCTTCAACATCAGTTCTTCCAATGAATATTCAGGATTGATTTTCTTTAGGACTGACACCTTTGATCTCCTTGCTGTCCAAGGGACTCTCAAGAATTTCCTCCAGTACCACAGTTCAAAAGCATCAATTCTTGGACACTCAGCCTTCTTTATGGTTCAACTCTTACATCCGTATATGACTACTAGAAAAACCATAGCTTTGACTCTACAGACCTTTATTGGCAAAGTGATGTCTCTGCTTTTTAATACACTGTCTAGGTTTGTCATAGAATTTCTTCCAAGGAGCAAGCATCTTTTCATTTCCTGGCTGTAGTCACCGTCTACAGTGATTTTGGAGCCCACAAAAATAAAATCTGCCACTGTTTCCAATTTTTCCCCATCTTTTAGCCATGAAGTAATAGGACTGGTTGCCATAATCTTCATTTTTTGAATATTGAGTTTTAAGCCAGCTTTATCACTCTATTTCACCTTCATTAAGAGGCTTTTTAGTTCCTCTTCACTTTCTGCCATTAAGGTGGTGTCATCTGCATATCTGAGATTGTAGATATTCTTCCATCTTGATTCCAGCTTGTGAGTCATCTGTGCTGGCATATTACATGATGTGAAAATTGTGAAAATGAAATTGTTAGTCATTTAGTCGAGTCCAGCACTTTGCGATCCCATGGACTATAGCCTGCCAGGCTCCTTTGTCCATGGGATTCTCCAGGCAAGAGTAATGGAGTGGATTACCTTTTCCTTCTTCGGAGGATCTTCCCAATCCAGGGATCAAGTCCAGATCTCCTGCATTGCGGGCAGATTCTTTACCATCTGAACCATTAGGGAAGTAAGAGTACTATAAGAAAAAAGTTGCAAGACTGGAATGGGTTGCCGTTTCCTTCTCCAGGGGATCTTCCCAAACTGGTGATTGGACCTACAACTCCTGCATTGGCAGGTGGATTCTTTACCACTGAGCCACCTGGGAAACCCCTTCACATGATGTACTCTGTATTTAGGTTAAATTGTCAGGGTAAAAATATACAGCTTTGATGTACTCCTTTCCCAGTTTTGAACCACTCCATTGTTCCATGTCCAGTTTTAACTGTTGCTTCTTGACCTGCATATAGGTTTCTCAGGAGACAGATAAAGTGGTCTGGTTTTCCTGCCTCCTTAATTTTCCACAGTTTGTTATGCACATAGTCAAAGCCTTTAGTGTAGTCAATGAAGCAGAAGTAGATAATTTTATTCTCCTTTAATTTTTTTCTTAACATTTTTTAACACTTTTTTCTTAAAATCTAGTTTATATTAATTCCTTACTTAGCAAAAGTTTTCTTTATAAGCATGACAAAAGGTAAACTTTGAAGCCCAGTTGATATATTTGTACCTTTTGGAAAAGTGAATCGAATTTACTGACTTGAGGTTTCCATTCATTTAATGAATGTATTCTGCTTCTAATATATAGATATTTTTGAGGTTATTCATTAATCAAAATATTCTAAGAAAGAGAATTTCACTGATACTATCTGACTGTATAAGTAGGAAAATTCAGAAAAACATTTCTAAAAATTAATTTTTTGTTGAGTGATTTTGTTGGACATCTTTAGTTTACTTTGTAATTATACTCTGGTCCAGCTGGAGAAATTATGATTATCTTCTTTTCAAAATGAGTCTAATTCTTTCAGTAGAGTTTCTGACTAGCACAAAAATTGAGAGAAAGTAATATGAAAGTGACTGAGCCTAGACCCATTTAGTTTATATACATTTTTTATGCTCTTTTATTAGAATTATTCAAAGAGGAAAACTTTATGAGTCCATCAGTTTTTGATAAATGAGCATGGGGATTGATTTGCTGATCTTTGGTTAAAATCACAGAATAAATCAGCCTTCTCTGCTTCTTTGTTAGAACTGGTTGAGCTGCTGCTTGGCTGAAAGTGGAAATGTGATTTGATGGATCACATCAGTTTAGTATGATCACTTGGTCATTTGTTGAATGGAGACATCTAGATTGGTCACAAAAAATTTTATGATCTGATTCAGCAAAATTATGACAGCCTTTTCTGGAAGTACCTAAAGAGCAGTTTTGCTGATTTAAGTTCTTAATGTTCAGTTTCAAATCTCAAAATGTAAAATTTGATGATGCAAGGCAGAAATAGTAATTTTTCCTTGTACTTAAAATGTAAAATTAAACTATATTCTCTTTACTTTTAATACTTCTTTAATGTTATACATTAATATTTGTCTTGAAAATGTGAAAATTAGGCTTTATAGTTTTAATTTCATCTTCTATTGTTACTCATTATTTCAGAATATTACTTTATTTGGGAACTCATACTGTGTATTTAAAATATTTTATTTACATGTAGATGATATTGTACAAAGTGCACTTGGCTGGAATTTTCAGGTTCTAGATATGTTAAAAACAGGATTTTTTGACCAAAAATGTTGATATTTCTGGACGTTTTTGTCTGCATTATTAAAATAAAGGCTTTGGACTAGGTAGTTTCTAAGATGTCTTCTAGTTCTAAATTTTAAACCACTTGTAAATACCCAATATTAGCAAACACTCTGAATTAATTTTTGAGATACGTTCATTCATTTACCAAATCATTAATTATTTAAGTGCTTCTCAAGTTAAGTGTTGTACATGTTAAACTTACACAAAGTTGTGTGTCAATTATATCTCAGTTATAAAAAAGAAGAACATAGTCTGGTAATGGGCAAAAAACAAGAAGCAATCCCGAGTATCAGCACCTCAGACTTCATAGGGGGCATAACAAGATAGATCACCCCATGGTTAAAAACCCAGCTTTATTGATTAACCTGGTCCTCAAGTCCTCCCCTGTGAATTATTAATAGCTGTGTGACTTTTAGCAAATTCCTTAACAAAATCTTGGTGTTCCATTTAAGATGAGAACCGTAAAGTCAATAAATCTTATTTCACAGAGCTGCCTTGAGAATTAAACATGATGATGTGCTAAGCCTCTCAGTGGAGTGGTAGCTCATGCTGACCCTTTATCAGTGTCTGCTAAACATTGTGAAAGTCATTAAAGGTCTGAATGAGACTCCACCAGACTCTGCTGTCCAGGCTGAGTCAGGTCCACAGCACGGGGCAGTTATTCTGGGTATAGCCCCCCAAAAGGAAGTAACTCTTCAAGAAAAATTATGGACTATGAGCTAAGACCTGGAGATACAAGGGAAACAAGGTCACTGTTATCATGCAGCTTATTTGTTGTTGTTGTTGTTGTAGTTCCGTCACTAAGTCATGTCTGACTCTTTGTGACCTCATGGACTGTAGCATGCCAGACTCCTCTGTCCTCCTCTATCCCCCAGAGTTTGCTCAAATTTATGTCCATTGAGTCAGTGATGCTATCTAACCATCTCATCCTCTGCTGCCCTCATCTTCTTTGCCTTCAGTCTTTCCCAGCATCAGGGTCTTTTCCAACAAGTTGGCTCTTTGCATCAGGTGGCCAAAGTATTAAAACTTCAGCATCAGTCCTTCCAATGAGTATTCAGGGTTGATTTCCTTTAGGATCGACTGGCTTGATTTCCTTGCCCTCCATGGACCCTCAAGAGTCTTTCCCAGCACATAGTTAATACTAAAAATTTCTTTCTCTCTCTGTCTTTTTCAGTAAAAATGTAATTTAGAAATGATTACAAAGCACAGAGAGTATTAGGATGAGGAAGAACAATGCTCTGAGTAGAGCATCTAAGGTATTAGAAATGGATCTCGGCTACTAGCTAAAACTTCTTAAAAGACTGTGGTGCTTAAACTGAGGTCTAAAAGATAAAAGTAGAAAGTAAATAGTTAAAGAAGAAAACACTAATTTTTATGGAATTATAAAGATAATGGAATACCCAAGATACTTCTGAAGGGAAAAAATACAGAGATCTTACAAAATTTGAGTAATCAGGACTGTAGTATTTGCACAAAGGGTGGCCCAATGCCTGGAGGAACAGAATAGAGACCCTAGAAGTACACTCACATGTTTGGAACATTCAATATGTGACAGAGGAAGCACTGCAAATCAGTAGGGGAGAGAAGAGCTCTTCAGTAAATACAGTGAAAATCGTGGTAATATGCATGGAAAATAGATGAAACTGGATGCTTCACTCATGTCATAAACCAAGATACACTTTGGAAGTATTAGTGTCACAAGAAGACTTTACTTTTAGAAGAAAATAAAATAGGCATTTTTAGGACTCTGAATTAAGGAACAATTCTGAAATACTATACAACATCATTGACCATAAAAGATACTATTGATAAAGTTGACTATATTAAAATTCAGGAAGTTGGTTCACTTGCATATATCTTAAAGAAAGTAAAAAGAGATTACAAACTGTAGAAGATGTTCAAAGAACATGTAGCTGAAAGATTATTGTCAAATATATATAAATAACTCCTATTAATAGTAAGGAAAGACCACATAGTCCAACAGGAAAAAAATGGGCAGGAAATAAGCATAAATACACATTTCTAGGAAAAAAAGAAACACATATAACAAAAAATAAAGTTATGATAAAATACTGAACATTGATTGTGAGAGGGAAATGCAGATCAAGACTACAATGATACATACATTCAACTGGCAAAAATTAAAAAGGCTGCTAATACCAATTGTTAGAGGTGATGTATCTTCACATCTTTTAATAGTAACTTCAGATAATGGTTTGACATTGCTGCCAATATCTGAAAATTCATGAATGAACCAGAATCCATAGTCATATACTTATAAAAATCTTTCGACATAAGCAAATATCTTACAGTGCTACTGTTCATAACAATAAAAGTTGAAAATAATCTATAGGCCAGTTAATGCAAAATCTGATGAATGAATAGATGTATGGAATGTAAGAGAATAATATATTTTAGTCAAAATGAATGAACTATAGCAATTTGCACCAATATGAATTAATCATGATAATACAATAGTAAATTAAGTATAGAAGTTATATCTTTCAGAGATGATATACAGCATGGTACAGTTTGATAAGTTAAAATCAACTTAGTTTTCCAGATGCATACTTAG
Organism: Bubalus bubalis; assembly: GCF_019923935.1. Classification (NCBI taxonomy): domain Eukaryota; kingdom Metazoa; phylum Chordata; class Mammalia; order Artiodactyla; family Bovidae; genus Bubalus; species Bubalus bubalis. The sequence goes on along the minus strand of NC_059158.1, from coordinate 94,335,190 downwards.
AACTGTATAGAGATGCATCAAGACTTCATATAAAGCAAGTAAAGTTAACTGTGATCAGAAGATTGTCGGATGTTGATTGTCATGTGTCGGGGCAACAGGTGCATGAGGTGGGAGTATTTTGACTGTATATGGGGCATTCCTAGGGTCCGAGGTGTGTTTTGGATGTGGGTTTGATGTGTCTGTAATATAGACAACTAAAGTGAGTGAATAAAAACCATTGAATGGATTTGAAAGAAAGAGGAAGCCACTGACTGAGCTTAGAATACTGCAGACATGATTAGCTCTGTGTTGTGGAAAGTTCATGTGTGGACTAGACCAGGGAATAGACAACTGTACAGGGAGGTGGGGTAGGCAGTGGTGGTGGCCTTCCATGAGTTCTGTGTGGGAAGTAAGGCCTGCTTAGAGCACAGTAGTGCCAGGGAGATGTGACAGAAGTGGGTGAAATAAAGAGGTATTTGAGATACAGGATTAAGAGACCTGGGTGCTTGACAGACTCCGGTGGGTGGAGGAGATGGAAATGTCAAGGACACATTTCAAGTTTCTTGCAGGACATTATTTGATCCAGTTTCTTGATAGGTGAGATGTAGGAGGAGTTGAGGTAGCTACTGAGTCTATTTTGTATGTGCTGAGGTTGAGACATGTGTCAGGCAACTGAATGGAATTGTTCAGTAGGAAGTTGACTACATTAATAAACTCTAAATACCAGACTTAAAACCATCATTTTTTTTTCCTAAGGTGGATTACATTCTTTTTCTTCCTTATTAAATGGAGTATATGGAATAGAATTCAATCTTTGCTTCTGAGTCAGCACTGTCATTTTATATATCAAATATTGAGTGATGCTATAAAAATGATTATTTTGAGGGACTTCCTGGGAGCACAAAGACTTGTTCTAATTTTAGCTACAGGGCCATGAATCCTTTTCCTATTTTCTAAAGGAGTACCTTTGGGTGACATAATTTCTTGTTAGGGAAGTATAACTCTTTTATGCCACTCTGGGGCTACCTAGAGCTAAAATGCACTGAAGGATATTTCTGACTCCTAACTGGTGTGGAATACTAAGTGATGCTGCTCCAGAGTTGGAAGAGTTAGAATAGCTATTTGAGAGAGTAGATATTTAAAAGACCAATGTTGCTGCAGTACACCTACAAATGCTTTGGGAAAATTTGAGGTTACGTGGCCAGTCTGCATGGTCTCTGTCTTCTAGCTCCTTCACTAAGAGCCCATGTCCTTAGGCAAGTTAATTTGTCTCTCTGGGCCTCAGTCACCAGGTGTAAAATGAAATGAATATGAATCATGGTTTTCATTCACGAAAACATGTTCTTCAGTTGTATCTGACTCTTTGTGACCCCGTGGAGCCTGCCAGGCTCCTCTGTCCATGGGATTCTCCAGGCAAGAATACTGGAGTGGGTTGCCATTTCCTTTTCCAGAAGATCTTCCCAACCCAGAGATTGAACCTGGTCTCCTGCTTTGCAGGCAGATTCTTTACCATCTGAGCCACCGGGGAAGCCCTGGTTTACATGCTCATTTCCAAATGAAAGATTATGTTTCTAGCTATTTTTTCTCAATAAAAGTATGGAAAATGAACTATTTTGTTCAGTCCATGGAAAATGTATTGTCTGCTAGAAGAAGTGGTGATGTGGAAGTGACATGGGGAGAGAGCCGCTTAGCAACCCCAGGACAGCCTTCTCATCACAGAGGACAAAGGGATATAAAATTATGATATTCAAGAAAGGAAGGAACCTCCCATTCTTTACCTGATCCTGAATATTGAACATATTACACATACTTAGGAAATGAAATAAAACTTACCTTCAAAAAAAGGGAGATGAAAGAATATTTAAGAAAGACTTGTTGCTGGTATATAAACAAAGGTAAGTATATTAGCCAACAATAATAAAAATAAGTCTAAACTATGATTATTCTAAATTATGCATATGTGTTAGCTTAATTATCACACAAAAAATGTGGCGACATTTTTCTTCTTTTACGAGGCAGAGTGAGTGTATAAGGAAATCACTTCCATGTTTTTCTTTTACTCATGTGCACAATATTTCTAACACCAGACATGTTGACTTTTCCCCAAACAATTCTCTGCAACACCGACTTGGTGTTCTACAAGTCTGACACTGTCTACCTTGACTGAGCATCAGACCCCACAAGTTAAGGACTCAGTCCCACAAGGCTGCCACCACTTCAGACACCAATTTAAGATCCCATCTCGTCCTCAGTACTTCTCACCAACCAGCTATAAATTGGTACATCCATTGAGTTTGATAATTTGCTAGAATGCCTCCCAGAACTTAGGGAAACGCTTATTTACATTCACCAGCTTATTATAAAAGTTATAATAAAGCCAGATGAAGACTTTTGCAGGTCGAGGTCCAGAAAGGCACCAAGTGCAGGAGCTTCTGTGTCCTTGGAATTGGGATATGTGACCTTCCTGTCATGAAGATGTGTTGAACATCGTAGGAACTCTCTGAATCCCATACTTCTCAGATTCTTATGGAGGTTCCATCATATAGATATGTTCAGTATCAGCTCAGTCTCCAGCCTGTCTCTCCTTCTTGGAAAATGGGAGGTGGAACTGAATGTTTCAAGTGTCTAATCATGCCTTGGTCTTTCTGATGACAAGCCCCATCTCAGAGCTATCCAGGAGCCCAAACTGAATCATCTCATTTGAACAAAAGATGCTCCTATTACCCGGGAAATTCCAAGAGATCTAGGGGCTTCATATCAGGAACCAGGATCAAAGACCAAATATCAGATGCTTCTAGTGTATAACTTAGGAAATTATAAGGGTTAGAGTAACTCTGAGCCAGGAATTGGTGGTAGAGACCAATGCCTGTATCTTCTATTGTTTCACAGTGTGGTCAAGAGGAAGTGCCAGAATTTTAACAACCAATAGAACAGAATTTGGTTATTGTAGTATAAGTTCAGTAAAGGACTTTGTTATCACTTAATGCCAGTTTTCATTGGAATTCAAGTGCCATGCTTTCACTCAGATACCAATATGGAGCACAGAGTCTGAAAATTTGAGTTGAGGGTTTTGTCTTCGCTCTCAGAGGCATCCTAGACTTGACCAAATCTCCCTGGCTAGTAGTATATATAAATCACAGTCAGGAAAATATTTCCTAGGTACCCTTCTTGTTTCAGATCATTTATGAAACAATATTGCCATATCTGGCATTTTAAGGTTTTGCAAAGTTACTTTCATGCCCTTGTGTCCCCCAAGACCTCCTTGCTGCTGCTCTGAATTGGGGAGAATCAAGAAAATTAATGGAATTGTTGACTGCAATCTTAATTCCATCCCTCCATGTTTCCCTTTAGCTCTACCTGGGAGACTCCCTGGTCTCTTCTCATAAATCTGGGGATACAGGTAGCCTTGCAGGATCTTAGTTGTTGGACCAGGAATGGAACCCCAGCCCTGGCAATGAAAGCACCTAATTCTAATCACTGGACCACCAGGGAATTCCCTCTTTTGTTTCTTTCTAAGTGATCTCTTCATAACACTAACATCTTGCCTTGTACTCATTTACTAAATGGAAAATGCTTGTTGACCTTGTTTGATTAATCTTTAGTGCTTTAAGGGAGAATTCTCTGTGTAGGTGTGAGAGGAAACTGAAAAGTAGTGAATTAAAGTGTTAAAACTAACATCACTTTTTTCTTGTTTTTTAAAAACATGGCTTCACCTTTAATGGGGGAGGGTAGAAGAGTGTAAGTGATTACAATGTATTGGAATTGTCCTGAATAAATTTTGATGACTACTGGGACTTTCAGGTGATAATATTTATAGTATACAAAAGGTAGGACATACAGGCTCAGTCAACTTGGAATAGGACATATATATGTCCCAGGTAATTTTCAATTGAGTTTATAAATAGTATTCAAAAATTAATAGACTTTATAAAATTTTGACCTTTGATGTTTGCTTTTGCCTTCCATGGTTTTATTCACAATTCACTCTGATCCCTTCTATAATCCAGACAGACACATCAGTGTCAAGAAGAAAAATACATTGTAATAATGAACAATTGTGAGGTTTACTGTGGCAGCTACTTTGCATATACTGTTTCATTTAGTTCTCACAGGTGCACTGAGTGTAAATATGATTGTTGCTCTCATTTATATATAAGCCTGAGATATGAAAGGGTTAGTTAATTTCCCCAAGGTCACAAAACTGACAAGTAGGAAGAAAGGGCTCTCAGCCTACTTTGTCAGACTTTTGAGCTCAGATTTTAAACCACAATGTTATGCTGTGTCCCTGACTCAAGTGCCTAGACCTCTTTAAGGCAAAATGATCATATCATTTACATACTATTTATAAAGTAATTACAAATATTGGAATATTTCTGGAGGACAAAGAAGGAGGTGGCCACTGACCTTGGGTAATAATATGTCTTATTTAATTATAACTTAGGAGAATAGTATGCTGGCAAACTTACCTGTCTGAAAGGTAGGCTTTCAGACTTTAGCAATTTTGCATTTGTTGAGTTGTTACAGTATACTTATTAATTTAGGTTGCAGTTTTCCTTAGCAGTTTCCTTTGGAGCCAAGCCTCTTAGGTCTTACAAAGAACGATTAAAAGTTGTGAACAGTAGTGAAGCACTATTTTTTCTCAAAATTTTAACAAGAATGATTGAGATAATCTTTCATTCATTTATTTGTTAAAAGTACTGGTGTAGGAACTATGAAATATACAAAGCTTAATCAAATAGAACATCTGTCTTGAAGAATCACACAGTCTACTGGAGACATGGCATGTACATAAATAACTACATTACAAAGTAGGAAATGGTAACTGCTATAAGAGAGATACCAAGTAAATTGCTGTGAGAGGCCCCAAAGTATATTAATTATGTGGACATGTGTAAATTGGGAGGGAGTGGGTATCAGGGGAAATAAATTATCAGGAGAAGGCTATTGGCTTCCTCAAAATGAGGATATAAGAAATCAGTGAGTTGGTTGATTGGGGAAGAATCAGACATAAAGAGGATTTACAGATTTTAGGTTGAAAGTTAAGATAAAGAGAGATTTTAAAGGACTTTAAGTGCTGGGGAAATGAATTTTAATTCTCTTCTCTAGGAAATGGGAAACTGTTGAAGGTTTCTGGAGAAGGAAAGATGTGTTTAGCATGAGATGGAGTTCAGAAGGAGAATGCAGTGTTGCTTACTACATGTGCAAGATAACACTAAGATGTTTTCGGCCACTAAAGTTTTATTCATTAATTAAAACCATTTAAATTAGATGGCAATTAAAACCAATTGAATATTAAGTCATTTAAATTCTTCATTCTGAAAATTAATTGGTAAAAACAATAAAGTTTTCTGTTTTGTAAAGTCAAGTTCAAAACAGTTTGAAGAAGTAAATACTCATATCTTTACTTATTAGTGTGAAATAAGATGAGCCAATTCACTCAACACACAATTTGAAGGCTTGATTTGTGTCCGAGCTGGAGATAGGAAGGTAAGAATCACTCTTATTTTAGAATGAAATCTCAGCATATAAATACTGTGCTATCAGGAGGAGATAAAATATACAAAGTAAAGAGAAATACCTCAGTAAGACAATACTTATCTTTTGAGGGCAAGCTCTAATTTTCAATTTCATAAAGATTAGAGTTGATTGAATAGAAAATGAAGGACAAAGCTTATTACCAAATAGTCCATCAATAAAATGGAAATGGACACATTTTTATCTCTACCCATTGGAAATCATGGGCACTAAAGGGCTGTGTTGAGGCAAAGACAGCTGCACATTGTATATGCTCAATTAATAACTGTTGAATGAATAAAACAATTAATACATGATCAGTGTGGCAGATTCTGTTTTCATAATAGACTATCCAGTATAGGTAGATGATTAAGAATCTTGAAACAACTGTATTATCATGGCAAACATATTTTTATTGTTACTCCTTCCACATAGAGTCCAAACTTTGTCTTTTATCTTTCATTTTCTCATAAAATTTGATCTCAAACACTAGCAAAGTAATGCTCAAAATTCTCCAAGTCAGGCTTCAACAGTACATGAACCATGAACTTTTAAATGTTTAAGCTGGCTTTACAAAAGGCAGAGGAACCAGAGATCAGATTGACAACATCTGTTAGATCATCAAAAAAGCAAGAGAGTTCCAGAAAAACATCTATGTCTGCTTTATTGACTATGCCAAAGCTGTTAATTGTGTTCAGTTTAGTTCAGTTGCTCAGCCGTGTCCGACTGTTTGTGACCCCATGAACCACAGCACGCCAGGCCTCCCTGTTCATCACCAACTCCCGGATTTTAGACAAACCCATGTCCATTGAGTCACTGATGCCATCCAGCCATCTCATTCTCCATAGTCCCCGTCTCCTGCCTTCAATCTTTCCCAACATCAGAGTCTTTTCACATGAGTCAGCTCTTAGCATCAGGTGGCCAAAATATTGGACTTTCAGCTTCAACATCAGTCCTTCCAATGAACACCCAGGACTGATCTCCTTTAGGATGGACTGGTTGGATCTCCTTGCAGTCCAAGGGACTCTCAAGAGTCTTCTCCAACACCACAGTTCAAAAGCATCAGTTCTTCGATGCTCAGCTTTCTTTATACTCCAACTCTTACATCCATACATGACTACTGGAAAAACCATAGCCTTTACTAGATGGACCTTTGTTGACAGTATAAGGTCTCTGCTTTTTAATATGCTGTCTTGGTTGGTCATAACTTTCCTTCCAAGCAGTATGAGTTTTTTAATTTCATGGCTGCAGTCACCATCTGCAGTTATTTTGGAGCCCAAAAAAATAAAGTCTGACACTGTTTCCCCATCTAGTTCCCATGAAGTGATGGGACCAGATGCCATGATCTTCGTTTTCTGAATGTTGAGCTTTAAGCCAACTTTTTCACTCTCCACTTTCACTTTCATCAAGAGGCTTTTGAGTTCCTCTTCACTTTCTGCCATAAGGGTGGTGTCACCTGCCTATCTGAGGCTACTGATATTTCTCCCAGCAATCTTGATTCCAGCTTGTGCTTCTTCCAGCCCAGTGTTTCTCATGATGTACTCTGCACAGAAGTTAAATAAGCAGGGTGACAATATACAGCCTTGATGTACTCCTTTTCCTATTTGGAACCAGTCTGTTGTTCCATGTCCAGTTCTAATTGTTGCTTCCTGACCTGCATATAGGTTTCTCAAGAGGCAGGTCGGGTGGTCTGGTGTTCCTATCTCTTTCAAAATTTTCCACAGTTTATTGTGATCCACACAGTCAAAGGCTTTGGCATAGTCAATAAAGCAGAAATAGATGTTTTTCTGGAACTCTCTTGCTTTTTCCATGATCCAGCAGATGTTGGGAATTTGATCTCTGGTTCCTCTGCCTTTTCTAAAACCAGCTTGAACATCTGGAAGTTCACGGTTCATGTATTGCTGAAGCCTGGCTTGGAGAATTTTGAGTATTACTTTCCTAGCGTGTGAGATGAGTGCAATTGTGCGGTAGTTTGAGCATGCTTTGGCATTGCTTTTCTTTGAGATTTTGAACTGACCTTTTCCAGTTTTGTGGCCACTGCTGAGTTTTCCAAATTTGCTGGCATATTGAGTGCAGCACTTTCACAGCATCATCTTTCAGGATTTGAAATAGCTCAACTAGAATTCCATCAGCTCAACTAGCTTTGTTCGTAGCAATGCTTCCTAAGGCCCACTTGACTTCACATTCCACGATGTCTGGCTCTAGGTGAGTGATCACACCATCATGATTATATGGGTCATGAAGATCTTTTTTGTATTGTTCTTCTGTGTATTCTTGCCACCTCTTCTTAATATCTTCTTCTTCTGTTAGGTCTATATCATTTCTGTTCTTTATTGAGCCCATCTTTGTATGAAATATTGTTTGACTGTGTGGATCACCACAAACTGTGGAAAATTCTTCAAGTGATGGGAATACCAGACCACCTGACCTACCTCCTGAGAAATCTGTATGTAGGTCATGAAGCAACGGTTAGAACTGAACATGGAACAACAGACTGCTTCCAAATTGGGAAATGAGTACGTCAAGGCTGTATATTGTCACCCTGCTTATTTAACTTATATGCACAGTGCATCATGAGAAATGCTAGGCTGGATGAAGCACAAACTACAATCAAGATTGCCAGGAGAAATTTAAGATATGCATATAATACCACACTTATGGCAGAAAGCAAAGAAGAACTAAAGAGTCTCTTGATGAAAGTGAAAGAGGAGAATGAAAAGTTGGCTTAAAACTCAACATTCAGAAAACTAACATCATGGCATCTCGTCCCATCACTTCATGGCAAATAGGTGGGGAAACAATGGAAACAGTGTCAGACTTTATTTTCTTGGGCCAAAAATCACTGCAGATGGTGACTGCAGCCATGAAATTAAAGATGCTTGCTCCTTGGAAGGAAAGTTATGACCAACCTATACAGCATATTAAAAAGCAGAGACATTACTTTGCTAACAAAGGTCCATCTAATCAAAGCTATGGTTTTTCCAGTAGTCATGTATGGATGTGAGATTTGAACTTTACAGAAAGCTGAGCACCGAAGAATTGATGCTTTTGAACAGTGGTGTTGGAGAAGACTTTTGAGAGTCCCTTGAACTGCAAGGAGATCCAACCTAAAGGAAATGAGTGCTGAATATTCATTGGAGGACTGATGCTGAAGCTGCAACTCCAATACTTGGGCCACCTGATGTGAAGAGCTGACTCATTTGAAAAGACCCTGATGCTGGGAAAGATTTGAGGTGGGAAGAGAAAAGCCCAACAGAGGATGAGATGGTTGGATGGCATCACTGACTCAATGGGCATGAGTTTGAGTAAACTCCGGGAGTTGGTGATGGACAGAGAAGCTTGGGCTGCTGCAGTCCATGGGGTTGTAGAGTTGGACATGACTGAGCGATTGATCTGAAAATTTTATTTACAATTCAAATTGGCAAATACGTAACCAAAGGACTCTTTCCCTTCTGAATCTGTCTTCCATTGCACTGTTACACACTGTCTCTGCAATATAGGGCATGTTAGGACACTGCCTGTTGACACGTAGTAATGCTGTCATTTAATTGAGCTCTTATGGAGCAGACAGATCATTAGGATATGAACCAATACAAGGAGGACCCAAAGGAACATTTATGAAGTTAGACTGAAGAATATTGAAAAAGATGCAGGTGTGTTGTAGATTTTATTCGTCTATGACAGAAGATAGGGAAGATGATAATGATGGAAAATTAATAAAAGAAAGTCATGCTGAACAGTTTTAAAAGTGAAATAATCTAATAAAAAAAGAAAATTACCAAGAATAAAGTGATGGAGTTGTAGAAGAGGACCCATGGTTAGTCAGTAAGTTAGGCTCTATATAAATATATCTTTGGGAATGACTGAGGATATTAGTTAGATAATTTAATGAATGTTATTTCTCAATAAATTTTGTTGAGTTGTAACATTAATGTTCCCTTTTAACTGTGCAATTTTGCTGAGTTTGACAAATGAATCTCAGGGTTCAACCTCACAAGGATGATCCCCTCTAAAATATCCGGTATCCCCCCAGGCAGTCCAATCCCTCTAATCTAGCCCCAGGCAACTACTGATTGATGTTTTGTGACTGTTGATTTTGCCTATTGCAGAAAATGTGATGGATGACTATGCGTTCTTGTGTGTCTGGTTACTTTTGCTCAGCATATGGGTATTGAAATTAATCCATGCTCTTGACTGTATCAGAGGTTTTATTGCTGAGCAGTATTCTGTTGTATGTATTTACTACAGTTTATCTTTTCACCTGTTGATGGATATTTGCATTCTTTCCAGGGTGGTTGTGAGTAACGTTGCTACATTTGTACATAAGTCTTTGTTTACATATGTGGACATATGTTTTTACAACTCTTGGGCAAACATCAAGAAGTGGTAGTGCTCAGTCATATACTAAGTGTGTTTTAATTTTGTAAGATCCTGCCAAAATGTTTTCCCAAGTTGCTAGACTATTTGGTATTCCCATCAGTAACATAGGAGAGATTTAGTTACTCACATCCTGGACCACACTTTCTAGTCAGTGTAATTTTAGCCATTTTCATAAGTTTGTAATGATTTCTGATGATGGTTTTAATTTGCATGTCATGGTAACCAATGATAGTGAGTATTTTTTCATAGTTGTTGTTTTTTTTTTTTTTTTTTTGCCATCCTTCTTTTATAAAGTATTAGTCATATTCTTTTGGCTATTTTGTAATATAGTTGTTTATGGCTTGCCTTTTATTTATTTATTTGTATAAACATAAGTTTTAAATTCTATTCTGGGAAATACCACAGAATTAAAATGCTGGGTTGGATGGTAGGTATATATTTTTGTTGTTGTAGTTTTTTTTTTGTAGGTATATTTTTAACAAGAGACTACTAAACCATCTTCATAAGTAACTGCACCATTTTTTGCTTGCACTAACAATGTATTATAGTTCCAGTTGCTACTTTTATTTTTAGCACTTCCTATTTTCAGTTTTTTAATGTGACATGTTGTTTAATAGATGCAGCTAATTGCTTATCAAAGATATTTACACATGCATATGCATAGGCTTCCCAGGTGGCTCAGTGGTAAACAATCTGCCTGCTAGTGCAGGAGATGCAGGAGACATGGGTTTGATCCCTGGATCGAGAAGATCCCCTAAAGGAGGAAATGGCAACCCCCTCCAATATTCTTGCCTGGAAAACCCCATGGACAGAGGAGCCTGATGGACTACAGTCTAGGGGTTGCAAATAATTGGCTGCAACTGAGCACACATATGTGTCCTGGAAAGAAATTAAGTATTAATTCCCCTCTCCAAGATTGTTATGGCTTTATATTTGTTTAGTTAATATAGTATTATCTAGTTATTTATTTTTAATTTTATTGGAATATATTTGCTTTACAATTTTAAATGGTATCCTTCAAAGAACAGAGATTTTTTATTTTGATGAAGTCCAGTGTATCTTTTCTTCTTCTATTGTTCTTTTGGTATCCTACTTAAGAAATCTCTGCCTATGCCAAGGCCACTCTATATTTTCTCTAGAAGATTTATGGTTGCAGTTTATAAGAGTTGAGTTAATTTCTGTGTATGAGCTAAGGAGAGTCAAGGTTACATTTTCCAAAATAAAAATCCTGCCATTCCAGAAACGTTTGTTCCTTGAAGGTAAAAAAGGAGAGGGTTTTAGAAATAAGAACAATGCTTTAATATAATATTTCTTAGTATGAATCTGTAAGTTTTTCTATTGTTTACATGTATGATTTAGTTATAAATATTTGAGTTTACTTTCTAAAATTCATTGCATATTATATTGAATTGGTATAAAATTTGTTATGTAGCTTGAAAAGTATCCAAATGTTACTAAGCAAATCTTCTTTAGATATTTTGACTTAAAAGGCAAATGAAAATCTAATTTACAACATTAACATGAAAAACTTTTTTTCTGATAATAATAAATACCTATTGTAGTAACATATAAAATACAAATAAAAATAAAGAAGAAAAATAACTTGAGATGCCACCCAGAAATTTCCATATACTTATATAAAATTTACTATTTAAACTGTTATGACCAGTACATCATGAGCACTTTCTCCTGCATGAGATATTCTTTCAAAACATAGTTTTAAAGGCTGAGTAATATTTTATTTTGTGTATTTATCATAATTTCCATAATTAGCTACTTTTCATTAGTTTTCATCTATATTGCTGCTAAGTTTTTTTTTTACCACTTAATAATGTTATGAACATTTTTAGGAAGTTATTTTTAAACATGTTGCTGATTATATGCTTAGGCTAGATTCTTGGTTATGGAATTTAGTTTTTAAAGGTGTACATATTTTTAAAAGGCTCTTGATAGACATTTCTAATGACTTTCTGGAAAGCTCATTAGTCCTTATATTTCATCACTGATATATGAGGATACTTATCTTTCCATGTTAGTTATAATTTCATTTAAAACACATTTGATAATTAGAGTACTTTCTAATCACACATTTTAAAGCATTTTTATGTTTTATTATTCTTACATTAAAATTTTACTATTAAATACCAAGCATAAATATATACTGGCTTCATGTTCAGAGTTTTGAATGTAAAGATAAATGGATGATGGCTTAAAGGATGTGATGTATTAAACATTGTATAATATATTAAGCAATTACAGAATTTGGGTGTTGGTAAAATTCTAAGTATATCACATTTATTGGTACCAGTAAACTCTGTAGGGACAGGAAGATAAATATGAAACTTTTGGCTGTAATTTAGGGGAAAAACCTTCAGGACTGAACTGAGAGGTACTTGTCTTCACAAATTCTTTGAGGTTTTCTGTTGTTAATTTTTTTCACATTGAATTATTTGATCTATATGTAGTTTATTTTTTGTAATAATGAGGATTATATTTTCAGTAATTACTTGTGACACATCTTTCCTGTCATTGCTGATTTATAATATTAAAATTGCCAGTCTAGGTTCAATGCAGGATACAGGATGCTTGGGGCTGGCGTACTGGGAAGACCCAGAGGGATGGTACCGGGAGGGAGGAGGGAGGGGTGTTCAGGATGGGGAACACGTGTATACCTGTGGCGGATTCATGTTGATGTATGGCAAAACCAATACAATATTGTAAAGTAATTAGCCTCCAATTAAAATAAATAAATTTAAATTAAAAAAAAATTGCTGTTTTTGTTCCTCAGTTGTGTCTGTCCAACTGTTTGTACCTCCATGGGCTGCAGCAAGCCAGGTTCCTCTGTCCATGGGAATTTTCGAGGCAAGAATACTGGAAGATGTTGCCATTTCCTTCTCCAGGGGAACTTCCTGACCCAGGGATTGAACCCACATCTCTGATGTCTCTTGCATTGTCAGGCAAATTCTTCACCACTGATACACCAGGGAAGCCCAGTGTTAAAATTAACATGTAGAAAATCTTTATATCTACCAGGGTCTTTATATGGTCTATTTATTTGATTCTTTTGGTTCCTTTCCATATGATTAAAAATGTTATGATTTTCAATTGTATTTGAGTTATTTTAATTATTTAACTTTATGTTAAGTGACAAATAACTTGACAAGTTGCAAACTGCTCTAGTCTGGAAAATGAGTACACTATAGTTCTAATCTTGGCTCTGCTACTTTTAGTGTGTCTCCTTGTATCACTCTGCCTTATTCTATAAAATGAGAGGCTTGGAGTAGACCTACTCTTCTGTATCTAAATTTCATGATTTTTTTCATGATAAATGAATGTAAAGTACTGTTATCATTGAATCTTGCCATATTTCTAAATAGAATCAGGCTGTGGAATGTGCCAGAATATTCATCTTAAAACTATATTTGGCATTACTAGAACCATTATTCTTTATCTTTTTTCTTTCTTGCTTATTGGTAGTACTTTCAAGTGAGTTTTCTTATAGATCTGCTACCCTGATTCTATGAGTTGGTATAATGAGTGGGAAGTGGGAATATTGGATATAAAATAGTATAGTGGCAAGAACACCAGTGCTATATTTGGAAGATCTGGACTTTATCATGACTCTGACCTTAACTAGACATCTGATCTAAACAGAATCTCACTTTCTCTGCCTTTTGAGGATTAAGTAGATGTAAGAGAAAAATAGGTATCACAACAAAACTATACAAAAAGAAATTAATACAGCCTCCCCCCTGAAGTTAATGGTTCTCAAAATCTTATTCCTTTAAATAAAAACACTTTAAAAATACAGTTATTATTAAAAATTTCTTAAATATAATACATGCTTCCTTCTTTGGAAGATTAATTCTTCTTTCAAGTTATGGTAACACACAGTCTTTATTTAAAAAAACATTCTTTCAGTGTAGAAAAATATAAGAAAGGATATAAAAGAACCTAGAAGGCAACCATATATAAGTTATTATAATTAAAGTTTTGGTTTATTTCTTTATATCTCTAATAGGGATCCTATTTTATTTCATTTTTATATTATGCTTAGTCTTTGAATTTATACTTTGGATATTTTCTTGCATCAAATATTCCTTAAGACAGTTTTACTGGCTGTACATTATTCTATGTAATACATCATAATTTTTTCCCTCTAACTTTTAAAATGAGGATAAAGGAGTATAAAAAAATCTTCGTAACTGTTTTCATTATTTGCCACTGTGTAGTATGTCTCTATTGTAGTTTTCTCTTTTTCTTTAGAGTAATTGATAAGTTATAATTTATTTCATTATTAATGTACCTATTTCGGGTATGTCTCATTCTGCTTATTGTTTATTACACAGGAGATAGACTGCATCTCAAAAGATAGATTCCTGCATGTGAGAAATTGTTGTTGAGGAGACTGACACTCCTATAGAATTACAAGTTTTGTGTGTATTGTTAACGACATCTTTATCATCATTAGAGCTACTACTAATTGTGTAATGTATGCTAAGCCTCCACTCTACCATGTGCTATATCTTTCAGTCTTCAGAAATCTCTATGAAGAAGTTAAGAGGAAATCATCCTGATAGAGTTTTCTGAACTCAGTTTTCAATTAAACTACTCCAATCAGTTTCCTTCCACTATGACTTCACCAAAAAGACTTTTTATGAAGACTGCTTACATCCTCCATGTTAGTAAATCCAATAGCCAATTCTCAGCTTTTATATTACTGACTATGAATAACATCTGAAATACCTTAATCATTCCTATCACCCTGCAATACATTAGTGAATTGTCTTAGAGGGTAACACACTGTCCTGAATTTCTACCTCACTGATGACTACTTCTCAATCATCTCTTCAGGTTTCCTTTCTTCATGTCACCTTTTAATATTGAGGAAGCTCAGGAATTGGGATTGGATTTATCTGTTCTTTCTCTATGCATATGTGCATACTGAGTCACTTCAGTCCTGTCCAACTCTTTGTGACCCTATTGACTGTAACCCACCAGGCTCCTCTGTCCATGGGATTTTCCAGGCAAGAATACTGGAATGGGTTGCCATTTCCTACTGCAGGGGATCTTCCCGACCCAGGGATCGAACCCAAATCTCTTACGTCTCCTGCATTGGCAGCCAAGTTCTTTACCACTATTGCTACCTAGCAAGCCCATTTTAATCTATGTTCACTACTTTAGTGATCTCATCTGATCTAATCTCATTGCTTTATATGCCATCTCATAATTTTACAACTTGCAAATTTTATGTATCCATCTTACACTTTTATCTTAAATTTTGGACATGTGCAATCGAGGCTTACTGTATATGTTCTTTTAGATTCTTAGACAGCTCAGACAGTGTTTTCAAAACTGAATTTGAAATCTTCCACCAAAGACTTCTCAACTTGCAGTCTTCTCTGCCTCAGTTTTAGCAGCTCTGGCATTGCAGTTGCTTAAGCCAAAAATCTTAGTCATTCTTAAATTTTCTCCTTCTCTTCCATTTTAGACTAGCAGATACCATTTTTCTTCCTTTAAATATATTCAGAATTCCAGCATTTCTTACCAATTCATTGGCCTCCCTGTTTCTACCCTTGCTCACCTATAATCTGTTCTCAAGAGTTCAGCCAGAGTGATTCTTTAAAACTTATGTCAGATCATGGCTTTCCTCTGCTTAAGCCACATCATTGGCTGTCACTCACTCAGCTGGAAGCAAGATTATTTTCTCTTTTCATACAACTTTATAATATTAATAAAAATTTGCACATTGATATATATGCTAATTTTATATGAATCGGTAGAATATTTCACAACCACTTTAATAGGCTGAATAATGTCTGAAAAAAATTCAGGTTCTCCTGGAACCTTAGAATGCCACCTTTTTTGGAAATAAGATCGTTGTAGATATAATTATTTAAGATGAGATCATATTGCCTTAGGGTGGACCCTAAAGACCATGAATGATGTCCTTCAAAAAGAAAGAGTAGATAGAGAAACAGAGGAAGGAGAAAACCAAGTGAAAATGCAGGCAGAGACTGGAGTTATGCTGCCAAAGACAAGGCATGCATTCCAGAAGCTGGAAGAGGCAAAGAAGGACTCTAGAACTTTTGAAAGGATTGTGGCCCTGCTGACAACCTGATTTTGAACTTCTAGCTTCTAGAACTGTAAAAGAATACATCTCTGTTGGTTTCAAGGCCACCAAGTGTGTGGTAATTTGTTATGGCAATGCTAGGAAATGAATACAACCGCTAAGAACCATTCTTAAAATGTTCCCTAGTCATGAAAGCATGGAAAGAGTGAAGCATGACTTGTCCCAAATCACATACTAGCTCAGTTGGGATTCTGTTGGTGATATTAAGAAGTCTCTATCAGTAATTCAAGGCTCTATCTCAAATGCACTTCTCCATCTTTCAAACTTTAATATCAAGGTTAAAAATATTTTAGGGTACTGTGGGAATACATATTTCAGAAAGTCACCTCTGTTAGAAAAGAGTTAAGAAAAATTAAGACTATATACACATTTACCAGCTTATATAAACAGGCTACTGGAGTGGTTGTTTTTTTTATTTCATAGTTTGAAGTTCTCATTTCTCATGACAAAGAGAGTTGGAAATGAGTTGGAAGCTATGTCATGATACGTGCATGCAACTCTTTAGCTACACAGAGTAAAACTTTCTAGTATGGATTACTCAGTGTAGTCCACACAATGACCTTGTTGATAGAATTTATATCAATATAACATTTTAGAATTGATACCCATATGGCAAAAAGCATGTGAGAAAGGGTTACTGGTCAATAGGCTTTTTTTTTTTTTTCCAAACAAGAAATGAATATCCAGGGAGATTATATTAATTATCAAACTTAAAAGAATAGTAGAGGCCAATATAAACCTACTGAGAACCTGATGATTTTAACCTAGAGCCATGTTTAAAAATTAGAGTGACCATGAAAAGGCCTGTACAATTTTCAACCTTGCTGTTGGCCTCCTGGGTTTTATAATGTTCCTTCCAGAAATGCATCACTATTGTTATATCTGCTGTACCTAGTACCATTAAAATTTAATTTTGTTTACCAAGAATCAAACACAAAATCCATTAATCCGTTATTCTGGATGCACTTTGGTGTAGTATATTTTATCCTCAGTTACTAGCAATTCACTGAAGATTTCTACAGTCTCAAATATAAGGAAATCCTTTGGTCCTCTTAATTCACATAGTACTTTATCTAAATGTCTTTCATTATAGTCTCTTTGTTTTCAGACTCTTTATGTGCATTTTGTTTTTGTTATTATTGTTCTTACTAAGGGCACTTTGTATTCAAAGTTAAGATGCATTTGTGACTCAGTAAATAATCCACCAATGTGTTTTTCATAAGTCAAGTATGGAATCAATATTTGATAATGAATAAGCTTTGATCTAGTCTGGATAGCCTTTTCTGCTTTCACTTTTATTTTTACTGTGGTTCTTTGAAGATCTTTCAGTTTACCTGTGCTATTCACATGCCCACCAAGTGGAATGAAATGGGCATGACCATGTATAGATGATCTTGTCTTATTACTCGACATAAAATGTTTGATAGACCATGTTGATGACTGTTGTGTGCCCTCAATAAATATTTGTTGAATGAGCATTTACAACTGGTCTGCATTTTGAAGGTGAAGAATAATTTGCTGTTACCAGTGATGTATAGACTTTATTTTGACTAGTTCCTGAAATTATCTGGACGCTGTACTTTTTTCTTTGAACTATCTTGCTGCCTTGATATTCTTCTCCTTCCCATCTGTTCTCTACAATGATAGCAGATAAATCTTTTTGAAACACTACTTTGATGCTGTTACTTGCCTGCTCAGTGTCCTTCAATAACTTCCAACTAATGGCAGCTCAAAGTCATAACTCCTTGCTCTGGCACTGGAGGCTGTCTACAGTCTGATCACAGCAGAAACATCTAGTCTCAGCTTCAAATGCTATACTGAAAATTAGTGTGTAGTGTTTAGCACACACAGACTTTAGGGTGAAAAAATAAGCATTTTAGTCCTAAACTTGTTATTGCCTAAAGATATGTCCTTGTACACTTCATTTACCATTTTGAACCTTAGTTTCTTCATCTGAAAAACAGGAATAATGACTACACCTACTTTCATTTCATTCTTCCATAAGTATTCATTTATTAAAGTTCCAACTACGTGCTAGGCACTTTTCCAAATGTTGGGATAAATCAGTAAACAAATTAGACTAAAAATATTGTGGAGCTTACATGCTAATGGGGAGGATAGTCAAAGAATAGAATAAATGAATACATAGCTTAAATTAAACATAAGAAACCTTATTTCAGAAGGCATTTCAGCTTTGAAAAAATGTTGGTAAGGAATTTTAAGAATTGAGAGGAGGTGACAATGAAGAGAAAGGACTGAAATCAGTCGTGGAAGTACTGAGGTATTTTTCCCATCTTACTCTTCAGAAATAATGGAGCTACCAGAAGAATTCAGATTTTGGAGATAAAACTGATTCAAGCTTCCTATTACTTGTTTGGCCAGAAGGTCCAAGGAAATTGGAGTTATGTGTCAGGAAAAGAAGTTGGTTTTGACAGTTTAATCTTCTGGGGACTTTGTAACATAAAATAGTCTAGATGAAGAAAAAGTGATTTTTTTCTTATGTGGTGAGAAACTTTCAGAATTCTTGACTAATATGTTAATATGGGCATCACTATTAGAAAGAACAAAATATTTTATAACATTCTCTGCTTGGCATATGACCATCTTTGTTTTTTCTGTGTTTGAGTATAAATATACAAATTAGGTAGAATGAAAAACACATGGTGAATCTGGGCAAAGTATTTATTCTGAATCTTAATTCAAGACTATATACATCTTCATGTCATTATTGATTTCCCTCTAATAACTCCATCATGGCATTTCTTGGTGATAGGCTAAAACCAAAACTCTTATTGTGCCTTCAAGTATGTGGATCATCAGTTCTTAATCTGGAGGGCTTGAAAACAAACGCTTTTTGTATACCACTTCTCCCACCCTCTGCTGCTGAGGCTTCGCATAGACACTGGTGCTTTGTACAGTTCCTCAAATGACTTCATGTGCAGTCTGACCTGAGAACAGCTCATTAAACTGATCTAGGTTCTGCCTCTCTTCAATCTCATCTCATACTATTCTACTATTCTCTCCATAATTTACCTTTCTCTGGACAGAGGCCTTTTTTTTCATCTCCCCAAACTGCAAGTTACACTCATCTCAGGGTCTTTGTATTTTCTACTTTACTGAAAATGCTTTCCCACAGATGTGTTCATTTAACATTTCAACAAATATTTATTGATCACTTTCTCTTCCTCCTGTGGATAAAACTGAAAAAGAATCCCTCCTAGCTTGTCTGCCTCTTTCTCATTATTGAATAATTCAATTTAAATATCAGATCCTGATACACCTTCCCTAGCCAGTTCTGAATTATTCTATATTTCTCACCCTTTTAAATTTATGGCTCTTATCTTATGAGTTCCAGGTTTGTCTTACCTATTCACATACTATTGTGTCTCTCATCCTCTGCCATCCCCTTCTCCTCCAGCCTTCAATCTTTCCCAGCCTCAGGGTCTTTTCCAATGAGTCAGTTCTATGCATCTTACTGACCATGAAGCTATTTAAGTATAAGCTTTAGGGTCCATATGATCAGGAATCATTTTCAATTTTATATTCTTTATAAAGGGTTCCTCCAAAATCAATTTGTTTCAAGCCTTGTAAACCTTGATGTCACTTACATCTCAACTTAATTTTCTTCCAAACTAATCAGGTATTAATTTATTAGAGCAATATTTGTATTACCTTAATTACAAAATTAAAATAATTCTCCTGTAAAGAACAGACTGTGTTTGTGTCATATGAGGTGAGTGAATAAAGATTTGGAACCAGAAATAAATGTTTGAGGCAATAGCTTGCTTTGGAAAATAAGAATTCATTTTAGCTTTTATTTCAGAAACAAGTTTTTCTGTCAGTCTTCTATGCTGGGCTATTTACAATAACTTACTTAGTTAATATATTTAATTTCATACTGTTAATTAATTGCGGCAGAGCATTTGATATTTGCATATTAGATAGTTTTGGTAAAAATAAATTACATGGAAATAGATGAATTTGCAGTCTTCAATGCCTGATTGAAAGTGATATGGTACTTATATGAATGTTAAACTTGTAGAAGTAAGGTCCAATTTTTAAAATTGTAAGTGTTTTTCAAGATCACATTCACACCTGTACCTATTGAAGTCTTTCCTGAATCCTCTAGAGCAATGTAGTATCTCTAACTTAGGAATTATTATAATTTTTTAAAAATATATTTTTTAAGCCTTTAACTCCTATTATTTGTATAGAGATTTCTTTCTTGAGGATGATATTAATGCCTAAATCATTCCCTAGCAAAGGGGTTTCATAGATTTACTAAAAGTGTTCTGTCAGTAACATCTATGCTTCCCAGAGCATTGCAAATGGACTACTGAATTTAATGCAAAATAAATTTCTCTGAGGTAAGAAGACAGAGCATTACCAATAAACTCCATAAGCTATTTTTTTTTTTTTTTAAATTTTATTTTATTTTTAAACTTAACATAACTGTATTAGATTTGCCAAATATCAAAATGAATCCGCCAGAGGTATACATGTGTTCCCCATCCTGAACCCTCCTCCCTCCTCCCTCCCCATTCCATCCCTCCGGGTCGTCCCAGTGCACCAGCCCCAAGCATCCAGTATCGTGCATCGAACCTGGACTGGCAACTCATTTCATACATGATATTTTACATGTTTCAATGCCATTCTCTAAAATCTTCCCACCCTCTCCCTCTCCCACAGAGTCCATAACACTGTTCTATACATCAGTGTCTCTTTTGCTGTCTCGTACACAGGGCCATTGTTACCATCTTTCTAAATTCCATATATATGCGTTAGTATACTGTATTGGTGTTTTTCTTTCTGGCTTCACTCTGTATAATAGGCTCCAGTTTCATCCACCTCATTAGAACTGATTCAAATGTATTCTTTTTAATGGCTGAGTAATACTCCATTGTGTATATGTACCACAGCTTTCTTATCCATTCATCTGCTGATGGACATCTAGGTTGCTTCCATGTCCTGGCTATTATAAACAGTGCTGCGATGAACATTGGGGTACTCGTGTCTCTTTCCCTTCTGGTTTCCTCAGTGTGTATGCCCAGCAGTGGGATTGCTGGATCATAAGGCAGTTCTATTTCCAGTTTTTAAGGAATCTCCACACTGTTCTCCATAGTGGCTGTACTAGTTTGCATTCCCACCAACAGTGTAAGAGGGTTCCCTTTTCTCCACACCCTCTCCAGCATTTATTACTTGTAGACTTTTGGATCGCAGCCATTCTGACTGGTGTGAAATGGTACCTCATAGTGGTTTTGATTTGCATTTCTCTGATAATGAGTGATGTTGAGCATCTTTTCATGTGTTTGTTAGCCATCTGTATGTCTTCTTTGGAGAAATGTCTATTTAGTTCTTTGGCCCATTTTTTGATTGGGTCATTTATTTTTCTGGAGTTGAGCTGTAGGAGTTGCTTGTATATCCTCGAGATTAGTTGTTTGTCAGTTGCTTCATTTGCTATTATCTTCTCCCATTCTGAAGGCTGTCTTTTCACCTTGCTAATAGTTTCCTTTGATGTGCAGAAGCTTTTAAGGTTAATTAGGTCCCATTTGTTTATTTTTGCTTTTATTTCCAATATTCTGGGAGGTGGGTCATAGAGGATCCTGCTGTGATGTATGTCAGAGAGTGTTTTGCCTATGTTCTCCTCTAGGAGTTTTATAGTTTCTGGTCTTACGTTCAGATCTTTAATCCATTTTGAGTTTATTTTTGTGTATGGTGTTAGAAAGTGTTCTAGTTTCATTCTTTTACAAGTGGTTGACCAGAGTTCCCAGCACCACTTGTTAAAGAGATTGTCTTTAATCCATTGTATATTCTTGCCTCCTTTGTCGAAGATAAGGTGTCCATATGTGCGTGGATTTATCTCTGGGCTTTCTATTTTGTTCCATTGATCTATATTTCTGTCTTTGTGCCAGTACCATACGGTCTTGATAACTGTGGCTTTGTAGTAGAGCCTGAAGTCAGGTAGGTTGATTCCTCCAGTTCCATTCTTCTTTCTCAAGATCGCTTTGGCTATTCGAGGTTTTTTGTTTTTCCATACAAATTGTGAAATTATTTGTTCTAGCTCTGTGAAGAATGCTGTTGGTAGCTTGAAAATACTTGAGGAGATAATAGTTGAAAACTTCCCTAAAATGGGGAAGGAAATAATCACCCAAGTCCAAGAAACCCAGAGAGTCCCAAACAGGATAAACCCAAGGCGAAACACCCCAAGACACATATTAATCAAATTAACAAAGATCAAACACAAAGAACAAATATTAAAAGCAGCAAGGGAAAAACAACAAATAACACACAAGGGAATTCCCATAAGGATAACAGCTGATCTTTCAATAGAAACTCTTCAAGCCAGGAGGGAATGGCAAGACATACTTAAAATGATGAAAGAAAATAACCTACAGCCCAGATTATTGTACCCAGCAAGGATCTCACTCAAGTATGAAGGAGAAATCAAAAGCTTTTCAGACAAGCAAAAGCTGAGAGAATTTTGCACCACCAAACCAGCTCTCCAACAAATACTAAAGGATATTCTCTAGACAGGAAACACAAAAATTGTGTATAAATTCGAACCCAAAACAATAAAGTAAATGGCAACAGGGTCATACTTATCAGTAATTACCTTAAACGTAAATGGGTTGAATGCCCCAACCAAAAGACAAAGACTGGCTGAATGGATACAAAAACAAGACCCCTGCATATGTTGTCTACAAGAGATCCATAAGCTATTGATTAATCACTGGCATTGCTGGTTCTGAGTGGGAGACTTCATCTTTTCCCTCCTTGACTAAGATGGTAGTGGAGGAAAGCAAGGCTGAAGAAGCTCCCTGTATTTTCATTATGGTTAAGGCTCTATAGAGTTATACTTAGATGATTATCTCTACTTGCAATGAGGTACCCTGGGTGTGAATTTTTCCTCCGTGTGACTTTTGGCACGTGTATTAGTTTTATGAGTCTTAGCTTCCTCATCTATTATATAGACTTAATAACAGTACAGTAATATACTACTTCATAAGGTACTTCATAGAGTTATTATCAAGATTAATTTATGTAATATCTGCAAAAAATTTGCATAGTCCTTAGAACATTTTGAAATAACTATTGTTATTTTAGTAGTAGTGGTAGTATTTTATTATTTTAAATCCAGGTTACTTTAGTGTAGCTATCTAGGGAAAACTCTTAAAATTAATTTTTATTCACCTTTAATAAAATTACTCAAAATCAATGGTTTTGAACTTTAAATATGGATGATTTCATCAATCTTATCAGTAATTCAGCTAGCCACACATTTAAATAATTGCCAGGTTGCTGAGGGGCAGAGGATCAAAAATTAATGTAGTAATAAAGGCTTCTTTGCTTTTGAACAGATCAATATCTGTAAGTGAACTAGAGGCACTTACAACTAAATATCCAGGAATTAATTAAAAATAGATTCACTGTTATTGAATGGAGCTAGGGATCCAAGATTATGGTCTCTGCCAAATCTTAGTGGCCTGAATACATATTTCTCTGCTACCATCTCCCTTTCTGTAATTCTTATTAATTTCAATACTGTTGATATGCTTGGATGTTTAAAATTATATTAAAGAGTCAAGTTCCTTAATCAGCAATAGCTTTGATAATGCAAATGCAAATCACAATCATTCTGTAGTAGAGTCTTTGTACATACAATCATACGCATAAATAAAACATCTGTATGTATGATTCTGGGCTTCCCTTTTAGCTCAGCTGGTAAAGAATCTGCTTGCAATGCGGTAGACCTGGGTTCAGTCTCTGGGTTGGGAAGATCTCCTGGAGAAAGGAAAGGCTACCCATGCCAGTATTCTGGCCTGGAGAATTCCATGAACTGTATAGTCCATGGGGTTTCAAAGAGTTGGACACACTGTATGATTCTAGAGATTCTTCAACTTCATTGAGTATATAAGATAGTGGAAATAGAAAAGAGCAATTTCAGATTCTAAAATGAGGCTTTTTTTTTTAAAAAGAGCCTAAGAGGATTTAAAACTTTAACTCTTATCAAAAGTCTATAAAAATAAAATTAAAGATCAGTTGTACTCTTTTCCAGATCTCAGATTATCACTTACTAATTCAACTGATAGAGACTCATGAAGCTCTACTCTGTGCAAGACAATAATGCCACGTGCTGGGATATAAGTGTAAGCCAGAGAGTCCAGCCAATATGGAACATAAACTTTAAAAACAGAACTGTATGTTGATTTGTAGTCGTGATGAATGCTTCTAATCCAAAGTGATATGACAGCATTTAAATAAATGACCAGATCTTATCTGTATGAAGGCCCAGCGGCAAGGAGGAACTGACAGATTTGCAAGACTGTGAAAACGCTAGCTAATATTGCTGGAGGACCGAACCCAAGGAAGCTCGTAGTGTGACCAAGTCATTCTAGGTTATATTAAGATGTTTGCTTTTAATTTTGAAAGCAGTAGGACACCTCTGAAGGATTTTAAACAGGGAAGACCTAAGGTCATAATTAACTGCTATGTAAAAAGATAGATTAAAGATCTTGAAAAATGGCTGGGAAGGAAGACCTATTGGGAAGTACTGAAGGAGACATAATGGTAGTTTGAATCATTTTAGTGGCACTAGAGATGGAGAGTGAGAGAAATATATAGACTTGAGAAAGAAGGATTTAAGAATAGAAATGTGCCTAGCTTTGAGATAATTAGAAATTGAGGATGAGCAAGAGGGAGAGTGATGAGAATGATAACCAGGTTTCCTTCTTGAGCTAGTACCTGAGTGATTGTGATCTTTGCTGAGAAAGTGAGTTTAGTCTTGTATTTGTTGCACTTGAGAAGCCCTGGAAGGAGTCATCGGAAGTGTTGAGCAGGCAGTTGGATATATGTTTCTGAGTCTTAAAGAACTAAGAGGCAACTTTAAAATTTGAAAATTATCATTTTAAGGCAAATAAAGGAAATACCTCTATACTCATCATATAAATGTAGGAAGCCTATCATTTTACTTTTCTTGAAATGTGAGTAGGAAATAGGAGTAGGTTTCCAAAGGATTCAGATGCATGTAATGGTTTGCAGGTTTTTTTCTTTTCCCCCTCAGAACCATAAAGTACTATGCAGGAGCCTCAGAGCATCTTGTGTACTAAGGTGGTATCTAGGCATAGAAAACTAGGCCCTTGAGCTCCTTTTCAAGGCAGTGAGTTTTGCTCTTATTTAAAATGTGAGTTGCAATTTCAAATAATACTATATTTTAAAAGGACTAATTTTTTAAC
This sequence comes from Bubalus bubalis, assembly GCF_019923935.1. Lineage (NCBI taxonomy): Eukaryota > Metazoa > Chordata > Mammalia > Artiodactyla > Bovidae > Bubalus > Bubalus bubalis. The sequence goes on along the minus strand of NC_059158.1, from coordinate 94,309,951 downwards.
TTAAAAAAATACCTACATTCCAGATTGGAAATGCTCTGATATGTTATTAAAGATAAGTGAGGATTCCCAATTCACAATCCTAACACATGAGGATGAAGTCTTGAAGGACAACTACTTATACTTATCTCCCAAATTATTTTTTTGGAGACTAAATATTAGATTGGAAAGACTGTTCTTTTAGCCTCATTCAAACTTCTTTTCATATTTCTGATATTTATAAAAGATTATTTCCAGAAACAATAAGGTGAGAGTTGCATCAATTTTCAGTTTCATATTGTGAGTTTTACCTTATCACCTGAGATAAACAATTGGGTGAACCAGACTATCTCCTTTCATCTGACAGATTTTTTTCTAGTTGCATGGCTTATAGACTGGTGGTCTAATCCAGTATTCCTCTTAATGAGATGGAATGGCCTGGGATATATCTTGTTTTGTACAGTTATTTTTTCTATACTCTTATTATTAATTTAATATACATTTTATCATGTCTATTACTGTAATGTCATTTGCAGGGTTAGTGAGTAGTCATGCCCATTTTCTGGCTACAAAGGACACTTAACATGCAAAGAATGCCCCTTTACTATGGGAACTGTAATGGTGTAATGTCAGCTTTCTGATGTCCTTTCAAACTGACACTCAACTCTAACAAATCTATGCTGGCAGAAATTAGCATTTCTTTTTCTCTCATATTTCACTATAACCTGCAAGAACAAACAGAGTTTCAACAACTGATCATTTTAGGTCACTGAAATGTTAGAAATCAAAGTGACAGGCTCAGAGAGAAATTATGTTGTGGAATTAAACTTTATGATCCATTTGCATGGATGAAATGTATGTGGCTCATTTTAGTAAGTAAATACTGTGAAATTTATTTAAATATTGATCTGTTTTCAGTGGATGGATTAAATGAATTTCCAAAATGGGGAGGTTATAAATATATGCAAAACATTTTCGACTGTGATACAAATTCTGTGCTGTTTCCCTTTACAAGTCTGTAAATAGATTGCTGATAACTGCAAATTCTGTTGTGAGTTACAACCATTATCTATTACCAAGTGTCCATGTCAAAGTCAGTGTTTCTAAGAAAAAAGGGTGACTGACAGATTAGTTTCTTCATAGCATCTGTCAGTGTAGATAGCTAACTCATTTTATAAGTGAAAAGCTTAACTATCTTTAGCAGGTAATATAGGACTGACTCTAAGATTCACTCTCTATTTCCTTTAACAAGTTGCATGATAAAGCTATAACTTCTAACTTGACTTTCAGACATATGTTGAATTATCTTAACCAAACCTTGTGTTTCATTTTTCAGGGCAGTTTGTAGGGTTTTTCCAGTAGTCACGTGTAGATGTGAAAGTTGGACTATAAAGAAAGCTAGGCGCTGAAGAATTGGTGCTTTGAACTGTGGTGTTGGAGAAGACTCCTGAGAGTCCCTTGGACTGCAAGGAGATCCAACCAGTCCATCCTAAAGGAGATCAGTCCTGAATATTCATTGGAAGGACTGATGCTGAGGCTGAAACTCCAATACTTTGGCCACCTGATTTGAACTGACTCATTGAAAAAGACCCCGATGCTGGGAAAGATTGAAGGCCAGAGGAGATGGGGACAACAGAGGATGAGATGGTTGGATGGCATCACCGACGCTATGGACATGATTTTGAGTAGGCTCTGGGAGTTGGTGATGGACAGGGATGCTTAGCATGCTGCAATCAATGGGGTTGCAAAGAGTCGGACATGACTGAGTGATTGAACTAGTGTAACTTTATACAAAAACAGAATAAAACAAACACCACACAGACAACAATAGCTACAACAAAAGCCCCAAAACAGATAAAAATAGTTTTTAATCTGCCTAGAGGAAAAAATAAAAAGTTTTAGTTTTTTCTGTATCAGGGTGTTGAGTGTATTTAAGGTACTAGGTATATTTAAGATGCTGAGAATTTTTGTTAGCACTTAGAAAGGAAACAAGATTAAATTTACTTAATTTATTAAAAGGAGAGTTATTTCTATTTAGAAATGATTTAGGCAATAATAAGATACATTTTCTAGAGTTAATTTTTTGATATGTCTATTTTAATCTATAAACTGTCTAATTTTCTCAGTTATGTGCAGAATGAAATTTGGTATCAAGTTTGATTTAGTGAAATTTACTACAGTTTTCTGCATTTTTACTGTTTTTAAAGCAAATACACATGTTACTTTAATCTTTACCAATTCTGAGCTTTGAAATATTATCTCCAAATTATATAATTTTAAGTGAAAAAAGGATTTCCTATCAAATATATATCTTAGTTATTTATATCTAAAAAATTAGATATGTTAATCAGGCTACTATAGATATTTATTTACAAACTTTGTAAATATGAGAAACTACAACTTAGATTATAAATTTTGTTGTTGTTATTTTTCAGTCTCCATGTCAAGTCTGACTGTCTGCAACCCCATGAACTACAGTACACCAGGTTTCTCTGTCCTTCACTTTCTCCCTGAGCAAACTCGGAAAATTCATTTGGGTCAATGATGCAATCCAACCATCTTATCCTCTGTTGCCTCCTTCTCCTCTTGCCCTAAATCTTTCCCAGCATCAGGACCTTTTCCAATGAATTGGCTCTTTGCATCAGGTGGCCAAAGTATTGGAGCTTCAGCTTCAACATCAGGCCTTCCAATGAGTATTTAGGGTTGATTTCCTGTAGGATTGACTCATTTGATTTCCAGCTGTCCAAGGGACTTTCAAAAGTCTTCTCCAGCACCATAGTTCAAAAGCATCAGTTTCCTAGCACTCAGCTTTCTTTATACTCCACCTCTCACATCCATACATGACCACTGGAAAAACCATAGCTTTGACTAGACAGACTTTTGTGGCTAAAGTGATGTCTTTGTTTTTTAATATGCTGTCTAGGTTTGTCACAGCTTTTCTTCCAAGGAGCAAATGTCTTTTAATTTCATGACTGTAGTCACTGTCCACAGTGATTTTGGAGCCCAAGAAAATGTCTCTCACTGTTTCCACTTTTTCCCATCTATTTGCATGAAGTGATGGGATCAGATGCCATGATCCTAGTTTTTTGAATGTTGAGATAAGCCAGCTTTTTCACTCTCCTCTTTCACCTTTATCAAGAGGCTCTTTAGTTCCTCTTTGCTTTCTGCCATTAAAGTAGTATCATCTGCATATCTGAGGTGGTTGATATTTCTCCTGGCAATTTTGATTCTGGCTTTTGCTTCATCCAGCCTGGCATTTTGCATTATGTACTCTGCATATAAGTTAAATAAGCAGGGTGACAAAATACAGCTTTGACATTCTCCTTCCCAATTTTGAACCAGTATGTTTTTACATACCCACTACTAACTGTTGCTTCTTGACCTGCATACAGGTTTCTCAGGAGGCAGGTAAGTTGGTCGGGTATTCTCATCTCTTTAAGAATTTTCCTGGAGTTGAGCTGTAGGAGTTGCTTGTATATTCTCGAGATTAGTTGTTTGTCAGTTGCTTCATTTGCTATTATCTTCTCCCATTCTGAAGGCTGTCTTTTCACCTTGCTAATAGTTTACTTTGATGTGCAGAAGCTTTTAAGGTTAATTGGGTCCCATTTGTTTATTTTTGCTTTTATTTCCAATATTCTGGGAGGTGGGTCATAGAAGATCCTGCTGTGATGTATGTCACTGCTGGGCATACACACTGAGGAAACCAGAAGGGAAAGAGACACGTGTACCCCAATGTTCATCGCAGCACTGTTTATAATAGCCAGGACATGGAAGCAACCTAGATGTCCATCAGCAGATGAATGGATACGAAAGCTGTGGTACATATACACAATGGAGTATTACTCAGCCATTAAAAGAATACATTTGAATCAGTTCCAATGAGGTGGATGAAACTGGAGCCTATTATACAGAGTGAAGTAAGCCAGAAAGAAAAACACCAATACAGTATACTAATGCATATATATATGGAATTTAGAAAGACGGTAACAATAACCCTGTGTACAAGACAGCAAAAGAGACACTGATGTATAGAACAGTCTTATGGACTCTGTGAGAGAGGGAGAGGGTGGGAAGATTTTAGAGAATGGCATTGAAACATGTAAAATATCATGTATGAAACGAGTTGCCAGTCCAGGTTCGATGCACGATACTGGATGCTTGGGGCTGGTGCACTGGGACGACCCAGAGGGATGGAATGGGGAGGGAGGAGGGAGGAGGGTTCAGGATGGGGAACACATGTATACCTGTGGCAGATTCATTTTGATATTTGGCAAATCTAATACAATTATGTAAAGTTTAAAAAATAAAATTAAAAAAAAAAAAGAATTTTCCACAGTTTGTTGTGATTCACACAGTCAAAGGCTTTGGCATAGACAATAAAGCAGAAGTAGATGTTTTTCATGAACTCTTTTGCTTTTTCGATGATCCAATGGACACTGGCAATTTTATCTTGTTCCTCTGCCTTTTCTAAATGTAGCTTGTCCAACTGGAAATTTTCAGTTCCACATTATTCCTAGCTTGAAGGATTTTGAGCATAATCTTATTAGCATGTGAAATAAGTGCAATTGTATGGTGACTTGAACATTCTTTGGCATTGTCTTTCTTTGGGATTGGAATAAAAGCTGATCTCTTCCAGTCCTGTGTCCACTGCTGAGTGTTCCAGTTTTGGTGGCATATTGAGTGCAGCACTTTAACAGCATAGTCTTTTCAGATTTGAAATACTTCAACTGGAATTCCATCAACTCCACTAGCTTTGTTTGTAGAAAATACTTCCTAAGATCCACTTGACTTCACATTCCAGAATGTCTGGCTCTAGGTGAGTGATCACACTATCATGGTTATCTAGGTCTTAAGACCTTTTTTCTACAGTTCTTCTATGTATTCTTGTCTCCTCTTCTTCATCTCTTCTGCTTCTGTTAGGTCCTTGCCTTGGGCCCATCTTTGCATGAAATGTTCCCTTGTTATCTCTAGATTTCTTGAAGAGATCTCTAGTCTTTCCCATTCTATTTGTTTTCTCTATTTCTTTGCATTGTTAACTTAAAAGGCTTCTTATCTCTCCTTGCTATTTTCTGGAACTCTGCATTCACTTGGATAAATCTTTCCCTTTCTTGTTTGCCTTTTGCTTCTTTTCTTTTCACAGCTATTTGTAAGCCCTCCTCAGACAACCACAATGCCTTCATCCATTTCTTTTTTCTTGGGGATGGTTTTGGTCACCACTTACTGCACAGTGTTACAAACCTTCATCCATAGTTCTTCAGGCATTCTGCCTACATCTAATCCCTTGAATCTATTCATCACCTCCACTGTTTAATCATAAGGGATTCGATTTAGGTCATACCTGAATGGCCTAGTGGTTTTCCCTACTTTCTTCAATTTGAACCTCAGTTTTGCAATAGGGAGCTAATGATCTGAGCTACAGTCAGATCCAGGCCTTGTTTTTGCTGACTGTATAGAGCTTTTCTATATTTGGCTGCAAAGAATATAATCAGTCTGATTTTGCTATTGACCATCTGGTGACGTTCGTGTGTAGAGTTGTCTCTTGTGTTGTTGGAAGAGGGTGTTTGCTATGACCAGTGCATTGTCTTGGCAAAACTCTGTTAGCCTTTGCCCTGTTTCATTTTGTACTCCAAAGTCAAACTTGCCTGTTATTCCTGGTATCTCCTGACTTCCTATTTTTGCATTCCAGTCCCCTATGATGAAAAGGACGTCTTTTTTGATGTTATTTCTAGAAGGTCTTCAGGTCTACATAGAATCTTTCAACTTCAGCTTCTTAGCATTAGTGGTTGGGCATATACTTTGATTACTGTGATATTGAATGGTTTGCCTTGGAAATGAACCAAGATCATTCTGTCATTTTTGAGACTGCACCCAAATACTGCATTTTGGACTCTTTTGTTGATGATGAGGGCTATTCTGTTCCTTCTAAGGGATTCTTGCCCACTGTAGTCAATATAATGGTCATTTGAATTAAATTTGCCCATTCCTATCCATTTTAGTTCACTGATTCCTAAAATGTTGAGGTCACTCTTGCCATCTCCTGTTTGACCATGTCCAATTTACCTTGATTCATGCATCTAACATGGCAGGTTCCTGTGCAGGATGGTTCTTTACAGTATCGGACTTTACTTTCACTCCCAGACATATCCACAACTGGGCGTCATTACTGCTTTGGCTCAGCCTCTTCATTCTTTCTGGACACCTACTGACTTGGGGGGATCATCTTTCAGTGCCATATTTTTTGTATTTTCACACTGTTCATGGGGTTCTCAAGGCAAAAATACTGACGTGCTTTGCCATTCCCTTCTCCAGTGGACCATGTTTTGTCAGACCCTGCCTATCAGGAACATGTCCTTCATGCCTTTCAGCTGCTGCATGTGGCCAGAGGTCATTCCTGGTGCCCTGGTTGTCCCACTTGGGTGTGTAAACCTGCATCAGTCACTGGGTGTTGATCCACGTGCTGCCTGGGGCTTCGGCAGGGGCCCTGGTGGAGTTTTTGGAGCTGATCAATGTTGGAGGATGCTCAGGAGTAGAGGATTCCTGGCCTGTCTGCTGCTGCTGGCTGTCCTAAATTAATTACATAATGTAATTTAGTTCCCTTCACCCTCTTTTCTTCATTTAAGTTTTGTGTTGGGTTAGATTATATGATAAATTTGGTCTGTGATAATTTACTGAAGTGTCCATTGGATGGTTTAAGTTGGCATTAATGAAAGATTTAGGCTTTAAATATTCTCCCAAACTGATTTCCAAATATGACAAAATAAAATGAAGTATCATTTACATAAGGAAATAATAAGAAAGGTTTTGATTGAGATTTATTTCATTGCAACCCTTGATGTCCTTGACAGTCTGTTTTAACTTTTAATGCCCATTTAACATGTGCCATTATGGATGGTCTCAAGGAAATAAACACATTTGTAACCTGATATACTGGCCATTTAAAGAAAGGTGGTGTCACGTACCTTGTTTCCTTTAGAGAAAATATTGCTACCTCTTAAAGGAAAGGATATTCGTAAGGACAGAAATGGTATGGCCCTAACAGAAGCAGAACATATTAAGAAGAGGTGGCAAGAATACACAGAAGAACTATAAAAAAGATCTTCATGACCCAGATAATCATGATGGTGTGATCACTCACCTAGAGCCAGACATTCTGGAATATGAAGTCAAGTGGGCCTTAGGAAGCATCACTACAAACAAAGACAGTGGAAGTCATGGAATTCCAGTTGAGCTATTTCAAATCCTAAAAGATGATGCTTTGAAAGTGCTGCATTCAATATGCCAGCAAATTTGAAAAACTCAGCAGTGGCCACAGGACTGGAAAAGGTCAGTTTTCATTCCAGTCCCAAAGAAAGGCATTGCCAAAGAATGCTCAAACTACCACACAATTGCACTCATCTCACATGCTAGTAAAGTAATGCTCAAAATTCTACAAGCCAGGCTTCAATAGTATGTGAACTGTGAACTTTTAGTTGTTCAAGCTGGATTTACAAAAGGCAGAGGAACCAGAGATCAAATTGCCAACATCTGTTGGACCATCGAAAAAGCCAGAGAGTTCCAGAAAAACATCTACTTCTGCTTTATTGACTATGCCAAAGCCTTTGACTGTGTGGATCAGAACATACTGTGGAAAATTCTCAAGCAGTTGGGAATACCAGACCACCCGACCTGCCTCCTGATAAAACTGCATGCAGGTCAAGAAGCAACGTTTGGAATTGGACGTGGAATAACAGACTGATTCCAAATCGGGAAAGGAGTATGTCAAGGCTGCATATTGTCATCCTGATTATTTAACTTATGTGCAGAGTACATCATGAGAAATTCTGGACTGGATGAAGCACAAGCTGGAATCAAGATTGCTGGGAGAAATATCAATAACCTCAGATATGCAGATAATGAAGAAGAACTGAGAGTCTCTTGATGAAAGTCAAAGAGGAGAGTTAAAAAGTTGGCTTAAAGCTCAATATTCATAAAACTAACATCATGGCATCAGGTCCCATCACTTTATGGCAAATAGATGGGGAAACAGTGGAAACAGCGACTGACTTTATTTGTTTGGTCTCCAAAATCACTGCAGATGGTGACTGCTGCCATGAAATTAAAAAACGCTTAGTCCTTGGAAGGAAAGTTATGACCAACCTAGACAGCATATTAAAAAGTAGAGACATCACTTTGCCAACAAAGGTCCATCTAGTCAAAGCTATGGTTTTTCCAGTAGTCATGTATGAATGTGAGAGTTGGACTAAGAGCTTAAGAAAAGAAAGCTGAGCACCAAAGAATTGATGCTTTTGAAGTGTGGTGTTGGAGAAGACTCTTGAGAGTGCTTTGGACTGCAAGGAGACCCATCCAGTCCATCCTAAAAGAAATCAATCCTGAATATTCGTTGGAAGGACTGATGTTGAAGTTGAAACTCCAATACTTTAGCCATCTGATCAGAATAACTGACTCATTTGAAAAGACTCTGATGCTGGCAAATTGAAGGAGGGAGGAGAATGGGACAACAGAGGATGAGATGGTTGGATGGCATCGCCAACTCAATGGACATGAGTTTGAGTAAACTCCGGGAGTTGGTGATGGACAGGGAGGCCTGGCATTCTGCAGCCCATGGGGTCCCAAAGAGTCAGACATGACTGAGCTACTGAACTGAACTGAACTGAGCTGAAAGGAAAGGAAAGATAACATGAGACTAGAAATAGGGACTCGATGGACATTAGTTTGAGTGAACTCCAGGAGTTGGTGATGGACAGGGAGGCCTGGTGTACTGTGATTCATGGGGTCGTAAAGAGTCAGACACGACTGAGTGACTGAACTGAACTGAACTGAGAAATAGGTAACTCTTTAATCATGTCACAGAATTGCAATATTGCAGTTTGGCTTAAGAAAAGCTCTATCATATTTGATTATATCTGTTATCTTTAATTTTAGTTTTAGTTTTTATAGTAAAATGCTTCTTAAAGGAAATTCATTGAATGCTAATTTTTTATTTATAGGAACTACATTTTAAAAGTTTAATGATATACCTAAATTGTAAACTGTAATGTGGTCAGAGGTGATTTATAATAACATACTGCTTTATTTGTGTCCTTATGCCTCAGGATTTTTGTGGAATTTGAAATTTTAAAAAATCAAGGCCAGATTTATGGAAACCTTAAATCATTTTTGTAATTGAATACTTAGATCACCAGCAATAGTTCTGATATAGAACACAATCAGTGTGTTTCATCCCAGATACTTGAATGTGTATTTGGAGGCTTGTATAATAAAAGGTAATATACTAGTTCCAGAAGCCTTTGATATACTGACTGCACCTAGAGGTTACATTCACCTAGATATATACTTAAAGAGAAATTTAAGCAACAAGGCTCCTCTGTCCATGGAATTCTCCAGGCCAGAATACTGGTGTGGGTAGCTGTTACCTTCTCCAGGGGATCTTCCCAACCGAGGTATCAAACTCAGATCTGTTGCATTGCAGATGGATTCTTTACTGTCTGAACCACCAGGAAGCCCACCTTTAATAATATAGAACTTATTATGTAAATTACATAAATTTCAACTTTTAATTTCCATGAGTTGTATCCCAGTCTTTTTTTAAGTCAAATGGTGAGTTACTGTCTTCTGTTGGTTTTTTTTTTTCTTTAATCAGCTTACTAAAGTATACTTTATAAACAGATATATTCATCAGCTTAAAGGGTGCAGCATGGTGAGTTTCAACAAACATATACAGTTGTGCAGTCACCAACACTGTCTTTCCCCTCACCCTGCCCCCTGGAAATCACTGACCTGCTTTCGTTAAGTACAGTTTATTGTCTAACATATCACTGCTGCTTCTGTTTTCTTCTTAAGGTGTTTTCTTTTTCTCTATTTGTTTCATTTTGGACAATTTGAATCACTATTAGTTTCACTGTTATCTTCTGTAATATTGAAACTCTTCTTGATTCTACCCAGTTTATTATTTGTATTATTGTATTTTCCAACTCAATAAGGACTTCAGGAATAAAATATGCATATTTTTTTCAAATGACTATGTGGCATCAAATGCTATCTCTGATGTTTGACCTTACGATATTTCTTTTTTTTTTTTTTTTAAGATTTATTTATTGTGTTTTTTGACTGTGGTGGGTCTTCATTGCTGCTTGCAGGCTTTCTATAGTTGTGGTAAGCAGGGGCTGCTCTTTGTTGCCCTTTTCAGGCTTCTCATTGTGGTGGCTTCTCTTGTTGCAGAGCACAGGCTCTAGGCACGGGGGCTTAGAAGTTGTGGCTTGAGGGCTTCGTTGATCAGCAGAATTGAGATCTTCCTGGACAGGGATCAAACTGGTGTTCCTTGCATTGCAAGGCAGATTTTTAATGACTAGACCACCAGGGAAGCCTGGGGTCTTTCATTTCTAAAATGAAAAAAAAAAAAAAATATATATATATGCTTAATAATAAATGCAATTACTTATGTAGAGCTCTGAACAGTAAATAGGAAACTTTCCAGGGTATTCTCCATGTTATTTTTTACCAATATTTAGTATTCATGACTAATACTACTTGGAGAAGGAAATGGCAACCCACTCCAGTGTTCTTGCCTGGAGAATCCCAGGGATGGGGGAGCCTGGTGGGCTGCCGTCTATGGGGTCGCACAGAGTCGGACACGACTGAAGCAACTTAGCACAGATTCATGACTTACTAAATACCAATTCTTAGATAACTAAATATGTTCATTATTTCTAGTTGTCAGCTAAGAATATCACTTTCTAAGAAAAGGCCCCTTGCTTCCTAGTTAACTCCTCTTCTTTCCAAAGTATAAATGTTAATTTCTGTTGAAGTTCAAAAGTTAATTTCTTAACAGCATTTTGCACAGACTACTCTCCTCACTTTCATACATACAGTATACCTTCCCTGCTGGTGCTTGGTGGCAAAGTAATGTCTCTGCTTTTTAATATGCCGTCTAGGTTGCTCATAGCTTTTCTTCCAAGAAGCAAGTGTCTTTTAATTTCATGGCTGCAGTCACCCTCTGCAGTGATTTTGGAGCCCCCCAAAATAAAGTCTCTCACTGTTTCCATTGTTTCCCCATCCATTTGCCATGAAGTGATGGGACCATATCCCATGATCTTAGTTTTCTGAATGTTGAGCTTTAAGCCAACTTTTCACTCTCCTCTTTCACTCTCATCAAGAGGCTCTTTAGTTCTTCTTCGTTTCCTGCCATAAGCATGGTGTCATCTGTGTATCTGCAGAGAAGGCACTGGCAACCCACTCCAGTACTCTTGCCTGGAAAATCCCATGGATGGAGAAGCCTGGTAGGCTGCAGTTCATGGGGTTGCTATAAGTTGGACATGACTGAGGGACTTCATTTTCACTTTTCACTTTCATGCATTGGAGAGGGAGATGGCAACCTACTCCAGTGTTCTTGCCTGGAGAATCCCAAGGACAGAGGAGCCTGGTGGGCTGCTGTCTATGAAATTGCAAAAAGTCTGGACATGACTGATGTCACTTAGCAGCAGCAGCAGCAGCAGCAGCAGCAGCATCTGCATATCTGAGGTTATTGATATTTCTCCCGACAATCTTGATTCCACTTGTGCTTCATCCAGTCCAGCATTTCACATGATGTACTCTGCATGTAAGTTAAATAAGCAGGGTGACAATATATAGCTTTAACATATTCCTTTCCTTAATTGGAACCAGTCTGTTGTTCCATGTCTAGTTCTAACTGTTGCTTCTTGACTTGCATACAGATTTCTCAGGAAGCAGGTCAGGTGGTCTTCCCATTTCTTGAAGAATTTTCCATTTTGTTGTGATCCACACAGTCAAAGACTTTGGCATTGTCAATTAAGCAAAAGTAGATCTTTTTCTGGATCTCTCATTACTTTGCCAACAGAGGTCCATCTAGTCAAAGCTATGGTTTTTTCCAGTAGTCATGTTTGGATGTGTGAGTCATGTTTGGAGGCTCGGTTTCTATAAAGAAAGCTGACTGCTGAAGAATTGATGTTTTTGAACTGTGGTGTTGGAGAAGCCTCTTGAGAGTCCCTTGGACTGCAAGGAGATTCAACCCGTCAATCCTAAAGCAAATCAGTCCTGAATATTCATTGGAAGGACTGATGCTGAAGCTGAAACTCCAATACTTTGGCCACCTGATGTAAAGAACTGACTCATTGGAACAGACCCTGATGCAGGGAAAGATTGAAGGTGGGAGAAGGGGACGACAGAGGATGAGATGGTTGGATGGCATCACTGACCCAATGGACATGAGTTTGAGTAAGCTCCGAGAGTTGGTGATGGACAGGAAAGCCTGGCGTGCTGCAGTTCATGGGGTCACAAAGAGTTGGGCATGACTGAGCAACTGAACTGACTCACTGACTAACTGGTGCTTGAGTTTTGTGAAGAATTCCATTCCTTTTCACTAGGTATTCTTTTTTATATCAATTTTTATACTAAATGTGGATTTTTTTATGAATTCCTCTCCTTCGGACTGGGAACTCCTGGAGAAGTTGGTTTTCACCTTACTTGTATTTTCAGTATAAAACATAATATCAAGCATAATAGTTATATAATAATGAAGGGAAATATGTAAAATAATAAGAAAATTCTGGAAAAAATTAATGTTCACTTGTGTCATTTTCATTTAGGTAGTTTTGTTGGACTATATCAACTTCACATGTCAATGGCCTTCCTTCTTACCTATTATGAAAAGTTATAGAATATGAAGAATTTCCCCTAGTAGCTCCTTAATAATACTTGAAAGCATGTCCTCACCAGATGTCTCAGGAAGCATTCCAGGCCTGTTTGTTCAATGCATTTCTCTTTATCAAAATGATGAGGAAAAACAACTTTTTCTTTTGGAGACTTTTAACAGTTTTTCTTTGTTTCTAAGTCCTGTCATTCATTTCAGTTGCTCAGTCATGTCCGACTCTTTGTGACCCCACGGACTGCAGCGGCATGCAGTACTTCTCTATCTCCTGGAGTTTGCTCAAACTCAAGTCCATCAAGTCAGTGTTGCCATCCTACCATCTCATCCTCTGTTGCCCTCTTCTTCTGCCTTCAATATTTCCCAGCATCAGGGTCTTTTCCAATGAGTCCTCTCTTCACATCAGGTGGCCACAGTTTTGGAGCTTCAGCTTTAGCATCAGTACTTCCAATGGGATACTGTTTCTTTACTTATTAAAAAGCTATTCAAGAGGCCAAATTTGGCGATAGTTTGCAATGCTGTATTTATTGGAAATCTTTGGTTTTATTTAATTTCTTTGGTGTAAGTTGTTATGTGATCTCAGCACAGATTAGACCACTTCCTTAGGCAATGGCACCCCACTCCAGTACTCTTGCCTGGAAACTCCCATGGAGGGAGGAGCCTGGTAGGCTGCAGTCCATGGAGTCGCGAAGAGTTGGACACAACTGAGCGACTTCACTTTCACTTTTCACTTTCATGAATTGGAGAAGGAAATGGCAACCCACTCCAGTGTTCTTGCCTGGAGAATCCCAGGGATGGGGAGCCTGGTGGGCTGCCGTCTATGGGGTCGCACAGAGTCGGACACAACTGAAGCAACTTAGCAGCAGCAGCAGCTACTGTGTTAGTTGTGAAATTGGCCCTCAGCCAGCTTATTGAACATTATCTGCAAGTAATATGAAGTTGCTGGATAGCATTTCCAATGATGATGTATTGATACACTGAACAGGTGCCCCTGGGAGCTAGCTTTCTCCTACTCTTTGATTCTGGCAATGAAAAAACAACAAAGTATCTGTGACTTTGCCTCTTTTCCAAATCATTAACTTACATTTGCTCTTTATAGTAAATAGTTGGCTTCCAAATATCAAATGCCACAAGCATTGGTATGGAGGGTGGTTTATTCTGGAAGAGTGTCACTTAGTGATTATAATATTTTCTTTTTGACTTTCAGCTTTTAAATCAGAGGAAAAACAAAACTAAATTTACTTAATTTATTGACAGGAGATCTATTTCTATCTGGAAATAATTTAGGTAAAAAATAAGATACATTTTCTAGAGTTAATTTTTCAGAAACATAAAAAGCAGTTTTATGTTTAAGCAGATAAGGATCTATTTTATCTATAAACTGTCTAATTTTCTCTATTTGTTTATACATATTTAATAAGATATGTATATATCATATTAAAACAAAAGAATATTGTTACTGTTCCAAATTATATATTTCAGCTTTAATTGTGTTCAGTCTCTTATTAGTTTCCAACATTTTGTGACCCCACGGACTGTAGCACAGCAGCCTTCCCTCTCCTTCACTGTCTCCTGGAGTTTGCTCAAATTCATATCCATTGAGTCAGTGATGCTGTCTAGTCATCTTATACTCTGCTGACCCCTTCTCCTTTTGCCTCAGTCTTTCTCAACATCAGGGTCTTTTCCAATGAGCTGGTCCTTCACATCAGGTGGCCAGTTTTAATTAGTGATAATTAATGAGTACTAGATTACAATAGGAGAAGGCAATGGCACCCCACTCCAGTACTCTTGCCTGGAAACTCCCATGGATGGAGGAGCCTGGTAGGCTGCAGTCCACGGGGTCGCTAGGAGTTGGACACGACTGAGCGACTTCACTTTGACTTTTCACTTTCATGCATTGGAGGAGGAAATGGCAACCCACTCCAGTGATCTTGCCTGGAGAATCCCATGGACAGAGGAGCCTGGTGGGCTGCCATCTATGGGGTCGCACAGAGTCGGACACGACTGAAGTGACTTAGCAGCAGCAGCAGCAGATTACAATAATATATTTGATCATAAAACAAACATCAACCATATAAATGCAAGGATTGGGCTTCCCTGGTGGCCCAGATGGTAAATAATCTACCTGCAATCTGCGAGACCTGAGTTGGATACCTGGGTTGGGAAGATCCTCTGGAGAAGAGAATGGCGACCCATTCCAGTATTCTGTATAACTGTATATGCTTATTGAAACCCATAATGGTGCACCCTTAAAACTGATGAATATATTTGTTTATAAAGTATATGTCAGTAAACTGATTAAAGAAAAAAAATACAGAAGAAGGTAAAAACACCATTTGGCTTAAAAAAAGACAGATACAACTCATGGAAATTAAAAGTTGGAATTTATGTAATTTAAATAATAAAATTATATCTCATTAAAGGGGTTCCCTGGTAGCTCAGTTGGTAAAGAATCTGCCTGCAATGCAGGAGACCCGGTTCAATTCCTGGGTTGGGAATATCCCCGGGAGAAGGGAAAGGCTACCCACTCCAGTATTCTGGCCTGGAGAATTCCATGGACAGAGGAGCCTGGAGGGCTACAGTGCAAAGGGTAACAGAGTCAGACACATCTGAGCAACTGAGCACACACTCATGGAGGGAAGCAAGAATAGAAACATGAGGACAAATAACTAGACCATTACAGCAATCCAAGGGAAGAAAAGATGGTTTGAACTTCAGAGGAGGAAATGGAGATGGAAAGAAATCCGTGAAATTGAGATTCATTTATACACAAATGTGTGTTGATAATATATTGTATCTGAAAGATGAATGAGTGGGAAGAATCAGGATGAGGTTCACATCTCTGGCATAAACAATATATAAATGCCAAAGTCATAGAAATATAAATTGGACAGTTTTATTTGTGGGAAGAAAAATTGATTGAGAGTACAAGGAATGAGGGTGTTGTGAAAGCCCAGTTTGGTGTTGGCTATTGGATTTGAAAGTCTCATAATCCATTCATGTGCAGTTGTTAGGTAAGGGGTAGAAAAATTAGTCTGGGATTCGGTAAGGATACTTTGCTGCTGCTACTTAGGAAACAAATACTTCACAAGAATAAAATGACCTATCCAGACATGAAAGCGGATAAATATTATTAGACTTTCTTTGTGTTTAAAGATCTTATATTTTAATTGGAGAGATCCAATATACATATATGTTTAAATAGTCCCAGGATAGAGCCTATTCTTGTGCTTATTGTGAGGAATTTGGGCATTTTAGCTCATGCCAGAGCAAGACATAGGGATTATATAAGTGTAAAATTTCTTTGAAGAAATTACACTACAAAACCAGGTGCTGAAGGTGAAAGGACAGCCTTTAGAATGGGAGAAAATAATATCAAAAATGCAACTGACAAAGAATTAATCTCAAAAATATATAAGCAGCTCATGAGCTCAATGCCAGAAAAATAAATGACCCAATCAAAAAATGGGCCAAAGAACTGAACAGACATTTCTCCAGACTTACAGATGGCTAAGAAATGCATGAAAAGATGCTCAACATCACTCATTATCAGAGACATGCAATGAAAACCACAGTGAGGTACCATCTCGTGTCGGTCAGAATGGCTGCTATCAAAAAGTCTACAAACAATAAATGCTGGAGAGGGTGCGGAGAAAACAGAACCCTCTTACACTGTTGATGGGAATGCAAACTAGTACAGTCACTATGGAGAACAGTGTGGAGATTCCTTACAAAACTGGAAATAGAGCTGCCATACAATAGAACAGCAACCCCATTGCTGGGCATACACACCGAAAACCAGAATTGAAAGAGACATGTGTACCCCAATGTTCATCACAGCACCATTTACAATAGCTAGGACATGGAAGCAACCTAGATGTTCATTGGCAGATGAATGGATAAGAAAGCTGTGGTACATATACACAATGGAATATTACTCAGCTACTAAAAGCAATTCATTTGAATCAGTTCTAATGAGGTGTATGAAACTGGAGCCTATTATACAGAGTGAAGTAAGTTAGAAAGAAAACACCAATGCAGTATATTAACGCATATATATGGAATTTAGAAAGATGCTAATGATGACCCTATATGAGAGACAGCAAAAGAGACACAGAGATAAAGAACAGACTTTTGGATTCTGTGGGAGAAGGCAAGGGTGAGATGATTTGAGAGAATAGCATTGAAACATGTATATTGCCATATGTGAAATAGATCACCAGTCCAGGTTTGATTCATGAGACAGGGTACTCAGGGCTGGTGCACTGGGATGACCCTGAGGGATGGGATGGGGAGGGAGGCGGGAGGGCGGTTCAGGATGAGGGACACATGTACACCCATGGCTGATTCATGTCAATGTATGGCAAAAACCACTACAATGCTGTAAAGTAATTAGCCTCCAATTAAAATAAATTAATTAATTTTTTTAAAAAACTCAGCTGCTGAAAGATAACCTCCAAGACTTGGCTGCATAGAAAATCATAGAAATAGGATTTATCCCTTAATTTCCTGGGCATTCCAGTTGGAATGGAACTCACCTTGAGTTTGGGGATAATGACTTTAAGCCAATGGAGATTTTTTTTTTTTTTTTTTTTCAGAAAACATTGTTATGGAATCATTCACTTGTTTTTCTGACCAACTCTATCACCCTTCTGCAATAGAATTAAATGGAAAAGATTTTGTCAAATAAAAGTTTTGTAATACCAACGGCTCTTTGGCAATCCATAAAGTATGACTAAGCTCTTTAAAGGAGACGGACATGGCAACACACTCCAATATTCTTGCCTAGAGAATCCCGTGGACAGAGGAGCCTGGTGGGCTGCTGTCCATGGGGTTGCACAGAGTTGGACACGACTGAAGCGACTTAGCATGCATGCATGCATTGGAGAAGGAAATGGCGACCCACTCCAGTATTCTTGCCTGGAGAATCCCAGGGACAGAGGAGCCTGGTAGGCTGCTGTCTATGGGGTCACAAAGAGTCGGACAGGACTGAAGCAACTTAGCAGCAGTAGCAGCAGCAAGCTCCTTAAAAACATTATAGGAAGGAGCATTAGGAAGCAGGAATTAAATATATGGGCAATGTTGGGAAGAAGCATTAGCAGTGATGACTGAGTCGCTGACATCACATGGTTGTGAGCAGCGTGGACATTGGTGGCACTCTGAGTAGTATGTGTCTATCCTTACACTTGAGAAAAATTGTAAAATTTGAGAGGGCAAATTCAGGCTGAGGACCTAAAGCCTTAATATGTAGTGAAAGCTATATGTATGTATATATATATACACACACACATATATACTTTTAAATCATTGAATTACTTATTTATTAACTTTTTTTTTTTTTTTTTTACTGAATCCAGGTGACTAGTTGAAGTGGGTAATGTGGTTTATGCAAAAACCAGGAAACATATTGTATCTATAAAAGAGTAAATGCTAGAAATGGTAGTGATAATAGAATGATACTCTCTCCCTGAGAAAGTTATCGTGTTGGATTTAAACTGAACCATGGAAGATGGGATAATTTACATTAAATTTGATTAATTCTGGCCATGGTATATGCTTGCAATGATAGATAGAGGTACAGTTATGGAGTAATTATTTGATGTTATTGGTAAAATAGCTTTACCATTGTATCTGAAATTCTCGAATCTTCTCTAAATCAGTTTCCCAGAAATTTTGTTAGGAATTAATGCATAATAATTCAAACCCAGGCAAAGCAATGCTTTATGAAGATAGGTTTGGTTCTGTTGAAAACTCTATAATCTTATTTATGGCCTCAGTATTCTATACTCAGAGTACAATGATAGGTCTGCAGTGTGTATTTTAAGCTCTAAGTATAAACCTAAGTTTCAAATAATACTTCTCTATTGCTTGAAAAGGCCACATCCTTTAGGGCTAGAAGTTAAAAAGCAGAAAGTGGAGAGTGCTTAGTCTTTGCTGATTATTTATATGCCTTCCTCTGAGCCATCAGTTATTAAATATATGTGGCCCAATTATGATGATAGAAGTCAACTCATTAATTTTTCTCCTGTGGTGTGGTGTGCAAGGAAGCATGGATATAAAGTGATGAGGACACTCTTCTCTTTGAAGCAAACTGATGGGTAAATTTTGGATAGCTGTAAAGTTTTAGAAGATCTTTGCAAGGTAGATTGTGTGAGGAAATGTGTACGAATGTGGAAAGTCCAGGACAGTTTCTGGGAGAGAGTGAATATCACAGAGAACTCTTTTTTGATCATTTTACATATCTGTTAACACTATAAAACACTGTAGCAGTGAAATGATGCACACCCTTTTCCTGCTCTTACACGCCTCAGGAAAAGTCTAGAGGCAAATAAACTTGTCAGAAGACAATGGAATTAGTTCCATTATGAGAAGCATGGTATCTGTACAGAGAAAATTAAACCAAAAGATCAACAGTGTATCAAAATATGCTCATTGAAATGGAGCAACACATGAGAGTTTAATCTTTCTTGATCTAGAGGAAGTATACTATTGTTAGCAAAATAAGTGGCATTATTTAAGGCTTCTAATGGACAGTTCTATATAGAATGAGCATTATTTTCTCTAGCTATAGGTTGGTGCTTCACTTCTTCCCTATTTTTTAGATATATAAAAAAATTAAGTCACACAGAAGTTAAACTTGCACAGATCATACAATTAGTGGTAGAGCTGGCATTCTGAAGGAGTCAGCTATCATTTAAGAAAAGATGAAAAGGAAAAAGATATAAAAATGTGGCATGCTATCACAAGAACAGGAGAGAAGATCTATTTAACAATTGTTCTTCATATCATAATTTGTACTTAGACTTTCCACACTTAATTATATGGATTGCCAATGTGCCTTGGTGGCTCAGATGGTAAATAATCTGCCTGCAATGCAGGAGACCTGGGTTTGATCCCTGGGTCAGGAAGGTCCCCTGGAGAAGGGAATGAGAATCCACTCCAGTATTCTTGCCTGGAGAATTTCACGGACAGAAGAGCTTGGCGGGCTACAATCCATGGGGTCACACAGAGTCGGACACGAATGAGTGACTAACATTCTCTCTCTCTCTCCAGTGTTAGAATCCTAAATCTCTGTGTTATATGGCATACTCAGAATAAATAAATGAGTAACTAATATGCACTTTTGGTTTCTGATAATAAAGTTTTTCCACATTTAATGTAGAAATGAAAATGAGTCACTGGAGGATGATAAATTTTAGAGATCTTTCTTACAAGGGAATTAGGTTCAGTTAATCATATTTTAAAAATATGTTTCAGAGTCTAGTATGACATTCATTACATAGAGTGGTGCTCTGTTACTTTGGAAAGTAATAACAATAGAGTGGGCTTGAGAATATGGAATGAAAAATATCCCAGAGCTGTGCTAAAAAGCAGTTTAAATGAATAATCAGATGTGTACTTTTCTAGCCATACAGCTTACAAAGCAGAACTTAGAGCTTTCTTCTGAAACTTTGAGGTGGTTCAGACTAACATTTTAGAAAATTGGTATACAAATGGCGATAGCTATTGTCTCAATATTTGATGAACAGACAGAAACATAAACTCGGATATTAGCCTAAAGCTTAAATAATTTTTAGGAAGGGGAAAACTAATTGAAACTAACCAATTGCCTTCCATTTGAGATGGGTGCCCTGGGTTCTGATTAAACTCCTTTGTGATAACTTTGAGACATATGTTCAACTGACCTTTAGGAAATGGAGAAAAGAGAGGCAGGACAGATTTATATAAAACCACCCTCAGAGTTTTACTCAGCAAAACTTTCTCCAGGATAGTCAACCAGAACAAATCAGCACATACATTTCATAGAAATTGAAGCCTAACTCGGAGAAGGACAGAAGCATTCTTCCATAATGTTGGGAATGGTGTGCAACTCATTCCAATAAGCCATCCACTGGGTCTGAACTGTGGTGGGACAAAGATTGTGAGAAGGAGCTGATTCCTGGCTGAATGGAAAGGCTGGGAGTGGAGAGGACTGAGGGTGAGCCTGAATAGGTTAGTAGAGAGAGACCGAGAGTACAGAGGATCAATCCAAATCAGATACGTTATGAGACCTGAGACCCGCTGGAGCACGTGGGCAAGATTCAGAAGACAAAGGGTAAACTTTGTCCCAAGGTCCAAGTCAGGGAGCAATCAATGGGCAGCGAAGTGTAAAGCCGAGGTCCCCAACCTCAAGGATCTAATGCTTGATGATCTGAGGTGCAACTGTGATAATAGTAACAGAAATAAAGGTCACAGTAAATGTAATGTGCTCAAGTCATCCCAAAACCATCTCCCACGCCCCAGGACATGGAAAAATTGTCATCCCCAAAACCCATCCCTGTGCCAAAAAGGTTGGGGACCTCTGGTGTAAAGAGCATTTCTCCCTCAGAGGCTGCTCTTCACTCTTCAAAGAATAAGCTATGATTAAAGAACTGTTGGGTTAAGCTGTAAGAAAAGAATGGATCTGGTGTAGTTCATGCTGTTGAAGCCAGTGGTGAATATAGATCTATAAAAGTAGAATTACCGTATAAAGCATTAAACAAAGACATTATGATATAGTGGTCAAGGAAATAGTTTTGATCTTTCGCTTGATTCTTATTTCTGCCACTCCTGGCCAAGTTAATCTTGAGTGATTATTTATTTTTTAAACTTCTATTTCTACATCTTTAAAAGGGGTTAATAGCATTACTGATGTTGTTGGGCTGATGTTGTGGATCAGTATGTTGAAGTTATCAAACTCTTCTAATTCACTAGGAAAAAGATTAGACTTAATGCTAAAGATAAAAGTAAATAGTGTGGAAGACTGATGGCATCAATAATGTTTGAAATAATGTGAGAGTGAAATTACACTATTGAAACATTAATTTGATAATTGTTACTCTCCTTTGGAAAATGAAACCTTTTAGAGAAATGATAATGTCTGGTTATTTTTTCCTAAAATTTGATGAGTGAATTATTATCATTGCTAAATTTTTATGCTGTGCTTTCAATCCATGAGTTCTTCTAAATGATGACAGGAAGTATCAACCCTTTTGTTTATTTAAATATTTGAGTATCGTGAGGTGAAAGAACTCAAAAATGAAGTGATGATTAATACTGATAATTAATTTTAATATCTAATATGTATGCTTGCATTTAGTGTGCTAAGATAACATGTACTTGTTCATTTGACTGATTTCTAAAAGAAAAGTTCCAGCACAAACCATGCTTTGATGAAAATAACAGTGAATGTCAGTAATATTTAAAGCTACTCAGAATGCATATTACAACCTACCTCAGTCTGTAAAAACATAAATGGAATTAAAATAGAGTAGGACCCAGTAATTTAATACTAAATTATTCATTTCATATATAATTCATTGAAAAATACATGTATGGGCAAAGTTGGATTCAACCTGGACACTGAATGACTTGACTGTACAACTTGGTTTTGGGTTCCTAGGGTCACAGAACAGGTTTCCTAGTAATAAGGGTGATTCTGGAATAAGTGTATCTGTTTCTCGTAACTCTCCTAAAAATCAAAATGCATTTGTAATATGTTGTCCTGGATTATCATTTGAGTTTGGGAAAACATAATAGTACTCATAATTGTTTTCTAAACATTTTAGAAAATAAAGATGGAATAAAAACACAGAAAACTCCTGGCAGCACTAAAAGCAAACCAATGTGCTGCAACTGCTGCTTCGTCACTCATCCCTATTAGGCAAGTTAATTTTTCTCCTTGTGGCCCATAGAAGTAAACTCATTTTCATGATTGTGTTTCTTGCACATTTTATATCTTTTCCTAATTCTCAATTTTCTCATTTCATTAAAACTTTAAAGCCTTACAAATTTCTACTTTATAAAAAAAAATACTGTGAAATCAGACATGATATATAGTCTGGGCAAGTATTTACTTGATTAGGAAATGTCAGTCCAATCTTCTCTTTACAGAGTAATTTTGAGAAAATCAGAAGGTGCTATCTTAGGACTAATATATTCTATAGTCTTACCAAAGGCAAAAAGTCAAGTTTTAGACACTCACCAAGAAGTTTAGACAATTCAAACACCAGAGTGTTGAAACAATTAAATATTTTAATTTGCTATATTTAGCAACTATAGATTTTGCAATAAATTAAATATCTAGTTCATGCTAAATAGATGGACAAAATTTTTAAATGGCTATAAATTTACTAAATAGAACAGATTAAAATATTGATATATTTAATATACTGAATTTGATAATAGCTATACTAGAAAAAAAATGAGTTTATTCCAACATTCACAGTAGAAGCCAATATAATTAATATGGTCATATTTTATTAGCATTTTAGAAGAAATGCTGCAAAAATGCAAACATTTTGTGGTAATGATTTTTGTGCTTTTGATTTTCAAAAAATGTGTGTAAGCCCATTGTGTATCCATTACCATATTTTAATTACTTAGAATAAAAGAATATAATTTCTTATTATTTAACTCATGTTTTTTCAAAAAAACATTTACTAGTATAAAATATCAAATCATTTAAAAATGTTGAGGTCTTGTGGAATGAACCCATATGTATCCAAGATAAAGAGTATTGTCAAGGATACCTCTTAGGTTAGGATGCTTTTGAATTATTGTGCATTCAAAAATTATATATCAACTTTAAAATAGATGAGTTATAAACGCTTGCTTATCTATTTGAATGTTTTCATTTTTTAAAGTTCATTTATATATTTTACAATTTTAAGACACATACATTGATAACTTATGTAAAATATGTAAATCAACTCATGAATTGCTTATGTGGTTAAAAAAAAAACTTTAAAGAACTTTCAACTCATTTTAACTAAAATACATTTCATTTTACTTTACTCTTCCAAACTTACTTCTGTGTCAGCTATGTAAATAAACAACTGCATACTAATGTTGGAATCAGTGAGGGTTTTTCAATAAATTAATAAGCCATTACTGTTTCGTTAAACTAACTTACAATCAACTTAGACATATTTTCAGTCGTTCCATAACTAACATTTTAATTTTGTTTTAATCATGTTGAACACAAAGTCTTGTTATCTACCTTTGATTTGTTTTTCCACAGGAAAATTATTATTCCTAATTGTTACTAGTTTTATTTGTAATTGCTACTAGTTTACTATAGAGTCTCCAGATACTTTATTCAGTTTCCATGAAATTCTAAACAATTCACTATGGACATAACTTGCTATAATGGAGTTAAATATAGTACATTGAAAATGAGATTAGTTTCTGACAGAACATGGCCCTTAAAATAAATATGGGTCAGCTTTTCTTAGTGTTAATATGTAATGGGTCAACTTTTCTTATAATATAGTGTAAATTGATCTTTCCAAAGTGTTTTTATTTGCTGCTACTGTCTCAGTGGGTCTGTAGATTAGTAGTTATCTTTAATGGTATCCATGCAGCAAAAATTGATCTGCTTTTGCTCAATTAGCTCATAGATGGCATAGGGTGAGCAGGTATTGCAACTGTTTCATTGATGTGGAGAATACTTTTAGCATAATAATCTTTCAAATGTATATTCTTGATTGTGAAGATAATAAATCTTTACAAATGCTAATTAGCAAATAAATATACCAGGTGGATAGTGGCTCTGGGTTTTCTGTATTATTTTATTGCTTGTAGTTTCAGGAAAACATTTAATCACTGAAGAGTTATATTTCAGGTTAGAGGAGAATGGAATGGCAAATTTAGTAATTTTAAATGCAGGAGTTAAGAATTATATTTCAAGTTAGAAAAAAATGGAATGGCAAATTTAGTAATTTTAAATACAGAATTTACATAATATGTAGCTTTAGAATTTAGTCACTATGAGGGAAGATGATCATAATCTGTGCATATTTCATTTTTGAACTTTACTGTTTTAATTTTGGTGAATACTATGTATTTTTGAATTTTGTCATTTTAGGTCATTAAAAATATAAATCTTAAATTTCTATCATGGTTTTAGATAAAATGATTTAAATTGTTGTTTGATGAAATGGCTAATTCATGTTAATATTGATATAAAGCAGTAATTTTCTTACCTTTTAGAGGAATTTTAAGAAAGATACTGCTATATCATAGTTTGGAATCTTGATTACTTATTTTTTTTTATTGGTTGCAAATTTTATGTTCAGGGTTATGCTTTTATTCTCTGAGATTGTTGGTGTGTTAGAACCTGGTGCCCATTGTTATATATTTTTTTTAATCTACTTTAAACTCCTCACTACATAATCTCCAGGGCTGAAGTGCTAATATCTCTGAATTATTGTTCACTTGTTTGCAGTATGACAGAATTTACAGCCCCAAACCATCATGTGAAAGTGAGAAATAACATCTGAATCTACATTCAGTCTGGGGCCCTTTGCCTTGTGTCCCAGAGGTTTATCCAAGCCTGGGGTGGATTTATTATCCTCTTCCTTCTTGATGGGGCAGCTTATGGACTCATACAAAGATGGGCACATACCTAAAGGGGAAATTCCACGCACATGCTTTGATCTCTTTGTTTTGTGGTTGTTAAAAATTCCCACATCTGTCAAGATGAGCTAGATATATGCTTCTCAAACTTTAGCGTGCCTCAGAATCACATGGAGAGACTGGTAAGACACAGATAATTTAGCTCTAACCCCAAGAGATTCTAATTCAGTAGGTGTAGGGTTAAGTTTCTTAAGCTCAAAGGGATTGCTGATGTTGCCTGTTCATAGACCACTTTGAGTAGCATTGATGTGGATAATGTTAACCAAGCAGAGATATCAACCAAATGTATAAAACTTTGCAGAAAATGAGTACATTTATTAATTAGGCACACAGATGCATCTTCCACATGTTTGAATGATAACAATTAGCAGAACTTTAAGGGTCCAAATTTGGTGGTAATTATGCTGAATGTCTATTTTGTTTCATAAAAATTTTACATTAAAATAATCCTGTGAGAGTCTTAATTCCCAAAGCTCACTGGATTAGTTTAAGCATCAAAATGAAAGCTGCTTCTTTGATCACTTATCAAAGAAAAATAATAACATGCAAGTTATTATTTTTAAAATATTTTTAAAAATTATTTTTGATGCATACATTGAAAATTTTGGTTAATGTCCTTGGTGGTGTGAAGTATTATCAATAAAATTTACATTTAAGTAAATGTTTAACATTAAGAGATGATTTTTAAAATTATTTTCTAATTAATTTATCATGGATGTTACTGATAAAAAAGAGGTTAGCTTTATGTCAGCCTTTACCACTTGCTAGCTTATTATTGGTGTGCTTCATCTTATAAATTCCATTTGCAAATAAAATCTTACAAGATACTCGAATAACCAATTTTGGGTTCCAGTGATGGTGAGCCATCTCATTGCAGGTTGTCAGCATTAACAAGAAGGAGCAGAAAGCATGGATGCTATTTTAATAAATAAATTCAGTTAACATGCATTTGAAAATCAAGCCAAACAGGGAGCACTCATGGGGCCCAGAGTCCTGCAAAGAAGGGAAGCTGAGATGGGAGTCCAGCATTCAGAGTTATTTTCCAGGTAATTGCTAATTTGTAAGTGATAGTTACTAGACTAGAAAACAAAAGCAGAGCTTCTGATCTTCCAGGGCTATGGTATGTACCAAGCATCCCAAGGAGGAGCTGTGATAAATACCCAAAGTTTCCACTTGAAGCACTGAAGGGCCCACATTGGATATAGGGGGTGTGCTAGGCAGAGTTTTAAGAAGGCTCCATGACTCAGCAAAATTCTAAGGTAGCCTGAATGGTGCACATCCTTGGATCAACCCCCTTGTCTTGAGGGTTAGAGGAGGTCCGAATAGGAGCTATCATCCAGTGATAAGATTTACCTGTGATTAATTAGAAAAAGGTGAAGAGAATTTGCAGCTGATTTTGAGTTAATCACGTGGAAACTTTAGGCCCTTCCTAGTCAGAGACATTCTTCTACAGGCCTTGAGGTTCAAAGCAGCCATGTTTTGAGGGCTCCTTGGCCTCTAGAAATTAAGAACCACAGTCAAGAAAGCTGGGACTTTATTTCTTGTAGCTGCAAAAAACTCAGTTTTGTCTACCAGCGTGTGAGCTTAGAGAAGGATCTTAAATTCCAGAAAGGAACATGGCCTGACTAGCAAACTTAATTTCAGCCTTATGAGGCCCTGAGCAGTTGGCATAGTTCTACATTTCCCTGGACCACTGAGCCGCTGGAAACTGTGAGAATCTTCAAAGGTAAGATGAAAGGTTTTGTTTAAGTAATTTATATCAGAGCTTTTCATTTCTAAACGTTGTGTTCCCCAATTGTGTTAATGTTATATCCTGAATTGAGGTTTTTAGAACGGACTCTGTGTGAAGAGATTTGTACTTTGTTTCTTTGAAAAGGATTTTGTTTACCTAGGAAAAGCTCTATGAAAAAAAATTTGCCAAATTCTTAACATTTGATGTTATAGTGCCTATATTAGGTGTAGGATTAGCAAGTGCTGGATGGATGGGAAAAAGCAAAGAAAACTCTAGCATTTTCTTTATGCTCTTTTATACTTTTTTTTGTTTCAGGCTTGTTTACTCTTCAGTTTCTTGCACCCTGATATCTGATATTCACATTAGAGCCAAAAATTACTTCCATATGCAGTCCTGAGGAAGTCCATTACTAACTATAGCCTCACCTAGACTTAATGATGGTGGGGAATTCATTCTGTGTTCAGTGAAAGAGCCTTCATGTTACCTCTTCCGCCATATGCACCTCTTCTTCAGAGTTTCCAGATTCAAATCAGTTTCATCAAATTTTGGTCTCCTGATGTCCAACCTCAGCTTGTAATTTACTTCATTATTCTTTATTAGAATTTTATATTTGGTGGAGTATAATCCAGAATCTTTCTCTCGGATTAGTTTTGATGTTTGGCAAAACTAACACAGTGTTTCAGTTTAAAAATAAAATAAAATTAAAAAAAAAAAAGGAAAGAAAAAAAGAGAGAATGAAGTCTACTCATTTTATTCCCCTTTAGGGAAATTAGGTTTACTCATTATCTTGCAACAGAAATGCCATATTATCTTTCTATCCGACCTTAGTATATTATTACTTGTGCTGAAAATTTATCCCTATTTGGGGTCAATTTTCTAGTTGTTTTTTTTCTGAAACTTTTTATCCAACAGTTACCTGTTATCTACCTGACTAAATATACCTATTAAAAAATATGTAATTTCCCTCTATTGGCACATGTATGAAATAGAAAAACAACATGCACATACTATGTACAGAAAAATATTTATCCAATCTTTATTTATACCAGGAAACAAGTGTTCATGTATGTCAGCACAGAAAATTTAAAAAGGAAGATAATAGGTACTGCTTTTCTAACACCAGGGTTTGAGTGCTTCAATTTTTACAGTAATTTAAGATTTGCTGTACTAACTTAAAATATAAATTATGCCATCAAAAGAAATCTAACAGTAGATTTAAGCATTTTATTTTCAAGTTATGAGTGGAGAATGAGGGAAAAAAAAATAAGATTACTTACTTCCTGATACTAGATAAGATCCAAGGCATGTCATGACTGATTAATTTTTTAAGAAATTTCTTTGCTGAAGTAGGGGTTTGCAGTTAATAAATGGGATTCTGCTATTTATAAAAGTATGAGGTATCTGTAAACTGTGGCTGTTGACATTACTATCTCCCCTTTTAACAATATCTCAGTGGTTTCTCAATATTCCTCTAAAAGAAAGCACAACTCTCAGTGAACAGCTTTCCTTATTCTGGATTTTAAAAACTAATTTTTTAAACATTTCTACTTGGAAACATTTTGCTTACTATGTTAGTCACTCTGAGGCTTAAAGGAAATGAATAAAAGCTTAAATTTTAAAAAGATAATGTCTACAGAGAGGATTTTACTCAGATATTCTGAATTTTCCTCATTACAATCAGGCTTTTGTACTCTACTCCCTGAGAAATAAATCCAATGTTGTTTATTTAAACTTTTAGATCTTTGTAGTCTCCCCAACAACTCACATAACAAAAAGCAAGTACCTGTTACTATGTAAATTCTGATGTGAAAAATGTGAAAATTTTAGATACAGCCAGAAGTGCCAACCAAAATGAAGCTAATCAGTATCTATTTTAGGCAGTTAGCATTGGCAGATGTAGCAAATTAGATTATTGTTTGGCTTAATATACATTGTTGGCCTCAAGTAAATAGAAAATTTACTGTCAGGTATTTCTCCAGCATAGATGAGTTTATTTGGGATAAGCAGAGAATTGTAGTTCAGAGTCTGCAACTAAGAAGTCATGAACAAGTCCCCTCACTGTAAGGGAGGGAGAATCCTTTTATAGAGAAAAGAAAAAGGAAATCGGGAGGGCTGTAGTAAACAGAGTTCAAAATTACATGGTCGCACTCTGGAGAAATGCCTGACAGACAGACATGAATCCCTTGAGAAACCTATGCCTTTGAAGTAGAAATTTGAATATTATAACTATAAATTAGCGTACTACATTCTAAATAATTGTAGATGTCTCTCTCTCAATTTTCCATGAATAATTGTTCTTCGTTGCCAAGATTGGAAGCTGGGACAAAGTGAATGAAACAGAAATTCAGTTGTATGTAGGATTATAGTATTGGGTATACAATAACGTAATATTGGATTATTCATTCATAAACACAGAGACAATATTTACAAATTTAGTTTTTGAAATTTAAGTTTTTAGTGTTAGCCTCCTCAGAAGAGATTGGGCAGATTATCATTCTGCCAGATCCTTAAATCAACAATCAAGACAACCAGATAATTTGAATGACTTATATGAGACAATGAGAAAATTGAATAACAGTAATAATTTCTACTTTTAAATGAGATGATAAATCAATAACTGAATGCTAAAGAAAGGAAGTGAAAGTGAAGTTGCTCAGTCGTGTCCTACTCTTGACAACCCGATGGACTGTAGACTACCAGGCTCCTCCGTCCATGGGATTTTCCAGGCAAGAATGCTGGAGCGGGTTGCCATTTCCTTCTCCAGGAGATCTTCCTGACCCAGGGATTGAACCCTGGTCTCCCATATTGTAGGCAGACGCTTTATCATTTGAGCCACCAGGGAAGTCATGAATGCTAAAGGGTGTGATGTAAATGATCATTATTGAAAGGAAAAAGTCGTAAGTGAAGGGGAGGTTTTTCTTAAGGTGCTAGAGTTTAAAGGATGAAGAAAATGTAGTTAATAAGAATTTTCTAAGAGTGTAGGAAAGTACAAACAGAGACTTGGAGGAATTGTATAATGTACTCATATCTGGCAGGATTATCACACATATAATAGAAGACCGATGTGATACCCATGGTCTTGGGAAGAACAAAGAACAGTATATACATAGGCAGAATGGTATCCCATAAAAAGCACTACTAGGGATTCAGAGACCTCCTTTTTTATTCATAGTGGGAATTGTTGATTCTGTTTAATAAAATTTTGTGAGTGCACTTTTAAAATTGTAAGTTATATGAATGTTATTATTGTGGCTTCCCTGGTGGCTCAGATGGTAAAGAATCCACCTGCAATGTGGGAGACCTGGGTTCGATCCCTGGGTGGGGAAGATCCACTGGAGGGGAGGGCATGGCAACCCCCTCCAGTATTCTTGCCGGGAGAATCCCATGGACAGAGGAGCCTGGTAGGCTACAATCCGTGGTGTTGCAGAGTTGGACATGGTTAAGCATAGCACATAATAGCTATTAAATGTGTATTGACTGTAAGCTGAAATTATATCCACATGTACTTTTAACTTACCTTTATAAGTAGAAATGAGAAATGCGGAAGTACTAGTTTGGAATCTTACTGTGCTTTTTAAAAAACCATCAAAAGCTATTCTCTTCTTAAATAAATCATTGATTGCTATGATAATACTGTGTAAACTGAAGAACACTATCTGAGGAAATAACAAACATACTACTCTAATTCTTATTCAAAGCTTTGTTATTTATAAATACTAAGGTGTTATTTGTGATAGTAGCATTCAGAAATCTACATAGTTTAAAAGTAATTTGGTAAGGATATAATGAGTAGTATTTTACTCCCCAGATGCACAAAACTCAACATGATATATATGACAAAAGTATTTAGAATTTCCTGCCAAGCATGAGCAAAACCAACACTTTTCTGAAATAATAGGATTAACTTTTTTCTCTAAATAACCATTTTTAATATTTTTGAATCTTACTCTGATTGTATCTTGCCACTGCGAATTGACATGTACAATGTGGACTTTGATTCTTCATATGGAGGATTATAACTGCCTTCTGAAGTGCCAGAATGAGCTTTACTTAGGTTACATACTGTCTTCATATGCTAACTTGTATTTTTAGTAACTACAAGTGAAAATGAGGCTATTTGTTGACACTTGTCATTGTGTATTGCTCACATTTATGGCCCTGAATTTTTTTTTTTTTATCAGTGTACCTTTATCCTACTTTAGTTTTAATAGCAATACAAAGATATAATCATGCCATATTTCATTCTTTCCCTCTTGCAATTGAGGAAACTGCTGGTTAGAGAAATTATTGGGTTTTATAACTGCCACATATATTTTAAATGGGAAAACTGAAATTAGAGTCAGGTTCTGATGTCATGCCTGGTGGTTTTTACTATGTATCTCTCTAATTTGTCATTAATATAATGAAATTGGAATGATTTTAGAGAATTAGATAACTGTGTAGTCAAGTGGAAGACCAAATAATGTATACTAATAAACCACTTTATGTTTGCAATATTTGTTCTATTGTTTCTGCATTTTTTAAAGTGAAGTATAATTGATTTACATTGTTAGTTTCTGGTATACTGCAAAGTGATTATATATACATATATATATACACACACATATATGCTTTTCCACTAAGGGTTATTACAAGATATTAAATGTAGTTCCCTGTGCTATATAGTAGGACCTTGTTGTTTATCTATATTATACAGTAGTGTGTGTCTGTAAGTCCCATTTCCTAATATATTATTCGCCCATCCTTTCTCTCTGGTAACATTAGTTTGTTTTCTGTCTAAGGAGTCCATTGTGAATAAGTTCATTTGTAACATTTTTTTTAGTTTCCACACACAAGTGATATGACATTTTTCCTTTTCTGACTTAATTCACTTACTGTGATAATCTCTAAGTCTATCTATATTGCTGCAAATGTCATTATTTTGTTTTCCTTTATGGTCAAGTAATAATCTGTTGTGTGTGTGTGTATGTGTCTGTGTATTTGGTGTGTTTGTGTATACATGTAAATACGTATTGGGCAGATTCTCATTGTGCCAGAAACTTACATATGTATACATGTATTGTTGTTATTCAATGGCCCAGTCATATCCAACTCTTTGCAACCCCATGGACTGCAACATGTCAGGCCTCTCTGTCCTTCACATCTCCTGAAGTTTGCCCAAGTTCATGTCCA
Organism: Bubalus bubalis; assembly: GCF_019923935.1. Classification (NCBI taxonomy): domain Eukaryota; kingdom Metazoa; phylum Chordata; class Mammalia; order Artiodactyla; family Bovidae; genus Bubalus; species Bubalus bubalis. The sequence goes on along the minus strand of NC_059158.1, from coordinate 94,277,972 downwards.
TTGCATTGGTGATGCCATCCAGCCATCTCATCCTCTGATGTCCTCTTCTCTTTCTGGCCTCAATCTTTCCCAGCATCAGACACTTTTCCAGTGAGTCAACTGTTCGCATCTCTTGACAAAAATACTGGAGTTTCAGCTTCAGCATCAGTCCTTCCAATGAGTATTCAGGGTTGATTTCTCTTAATCTTGACTGCTTTGATCTTCTTGCTGCCTGAGGGGCTCTCGGGAGTCTTCACCAGCACCAGAGTTCAAAGGCATAAATTCTTCAGCGCTCCGCCGTCATTACAGTCCAGCTCTCAAAACCATGTGTGACCTCTGGGAAGACCATAGCCTTGACTTTTGTTGTCACCTTTGTTGGCAGAGTAATGTGTCTGCTTTTCAACATACTGTCTAGGTTTGTCATAGCTTTCTGCCATAAAGCAAGTGTCTTCTGATTTCATGGCTGCAGTCACCATCCACAGTGATTTTAGAGCCCAAGAAGAGGAAATCTGTCATTACTTCCACCTTTCCCCCCTCTATTTGCCATGAAGTAATGGGGCCAGATGCCATGATCTTAGTTTTTTAATATTTAGTTTCAAGCCAGCTCTTTCATTGTCTTGCTTCAGCCTCATCAAGTGGCTTTTCAGTTCCACTTCGCTTTCTGTCACTTAGAGTAGTAAAATCTGCATATCTGAGGTTGTTAATATTTCTACCGGCTATCTTGATTCCAGCATGTAACTCATCCAACTCGGCATTTCTCTTGATGTACTCAGTGTATAGATTAAACAAACAGGGTGTCAGCAGACAGCCCTGTCATACTCCTTTTTCAATCTTGAACCAATCAATTGTTCCATACATGGTTCTAACTGTTGCTTTTTGACCTTCATACAGGTTTCTCAGGAGACAGATAAGATGGTCTGGTATCCCCAGCTCTTTAAGAGCTTTCTACAGTTTATCCACACAGTCAAAGGTTTTGGCACACTTGATGAAACAGAGGTAGATTTTTTTCTGGAATTCCATAGCTTTCCCTTTGATCCAGCAAATGTTGGCAATTTGATCTCTGGCTCCTCTTCCTTTTCTAAACCCAGCTTGGACATCTGGAAGTTCTTGGTTCACATAATGCTGAAGCCTAGTGTGCAAGATTTTAAGCATGACCATACTATCCTGGCAGATATATGCAATTGTCCGGTGGTTATCACATTCTTTGGTACTACCCTTTTTGGGAATTGGGATGAGGATTGACTTTTTCCAGTCCTGTGGCCGCTTCTGGGTTCCAGATTTTCTGACTTATTGAATACAACACCTTGATGGCACCATCCTTTAGGGTTTTGAATAGTTTTGCTGAAATTCCACGCATCCACTGGCTTTATTAATAGCAATGTTTCCTAAGGCCCACTTGACTTTGCTCTCCAGAGTGTCTGGCTCTGAGAGGTTGACCCCACCATCATAGTAATCTGGTTCATTTGGATCTTTTTGTACAGTTCTTCCTTGTAATCTTTCCATCTTGATCTCTTCAGCATCTACTAGATTTCTACTGTTTATGTCCTTTGTTGTGCCCATCTTTTGGCAAAATGTTCCCTTGATATCTCCAGTTTTCCTGAAGAGATCTTTAGTCTTTCCCCTTCTTTTGTTTCCCCTTAGTTTTATATACTGTTTATTGAAGAAGGCCTTCTTGTCTTTCTGTGCTGTTCTTTGGAAATCTGTGTTTAGTTGGACATACCTTTTGCTTTCTTACTTGCTTTTTACTTCTTTCTTTAGCTATTTGTAAGGCCTCATCAGATAACCACTTTGTCTTCTTGCTTTTGCTTTTCTTTGGGATGGTTTTGTTCACTGCCTTCCATACAATATTATTGACCTCTGTCCATAGTTCTTTAGGCGCACTGTTTACAAGTTCTAGTCCCTTGAATCTATTTGTTACCTCCACTGCATATTCATAGGGGCTCTAGGTTGTGCCTGCCTTGCCTAGTGGTTTCCTGTACTTTGTTTAGTTTAAGCCTGAATTTTGCTATGAGAAGCTGCTGATCTGAGCCACAATAAGCTCCAGGTCTTGTGTTTGCTGACTGTAGACAGCTTCTCCATCTTTGGCTAAAAAGAATGTAATCAATTTGATTTTGGTATTGGCCATTTGGTGATGTCCATGTGTAAAGTCATCTCTTGTGTTGTTGAAAAAACGGTATTTGCTATGACTAATGCATTCTTTTGGCAGAATTCAGTTAGCCTTTGTCCTGCTTCATTTTATTCTCCAAGGCCAAACTTGCCTGTTACTCCACGTATCTCTTGACTTCCTACTTTTGCATTCCAATCCCCAGTGATGAATAGAACATCTTTTTTTTTTTTTTTTTGGTATTAGTTCTAGGAGGTCTTCTAGGTATTCATAGAACTGATCAACTTCAGCTTCTTTGGCATAGGTGGCAGGGGCATAGACTTGGATTACTGTGATGTTGAATGGCTTGCCTTGGAAACAAACCAAGATCATTCTGTCATTTTTGATGTTGCACTCAAGTACTATATTTCAGACTCTTGTTGATTATGAGGGCTACTCCATTACTTGTATGGGATTCTTGCCCACAGTAATAGATATAATGGTCATCTGAATTAAATTTGCCTTTCCATCCATTTTACTTCACTGATTTCTAAGATGTTGATGTACTCTTGAGAGTTCCTTGGACAGCAAGGAGATCCAACCAGTCCATCCTAAAGGAAATCAGTCCTGAATATTCATTGGAAGGACTGATGTTGAAGCTGAAGCTCCAATATTTTGGCCACCTGATGTGAAGAACTGACTCACGGGAAAAGACCCTGATGCTGGGAACAATCAAGGGCAGGAGGAGAAGGGGACGACAGAGGGTGAAATGGTTGGATGGCATCACTGACTCGATGGACATGAGTTTGAGCAAGCTCTGGGAGTTGTTGATGGACAGGGAGGCCTGGTGTCACGACTGAGTGACTGAGCTGATGTTTATTCTTACCATCTCCTTCTTGACCATATCCAATTTACCTTGATTGATGGACCTAATAGTCCAGGTTCCTATGCAATACTGTTCTTTATAACATCAGATTTTGCTTTCATGACCAGACACATCCACAACTGACAACAAATCTCTTCATTCATCTGTTGATGTATACTTCAGTTACTTCCATGTCTTGGCCATTGTAAATAGTGCTTCTGTGAACATTGGGGTGCATTTGTATGGAGTTTTCATCTTATCTGGACATGTGCCCAGGAGATGGATTGTGGGGTCATATGGTAACTCTGTTTTTAGTTTTTAAAGGAACTTCCATACTGTTCTCCATAGTGGTTGCTCTTATATTCCTATCAATAATGTAGGAGAGTTCCCTTTTCTCCACATCCTCAAGTGTCTTCTAATTTCATGGCAGCAGTCACCATCTGTAGTGATTTGTAGCCTAAGAATAATAGAGGCTGTCACTGCTTCCATTTTCTCCCCATCTATTTGCCATGAAGTGATAGGACCAGATGCCATGATCTTTGTTTTTTAAATGTTGAGTTTTAAGCCAGCTGTTTTACTCTCCTCTTTCACATTCATCAAGAGGCTCTTTGGTTCCTCTTCACTGGACTTCCTCTTTCCTGGACTGCCAGGGAAGCCTCTTATTTGTACACTTTTTGAGGATGGTCGTCCTGACTGCTGTGAAGTAGTGCCTCATTGAGTTTTGACTTGCATTCCTCTAATAGTTCGTGATGCTGAGCATCTTTTCACATGCCTGTTGAAGATCTGGATTTTTCTTCAGAGAAATATCTACTTAGGTCTTCTGCCTGTTTTTTGATTGGGTTGTTTTTTTCTTGTTATTGAGATGTTTGAGCTGTTTGTATGTTTTGGAACTTGCACCCTATTTATCACATTGTTGGCAAAAATTTCCTCCCATTCTGTAAGTTATCTTTTTCTATTTTTATATATAAGTATCCAAAGGTGATAGCAACCTGAGCACTGTCCTTTTGGAGATCTCTGGTATAGTTCCAGTTATAAATTCATAATCCTGGGAAATATATGAGTGAAAGTTTTTTTTTACATTTTCATTTGTTTTGCATTTATTGTTTAGAATTTATTCTGTCCTATAAACCTACTCACAACTATAAGGGGAAAAAAATGGATTTGTAAAATCTGTTAGCCCTTCCCCAACAACCTAGCCATAGCTGATTTGCCACACATTATCCAAACTGGGCCGGTCAGATTTCTTTCAGAATTTTAGAATTGCGATTCTCTGATGTTAATCTCTATAGTCACTCAAACTAAAGTAATATAAGCTCATAATGGAAAGGTTCAGCTTTGCTTGGCCTGTGTGTATAAAATAGCAGAGAAATTCAACCCAGAGAGGGAGTGAGGAGAGGGGGAAATTCCAGGACAAAACCAAACAAACGAAAAAACCCAAAACAGATATATGGAGAATAGCATGATTAAGAGATTAAATATCCTCAGAAAAATAAATGTCCAGGTTGCAAACATATTTTCCCCCCTGACTCTAGTTTCCAGGATCTTGGCTGACCTTCTGCTCTTGCCTCCCTGTGTTGCGCCTGTATTGTCTGTTCATTTATTTTGCTTCTTTTTTACAACGCTCAGGACCTTGTGTGTGTGTGTTAGTGTCTCAGTCGTGTCCAACTCTTTGTGACCCCACAGGCTTCTCTGTCCATGGGATTCTCCAGGCCAGAATACTGGAGTGGATTGCTGTTCCCTTCTCCAGAGGATCTTCCCGACCAGGGATCAAACCCTGGTCTCTGGCATTGCAGGCAGATTCTTTACCATTTAGGCTACAAAATAGGCTACAGGTTACTGTTAAGACCTCAAGAACTTTTACTAAGACACGAATCAAAGATTTTGTGCCTTATGACCCAGCAATCCCACTGCTGGGCATACACACCAAGGAAACCAGAATTGAAAGAGACATGTGTACCCCAATGTTCATCACAGCACTGTTTATAATAGCCAGGACATGGAAGCAACCTAGATGCCCATCAGCAGATGAATGGATAAGAAAGCTGTGGTACATATACACAATGGAGTATTACTCAGCCATTAAAAAGAATACATTTGAATCAGTTCTAATGAGGTGGATGAAACTGGAGCCTATTATACAGAGTGAAGTAAGCCAGAAAGAAAAACACCAATACAGTATACTAACGCATATATATGGAATTTAGAAAGATGGTAATGATAACCCTGTGTACGAGACAGCAAAAGAGACACAGATGTATAGAACAGTCTTTTGGACTCTGTGGGAGAGGGAGAGGGTGGGATGATTTGGGAGAATGGCATTGAAACATGTATAATATCATATGTGAAACGAATCACCAGTCCAGGTTCGATGCAGGATACAGGATTCTTGGGGCTGGTGCACTGGAATGACCCAGAGGGATGGTACGAGGAGGGAGGTGGGAGGGGGGGTTCAGGATGGGGAACACGTGTATACCCGTGGTGGATTCATGTTGATGTATGGCAAAACCAATATAATATTTTAAAGTAATTAGCCTCCAATTAAAATAAATAAATTTAAATTTAAGAAAAAAAGATTTAAAGATTAAGATTTTGTCTTTTTAAAAATTTTTTAAAAATATTTAAGTCTATTTGCTTTTTAAAATATGAGACTGGTAAATCTTTGAAGAACCTTGACTAAGACATAAATCAAAGATTTACCAGTCTCATATTTTAAAAAGCAAATAGACTTTTAAATATTTTAATCCTGTTTAATATTTTACTTTGCTGTAGAAATAAATCTATTTTCATATTTGAAAATACATTTTTAATAAAAAAAATTGCTTGTAACCCCACCATCTGGAAGTAGCTTCTGGTAATGTTTGATATATTTCATTGTAATCTGTATATGCCAGCATGTACTTGAACACGCACACATATACACACTGAATCATAATCAACAGCAAGAATAGTTTTGGTTTGCTATTTTTATTTAACAAAATGATTTTTGGAGATGGTTTTTATTTACTATAACACCATTTAATGAACCATTTCCTGTTTACAATCATTCTGTTTTTTAATTTAAAAATATTAATTGTAGTCTCTTTGGTTCTTTGATTTTTTTTTTTATTCAGCAAATCTATATTAAGTGTCCACCATATATCAAATATCTTTGATACAATTAGCTCATAAGATATGTTTCCTTACCTTAAGGAAATTAGAGCCTTAATGTAAAAGAGCAATATATTCATCAAATTTAGATCAGTCAGTTCTTTGAGGGAAAAGAGGTTAAGTGCTTGTTAGTGGGAAATTGGATTTTGGACTGAATATTGACATATGAATAAATATCTAGAGAAAAGGGTATATGTGAAGCAGCAAGAGTTAAATTAGAAAAGTAAGCAGGGCACAGATCATGGTGAAGGGAGACTTACTTTCCATTATATAAGAAATGGATAAAACTGATAGTTTCAAGGAGGAGGGGTAGCTTGGGAGATTTGCATTTTCAATTGATTATATGGCAGCAGAAGATGGATTGCTCAGGTGTAAAACTTGATGTGAAGAAGCTACTGGAAGTGAGAAATCTACTGAAATAATCTATGTAGAAAATGAGATCCAATATCCCTATATTAGGAATGGAGAGAGATTAAGTTATAGATATATTGAAAAGATAATTTATGGTATTTGATGACTGGTAGGCTGTCAAAAAGTGAAGAGTGAGGAGAATCCCAGATTATTCTGTCTTCTGGCTTGCTATGATTATTTGTTACATAGAATACAAGAGAAGGGGCAGGTTAGCAAAAGATTATGAGTATTAATTTAGATTATATTGGTCTTGAATTTCCTGTTGGACATCTAAGTAGAGATCATCAGTAGTCAGCTACTGTGCTAGTCAGTTCAGGCTGACTATGAAACATACCATAGATTTGTGGTTTAAACAATAGAAATGTATTTCTCATAGTTCTAGGGGCTGAAAGTCCAAGATCATGATGCCATCATGGTCAGGTTCAGGTGACAGCTCTCCTCCTGGCCTGCAATGGTCCCTTTCTCTCCTCACATGGTGGAGAGAGAGAAGGCAAACTCTTTCACTCCCTCTTCGTCTAAGGCCACAGTCCTCTCTGATTAGAGCCCAGCCTTTATTACCTCATTTTACCACAATTTATCTCCTAAAGATCCTATCTCCAGATACTGTCATCTTGGGGCTTACGGCTTTAGCATATTAATTTGGGTGTGACACAATGTAGTGCTTAGAAGCTAGAAATAAACCTGAAATTTAACTTTTTGTAAGTGGAGAGGTAGTTGTGTATGCCTCATGAGAATAGATCAGAGAAGGCAATGGCAACCCACTCCAGTACTCTTGCCTGGAAAATCCCATGGATGGAGGGGCCTGGTAGGCTGCAGTCCATGGGGTCATTAGGAGTCGGACACGACTGAGTGACTTCACTTTATTTTTTCACTTTCATGCATTGGAGAAGGAAATGGCAACCCACTCCAATGTTCTTGCCTGCAGAATCCCAGGGACGGGGGAGCCTGGTGGGCTGCCGTCTGTGGGGTCGCACAGAGTCGGACAGGACTGAAATGATGCAGCAGCAGCAGCATGAGAATAGATGAGTCTGCCCAGATTGGGCATTCAGAATAAGAAAGAAAATGGATCAAGAACTCAAAGATTCATGAATCTTGCTTTCTATGATTTTGTTACATGGTCTGTAATGAACAATGTTATCAGCACAGCATTAAACTTGCCTACTTGTAGAATGTTGTTAATGTCTACTCTTCCATAATCAGTATATAACAAATGTAATGTTAGATCTTTAAAAAAAGATCCTTGATTAAAATTTGCATGGGATTAGTAGAGGCTGATTGTTAAGTAGACAGACTTATATCTAAGTGAAGAAAATCTATCACAGATAAGTTCCCCTGCAGATACTAAACCATGATGGTTCTCTATTTGTAGTCATTCAAATGATACATGAGATCTATAACTCATGAGCTTAGAACTGTTCAGCATGAACTTTCCAGAAAGAAGTAAATATTTTAAAAAAGAATTGCTGTTTTCAGAAGGAAAGATATTGAGAATGTTGACAGCTTAACGTTTTTAGTATTAAGAAAAAATTTTAGGAAAAGATTTATAAAAGAAATTCTGTATAATATTAGAAATATAATGAGGGAATATATACGTAGGAATTGGGAATCTGTCCCAGATATTCCACAGAACAGTTTGACAACAGCATTTCCATAAACTTAAATTGAACATTATTTTGAATTAAAAAAATAAGAAACAGTTTTTGCAAAATTGCATCTCATGTTATTAGGTATTATATATCAAAAGTTTATATAAATGGCATGGATCTTCTTTTTCTGTAATCTTTGCCTATAAAATTTTGGTTTTTGCCATCAAACATGAGCCTTGGTCATCACATGTTAATAACCATATCTCTAGAGCATTGTGTCCAAAGTATGACAAACTTTTAGGTAATGCTGAACCTCTAGCCTGTGAGGGCATCTGGGGTGCTAACAGTGGTATGAACTGAAAGGAATACTGACTTTGTCCTATATATTATTTTCTGGATTTTTAAGAATGCTGAGGGAAAATCAGAAGCTATACAAAGTCACAATATATTGCAACTTATTATATTGTCTGTGCTAGTTTGCTGGGGAAATAAATTTGATTAGTTTAATTTATTCTTCCCAAGGGCATGATGATTTTTTTAATTCAATAGGCTGTAATTTTATTAATAGCTTGCAAACTGATTTTTTGTTTAGTATACAGTATATTTTCATAAATATATAAATGGAGAAGGCAATGGCACCCCACTCCAGTACTCTTGCCTGGAAAATCCATGGACAGAGGAGCCAGGTAGGCTGCAGTCCATGGGGTCGCTAAGAATCAGACACGACTGAGAGACTTCACTTTCACTTTTTACTTTCATGCATTGGAGAAGGAAATGGCAACCCACTCCAGTGTTCTTGCCTGGAGAATCCCAGGGACGGGGGAGCCTGGTGAGCTGCCGTCTATGGGGTCGCACAGAGTTGGACACGACTGAAGCAACTTAGCAGCAGCAACTGTATGTACTATACAGTAAAAAACCAGTATATTTTACCAGTATACTGTAAAAAACCAGTATATTTTCAAGCATGAAACTTTACATTAAGATCCCTATCAACCGGGGTACTATGCTTTCATTTACTTCTTTCTACATAAACAGATGGCTTTAAGAAATGTAACATTGCCCATTTCCAATCTTCTAACATCTTAATGATATTCCATGCATTCTAATAAATAATAGGTTAACTGTTCTGTGATTGTATTTACCACTTCTTTCAGGTAATTAGAGCTTTGCCCAGAGTACCTAAAATTCATTTATACTTTAACCTGACATGTCTTTATGAGAATTTTCTTATACTTTAGTCATTGCTTTTAATTCTGATGCATTTTAAGGGACATGATGATTATGCCTTTATAAAGACATATAATACAGTGTATGGGTTAATAAGTAAATAAGAAACTTAGAGTTTCTGCTTGGGATGTAACGCTCTGGAAGGGGCATTACTGTCACCTTTAAAACAGCAGTAACAACTGGAGCATCTGCAAATCCAAAATTTTTCTTAAACACATCAGGGAGCTGAGGTGATAGGGCAACCAACTAACTCAACTTTTAACACAGGGCAGGATCACTTTTTTGGCTGGGGCAGATCCCATCAGCCATCAGTAATGTATGATACCACTTGTATGTGGAATTTAACTCAAAATAAGAGAGTAAAACGGTGCTTACCAGAGGCTGCAGGCTTAGAGGAAAGGGAGAGATGTTTAAGTGTATGAATTTGCATCATGTAGAAAGTAAGTCCTAGAGATCTAGTGCTCAGTCTAGTGAATAGAGACAGTTGTAGTGTAATCATCAGACATTCTAAGAGCCTAAACTTAATGATTCTAAGCACTAAGAAGAGACAGTCATTATTTGTGATAGAGGTGCTAATTATTGCTGTAATAGCAATTAAATTGCAAATATAAATGCCTCACATTAATGCTATACACCTTACATTTACACAGTTATGTCAACTATATCTCAATAAATTTAAAAATGAATTTAAACTTTATTAATAAAGGCAGTGCAGGTTAGAAAGATAATTTCGTGTCTAGAGGTTGCAGATATAAAACAGGCATTTTTGTTCACTTGTGTACTTTTCTATATGGATCTCATGGGATGCTCATGGAGAAAAATAAAGATTAGCTAGAGTCCTCAGAAAGCAGCTCTTCTAGCACAGACTTAGTATAGAGTACGGCAGCCACTGTGGGAAAGGCAGGAGATGCCATCTGGATTTTTCCATTCCTCCTGAAAAGTTTTAAACTGCTAGGGGAAGGATGAACTGTGACTCTTAGGGTCCTATCTGAAAACCCACTGAAGCAAGGGAAAGACAGCAGAAAACACCCCTCTTTCATTTAAAAGGCAATGCGAATATCTCCTCATCTCAGATCTGTAGCTGGAGGAAGATTGACGTGCTAAAAGGACCCAGAGCTACAGAATCTAGTTAAGACTGAGAGTCAATCAAAACAAAAGAGAATGAATATCCATCATCCTGGTCTGCCACCAGCCAGGCTAACCAGCTTCAAATAAAAATAACAGTGGAGCACTACGAGGTGAGTAAAATAACATGCAGAGAGGCTTTCTCAGAAGCACAGAGCAAAGGAAAGACTAAAGTTGAGGTAGAGAAGCTTGAGAAAAATCCCTCAATCCAACTAGTTCCAACCCTAAACGTAAGATAATACAAGAAGAATATGATTCCTGAATTACAGACAATAACTTTGGTAATAGCAAATCTCAAACCTAGCTCAAATCCTGAGTAAATTGATTCAAACCCTGGCACTAACAGAAGGATAGTCACTCTCATTTAAAAACATAAGAACCATTTGCTCAGTCTCTACTGTCCAGCTTTAAGCAAAATTTATGAGGCCTACAAAATGGCACAGTAAAATGGACAGACTGCCAAGACAATTCAACCGACTAGACATATGACCCAGATAATAGAACTATCAGACACATTTTAAATAACTATTATTAATATTTTATAGACCCTAATGTAAAAGGTGGATACTATGCATATCACATAGGTAATTTTAGCAGAGCTGGAAACCATAAGAAAGAATCAAACAGAAGTGTTACCAATGAAAACCATGGTAATGGAGTTGACGAATGCCTTTAATGGGCTCTTCAATATGCATGGTACAGCTGAGCAAAGAATTACTGTACTTGAATGTAGGTCCACAGAAATTACTCAGAATGAAAAACCAAGACAAGTTTAAAACATAGAAAAATCAAAAAAAATAAGAGTTATGTTACAGTATCAACTAATGTAATTGTAATACCAGAAGTAATTTTACATATGTGTAATTATAATCCAATATGGAAAAGACAGAATGCAACCAAATAAAATTTGAAGAAATGATGGCAAGTATTTTTTTTTAATTAATAAGGAAAACATTGAGAATTTAATGAGAAAAATCAATGGGAAACACCAAAGCATGGATTGAAGTAGCTCAAAGAACAAATTGCAATCAAATGATAAATTAAGACAAACAGAAAATCTTAAAGACATCCAGGAAAAAATGCATATTATACACAGCTGACTTCTCATCAGAAATAATCCAGAAGACAAGAGTTGAAAGTCAAACACCAGGATTTAGTATAGTCTACAACTTTAAATTGTCCCAGAACTAGGTTATTTCACCTACACTGGTTAATGTCATGCGACTTGTTTCTCTATCACTGAACTGTATATAGTAAGAACATTAGCAGATGTCTAGCATGCTGTGATCAAACAAATTTTAAAGTAGGAAAACTATTTCAAAGGGAAGTGGTTTAAACTACTAATTGATTTTTTTTAAAACAGTATTTTGATCCATGAAGGCAGATATTTTGATCACTATTATTTATTAATACCTGCACCAGTGATTGGAATATAGTAGATATCTGATGCTTATTTGTCAAAAAATCTGTTGAATAAATTAATCTGTAATGAGAACACATCATAACTAAATATAACAAAACCGTTTTTCTAAAGCATGCTTTAGGAAAATCTAGAATCTATCTATCTATAAAACACACACACACCTAGAACATGTTTTAGGATTTTAGCATTATTGTGTTACAAATGTTAATTGAATATTAGTCAAAGTTGGAATGAGGAGTGAAAAATTTGCTTTGAGACAAAGACCTCCTTCCATCCCCAATAATTTTTGCTGCTGATAGACTTAAAAACTTGGCTTTCTATTATGTACTGATTTCATTTTTATTTTTTCTGGTATTTCTAATTTGCCCTTAGTAAGAGTTGAATGGCTATTTCTCCTTAAAATCTGTGCACACACACACATACACATATATATTAGAAGAATTATTAAGACACATTTTTCCCATTTATCGATGCACTTTGCCACCTCTTAGTGTCCAACTTAAAAACTGTTACAGCAGCAGTGACTTCTCTAGAGATCTTCCATCTTAAAGTGAGAATAGTTAACATTATAGTTCCTTTGTTTAAATTTATCAATACTGAAAATAGCAGAATTGATCCCTTGATATATACTAATTGCCTAGAATGTGACCACAAATTCTGCATTGCTGGTACCATCATGGTAAATGCTGTTTAACTTATGCAAAATTTATAGAATGATGACAAAAAAAAAGCTTCTGAGAGAATAATTGTTTCCCCACAAGGTGAAACATCTTAGACTCCATTCCTAAAGTGGAAATCAGCCTTGACTTATCTATTGACTCATTTGATGCACACAAGTAATGGCGAGATAATATACAGTATTAAGATATATTCTCTCCTTCATGGCCCGGGTGTATGTATGTGTGTGTAGGTATGTCTGTGAGTGTGCATGTATGTATATATGTATGTACTTATTTTCATATACTTTCTTTTAACTAACTATTTCATTTTCCTTTACATCATCGTGTGTTGTTGCTTTAAACTTGACAACCTGAGTCTGCCCTCTAATTCAATAAGGGAAGAAAGAAAACACTGCAAGAGTCTACAAAAATTCAGAAGGATAGTCCACAAAATTGGCCGCTTGTTGAAAACACTTGTAGATTTCTAAAGAAATATTGATGTCTTGGTTACAGCCCCAGAGATTCTAATTTAAAATTTATGGTGTGTAAATGGGATATTAGGATTTAAAAAAAAAATCAGCTCCCCAGATGTGCCTTATATGCAATAAAGTTTGAAAACCACTGCTCTAGAAAATGTAGTTTATATAAGTACGTTTATATAAGTACCTAATAAGCAAAGATTCATGTGTAAATTAAGTAACCATTTTATTAACCTTTTATGATTTTAAAAATCATAAAAGTGTGCTGAGGTTATTTTTATTGAGACAAAGTGATTTGGTGTACTATATCAATCTTCAAGAAGGGGTGTGTTCTTTTTGTGGAGTGTATAGAATTACCCTCATTAAAAGTCAGAAAACATGGGTTTAAGTGGTGATTCTATCGCTTCCTAAGTATACTGCCTTGACTGGACTTCTTATGAAACTTCCTTATGTATCAAGTGCAGATAGTATTTTATTCCTTATGGTATTTTGCAAATTCAGTGGAGTATGTGAAGGAAATTCTTAATAAACACAGTGCAGATTTTGAATATAATTACCCACTGTTGTTTCTAGCCTTTTTGTATATAGTGTATGTTTTTGAGATCATTTTACTGAATAACACATTTACTATTAACTCATTCACATATGTGTTCATTAAGTAATCCTTTATTCAAATGCCTACTATGTTTTTCGGACACATGCTAGTACTGCAGATATAGAGCCACACCTAGTTCCTGTCTTTCAAATGAATCACTAATACAGAAGAAATGCACACACACATTTGTATTTTTGATGAGAGGAAGCTAGAATTCCTGGATATGCTTCAGTAAAACATAAATGCCACATCAAGGTCATTTTATAATTTTTTAAAGTCCAAACAAAATGCATTCATGTATAAGACATTTTTCTAATACCTCTTGGGCATTGACATTTTGGTGCATTGAGTGGAATACATTGTTACTTAAAAATCTGTTTATTGGGAGGTAGTATAAACTATTAATGGATAAAGGTGTAAGCTCTGAAATCATATTGTCTTGGTTTAAATCTTTGCTTTACTGAAAGTCAGCTGCACAACCTTGGGCAGATTTTTAAATTCTGTGTTTCACTGTCCTCATCTGCAAAATAAGATAGCAGTGCTTACCTCTAGGAATTGTGAAAATCAATGAGATAGCACCTTTGATGTGTGGCACATGGGGAATGGGCATTATTCACAATTTATTGTAAAATCGCTCTGATATTGCTTAGTCAGGGAGAATATCCTTTTTGTTTTTTTACACATCAAAATGTTTAAGTGGAACTATATTGTACTTAAGGTATGTGCTAGGCATTACAGAACTAGAGAAAATGTGATTTCATTAGCCAGATAAAGGAAAAAAGTTGGCAAACATGAAATATTTTATGTTAAATCAACATATCAATATTTTCTTTTTCTGCTTTCTGGCTTAAGCCTATTATTATTCATCAGACACTCATATCCTTTATTATGCCTTGTAGTAATTTTAAAGAGAACATCTGTTTTTGTAGAAAGTCTGCTACGAAACTACATCAGTAGAAAAAGTAGTAAACCTAATATAAAAAGTTGAGGACTGCTGCTAAGGCATGGGATTATATTGATTTACTTTGTCTTCTGTTATGTGTAGGACACAATTATAAACTAACCATACATTTCAGATGAGTTGGTATTGTAAATTCAGTGGTTATTTTGTTCTTTGATAAAAATCTATAGATTTTAAGGTTTGTGAATGGTCTTATGAAATGTGGCTTCTTCCATGGCTGTATTGTGTCATAGAAATTACTCAAGCTAACTTAAATGGGGAACTCTCTGGATATTTTTTAGTCTGTGATACTTTGCTTGTTTTTCCCAATAAGTACACTGTGACTTTTAGGCATTAAACCTTTGCTTTGCTTCTTTTATATATATACACATATATATCTATATACATGTGTATATCTATATATATTTATGTTTGCATATATGTAATGGATATATTTTTTTCATATATATATGTGTGTGTATACATACATATATTTAAGAGGGAGTCTCTTGATTCAGATAATGCAAATTTTTCATTGCCTATTAAGTATTATTTTTATCTTAGAAAATGCTATGGTTTTCTTTCTGGGTTGATATTATGACAGAATGGGTCAAAATCAATGTAAACACAGTATTAACTTTATGAGAAAAGAAGTACACCAATATATAAATTGAAGTATATAAAAAGTATGTAAATTGATGATTAATTTATATAGATCATCAAGATAGCCATAAAACCTATTCACAAAAGAGAAGTTCAGAATTCCTGCAGCCTGGCTTATCCTGTTAAGAGAACATATATTTTTAAACAGACATAAGAATTTATATACAGGGTCCAGAGGGAAGCCCTTCTGTTACAGTATAAAATATACTTTGTATACAGTTACTGCTGATATAGGAAGCTTCTAACATCTTCCCCAAATCATCATGATGTTGGAGATGAGCTTTATAACATATCTAACTCGGATATAGATTTTATTGCTTTTTTCCTTTGTTTCTAAACAATGTGATATACTGACCAAAGATAGAACTGAACTAAGGTTGGATTTTTTTCCTGATTGCAAGGCTATGTCTAAGACTTAATATTGGTGGTGGTGGTTTATTTGCTCAGTCGTATCTGACTCTTGCGACCCCATGGACTGTAGCCCACCAGGATCCTCTGTCCATGGAATTCTCCAGGCAAGAATACTGGAGTGGGTTGCCATAATCACCATAATTTTGTGTACAGCCACAGATCAGCTATTGATTTTATTTTTTTTCCTGAATTTTACAAATAAAGACAGAGGGAAAAAATCAGAATAGGAGAAACAACTTTATCAATTTCATAAGAAACACCTAGCTTACTCAATTAAACAGTATATTGGTTCTTTTCCCTTGCATTATAAGCTTCAATAAGCCTTTTCAGGCTAAAGCTTGTGTGTGTTCTTTGTTCTGTACTTGAGCAGCCCTTTGAACTTTTGAATGCTGCTTCTCCTGTGTTCATCAAACTTCATTCCTTAGATTATTGTTTATAGATAGTTTTTCTCATATTTGTCTCCTAGACTAGTTTTTCTCATATTTGTCTTTCAGACTAGTTTGTAAACCTCATGACAATAAAATATTTCTTTCCATGGCATTGTATCAAGTAGGTGTTTGGTGAATGCATTGAATAGATTTAAACCTAACATTTAAACCTCGAATGTTTTATAATTGATTTAAACAAATTACAATGCAAGTGATACTCTTTCTATATAATAACTATCTTCATCTATAATAAGTAAAATAACTATGTGACTTGATACAGAAGACTTGTTGGCTATATATCATAGCTCTTAAAAGAAGGAGCAAGATCAAGATTTTGATGGGTGAAAGACTAGAGAAGGAACTCAAGTAGAACTTGGGTTCTGCTCAGAATATCCATTATGATTTAACTTCTCTGGATCTCTTACCTTGCACTTAAGTTGAAAATGATCACATTTGCACCATTAATCACATAGTTGTTCCCCTCCCCCCCAACCACTTTAGAAATACATACTGAGCACTATTATATGCTTCCCATGATTCTAAGTACTGTGGATTTAATCCCTACTTTCAAAGAATGATCTTACACTCAGTGGGGTAGACAAACTAGCAGACTCTTTTACTACAGGGTTACATGTTACAGGGCTTCTCTAGTGGCTCAGATGGTAAAGAATCTGCCTTCAATTCAGGAGACTCATGTTAGATCCCTTTGTTGGGAAGATCCCCTGGAGAAGAACATGGTAACCCATTCCAGTCTTCATGCCTGGAGAATCCCATGGACAGAGGAGCCTGGCGGGCTACAGTCCATGGAGTCACAAAGAGTTGGACACGACAGCGCAACTAACATTTACATGTTACAACATTATTATTTGAGTCTTATTGTTTGGTGACAGCTTAAATGGCACATCTTCAAAGAGGAGATACCTGACTTACCCACCCTAATGTTTATCCCCAACAGTATCATGATCATTTTTAAAGTGAACAACACTCTCTAAATCTTCTTTCGTAACAGTCTATTTTGTTTCTCCCAAATGAAATGTCAATCCTGTGACAACAGATGCCATTTTATTCACTTCCCCCCTCCCAGTTTTAGTGAAAAATAATTGACTACATCAGTGCATAAGTTTGAGTTGTACAGCATAATGGTTTGATTAACATACATTGTGAAATGCTTACCATAATAGGTTCAGCTGACATCCATCTTCTCATATATTATAGGTACCATAAAAAGAAAAATGGAAAAAACTCTTCTTATTATGATGAGAAAACTTAGTATTTACTCTCCTAACTTTTCTATATGTCATACAGCAGTGTTTGCTACAGTTATCAGGTTGTACTTTATATTCTAGTACTTACTTATCTTATAATTGCAAATTTGTATCTTTTGACATCTTTCCTGTATTTTTCCCTCCCTCATCCTTCCCTTCTGGTAACCACAAGACTAATTTTTCTCTGAGTTTGGTTTTTATTTTAAGTGAAATCATACAGTATTAGTCTTTATCTGACTTATTTCACTTAGCATAATGTCTTCAAGGTCCACTCATGTTGTCACAAATGGTAGTGTTTTCTTATTTTTAATGACAATAATATTCCCATGAATATTTATACAACAACTTCTTTATCCATTTATACATTGATGGAAACCTAGGTTGTTTTGGTGTCTTGCCTATTGTAAATAATGCTGCTATGACCGTGGGAGTGCAGATATTTTTTCCAGTTAGCATTTTTGTCTCCTTTGGATGTAATCCCAGAAATGTAATTGTTTAATTATCTGGTGGCTCTATTTTTAATTTTTTTGAGGAACTTTCATGCTGTGTTGCATAGTGACTCTACCAATTTACAAACCCATCAGGAGTGCACAATGATTCCCTTTTCTCCACATGCATACCAGCGTTTTTCTCTCTCGTCTTTTTGATGATGGCTTTTTTTTTTTTTTTAACAGATTTGAGTTGATATTTCATTGTGGTTTTAATTTGCATTTCCCTAATGACTAGTGATGTTGAGCATCTTTTCATGTACCTGATGACTTTTTGCATATCTTTTTAGAGAAATGTCTATTCATGTCCTTTGCACTTTTTTAAGTTGGGTTATTTTTTGCTATAAGTTGTTTGAGTTCTTTATATATTGTGGGTATTAGCCCCTTATCAGATAAATAGTTTGCAAATATTTTTCTATTCCATAGGCTGTCTTTCACTTTGCTAATGGGTTCTTTTGCTGTGCAGAAGCTTTTTAGTTGCATGTAGTCCCACTTGTTCATTTTCTATTTTGTTGCTTATGTTTTACATGTCATATCCAAAAAATCATTACCCAGGCCCATATCAAGAAGATTATTTTTGTATTTTCTTTTATGATTCATTTCATCTATGTTCATTGTTTTGGATCTTACAATTAAGTCTTTAATCCATTGCAAGTTAATTTTTGTGAGTGATGCAAAATACATAAGTTCAATTTCATTCTTTAAATGTGGATCCAATTCTTCTGCCATCACTTATTGAGGGTGCTTGCTCCATTGAGTATTCTTGACTTGCTTGTGAAATATTAATGAACTGCATATGCTTGGGTTTATTTCCAGGCCTTCAGTTCTGTTGTGTGGGTTTATCTGACTATTTTAATGCTGGTACCACTATGTTTTTATGACTACTCTTCTATAGTATAGCATGAAATCAGGAGAGTTCTTCCTGCTTTGTTCTTGTTTTTCAGGGTTTCTTTGGCTCTTATGTGATTCTATATAAATTTTAAGAGTGTTTTTCCTACTCTGTTAAAAAAAAATGCCATTGGAATCGTGATAGAGATTTCACTGAATCAATAGATGACTTTCATTAATATTTACATTTTAAAAATATTCTTCCAATCCATGAACATGGAATACTTTTTCATTTCTATGTGTCTTCATTTTCCTTCATCAATATGTAGTTTTTAGCATAGAGATCTTTTATGTCCTTAAATTTATTCCTAAGTATTTTATTGCTTTTGATGCTATTGTAAATGATTTCAGATAACTATTGTTAGTGTATAGAAATACTACTGGTTTTTGCAAGTTAATTTTTTATTCTGTGACCTTATAGAATTTATTGATCAGATCTGACAGCTTTTTGGTTTAGTCTTTAAAATTTTCTATATATAAAATCATGTCACTTGCAAAGATACAATTTTACTTCTTCCTTTCTGGTTCTGATTACTTTTATTTTCCTTGCCTGACCTGATTGTTCTAGCTAGGACATCCAGTACTTTGTTGAATAGGACTGGTGAGAGTTGGCACTTTTATCTTATTCCTGATCTTAGAAGAAAAGCTTTCAACTTTTAACCATGAAGTATGATGTTAGCTTGGGCCTTTATTATGTTGAGATATGTTCCTTCAGGCCTACTTTGTTGAGAGTTTTTATCACGATTGGAGATTGTTTTGTCAATGTTTTTCTGCATCTATTGAGATGATCACTTGATTCTTTTCTTTCATTCTATTAATGTAATGTTTCACATGGATAATTGTATGGTGACTTTCTTTGTCTCTTTTTACCAGTTATAATTTAAAGTATATTTTGTCTGATATAAGGATAGCTATTTTTTTTTTTTTGGTTTATCATTTGTTTGAAATGTCTTTTCCCATAACTTCAGTCTCAGTCTGAATCACACACATGAATCTCTTATAGGCAGCATATTGCTGGATCTTGTTTTTTCAACAATTTAAGCCATTCTGTGTATTTTGCTTGAATATTTTCATTCATTAAAAATTAAAGCAATTCTTAATAGGTGAAGACTTACCGTTGCCCTTTTGTCAAATGTTCCTGGTTGTTTTGTACATCTGCTATTCCTTGCTTCTTATCCAGCTCTTTTTGTGTGTGTTTTGATATCTTTTGGTATCAGTATGTTTTGACTCCTTATCATGTTCTTTATATAATCAGTACAGGATTTTTTCCATGGTTACCATTAAGCTTACATAAATATCTTAAACAAATGAAGATTTTAAACTGATAACAAATTAACTTCATTACAATGTTACACTTTTCCTTCTGCTTCCCTTCACATTTTAGGTATTGCTGTTACATTTTTTATATTATGTAGCTAATAACAAATTATTGGAATTGTGGTCACTTTTACTACTTAGAAACCTTTTAAACTAGAGTTTTGACTTATCCATTACTTTTAGCATCACTCTGGCGTTTCCGGTAAGGCAAGTCTGGTGTTAATGAACTCCCTCAGTTTTTGATTGTTTGGGATGTCTTTATCCCTCCATTGTTTCTGAATGACAGCTTCACTGAATATAGAATTTTTGGTTGACATTTATTTTGTTTCAATATTTTGAATATATCATCCCATTTTCTGGTCTGAAGAGTTTCTGTTGAAAAATCTGCCACCAATCTTACGGAGTTTCCCTTGTATGTAGCTTTTCTCTTTTCTCCTGATGCTCTTAAATTTTTTTCTTAGACACTTGATAATTATAATGGATCTTGGTGTAGCTCTCTTTAGGTTCTGCCTACATGAAGTATTTATGGATCTGAGTGTCCATTTTTCTCCTCAGGATTGATAAGTTTTTGCCATATTGCTTTAAATATACTTTCTGTCCCTGTCTCTTTCTCTTCTCCTTCTAGACATTCCATAATGTGATTTTTTTCATTGTGTTTCATAATTTCCATAGGATTTCATCATTCTTTTTTATTCTTTTTGCTCCTCTGACTGGGTGGCTTCTAATGTCATATATTCTAGGTCACTAATTCTTTCTTCTGATTAAATCTACTTTTTTGATACTCTGTTGGATTCTTCAGTTCAGTTATTGTATTTTTCAACTTTAAGGTCTTTGTTTTTGTTTCATATTTGACTGTTGAACTCATGCATTGTTTTCCTAATTTTGTTTAGTTGTCTATTCTTGTAATTCACTAAAACTCCTTTGCCTGATAGTTCATAGATACCCATTTCTTTAGGGCCATTTTTGGAGCTTTCTTAGTTTCTGTTCATGTCATATTTATATGACTTTTCATGATCCTTGATTTCTTATCTTGATATCTGCCCATTTGAGTAATGGGGCTCCTTTTCCAAACTTGACCAGTTTGCTTTAGGAGAGACCGTTCTTCACCACATCAGCTCAATTTAGGTTTCTGGGTTTGTCTGCCTAAGGATAGGAGAGCTTTGCTAGTATGGTCTATTTTGGGACAAGGGAACCTTTTGAATTCTGCAGATAAAAATGGAAGGTGTGGCCTTGACTAAGAATGTTAGATAGGACTACTGTCCTGGTTCCCTACCAAGTGAGACTGCAGGATATGTTCTGTGGTTGCCTTGATTCTCTAGTTAGACTGACTTGATGGTCAGGACGAGATACTATATTCAGTAGTAGATGGGACTGTGAGTAACTTCTCTGCTCTGGCAGGGCAACAGGCCAGGACTTAGGACCTGTACAGATCATTGTTTGGGAACCTGAGTCAGGCCTGAGTGTATACTGAATTCCCTGATCAGGTAAGGCTATGAATTTTATTCTGCAGTTGGGTCAAGCTACCTGCCGTTCTCTCTGTTCAAGTCACTGTATGTAGGGCTGTTGAATGGGCTTTGCAACTTCCCATGTGATCTGTTAACGTTGCCTCAACAGACACATTATAAACTGTATTTAGCAATGAGTAAGGATATGGATACAGTAAGAGATATGGATACAATATTCTGCCTGGATACAGTAAGAGAAGCAGCTCTAAAACCAGAGCTCTAAAACCAGCAAAGCACTTTGTTGTCTTAACTCAAACTGACCTGCACTCCAAATTTCTGGATGAACAGGGGTACTGGCTTTGCTCTGCAAATCTACTGAGTCTGCCTGCCTTTTTCTCAGCTTGAGCTCTGCTGGGCCTCATTTATTTCAAGTATATTTGCAAATAGATAAAGACACATAAGGCAACTTTATTCATTTGATGGAAATTTATTATGTGTTGGCTATGTCTCAGGGTTACCCTGGTAGATCAGTCAATAAAGAATCTGCCTGCCGTGCAGGAGACCATCTGCAGTGCAGAATGTGGGTTTGAACCCTGGGACCAGAAGGTCTCTTGGAGAAGGAAATGGCAACCCACTCCAGTATTATTGCCTGGAAAATAGTCCAGAGCGGCATACAACCGTATAACAAAATACCTAACCTGAGAGATCAGAGCCTTTTGAGAAAGTTTCATTTGGGCTAAAACTTGAATGATTTGTTTGTACCACCATGCAAAGGTGGTAAGGCTTTCATATGCAGAGGCACTGTGGTGGTGACAAGTGAGGTGTTTTAAGAAAGTGAAAGAGTTATGGATGAATGCTTCACAGTACATGGTACAGTAGGAGTGATGTGACTAAGATGCTGAACCCAGAATGTGTAAAGCATTTAGTTCCATATTAATAGTTAATATCAAAAAGCAAAACGTATATGGAGGAAAGAACATAAGAAAAGGAAAAGACAAAAGAAGAGCAATACATAGAGGCCTCATCCTGAGCTGTAAGTAGATTACTTTGAAAATCAACATTTTCAAAAATCTCTTCTACTTTATTGTAAGCATTTTAAAAGTGTTACACGTATACCCATTGTACATAGAAATAAGAAATCTATGAAACAGTTGTCAACATTTTTTTTGCTAGTCACTTGTTTTGAAATGGATAAATCTTTAAGTAAAAAGCTATCTGTCCAACTGAAGTAAAGTGAATTGTAAAACATGTCTAAAATAAAAAAGAATAGAAAATTGAAAATGAATTTATCAATATCAGTTCAGTTGGTCAGTAGTGTCCGACTCTTTGCAACCCCATGAATCGCAGCATGCCAGGCCTCCCTGTACATCACCAACCCCCGGAGTTTACCCAGACTCCTGTCCATTGAGTCGGTGATGCCATCTAACCATCTCATCCCCTTTAGTCCCCTTCTCCTCCTGCCCTCAATCATTCCCAACATCAGGGTCTTTTGAAATGAGTCAGCACTTCACATCAAATGGCCAAAGTATTGGAGTTTCATCTTCAACATCAATCCTTCCAATGAACACAGAGGACTGATTTCGTTTAGGATGGACTGGTTGGATCTCCTTATAGTCAACGGACTCTCAAGAGTCTTCTCCAACACCACAGTTCAAAAGCATCAATTCAAAAAAAAAAAAAAAAAAAAGCATCCATTCTTCTGTGCTCAACTTTCTTTATAGTCTAACTCTCACATCCATACACGACCACTGGAAAAAACATAGCCTTGACTAGACAGACCTTTGTGGACAAAGTAATGTCTCTGCTTTTTAATATGCTATCTAGGTTGGTCATAACTTTCCTTCCAAGGAGTAAGCGTCTTTTAATTTCATGGTTGCAATCACCATCTGCAGTTATTTTGGAGCCCAGAAAAATAAAGTCGGACATGTTTCCACTATTTCCCCATCTATTTGCCATGAAGTGATGGGACCAGATGCCATGATCTTAGTTTTCTGAACATTGAGCTTTAAGCCAAATTTTTCACTCTCCTCTTTCACCTTCATCAAGAGGCTTTTTAGTTCTTCTTCACTTTCTGCCATAAGGGTGGTGTCATCTGCATATCTGAGGTTATTGATGTTTCTCCCGGCAATCCTGATTCCAGCTTGTGCTTCTTCCAGCCCAGCGTTTCTCATGATGTACTCTGCATAAAACTTAAATAAGCAGGATGACAATATATAGCCTTGACATACTCCTTTTCCTATTTGGAACCAGTCTGTTGTTCCATGTCCAGTTCTAACTATTGCTTCCTGACCTGCATATAGGTTTCTCAAGAGGTGGGTCAGGTGGTCTGGTATTCCCATCTCTTTCAGAATTTTCCACAGTTTCTTGTGATCCACACAGTCAAAGGCATTGGCATAGTCAATACAGCAGAAATAGATGTTTTCCTGGAACTCTTGCTTTTTCCATGATCCAGTGGATGTTGGCAATTTGATCTCTGGTTCCTCTGCCTTTTCTAAAATCAGCTTGAACATCTGGAAGTTCACGGTTCACATATTGCTGAAGCCTGGCTTGGAGAATTTTGAGCATTACTTTACTAGTGTGTGAGATGAGTGCAATTGTGTGGTACTTTGAGCATTCTTTGGCATTGCCTTTCTTTGGGATTGCAATGAAAACTGACCTTTTCCAGTCATGTGGCCAGTGCTGAGTTTTCCAAATTTGCTGGCATATTGAGTCAGCACTTTCACAGCATCATCTTTCAGGATTTGAAATAGCTCAACTGGAATTCCATCACCTCCACTATCTTTGTTCATAGTGATACTTCCTAAAGCCCACTTGACTTCACATTCCAGGATGTCTGGCTCTAGGTGAGTGATCACAGCATCATGATTATCTGGGCTGTGAAGATCTCTTTTGTATAGTTCTTCTATGTATTCTTGCCACCTATTCTTAATATCTTCTGCTTCTGTTAGGTTCATACCATTTCTGTCCTTTATTGAGCCCATCTTTGCATGAAATGTTTCCTTGGTATCCCTAATTTTCTTGAAGAATTCTCTAATTTTTCCCATTCTGTTGTTTTCCTCTATTTCTTTGCGTTGATCGCTGAGGAAGGCTTTTTTATCTCTCCTTGCTATTCTTTGGAACTCGGCATTCAAATGGTATATCTTTCCTTTTCTCTTCTCTTCTTTTCACAGCTATTTCTAAGGCCTCCTCAGACATCCATTGTACTTCTTTGCATTTCTTTTTTTGGGGATGGTCTTGATCCCTGTCTCATTTACAATGTCACAAACCTCCGTCCATAGTTCATCAGGCAGTCTATCAGATCTAGTCACTTAAATCTATTTCTCACTTCCACTGTATAATCATAAGGGATTTCATTTAGGTCATACCTTAATGGTCTAGTGGTTTTCCCTACTTTCTGCAATTTCAGTCTGAATTTGGCCATAAGGAGTTCATGATCTGAGCCACAGTCAGCTCCTGGTCTTGTTTTTGCTGACTGTACAGAGCTTCTCTATCTTTGGCTGCAAAAAAAAAAATGATCTATCTGTATTTGATGTTGACCATCTGCTGATGTCCATGTGTAGAGTCTTCTCTTGTGCTGTTGGAAGAGGGTGTTTGCTATGACCAGTGCGTTCCTTTGGGAAAACTCTATTAGCCTTTGTCCTGCTTCATTCTGTACTCAAGGCCAAATTTGCCTATTACTCCAGGTATTTCTTGAGCTCCCACTTTGCATTCCAGTCCCCTATAATGAAAAGGACTTTTTTTGGGGGGGGGGTGTTTGTTCTAAAAGGTCTTGTAGGTCTTCATAGAACCTTTCAACTTCAGCTTCTTCAGAGTTACTGGTTGGGTCATAGACTTGGATTTCCGTGATATTGAATGGTTTGCCTTGGAAACAAACAGAGATCATTCCTTCGTTTTCGAGATTGCATCCAAGTACTGCATTTTGGACTCTTTCGTTGACTGTGATGGCTACTCCATTTCTTCTAAGGGATCCCTGCCCACAGAGGTAGATATAATGGTCATCTGAGTAAAATTCACCCATTCCAGTCCATTTTAGTTTGCTGATTCCTAGAATGTCGATGTTTACTCTTGCCGTCTCCTGTTTGACCACTTCCAATTTGCCTTGATTCATGGACCTAACATTCCAGGTTCCTATGCGATATTGCTCTTTACAGCATCAGACCTTGCTTATATCACCAGTCCCATCCACAGCTGGGTATTGTTTTGCTTTGGCTCCATCCCTTCATTCTTTCTGGAGTTATTTCTCCACTGATCTCCAGTAGCATATTGAGCACCTACCGACCTGGGAGTTCATCTTTCAGTGTCCTATATTTTTGCCTTTTCATACTGTTCATGGGGTTCTCAAGGCAAGAATACTGAAGTGGTTTGCCATTCCCTTCTCCAGTGGACAGCATTATGAATTTATAAATAAGTCCAAATATATATTGATATCTACTTGGAATGTGTGCTGTGTGCTTAGTCAGTCATGTCCGACTCTCACAGCCCCATGGACTGTAACCTGCCAGGCTCCTCTGTCCATGAGGGTTCTCCAGGCAAGAATACTGGAGTAGGTTGCCATGCCCTCCTTCAGGGATCTTCCAAACCCAAGGGATCACACCCAGGTCTCTCACATTGCAGGCAGATTCTTTACCATCTGAGCCACCAGGGAAACCCTACTTTTCACAGAAGGAGATAAAACACCTAGTTCTACTTTCAAAAAATCCACTAAGAGTTAAAACTCAAGTAAGTGAAAAGTATCTTAACAAACACAAGGCTAATGCATAATTTAAAAGGGAGGAGATGAGTGAGATCTGGTAGTTAAGTATTTAAAGCTTTGCAGGGGATTAGATTTGGATTCAATTTTGAAGAAAATGTATATTAATGAATAAGTGGGGAGAATGGGGAAAATGTTAACAAAGGCACAAGATCCAATTCATAAAAATAAGAATTAGCAGAATACGTAAAGTTTATACATAGATTGATCTTTTTTTTATGAAATAGACAAATAAGTTAATTTTATTTTTCTTTTAAAAAGTATTATATGTATAGAACAGTCTTTTGGACTCTGTGGGAGAGGGAGAGGGTGGGATGATTTGGGAGAATGGCATTGAAATATGTATAATATCATATATGAAACATGTCACCAGTCCAGGTTCGATGCACGATACTGGATGCTTCGGGCTGGAGCACTGGGATGACCCAGAGGGATGGTATGGGGAGGGAGGAGGGAGAAGGGTTCAGAATGGGGTTCACATGTATACCTGTGGCAGATTCATCTTGATATATGGCAAAACCAATACAATATTGTAAAGTTAAAATAAAATTAAAAAAAGAATTAATAAAATCACCTATTCTAACAAGAAAAAAAAAATAAAACGTATTATATGTACATGGTTATATATAAAAAAAAGAAAACAACCTAAGTTGTAATTTGGCCCAACATTCTGAGGATTCCTGATTCCCTTATCTTGTTTTCAAAGTAATAAGTTTATATTGAAAATCCTTGAAGTATCTATTTTTGACATTTTCTTTTATTTTCTATTATGAAAAATGAATATTTAATGAAAAAACTAAGTTCAGGAGTATAAAAACCAAAACCCTAATAGAAAGCTACCTTGCCAAAATATTGTAATGAAGTAGATTTTGCACTATGAATTACCAAGGGAAAATAATTCAGCATTATTAAAATTCTAGAAAAAGTTGCTTAAAAGGCTTTCTAAAGCATAATATTACCATTTATGTATTAATTACAACTATGAGTTATCTTTATATATAATATAAATTGATCTCCCTTAAAAATATTGCCTTCAAAATAATTTTCCTGTTTTGAGATAAACACTTTTCTTTTTTCATGGAATTGCTTCTTACTTAACATCCTAAGTTTTTATTTTCAAAATTATTGAGCATAATTTTTTCTAAAACATATACACAGGTTTCATCATAAGGCTTTCAAAACAACAAAATATTGCTTTTGTTTTGAATTTGTTACAAGCTAGTTATTCACTGATGTAATGGGTATTGGTTTGCTACTAATTTTATATCTCATGTAACTAAGATCATGGCATCTGGTCCCATTACTTCATGGCAAATAGATGGGGAAACAAAGGAAACAGTGAGAGACTTTATTTTGGGGCGCTCCAAAATCACTGCAGATGTTGGCTTCAGCTATGAAATTAAAAGACACTTGCTCCTTGGAAGAAAAGCTATGACCAACCTAGACAGCATATTAAAAAGCAAAGACATTACTTTGCCAACAAAGATCCGTCTAGTCAAGGCTATGTTTTTTCCAGTGGTCATGTATGGGTGTGAGAGCTGGACTATAAAGAAAGCTGAGTGCCAAAGAATTGATACTTTTGAACTGTGGTATTGGAGAAGTCTCTTGAGAGTCGCTTGTGCTGCAAGGAGATCCAACCTGTT
Source organism: Bubalus bubalis (assembly GCF_019923935.1). NCBI lineage: Eukaryota > Metazoa > Chordata > Mammalia > Artiodactyla > Bovidae > Bubalus > Bubalus bubalis. The sequence goes on along the minus strand of NC_059158.1, from coordinate 94,250,155 downwards.
AATGAATCCTAAAGGAATATTCATTGGAAGGGCTGATGCTGAAGCTGAAACTCCAGTACTCTGGCCACCTGATGTGAAGAACCAACTCATTGGAAAAGACCCTAATACTGGGAAAGATTGAAGGTGGGAGGAGAAGGGGACAACAGAGGATGAGATGGTTGGATGGCATCACCAACACGCTGGACATGAGCTTGAGTAGGCCCCAGGGTTTGGAGATGGACAGGGAAGCCTGGTGTGCTGAAGTCCACAGGGTCGCAAAAAGTCAGACATGACTAAGCAACTGAACTAAAAGGTAAAATAGTTTCTTCTAGGATTTCCATGGGATATTTCGTAAGACATCATGTCACATGTAGTAACTCATAGTTTTTGTTTAAAATATTGCTAGAGTATTATACTCCTATACTTTTTAACATAAATCATAAGATACCAAGTCTTACCCTTTTCTTAAGGCTTAGAAATTAAGTAATGCTTTAGGTTTTTGAGCAAAAAATCGGGATTACTTACACCTATACAAGTAGTTTTGGAGAAGGCAATGGCACCCTACTCCAGTACTCTTGCCTGGAAAATCCCATGGATGGAGGAGCCTGGTAGGCTGCAGTCCATGGGGTAGCTAAGAGTCGGACACGACTGAGCGACTTCACTTTCATTTTTCACTTTCATGCACTGGAGAAGGAAATGGCAACCCACTCCAGTGTTCTTGCCTGGAGAATCCCAGGGACGGGGGAGCCTGATGGGTGGCCGTCTATGGGGGTCGCACAAAGTCGGACACGACTGAAGCGACTTAGCAGCAGCAGCATACAAGTAGTTTGTGGGTTTTTTAAAAAAAATTCTTCCAATCCATATGGTTTCCTCTTATAATAGTTCAAGCAGTAATGTAGGGGAATAAAAGTGAGTGTTGAGAGCTGTGATGTGGGAAAGAGGAAAGGGAGATGTAGGAGTGTGTATAGGTTGATACTGGAACTGGAGAAGTTGCAAAAAAAAAAGGAAGGATGGTAGAAGGGTGACAGCCATGTTCCCAAAATAGGCAGCTCATGATGGTGGGAGTGGGGCTTGAGTTGACCAGAATTTGGAGTCAGTATGTGAGGCAATTTTTTTCCCTCTTAATTTTTCTAAACATGTTTAAGGCCATCCCCGAAATTGTTGGATGTCACTTGTCTCTACCCCCATCCCCAGAAAAAATGTCAACTGAAGTTGATGTTTAATTGAAACTCGGTGAATTTTAACTTAGGTAAAGCCTGTCTTTCATTAAATAACTTTTGTTGAGTACGTTTTTTTAAGAGATTGGAGCTTGTGAAAATGACTATGGATTCAAAGGTGACAATTTTATACTGACCTTTGCAAAGTGTTCACACAGTTTTGCTTGGGAATTGGGCTTTTGGTGTATCCAATCATTGCAATAGTATTTGTTGCTTATTCTTAACAACTTTGTTTTATAAACTGTGTTTGGTAGCAGATCTTAGAAATTATTAAATTTCTACAGACACTAAAATACCCAAGTACTGGGTAGAAATATACTGAGAAAATTCAAGGAGAAGTATATCTTATATGATTTGAGTTTTGCTTGAGTAAAACTTAGAAAACCAATAAACTTTATTTTCTTTTTCTTCTCATTTATTATTGTCATAGAAGTGATCTAGGAGAGCTAATGAGCTTCAGTGATCAGAGGATATTAACAAAAGTCATAATGTCCTCACTTGGATTTTTTTCTTTAGACATGACACAATGCTAATTTCCATAGACCTGTAATTTTGTAAACTATACAGTGTATTACCTATGTTACATATTAATTATATGAAGAATATACATTTTATTTCATCTTTTCCTGAACCAGTGTCCAAGACAGTTTACAGGAAATTACTTGATCAGAAATATCAATGAAAGTATGTTGTAGGACTTCTTAAAAAATCTGCCATTTCATATGAAAATTCAATGTCAATTTAAGTACAAGTCTTTTGATTTTTTTTTAAATTATTTATTTACTTTTTGGCTGTGCTGTGCCCTTGGAAGTGAAAGAATGAGGTCCTAACCACTAGACCTCAAAGGAATCTGAGTCTTCTGATTCTTAAATTATATGTGATATACACTGTTGTACAAATTTCTGTTATTAATATTCTGATAACCATTGTAATTTTACATTAAAAAACTATGAATAAATATTTCTTTTCTTTTTTTTAATTTTATTTTATTTTTAAACTTTACAAAATTGTATTAGTTTTGCCTAATATCAAAATGAATCCACCACAGGTATACATGTGTTCCCCATCCTGAACCCTCCTCCCTCCTCCCTCCCCATTCCATCTCTCTGGGTCGTCCCAGTGCACCAGCCCCAAGCATCCAGTATCGTGCATCGAACCTGGACTGGCAACTCATTTCATACATGATATTACACATGTTTCAATGCCATTCTCCCAAATCTTCCCACCCTCTCCCTCTCCAACAGAGTCCATAAGACTGTTCTATACATCAGTGTCTCTTTTGCTGTCTCGTACACAGGGTTATTGTTACCATCTTTCTAAATTCCATATATATGCGTTAGTATACTGTATTGGTGTTTTTCTTTCTGGCTTACTTCACTCTGTATAATAGGCTCCAGTTTCATCCACCTCATTAGAACTGATTCAAATGTGTTCTTTTTAATGGCTGAGTAATACTCTATTGTGTATATGTACCACAGCTTTCTTATCCACTCATCTGCTGACGGACATCTAGGTTGCTTCCATGTCCTGGCTATTATAAACAGTGCTGCGATGAACATGGGGGTACACATGTCTCTTTTCCTTCTGGTTTCCTCAGTGTGTATGCCCAGCAGTGCAATTGCTGAATCATAAGGCAGTTCTATTTCCAGTTTTTTAAGGAATCTCCACACTGTTCTCCATAGTGGCTGTACTAGTTTGCATTCCCACCAACAGTGTAAGAGGGTTCCCTTTTCTCCACACCCTCTCCAGCATTTATTGCTTGTAGACTTTTGGATCGCAGCCATTCTGACTGGTGTGAAATGGTACCTCATAGTGGTTTTGATTTGCATTTCTCTGATAATGAGTGATGTTGAGCATCTTTTCATGTGTTTGTGAGCCATCTGTATGTCTTCTCTGGAGGAATGTCTGTTTAGTTCTTTGGCCCATTTTTTGATTGGGTCATTTATTTTTCTGGAGTTGAGCTGTAGAGTTGCTTGTATATTCTGGAGATTAGTTGTTTGTCAGTTGCTTCATTTGCTATTATCCTCTCCCATTCTGAAGGCTGTCTTTTCACCTTGCTAATAGCTTCCTTTGATGTGCAGAAGCTTTTAAGGTTAATTAGGTCCCATTTGTTTATTTTATTTTATTTTTTAATTTTTTTTTAAATTTTATTTTTAAACTTTACATAATTGTATTAGTTTTGCCAAACATCAAAATGAATCTACCACAGGTATACATGTGTTCCCCATCCTGAACCCTCCTCCCTATTTTTGCTTTTATTTCCAATATTCTGGGAGGTGGGTCATAGAGGATCCTGCTGTGATGTATGTCAGAGAGTGTTTTGCCTATGTTCTCCTCTAGGAGTTTTATAGTTTCTGGTCTTATGTTGAGATCTTTAATCCATTTTGAGTTTATTTTTGTGTATGGTGTTAGAAAGTGTTCTAGTTTCATTCTTTTACAAGTGGTTGACCAGATTTCCCAGCACCACTTGTTAAAGAGATTGTCTTTAATCCATTGTATATTCTTCCCTCCATTGTCAAAGATAAGGTGTCCATATATGCGTGGATTTATCTCTGGGCTTTCTATTTTGTTCCATTGATCTATATTTCTGTCTTTGTGCCAGTACCATACTGTCTTGATAACTGTGGCTTTGTAGTAGAGCCTGAAGTCAGGCAGGTTGATTCCTCCAGTTCCATTCTTCTTTCTCAAGATAGCTTTGGCTATTCAAGGTTTTTTGTATTTCCATACAAATTGTGAAATTATTTGTTCTAGCTCTGTGAAGAATACTGTTGGTAGCTTGATAGGGATTGCATTGAATCTATAAATTGCTTTGGGTAGTATACTCATTTTCACTATATTGATTCTTCCAATCCATGAACATGGTATATTTCTCCATCTGTTAGTGTCCTCTTTGATTTCTTTCAGCAGTGTTTTATAGTTTTCTATATATAGGTCTTTAGTTTCTTTAGGTAGATATATTCCTAAGTATTTTATTCTTTCCGTTGCAATGGTGAATGGAATTGTTTCCTTAATTTCTCTTTCTGTTTTCTCATTATTAGTGTATAGGAATGCAAGGGATTTCTGTGTGTTGATTTTATATCCTGCATCTTTACTGTAGTCATTGATTAGTTCTAGTAATTTTCTGGTGGAGTCTTTAGGATTTTCTATGTAGAGGATCATGTCATCTGCAAATAGTGAGAGCTTTACTTCTTTTCCAATTTGGATTCCTTTTATTTCTTTTTCTGCTCTGATTGCTGTGGCCAAATCTTCCAAAACTATGTTGAACAGTAATGGTGAAAGTGGGCACCCTTGTCTTGTTCCTGACTTTAGAGGAAATGCTTTCAATTTTTCACCATTGAGGATAATGTTTGCTGTGGGTTTGTCATATATAGCTTTTATTATGTTGAGGTATGTTCCTTCTATTCCTGCTTTCTGGAGAGTTTTTATCATAAATGGATGTTGAATTTTGTCAAAGGCTTTCTCTGCATCTATTGAGATAATCATATGGTTTTTATTTTTCAATTTGTTAATGTGGTGTATTACGTTGATTGATTTGCGGATATTGAAGAATCCTTGCATCCCTGGGATAAAGCCCACTTGGTCATGGTGTATGATCTTTTTAATGTGTTGTTGGATTCTGATTGCTAGAATTTTGTTAAGGATTTTTGCATCTATGTTCATCAGTGATATTGGCCTACTGTAGTTTTCTTTTTTTGTGGGATCTTTGTCAGGTTTTGGTATTAGGGTGATGGTGGCCTCATAGAATGAGTTTGGAAGTTTACCATCCTCTGCAAATTTCTGGAAGAGTTTGAGCAGGATAGGTGTTAGCTCTTCTCTAAATTTTTGGTAGAATTCAGCTGTGAAGCCGTCTGGACCTGGGCTTTTGTT